>NW_027361673.1:29807500-30455000 GCF_039654945.1 Dendrobates tinctorius | reverse complement strand
AAACGCATACAAACGCATAAAAACGCTGCGTTTTTTTCATGCATGCTCATAAAAATGCTTGAAAAAAACGCAGCAGTTGTATGCTTATGTATGCGTTTTTTCAATGCGTTTTTTTGCGGGAAAAACGCGCTGCAAAAAAAAGCAAGTGTGAAACTAGCCTAAGATGAATCCCTGTGCCTTATTTTCTCGAAAGTTCTCCCCATCTGAACGCAACTATGACGTGGGGAATCGGGAATTGTTGGCCATGAAGTGGGCATTTGAGGAGTGGAGACATTGGTTGGAGGGAGCTAGACATCAAGTTGTGGTCCTCACCGATCACAAGAATTTGATTTATCTGGAGTCGGCCAAACGCTTGAATCCTAGACAGGCTAGATGGGCCTTGTTTTTCACGCGTTTTAATTTTGTGGTCTCTTTTCTTCCGGGCACTAAGAATGTTAAGGCAGACGCCCTTTCTAGGAGTTTCTTTGCCGATTCTCTTAGTGTGACCGAGCCTACTACCATCCTAGGTGAGGGGGTAGTTCTTTCTGCCATTTCGCCCGATTTGAGACGCACCCTGGAGGAATTTCAGGAGGATAAACCTGAGCGTTGCCCTATGGGAAAATTGTATGTTCCTGACCAGTGGAGAAAGAGAGTGATGTCTGAAATTCATTGCTCCGCATTGGCTGGTCATCCAGGTATTTTTGGTACCAGAGATTTGGTGAGTCGGTCTTTTTGGTAGCCTGCCTTATCTCGTGACTTCAGGAATTTTGTACAGTACTGTGGGACTTGTTCTCGGTCTAAACCCTGTTCTCGTTCTAGTGGGTTGCTGATGCCCTTGCCGGTGCCCAAGAGGCCATGGACCCATATCTCAATGGATTTTATTTCTGATCTTCCTGTCTCGCAGAGAATGGCTGTTATCTGGGTGATTTGTGATAGATTTTCGAAGATGGTCCATCTTGTACCACTCCCAAAGTTGCCATCTTCTGCTGAGTTGGTGCCCTTGTTTTTACAACAGGTGGTTCAGTTACATGGTATTCCTGAGAACATTGTGTCCGACAGAGGAGTCCAGTTTGTTTCCAGATTCTGGAAAGCCTTTTGTTCCAATCTGGGAATTCAGTTATCCTTCTCCTCCGCGTTTCATCCCCAGACCAATGGACAGACTGAGAGAACAAACCAGACCTTGGAGTCTTATTTGAGATGTTTTATATCTGCTGATCAGGATGATTGGGTCTCATTTTTGCCCTTGGCCGAATTCGCACTGAACAATAGAGCTAGTTCTGCCACTTTGATGTCACCCTTTTTCTGTAATTTTGGGTTTCATCCTCGATTCTCTTCAGGGCAAGTGGAATCTTCGTCCTGCCCAGGTGTGGACACTGTGGTTAAGAGAATGCAGCAGATATGGGACCAAGTGGTGGATAAGTTGTCACTCTCTCAGGAAAAGGCCCAGCGATTTTCCAACCGGCATAGGACCATTGGTCCCCGGTTTAAAGTGGGTGATATGGTTTGGTTGTCGTCTAAGAATATTCCTATGAAGGTTGCTTCTCCTAAATTTAAGCCAAGATTTATTGGTTCTTATAAGATTTTGGAAATTCTTAATCCTGTTTCGTTTCGATTGGCTCTTCCAGTTACGTTCAAGATCCATAACGTATTTCACAAATCTCTGTTGAAGAGGTTTGTTGAGCCAGTGGTTCCTATGGCAGCACCTCCTGACCCTGTGTTGGTCGAAGGCAATGTGGAATATGAGGTAGAGAAAATATTGGATTCTCGTTTGGTTAGACGGAGACTCCAGTATTTGGTCAAATGGAAGGGTTATGGTCAGGAGGATAATTCTTGGGTCTCTGCCTCCGATATTCATGCAAATAGATTGGTTCATGCTTTTCACCGGGCCCATCCTGATCGGCCTGGTGGCATGGATGAGGGTTCGGTGACCCCTCCTCAAGGGGGGGTACTGTTGTGAGTTCATTCTCGGGTTCACCAGTTGTGAGTTCCCCTTCTGGACTCCCTCTGGTGATGACGGGAGGTGGTGCGGCTGTTTGATCGGTGGAGATCTGCCACCTGAGAATGAGGATGACGATTGGATCTCAGGATTCTCAGATTGGATTTAAGACAGCCGACGCCCTATTCAGTTGCTGGTGATTCCTTCTGGCTTGTGAGCTCTTGGTTTTCAGCTCTGTTCCAGTCATCTAAAGCTAAGTTTTTCTGCTAATGTTCACACTTGATTTTGTTGGTCTATTCAGTTTTTTGTGTGGTCTGCCAGCCCCGACTGGTAGGCTGAGATGAATTTCCACTCTTATTTATCAGTATTTTGCCAATTGGCTTTTTGTCCCTTACTAGTTCGGTCTCTTTTTGCTCTGTCTCAGAATATTTCAGAGTGCTGATATAGTGGCAGAAGTCTAGTGACTTCAGGGTTAATTTTGCTATCAGAAGTGTTGGACATTATTTTGTAGGGTTTTTTGCAGGTTGCAGACAGTGTCTTCCCTTCCCTTTCCTGTCTACTTAGTTTGGGCCCCATCATTTGCTCAGTCTATTTTCCTGCCTGTGTTTGTGCCTTCATATTGTTTCACCGTCAATACATGTGTGGGGGCTATCTATTCCTTTGGGGTCTGCTCTGGGGCAGTTAGTTTTCCCTTTTCTTGCTTTAGGCTTATGTAGTCCTCCGGCCGTGACGAGGCGTCTAGGTTCATCGTAGGCACGCTCCATGGCTACTGCTAGTTGTGTGGTAAGATCAGGGATCTGCAATCTGCATAGTTACCAACCACTCTGGTTTTCTGTGGCTTAGCTGTTTTGCTTTTTTCTCCTCGGTGACTCATTCATAACACCAGTCGTTATAAACTTCTGTGAAGCACTGGGGGTTCAAAGTGCTCACCACAAAACTATATAAGTTCCTTAGGGGGTCTAGTTTCCAAAATGGGGTCACTTGTGGGGGGTTTCCACTGTTTAGGTACATCAGGGGCTCTCCAAAAGCAACATGACACCCGCAGACCATTCCATCAAAGTCTGCATTCCAAAACGTCACTACTTCCCTTCCGAGGCCCGACGTGTGCCCATACAGTAGTTTTCTCCCACATATGGGGTATCAGCGTACTCAGGACAAATTAGACAACAACTTTTGGGGTCCAATTTCTTCTGGTACCCTTGGGAAAATAAAAAAATTGGTGACTAAAACATCATGTTTGTGGAAAAAATACGATTTTTTAATTTTCATGCCCGGGCATTATAAACTTCTGTGAAGCCCTTGGGGGTTCAAAGTGCTCACCACACATTTAGATAAGTTCCTTGGAGGGTCTAGTTTCCAAAATGGTGTCATTTGTGGGGGGTTTCCACTGTTTTGATACATCAGGGGCTCTCCAAACGCGACATGGTGTCCGATCTCAATTCCAGCCAATAACGTCAAATGGCGCTGCTTCCCTTCCGAGCTCTGCCATGCTCCCAAATAGTGGTTTACCCCCACATGTGGTGTATCAGTGTACTCAGGACAAATTACACAATAACTTTTAGGGTCCTGTTACCCTTGGGAAAATAAAAATTGGCGGTGAAAAGATCATTTTTGTGGAAAAAATATGATCTTTTAATTGTACCGCTGTACGTTATAAACTTCTGTGAAGCCCTTGTGGGTTCAACGTCCTCACCACATATCTAGATAAGTTCCTTGGGGGGTCTAGTTTCCAAAATGGGGTCACTTGTGGGGGGTTTCCACTGTTTAGGTACATCAGGGGCTCTCCAAACGTGACATGGCGTCTGATCTGAATTCCAGCCAATTTTGCATTGAAAAAGTCAAACGGCGCTCCTTCCCTTCTGAGCTCTGCCATGCGCCGAAACAGTGGTTCCCCCCCACATTTCAGGTATCAGCGTACTCAGGACAAATTGCACAATAAATTTTGCAGTCCAATTTCTCCTGTTACCCCTGGTAAAAGAAAAAAAATTGAACCCGAAGTATTTTTTTTGTGAAAAAAACTTAAATGTTCATTTTTTTTAAATATTCAAAAAATTCGTGTGACGCACCTAAAGGGTTAATAAACTTCTTGAATGTGGTTTTGAGCACCTTAAGGGGTGCAGTTTTTACAATGGTGTCACTTTTGGGGTATTTTCTATCATATAGACCCCTCAAAGTGGCTTCAAATGTGATGTGGTCCGTAAAAATAAAATGGTGTTGCAAAAATGAGAAATCGCTGGTCAATTTTTAACCCTTATAACTTCCTAACAAAAAAAATTTTGGTTCCAAAATTGTGCTGATGTAAAGTAAACATGTGGGAAATGTTACTTATCAAATTTTTTGTGTGCTGTATCTCTGTGATTTAAGGGCATAAAAATTCAAAGTTGGAAAATTGTGAAATTTTTGAAATTTTCAACAAATTTCCGTTTTTTTCACAAATAAACGCAAGTTATTTGAATGAAATTTTACCACTAACATGAAGTACAATATGTCACGAGAAAACAATGTCAGAATCACCAGGATCCATGGAAGCGTTTCAGAGTTATTACCTCATAAAGGGACAGTGGTCAGAATTGTAAAAAATGGCCCGGTCATTAACGTGCAAACCACCCTTGGGGCTTAAGGGGTTAACATGAACTTTTACATACAGCAGTTCTCTCTAAGTTAAATCTCATGTTAAAATAGGATTGTTAAAAAAAAAACATTGTTAAAAAAACTGTACACATTGTTTTAGAACAAAATTATCTGAAAACCATATATGTGTGTGTATATACTGTAGATAGATATATAGATACTGTAGATATAGTAAAAGACTGCAGATGCCGCATACAGTAATGAATAGAATAGCTTCAAAGAAAATAGATAGACAAGATATATATACATAGTATAGTGTGTGTGTGTGTATATATATATATATATATATATATACATACTCGTGTATATATAATTGAGAGCGAGCTAGATAGCAGCATAGCCGTTAATTCATTTGTCTGCTTTTGTAAAATAATTGCAAAAGCCGACAGGCTATGACACATGGTTTACATACAGTAAACCATTGCATATCAGTTAGATTTATATATGTCCCTAACTAATAATGTTAGTAGTGTATGTGTTTAAAATATTGGAGCTGTAGGTGTTAAATTAAAGAATTAATTCACGGAAAAAAATTGTGTGTGCTCCCACGCAATTTTCTCCGCCAGAGAGAGAAAGCCAGTGACTGAGGACAGATATTAATAGCCTAGAGAGGGACCATTGTTATTACCCCCCTCTCCCCCGGCTAAAAACATCTGCCCCCAGCCACCCGCATTAGCACTGCTCCTGGTTGTAAACTATTTTAACCCCTTGAGATGGATTGCAGCGTGGGACATGACTGTATGGCGGATAGGTATGGGATATTATTGCTTTTTTATTCTTAAATTTTTATGGGAGAATGATGGCTTCTATTGGATTGGGAGTTTAATAAAGATGGCAAACCTGTGTGTTTAATTATTTCATTAAAAGACTTTTGTCATGATCCAGGTTGGATTATGACAGATTTTGCACAAGTAACCTTTTTTTTCCTTTAAGCTGTTTGCTTAAAGTTAGTTTTGTCCCCAGTGGTCATTAGGGTCATTACACTCTGGTTGTTTTAGTTCTAGTTTTGCCCCAGGTGGCCGTTAGGGTCATTACACTCTGGTTACTTTAGTTTAGTTGCCCTCGGTGGCCGCTAGTGTTATTGCACGTGATAATGAAGCAGGTGTGATTCCATGGCTGCTACCTATAAAGGAGTAGCAGGTGGTCTCACTCACGTTTGGTGATATTGCTCATTTCCAACCAAGTCTGATGAAGGAAGGAACTACAGAGAGGAGTTCCTGGCAGCTCAGGGGAGCTCTGGTGTAATAGCTTCAGGCGGAAGCTGAATTCAGGTGTCAAGTTTCAGGGGTGAAGCTGAACTTTGGTGTTGTACTCTGTTGCTGGGAGCAATAGCAACAGCAAAGCTAAGTGGTGTTTTTCCCTGTTTGTGACTTTCCTTGTGTGTGTATTAGTGCAGTGGTGGGATTAGTTTCTGCACCGTCCAGTTCACTAGAAAGGGATAGGTGCAGGGCGAGCTAGGGATTTGAGGTATCCAGCTCGTCGCCAGGTGCGGAACCTGCCTAGGGATCGTCAGGAGTGTAGGGACACTGACTCAGGGGAGTGCAGGAGGTCTCCACATCCCCATTCCCTATTGCAGGGCCCTCCATTGTAACGGTTTCCCCGGTGTTTGCCTTAACTCTGTTTAAATTCGCCCTGCTGGAGGCGGTGTATCCAGGTTCACGAGTGTTATAGAAATTCGCCCTGCTGGAGGTGGTGTATCCAGTCACACGTGACATTACAACTTTATTCTTAATGTCTGTGTTTATTTAACCCTTTCATACTATTGGATTAATAATGGAGAGGTGTCTTATTGACACCTCTCCATTATTAACCAGGCTTAATGTCACCTTTTAATAGCAAGGTGACATTAACCCATTGTCATGATCTCAGTGCCGGTTTGACTCGCACATGTGGGGTTAATGTCTGGAACCAGTGCTGATGACTGGCATTTCTGGGGTTAAAAGTTGTTATCCCAGTGCAGGCTTACCTGCACACCTGGGGCTTATGATTGTGGCCTCTCCCTGGTTCTGGGAAGGCTTCTTATGACCTCAGGAAGCTCCTATCCCCGTCAATTATACTTTCGCCCTTGGCAGTGTGTGGTGACCCCTGAGTGTGTTTGTGCTGTGTTCTTGTTTATCTGATACTCTGTGTATGACTCGGTCTGTTCTCTGGATACTGCTTGTTGGATTCTGCTTGGTACCTTCTATGTCTGTTTGGCTTTGACCACTGCCTGGCCCCGACTCTCCGTTCTGTCTCATCCCTGGTACTTTACTGTTATCTCTGTGTATGACCCGGTTTGTCTGACTTTGAGAATTCCTGTATTAGTGTTCTGCCTATCTCTGACAGCAGGACACTAACCCCACCCCCTTGCGGTCACATGACCATAGGTCCTTCACTGCTCACTGACTTCAGCTTCTCCAGGTCCTGTTTGCCTGAAGTATGCGGCTGTGTCTGACCCCGGGCCCCTCTGCAGTGTTGGTGAGTCCTTGCTCAGCGGTGGCTGCACGCTGACCTTAACAGGACCGTGACATTATAACTGACCGTTAAGTTTTTGGGTTTTTTTTTTCTCTCTGCTGAGAAATATGGATCTCTTACAATCTCTGGCTGAACAAATGAAAAATCTGAGTCATATGTTTTAGGGTTTATCTCTGGAGCAGCAAGCTCTGGCTCGTTCTCAGCAGCAGGATTCTGAGACAGTGCGAGGGGGCTTTAGCTGCTGGGTCTCTGGGGGCTGGGGCGAGTGATGTTGTTTTGGTGTCCCCAGAACCACCTGTTAAACTGCCTGACTTCTTTTCTGGGAATGTGGCGCCCCTGAGGTTCAGTCGCCACAGAGGTACTGCACCTTCTCTTAAGGTCTGGTGCCCCATCCAGGTAAGTTGGGGGCTCCTGACCACGCTCCAACACTCACACCCCACACAATAGAGTAGTTCAGCAAACCCACATTGCGGCTCCTTGCTTAGAGAGAAGCAGAGCACCTTTGGTGGTTCCCTGCTTGGAACACTAAACGTGCTGGGAGGTGGGTGGAGTTGAGAATACACATAAAAGAGCGGGAAAGTTTTAGGATTTGGAGTCAGTCAAACGGGGAGTCTGAGAGAGGAAGCCACTCGGAGAGGAGTGGGGATCCCTGGAGGAGGGATCGAGGAAGGAGTGCTGCAGCTGCCTCAGTGATCTGAGCCAGCTGGCACGGGAAAGGAAAGAAGGAGAAAGACATTGAACCGAAGCCTGAGCTTCCATAGGAGGGAAAGACAAGTATGGAACATAGGAGTGAAAAGGAACACAGAGGACGTGGGTTAGAGGAAGAACCCTGCCTAGAAGTTCTAAGCGCAAGGCCGGGGCCCGGTCCCCGAGGTTGTATGAACACTAATGGTTCTGCAGCAGACACTGGTGGAGTAGTGGGCTGTAAATGCACTACTCCCATCTAAGGCTTGGGGGCACAACAGCAATTTGGTTAGAGAGCCGGGACTCAGGAGTAGAGAGTCCCCGAAGCAGGCTACAGCTGTTTGCCGTACAAGTAGAGTTCTTGGGAACATCCGTCAGGAGGAACTCCAGTGTAACTCAGTACTAGGAGATCTTCACACTTAAAGGCGCTATAGAGGAGACGTTCAGAATAGGCACATAAGTTGGAGTGTTGGAAGGGAGCATTCCATCTTGCCTGGAGGTTGACTGAGTCCCTGACCCTGAGGACACGGCACAGAAGCGGGCACTACAGACTGTGAGTAAAGCTTTGGAACTACATGCCCTGCTGTCCTCCATTCTTTCCTGCGTCCGTCCGCCTGTCACTGCTACATCCCCTGCGCCAAACACTACACCATCTAAGTGTCTCTTCACCTATCCTGCCCTGGGACAACAGCCCTGCCTGTGGAGGGCTATAACATCTTAGTAAGGAGAAAAAGGAGTAAAGGGAAAAGGAGAGAACGCCGGAGAGAAAAGCAGTTATGCTTCTACTGCGGTAAAACGGGACATTGGAAAAGGGAGTGTCCTGATTGTCCATCCTCGACCCGGTCGACGGGAAATGACTAGGTCTGGGTAGTCAGCGGGGAGACTACTCAGACCCTCAGGTACCATTTTCCTCGTTTTCTAAGGTGTTGCTTCATGTGGAACTGTTAGTGGACGATTGTTTTCCCTCTACAGCTTTCGTGGACTGCGGATCATCCATCAATCTTATTGACTCCCAATTGGTCACACACTGTAAGATAGACAGTTAGACTTAAGGTTCCGATCAAAGTGGTGGCCATTGACTCCTCCCCCCTCACTAAAGAGGGAATTCTCTTTATGTCTGACTTGTTTTCGCTCAAAGTGGGCGCTCCCCATGTGGAAAACTTAAGTTGTTTGGTTCTGGACAATCTACCAGCAGGATTGGTGTTGGGCATGCCCTGGTTACAACGCCATAACCCAGTCATTAGCTGGAAAATGGGGGAGATTGCTCAGTGGGGGTTTAATGATTCGATGTTATGTGACAAGTCTGCACTATTGGTTGAACCTGTTATATCTGTATCTGTGTCATCTGTCGAGCTGGAAGGTATTCCGGAGTACCTGAAGGAATTCGAAGATGTCTTCTCTGAAAGCGAGGCCGAGACGTTGCCGCCACATAGACCCTTTGACTGCGCTATCGAGTTAGTCCCGGGGGCTAAATTGCCTAAAGCCCGTCTATTTAATTTGCCTGGCCCTGAGCACTTGGCCATGATAGATTACATTGCTGAGAGACTTCGCATAGGACACATACGTTCCTCAGCCTCACCTGTGGCGGCAGGGGGTTTTTTTGTAAAGAAAAAAGTTGGCGGTTTACGTCCCTGCCTCGATTTTCGTGAGCTCAACAAGATTTCTGTATGAAATACGTACCCCCTTCCTGTTGATTCCCGATTTGTGTAACCAACTTTCAGGGGCAAAATGGTTCTCCAAACTGGATCTTCGGGGGGGCATATAAATTGATAAGGGTCCGGGAGGGGGATGAATGGAAAACAGCGTTCCTCACGACCGAGGGACTATTTGAAAATTTAGTCATGCCGTTTGGTCTTACCAATGCCCCAGCCATATTTCAGAATTTCATCAACGTGGTATTCTGGGATCTCATTGGTCGTTTTGTTCTCATTTACTTAGACGATATTCTGATATACTCTCCTGACAGTCAATCTCAGCTGAATTATGTACGAACCGTTCTTCAAAGACTGAGGGAAAATCATCTGTATGCCAAATTGGAGAAATGTGTGATTTTTGTTCAAAAATTGTCTTTTTTGGGATTAATTGTGTCCTGTGAGGGTTTTCGCATGGACCACAAGAAGGTGCAGGCCATTGCTGTTACGAATCTGGTTTCTGACACGTCTATACAGAAACCCAGATTCTCACATGCTGCAGTCTCTTGCCCATCTGCTGCAGCAGAAGGGATTGCTGAGGAGATTGTCTCACAACAGTCTCCAGAGGCTAAGTCCTTTATTCCATCTATTGGGCATGCTCACGGGACGAGCTCCTATTGGACTTCGGGGGTCAGGTGTTCAGGTCCCGCTCCGGATCCTATTGGCTCTTCCTGGACTCCTGGAGATTTCCGGAAGGTCCCATGCGCTATAAAAAGTGTGCATGGCCGTTCCGCCATGCGCTAGTGTAGTCTTACTTGCTGCTGTATGTTTGTTGATGGATGCATGGACTGGTGAATGACTCATTTGAAACCCCCATTCCTTGGTTATTACGAATGTGTGAGTGTTTGAGTCAGAGCCAGTATTAGCACCAGTGCGCCATTGCTCCAGCGCTCAGCAGCTAGCGTCATCTTGCGCCTGCTTGACAGCGGCGTTTCTACAGCGGCTTAGTTATTGTCACGCTGCAGTCGCAGCACTAGGTGCGTTCTCACGTGCAACGTCCTATTCCCCAGACATCCACGGTAGGTCTAGACGGAGTTGGTGCCGTCAGCTAGGGCCACTCCGGTGACCACATACCGTGTCTGTGTCGCTAAAGCTCCTGTGACATCTAAACAGACTCAGCGTTATTGCACAAGTGTATATGCTTGCAGCTCTGTGTGTGCAACAGAGCTTGTGTATGCTTGCAGCTCTGTGTGTGCAACAGAGCTAGTGCATGCTTGCAGCTCTGTGGGTGAAACAGAGCTCTGTTTGTGTGCTTATCCTTGCAGCTCTGTGAGTGCAACAGAGCTTGCTCAGTGCACCTGGGTGAACTCTGAACCCTGTGCACTCTACCGCCAGATACCTTCTGCCACCACCTAGCAGCGGTCTTACCATCTACCGCACGGTGGACCCCGAGCGGTGAACGCACTTTATTTATAATTTTATTTAGTGCCTTCCACCGCTCCTAACAATTGTGGATTGGGTGCAACCCCGAGACCTTAAGGGTCTTCAGTGCTTCTTGGGGTTCGCCAATTATTACGGCAAATTTATTCGGGGGTTTCACAGGTGGTCAAACCACTCACAGATCTTACATGTAAAGGTGCGGATGTGAGAAACTGGTCCTCGCTCGCAAAAGAGGCCTTTGCGACCCTGAAAAGAAGCTTTATGTCTGCTCCCGTGTTAGTACAGTCAGATCCCTCCAAACCATTCATCGTGGCAGTGGATGCCTCCGAGGTGGGGGTGGGGGCTGTGTTGTCCAAAGGGCCTGCCACTCTAACCAACCTCAGGCCATGTGCTTTCTTTTCCAAGAAGTTCTCTGCTGCGGAAAGAAATTACGACGTAGGCAATAGAGAGCTTCTTGTGGTCAAATTGGCGTTTGAAGAATGGAGGCACTTTTTGGAGGGGGCCAGTCACCCGGTTACGGTGATCACGGATCACAAAAATTTGTCATACATTGAGTCTGCTAAAAGACTAATGCCCAGACAGGCCCATTAGTAAACTGAAAACGGGAAAAAAAAAGTGACCATTACATTTTGTCCAGGGTCTAAGAATGTCAAGGCTGACGCCTTATCGCGCAGTTTTCAGCCGGTGTCTCCCCCTGAGCCACCGTCCTCCATTCTTCACCCCGGGGTTGTGTTAGCAGGGGTATCGTCTGAATTGGAATGGGAGATTCAGGGGGCCCAGTCGCGGGCTCCGGTGGCCAAGCCAGGGGGTAAGTTGTTTGTCCCAGAGCAACTTCGCCTGAAACGCTTGCAGGAGTTCCATGAATCCAAGCTGAGTGCTCACCCTAGTATTTCAGCCACGCGTCTGGCGGTGGCTAGGATCTTTTGGTGGCCTACCATTGGTTCGGACATAAAAAAATTCTTTGGTGGTTGTGGGGTCTACGCTCGTTCTAAAAGCTCTCATAGCCGGCCGGCAGGGGAGCTGATGCCCTTGGCAGTGCCCGAAAGACCATGGACTCACTTATCCATGGATTTTGTTACCAATCTCCCTCCATCTAAGGGTAATACGGTGGTATGGGTAGTGGTGGACAGGTTTTCTAAGCAGGCTCATTTTGTACCCCTGTCCGCACTACCGTTAGCTGAGACGTTGTCCAGGTTGTTTGTGCAGCATGTCATCCGGTTGCATGGGGTACCCCTGAATGTGGTGTCTGATCGTGGTGTGCAGTTTGTGGCTAAGTTTTGGCGTGCTTTCTGCAAAAAATTAGGGATGTCTCTGTCCTTTTCGTCTGCATACCATCCTGAGAGCAATGGTCAGACGGAACGCACTAATCAGTCCCTGGAACAGATCCTCAGGTGTCTAACTTCTGCTATACAGATTGACTGGTGCGATGCACTGCCGTTGGCTGAATTTGCCTTCAATAGTCAGGTGAGTCAATCCACGGGTATGACTCCTTTTTTGATCAATTATGGGTTCAGTCCTCATTTTGGTGCGTTTTCTCGTCTGGACTCAGGGTGTCCCGGGGCTGAGGGCTCTGTTCAGCGATTACAGAATATGTGGGCAGAAGTCCAGCGGAGTATATCTAGGTCTCAGGGCAGGTAAAAAATTTTCGCGGACAGGAAACGAACACCAGGGCCCACGTTTCAGGTTGGAGACAAGGTTTGGCTCTCCACGCGAAACATTAAGTTGAAGGTTCCTTCAGCCAAGTTGGGGCCCAAATTCATTGGCCCATACAAGATTGTGGAAAAAATCAATCCAGTGGCGTATAGGCTGTGCCTTCCACCCTCTTTCAAGATCCCTAACGTCTTCCACAAATCTCTACTGAAACCTTTTGAAGCAGTCCGGGGAGACTCCGAGTCCGCTGCTCCTTCTGTTTTGGTCGAGGGGCAGGTGGAGTACGAGGTTGGTCATATCGTAGATTCCAGGTTGGTACGGCGGTCGGTACAGTACCTGGTTCATTGGAAGGGGTATGGACCGGAAGACAGGTCCTGGGTACCGGCCCAGTTGATGCATGCTAATCGCCTGGTGCGGGCTTTCCATGCTAAGTACCCGGGCAAGCCTGGGGGTGCAGAGGCCCCCCCGTTGAGAGGGGGGTACTGTCATGATCTCAGTGCGGGTTTGACTCGCACATGTGCGGTTAATGTCTGGAACCAGTGCTGATGACTGGCATTTCTGGGGTTAAAGGTTGTAATCCCAGTGCAGGCTTACCTGCACACCTGGGTCTTATGATTGTGGCGTCTCCCTGGTTCTGGGAAAGGCTTCTTATAGCCTCAGGAAGCTCCTATCCCCGTCAGTTATACTTTCGCCCTTGGCAGTGTGTGGTGACCCCTGAGTGTGTTTGTGCTGTGTTCTTGTTTATCTGATACTCTGTGTATGACTCGGTCTATTCTCTGGATACTGCTTGTTGTATTCTCCTTGGTACCTTCTGTGTCTGTTTGGCTTTGACCACTGCCTGGCCCCGACTCTCCATTCTGTCTCATCCCTGGTACTTTACTGTTATCTCTGTGTATGACCCGGTTTGTCTGACGTTGAGTATTCCTGTATTAGTGTTCTGCCTATCTCTGACAGCAGGACGCTAAGCCCCGCCCCCTTGCGGTCACATGACCGTAGGTCCTTCACTGCTCACTGACTTTAGCTTCTCCAGGTCCTGTTTGCCTGAAGTATCCGGCCGTGTCTGACCCCGGGGCCCTCTGCAGTGTGGGTGAGTTCTTGCTCAGCGGTGGCTGCACGCTGACCTTAACAGGACCGTGACACCCATGAGCAACCATTTAAGGCAATGGGAATAGAGAGGCTAAGTGCTGGAATTGGCGCATCTTACAGATGTGCCTTTTCTGGGGTGGCTGGGGGCAGATGTTTTTAGCCGGGGGGCAATAACAATTGTCCCTCTCTAGGCTATTAATATCTTCCCTCAGTCACTGGCTTTCCCTCTCTGGCAGAGAAAATTGCACGGGAGCCCACACAATTTTTTTCTGTGAATTAATTCTTTAACATCTACAGCTCCAAAATTTTACACACATACTGTACACTACTAACATTATTAGTTAGAGACATATATAAATCTAACTGATATACAATGGTTTACTGTATGTAAGCCATGTGTCATATCCTGTCAGGTTCTGTAATGATTTTACTAAAGATTTTACTATTCTAACATGTCAGTGTGATTTTACTGTATAGTCGCATATGAATTGCTGGCTTTTCACAGGACACTGGTGCGTAAAAATCGGACAGCACTCGCATGGTGCGAGTGCTGTCTGATTTTTTTTTTTTTTCTCACACACATTGACTTGCATTGGCGAGAATCGCAGCAATATGCAGCATGCTGTGATTTTTTTTTTTTTCTCATTTCGATTTCGGCTGAGAAAAAAATTCACAAATGAGAGAGATGTCACCTATTGAATAACATTGGTCTGAGTGCAATATGATTTTTTATCGGATTGCACTCACCCGTATTTCTCACAAGTGAGTATGAGCCCTAAGGCGGATTGCAAGAAAAGTGGTAAGTAAGGAAGAAGGTTACACGATAGTAGGTGTGGTGTCCATCGATGCGTGTATTCTCTTGCAATCCTCCTTATTCTGATGAAGATCCAGATCAAGGACCAAAACGTCAATTTGTGAATTAAATAAATAAATGACCCTTTTTTGCTCATCTACTTGAGTGCCAAGTTTTTCATCTATACTCACTAAGGTTATGTGCACACTTTGTGTTTTTGATGCGTTTTCGCATAGGTTTTTTTTTTACGCCCGTAAATGGTCCAAAAATGCAATGGAATACTTATGCAAGGTAATTCAATGACAATCCTGAAGTGTTGTGCACATGATCAGTAAATTTCCGTCTGTATTTGCAGTTTCATTTTCTGCAGCATGTCAAATTTTTTTGCGTTTCTTCAGTGTTTTTGACTCATTGACTTCAATTGAGTCCGTCAAATCTGCAGCAAAAATGCAGGAGTAAAAAGGTTTGCGAATTTGCTGCTTATTTGCCACAAATTTGTTGCCAAAAACGTTCCGAATTGTCAAAGGAAATGATATTAGAAGGAGGAAAAGTGTGTGGGCGGAGAATGTCTGTGAGCGGAGAATATACGTGTGAGCGGAGAATATGTGCGTGTGTGTGTTTGCTTGTGTCTGTCTGTGTGTGTGTGTACCCATGTGACGAACAGCCCGTAGTGATTGTACTGTACTTAGGCGTCGTCTGATGGGACTACTACTTTCTTCCGGCTACGTCTTTGTCAATTATACTGTAACAGAGACAGCATGAGCCGATGATGGTAGAATAGTCTCATCATCCGGTGCCTGTGTTCAGTTGCAAAAAAAATCAAAACATTTACATAATTACATACATATTCACATATAAAATACATACTCTTCGAACGCCTAATCCCCAATGCCCGCGTCTCCTGCAAAAAATAAAAAATAATAAACCACCAATATATTCTCCCTGTCCGCCGTAGTTCATTTAAGGCTGGAGTCACACACAACCATTAAAAAATCGGTCCCATTTTAACGGTATGAAATCGCACAAAGAATTCTTGGCCAGATATCCGTCTGTCATCCCATTTTCCGGCAAGGAACCAATTTTAATCGCATCTAAGCATCAAATTGACATCCAATGCCCTATCCTGTAGACCTGGAGAAGTTGTGCGATTTAATCGCAGGTCACACGTTTGGTGCGTTTTCCATGCGTTTTTTTATCGCATCCATAGACTTGCATTGGGGAATCCGAACCGAAAATCGGTGACAATCGCAGCATGCTGCGATTGTCTCGGTCCGAGGATCGGATGCGATAAAAAATTGCATGATGTGAGCTGCCCCATAGAATAACATGGGTTCGAATGCAATGCGATTTTTTATCGCATTGCATTCTACCGTTTTAATCGCTAGTGTGACCCCGGCCTAAGGCCGATTTCACACATCCGTTTATTTACAGTACCGGAAAAACCGGTACCAGAATTTCACACTGACGTGTGTGTAATACTTGCGGCACACGTGTGGCAACCGTCTTATTTTCGCCTCTCCATTACTAACATCGGGGCTTGATGTCACCTGACAATACATAGGTGATATCAACCTCCCAACTATCACCCCACTTGCCACCGCTACAGGGCAAATGGAAAGAGCCAGGCAAAGTGCCAGAATTGGTGCATCTAATAGATGTATCTTTTCTGGGCAGCTGCGGGCTGCTGTTTTTAGGCTGGGGGGGCCTATATCAATGGCCCCTTACCAGCCGAGAATACCAGCCCCAGCTGTGGGCTAGAGCAAGGCTGATTGTCAAAAATGTGGGGACCCCATGCTGTTTTTTAAATTATTTTTTTAAATAAATAAACAGCATGGGGACCCCTCTATTCTTGATAACCAATCTTGCTGAAACTAACAGCTGAGGGTTGCAGCCCACAGCTGTGAGTTTTGCCTGGTGGGCTAAAGAAAATGCCAGGTTTTTCATTTATTTATTTATTGCGCAGGCGGTGGGTGAGGAATACCCCGATCAACCACTCTGTCCTGTTGTCACTGTTATTAGTGGCAGCAGGTGTCGGATAATGGGATTAATAGAACCAAAAGCCCCCACCTTCTGTCATTGTTCTGACTTTAATATAATTATCATCATTCTCTTCTTGCGCCAATCACCGGCAGAACAGGGAAGAATGATGAGAGCCGTCTTCTGCACCGACCGCCAGGAAACAGCATTTACTGTAGGGCTTCTTCCCCGGCGGCCGTCCGTGTGGTACTGATACGGCTCACTTGTATAGGTTCGTGTGATCTGTGCAGCTGCACAAAAACGGACATGTTGACATGTGGGTCACTTTGAGAAAACACAGATATGTTCACAGAACCATTCATTTGAATGGGTCTTCGTGTGTCAGTGTCTCTGGTACGTGTGAAAACTCACCACATGTACTGGAGACACTGACGTGTGAAAGAGGCCTAATTCCAAGTGTCCCATGGCGATCTCACATGTAGAACAGTCACATCGGGAGATGTTGCTGCTCTACCCGGCCACTGGCGATACACTGATAGCAGGTAATCACTACCACAATGTATCAATGCACTGCCGTGAGAGTTCGCCGGAGTTCATCAGCTGATCAGTTCCAGTTCTCAAGCAGCAGTGCCGTAAATGAGAGCACTGAAGCTAATGAACTCCAGTGAACTCTCACGGCATCGCAGTCATACACTGCAGGAGCAATTACCTCCTGTCAGTGAATCGCTGGAGGCCCGATGGAGCAGTCACATCTCCCGATCTGACTGTTCTACACGTGAGATTGCAGTGGGACATTTGGTATTAAATGGACTACGTCAGACAGGATAGTATTATATGTGTCATGATCCATGCTGGATCATGTCAGATAAGAGCACTGGTAACCTTTTTTTTTTTTCTCTCTAAGCTTTGTGCTTAGAGATAGTTTTATCTCCGGTGGCCATTAGGATTATTGCACTGTGGTGTCGTTTGTTCTAAGTTTGCCCCCGGTGGTGGTGAGAGTCATTGCACTCTGTTTCTTTAGTTAAGTGCACATGTTTATAATGCAGGTGTGATTGCTTGCTCTGCTATAAAAGAGTCATAGGGGTTGCAATCATTGTTGGTCTTTTCTAACCATCCTGGGTGAAGGAGGGGGCTGGAGGAGAGTCCAAGGCAGCTCGTCCAGAGTCCTGGAGTGGCAGCTATGGTGTCAGTGAAGAATTCTTGCATAGCTTGGTGGAGTGGCAGCTATGGTGTAGAGCTGCACTCAGTTGCTGGACTCTGTTGCTGGAAGCTGCACTCAGGTGCTGGACTCCGTTGCTGGACAGTTGCACTCAGGTGCTGGATACTGTTGCTGGAAGCTGCACTCAGGTGCTGGACTCCGTTGCTGGACAGTTGCACTCAGGTGCTGGACTCTGTTGCTCCAAAGCGGCGCTCGGGTGCTGGACGCTGTTGCTGTAGAGCTGCACCCAGGTGTTGGACACGGTGGGAGGAAGATGGACTCAGGTTTTGGACTCTGTTGCCAGGAGCAAGTGCATCAGAGCAAAGCTAAGTGCTTCCCTGTTTGTCACTTTTCCTCATGTTTGTGTTAGTGCAGCGGTGGGGCCCGTGCCTGCATCACCCAGCTCCCTAGCAAGGGATTGGTGTAGGGTGTGCTAGGGCGACAGGTATCCTGAGCGGCGCCCGGTGCGGAACCAGCATAGGGAACGTTAGGAGCATTAGGGACACTGACTCAGGGGAATGCAGGAGGTCTCCACGTCCCCCGTTCCTTATCGCAGGGCCCACCATTGTAAATGTTCCCTATCGCCTTTGTCTTGTATTAGTTACCGGTCTGCGGGCCGTGTCACACTGGACAATTACACGTGCCGTGTCCTGTTGTATTAGTTACCGGCCCGCTGGCCGTATCACACAGGACGGGGCACGTGACAATATGTTGGTTTATTATGTTTTGGTTACTTGCAGGAGACGAGGGCATTGGGGATTAGGCATTCAGTAAGTATGGTAAATTTAGATTCAATAACGGAGTCTGTGTAATTATTTCAAATAAAGGACTTTATTCTGGATGTCTGTGTTTTATACAATATCACTATGGGGTTAGCAATGGATAGTTGTCTTAGAGACGCCTCTTCAATTACTAACCTATGGGCCTGATGTCAGCTGACAATACAAAGGTGGCATCAACCCCACAAATATGATCACCGCTTGCCACCGCTGCAGAGCAAGTGGGAAGAGCGAGCCTAAGTGCCAGAATTGGCGCATCTATAAGGGGCGACTGAGAGCTGATGTTCCAATGTTGATGTGCTAATAACCATGGCCCCTTCCCAGGCTATTAATATCAGCCCGCAGCTGTCTGCCTAGCCTTTGCTGGTTTGATTTTATAGGGGAACACCATGTCAATTTTTTTCTGGGGTTCCCCTGTAAACTAGCCAGTAAAGGCTATGCAAACAGCTGTTAGCTAATATTAATAGCCTGGGAACCTTTATGGCTATTGGCTCCTTGCCAGAATATTAACATCAGTCCTCAGTCGTCGGCTTTCCCTCTGCTGGTTATGAAAATTATGCGGGACCCCACCCAATTTTTATTTTTATTCTTTGAAAAATAAGCAGATATTGTGTTTCACGCAGATTTCTGACAGTTGCTGTGTTTTTTACTGCATATGCAGGTTAATTATTTTAATGCTCCTACATAGACTGGTGAATGTGTGTGTGTGTCTTTATTTAACTCTTTATGTACCATTTTATTAGGGGTATCTGGATGTTCATTACTGAACCTTGGGCTTGGTATTACATATATATTTATATATTCACTTATATTTGTGTGCAAACATTATAAATTTGAACATGGTATGTAATGACATTATGGTCTTCAATGGAGAATGAAAAAGAAGAGGTTGAACAAGGAAATTACATCACAATTTATTTTTTATTTTTTAATAATATATCTTTATTTAGCTCTATGAATTTACAAAACCGCATGAAAAAACTCATGCAGAAAAGCATAAAAAATATGCGTATTTTCCACTGCGTTTTTCTGCCAAGAGACGCAGAAACTTTGCAGAAATTTCTGCAAGCAAATAAGCTATGTGTGCACATAGCCTAAAGGACTGGAGCCATTCTCAGGCACCTACGAATACACTTGGACTGCTGTATACCATTGACTGATATTAATAAAAAGCCGTTGTAAGAAATAAATAAAAACTAAGCCATTTGTAAGCTTGTTTTTCCATATGTAATAAACCACTCAAATTGAATATAGCCAGAACTGTAATCTAAACCCAGTATGTGTCTGATCATTGGAAATTCTCATTTATATGACCTGAAAGCTGAACACATGCAGCTTGTGCATCTTGACTGTTAATTAAGTGTCCTTTGAATCACATCAATAGTGGGGTAGACAAAAGATCGCCGACATCAATCATTTTATAGCTGATTTGACCTCTAACTTTTTTTCATTGTGACCTATATTTTCATGTAATAAAGAAGGATTGTAATTAGGAAACCATGAATCTAACCTGTCTGGCTTTTCATTATTGTTGACTCATAATAATAATCATTTATATTTAATGAATTCTAGTTCACATAAGGTTCATATTGAAGTTAAGGCTTGTCAGAACAAGTGATCACTTGTCACATCTACTTACTAAACAGCTAGTAGTGCATAATGATGGCTTTTGGGTAGACACAACGCTAAATCCTGTTTGACCAGGTTTATATGGAGTATTAACCATGGCTTTAATTTGCATATTTTAGGATTTAACTATCTACTATATTTGCAAGCTGTGTCCCCTACATAGCATGTGTGAAGAAGGTGCTCTGGTCAGATGAGACCAAAGTAGAACTTTTTGGGCTGATTTTAACCCCTTCATGACTGGAGGTATTTTCGTTTTCGTTTTTTGCTCCCCTTCTTCTCAGAGCCCTAACTTTTTTATTTTTCCATCAATATGGCCATGTGGGGGCTTGTTTTTTGCAAGACGAGTTGTACTTTTGAACAACACCAATGGTTTTACCATCGTTTTACCATGTCGTGTACTAGAAAATTGGAAAAAAATTCCAAGTGCCGTGAAATTGCAAAAAAAGTGCAATCCCACACGTTTTTTGTTTAGCTTTTTACTAGGTTCACTAAATGCTAAATCTGACCTGCCATTATGATTCTCCAGGTCATTAGAAGTTCAAAGACACCAAACATGTCTAGGTTCTTTTTTATTTAAGTGGTGAAAAAAAAATTCTAAACTTTGTAAAAAAAAAAATTGTACCATTTTCCGATATCAAAATTATGTTTACTAAATACCCTTATTATTATTATTATAATTATTATTATTATTATTACTAGAGTTGAGCGAAACGGGTCGAAAAATTTCAAAAGTCGCCGACTTTTGGCAAAGTCGGGTTTCATGAAACGAAACCCGACCCTGGGATGTGGTCAGCCACGAGGTCGGCGACTTACGCGCCAAAGTCGCGTTTCAAAAGTTTGTTTTGCGCTCTTTTTCAGCCAATCAGGATCCACGGACACTGTGGGCAACGTGATGACATAGGCAGGGGTCACCACCATCTTTCAGAAGGGCATGCAAGTGATTGGCTTGCTTTGGTGGGCGTCACAGGGGGTATAAAAGGGCGTGCACGCCGACCGCCATCTTCCTTCTGCCGATCTCAGTATAGGGAGAGGTTGCTGCTGATTCTGTAGGGAGAGCGTTAGGCAGGGAAGAAGACAAAAAAACTGCTTCTGCTGCTAGCGATTTGGCCTGCACAACACACCAGTCACTGTGTGTGCAGTGCAAGGGGAGGCTATATAGTGGTGTATCAGTGGTGTTGGTTGTTGGGCTGCCTTCTAAGGCTTCCTGACATTCCTGCATTGCTGTTTACCCACTGCTCCGCAAACTGCTTTTTTAAAAGCAATCCCAATTTTTTTTTTTTGTCCTGCTGAGAAGAAAAAAAAACTGCTTCTGCTGCTAGCAATTTGGCCTGCACAATACACCAGTCACTGTGTGTGCAGTGCAAGGGGAGGCTATATTGTGGTGTATCAGTGGTGTTGGTTGTTGGGCTGCCTTTTAAGGCTTCCTGACAGGCTGGCATTGCTGTTTACCCACTGCTCTGCAAACTGCTTTTTTAAAAGCAATCCAATCTCCCTTATCCTCTAGTCACTTTTGTCACAGCTGTGCCATCGAGCCTGTCACATAGCGCTCAGATATTCATTGGGCCTCACACAATCCAAAAGTGTCCAGTGTCCAAAAGTGTGTGCAGAGATTCAAAATCTCCCTTATCCTCTAGTCACTTTTGTCACAGCTGTGCCATCGAGCCTGTCACATAGCGCTCAGATATTCATTGGGCCTCACACAATCCAAAAGTGTCCAGTGTCCAAAAGTGTGTGCAGAGATTCAAAATCTCCCTTATCCTCTAGTCACTTTTGTCACAGCTGTGCCATCGAGCCTGTCACATAGCGCTCAGATATTCATTGGGCCTCACACAATCCAAAAGTGTCCAGTGTCCAAAAGTGTATGCAGAGATTCAAAATCTCCCTTATCCTCTAGTCACTTTTGTCACAGCTGTGCCATCGAGCCTGTCACATAGCGCTCAGATATTCATTGGGCCTCACACAATCCAAAAGTGTCCAGTGTCCAAAAGTGTATGCAGAGATTCAAAATCTCCCTTATCCTCTAGTCACTTTTGTCACAGCTGTGCCATCGAGCCTGTCACATAGCGCTCAGATATTCATTGGGCCTCACACAATCCAAAAGTGTCCAGTGTCCAAAAGTGTGTGCAGAGATTCAAAATCTCCCTTATCCTCTAGTCACTTTTGTCACAGCTGTGCCATCGAGCCTGTCACATAGCGCTCAGATATTCATTGGGCCTCACACAATCCAAAAGTGTCCAGTGTCCAAAAGTGTATGCAGAGATTCAAAATCTCCCTTATCCTCTAGTCACTTTTGTCACAGCTGTGCCATCGAGCCTGTCACATAGCACTCAGATATTCATTGGGCCTCACACAATCCAAAAGTGTCCAGTGTCCAAAAGTGTGTGCAGAGATTCAAAATCTCCCTTATCCTCTAGTCACTTTTGTCACAGCTGTGCCATCGAGCCTGTCACATAGCGCTCAGATATTCATTGGGCCTCACACAATCCAAAAGTGTCCAGTGTCCAAAAGTGTATGCAGAGATTCAAAATCTCCCTTATCCTCTAGTCACTTTTGTCACAGCTGTGCCATCGAGCCTGTCACATAGCGCTCAGATATTCATTGGGCCTCACACAATGCAAAAGTGTCCAGTGTCCAAAAGTGTGTGCAGAGATTCAAAATCTCCCTTATCCTCTAGTCACTTTTGTCACAGCTGTGCCATCGAGCCTGTCACATAGCGCTCAGATATTCATTGGGCCTCACACAATCCAAAAGTGTCCAGTGTCCAAAAGTGTGTGCAGAGATTCAAAATCTCCCTTATCCTCTAGTCACTTTTGTCACAGCTGTGCCATCGAGCCTGTCACATAGCGCTCAGATATTCATTGGGCCTCACACAATCCAAAAGTGTCCAGTGTCCAAAAGTGTGTGCAGAGATTCAAAATCTCCCTTATCCTCTAGTCACTTTTGTCACAGCTGTGCCATCGAGCCTGTCACATAGCGCTCAGATATTCATTGGGCCTCACACAATCCAAAAGTGTCCAGTGTCCAAAAGTGTGTGCAGAGATTCAAAATCTCCCTTATCCTCTAGTCACTTTTGTCACAGCTGTGCCATCGACCCTGTCACATAGCGCTCAGATATTCATTGGGCCTCACACAATCCAAAAGTGTCCAGTGTCCAAAAGTGTGTGCAGAGATTCAAAATCTCCCTTATCCTCTAGTCACTTTTGTCACAGCTGTGCCATCGAGCCTGTCACATAGCGCTCAGATATTCATTGGGCCTCACACAATCCAAAAGTGTCCAGTGTCCAAAAGTGTGTGCAGAGATTCAAAATCTCCCTTATCCTCTAGTCACTTTTGTCACAGCTGTGCCATCGAGCCTGTCACATAGCGCTCAGATATTCATTGGGCCTCACACAATCCAAAAGTGTCCAGTGTCCAAAAGTGTGTGCAGAGATTCAAAATCTCCCTTATCCTCTAGTCACTTTTGTCACAGCTGTGCCATCGAGCCTGTCACATAGAGCTCAGATATTCATTGGGCCTCACACAATCCAAAAGTGTCCAGTGTCCAAAAGTGTGTGCAGAGATTCAAAATCTCCCTTATCCTCTAGTCACTTTTGTCACAGCTGTGCCATCGAGCCTGTCACATAGCGCTCAGATATTCATTGGGCCTCACACAATCCAAAAGTGTCCAGTGTCCAAAAGTGTGTGCAGAGAGTCAAAATCTCCCTTATCCTCTAGTCACTTTTGTCACAGCTGTGCCATCGAGCCTGTCACATAGCGCTCAGATATTCATTGGGCCTCACACAATCCAAAAGTGTCCAGTGTCCAAAAGTGTGTGCAGAGATTCAAAATCTCCCTTATCCTCTAGTCACTTTTGTCACAGCTGTGCCATCGAGCCTGTCACATAGCGCTCAGATATTCATTGTGCCTCACACAATCCAAAAGTGTACAGTGTCCACAAGTGTGTGCAGAAATTCAAAATCTCCTCTGTCCTATAGACACCTTGTACCTTGTTTTACATTACTATATAGTTTGTTGGATTTTGTCTACATTTCTACCAAAAATGAGGAAGGCTGGTGGAAGAGGCCGTGGAATTGGGCGGGGGTTGGCAGCTGGTAATGATGGTGTTGGTGGTGGATCTGATGGTAGTGGCAAGAGCAAAATAGGACCGAATGCAGGAGGTGCTGAGCCTGCGTCATCGTCTGGCTACATAAGGCCTCGAACGCTTAGTTTTCTAGGAGTTGGCAAACCGCTTTTAAAGCCAGAGCATCAGGAAAAAGTTTTGTCTTACATTGCTGACTCAGCCTCCAGCTCTATCGCCTCCTCTTCTTCAGTTGTAAAAAGTAAAAGCACTGAGTCGTCATTGGAGGCTCATGTTCATGAACCACACCTTTCCTTATGTCCTTCACCCCAACCAAGATTGAAGGATGACGCAGGCCATACTACTGATTACTCCATGGAGCTGTTTTCACATACCATGCCTGGATTATCAAGTCAAATGGTGAATTACCCAGGCCAAGATGAATCTGACATGGAGTGCACTGATGTACAGCCACTGATGGATGATTCTGCTGGTACATTCACTCAGAGCACTACATTGTCCTCGCAGTGTACAGAGCCAGATTCTGACCCTGATGAGACTCAGGTGCCCCTTCTCGCACACTATACCACCATACACGGTGACACAGAGGAAGGTGCACATGACATAGAAGAGGAGGTGATGGATGACCCTGTTGTTGACCCAGATTGGCATCCATTGGGGGAAGAGGGTGCTGCTTCCAATAGCTCAGATGAGGAGCATCCACAGCAGACATCGACATCGCAACAGCTGTTATCTGGCAGGCCCGGAGCACTCCAAAGACAGGTTCCAAACATCAAAAGAGTTGCTGGACAGCTTGTCCAGAGGGTCAAAAGATCACAGCATGCTAGGCCGCAAAATGTCTGCCAAAGTAGGAAGAGTGCAGTGTGGCACTTTTTTGACCAAAATCCTCATGATCAGGCCAAGGTTATCTGTAAGAAGTGCGCAAAGACCTTTAGCCGAGGGAAAAATCTGAAAAATTTGAATACCAGTTGCATGCTTAGACATTTAACCAGCATGCACTTGCAAGCATGGACACAACACCAAACCTCAAGTGCCACATGTGCAACTGATCACAGCGAAGGTAGTCAGCAACGCTACATTGTTTCCCCCACTGTAAGCCCACCGGTTAGCACCGCAGCAAATGTTGAGGTGTCGTTGCAAGGCCACAGCAGTCAGGGAATCCCACTGTTATATCAACGAAAGACTGATTCTAGGCCATCAGAAAGAACACCAACTCCATCACCATCATCAACCCTCTCTCAGTCCGCCCTGTCCACCGCTACTTCCACCATATGCAGCTCTCAAGTCCAGCTCACCCTCCCAGACACTATGAGTAGGTCAAGAAAGTACTCAGTCTCTCATCCGCGTACACTGGGTTTGAACGCCCACATTGCCAAACTAATCTCGTTTGAGATGATGCCCTATCGGTTGGTGGAAAGCACAGCTTTCCACGAACTCATGGCCTATGCAGTACCACGCTATGACCTACCCAGTCGCCACTTCTTCTCTCGCAAAGCCATCCCAGCCCTCCACCATCATGTGAAAGACCGCATTGTCCATGCACTCAAGCAGTCAGTGAGCGGAAAGGTGCACCTCACAACTGATGCATGGTCCAGTTGGCATGGCCAGGGCCGTTACGTGTCCATCACTGCGCACTGGGTTAATGTGGTGGATGCAGGGTCCACAGGGGACAGCGGTGGTGGGACAGTGCTGCCTAGCCCACGGTATAGAAAACAGTTGGCTGTAGGCGTTCGACCCTCCTCCTCCTCCAGAAGCGAAAGCTCGTCCACAGAGCGCAGTCGTACGAGCACTCCATCTGCAGCTGCCACTGTTGCACACGATGTGTCCCCCTATCGAGCAGCTAGTGGAAAGCGTCAGCAGGCTGTGTTGCAGATGATGTGTTTGGGCAACAGACACACCGCCGAGGTGCTGGCCGCGTACTTGAAGCGACAAACCGAGTCATGGCTGGGCAGTGTACATCTTGAGGCAGGCAAGGTAGTTAGTGATAACGGCCGTAATTTTGTGGCAGCCATAGCCCTTTCAAAACTCAGCCATATACCTTGCTTGGCTCACACCTTGAACCTGGTGGTGCAGTGCTTCCTCAAAAATTATCCGGAGTTAACAGCCCTGCTCCAGAAGGTGCGAAGACTGTGCGCGCACATCCGCCGGTCGCCTGTACACTCCGTTCGTATGCAGAAGCTGCAGCGATTGCTCCACCTTCCCAACCACCGCCTCATTATCGACATTGCAACAAGGTGGAACTCCACCCTGCACATGGTGGAGCGGCTGTGCGAGCAGAGGCAGGCCATAATGCATTTGTGGGAGGATACACGGCCAGGCACTTTGAGAGCAGACATGGAGTTGACAGGTGTGCAGTGGTCGAAGCTGAAAGACCTTTGTAAAGTCCTTCAGTGTTTTGAGGAATGCACACGGCTGGTAAGCGCAGACGACGCCATCCTAAGCATGAGCATCCCACTTATGCGTCTGCTCATGCAAACTTTGATGCACCTTAAGGAGCAGGCGTCTGCAGCCAATGTTGAGGAGGAGGAAGAGGAGGAGGGAATCCTTGATGACATTCAGCCATTGTCTGCTCAGGGACCTCTCCTGGACGAGGTGGAGGAAGAAGAGGAGGAGGAGGATGATGATGGGGATGATTACTTAGGGGAGGAGGATGCATCTCGTGGGGCAAGTGAAAATGTTCGCGTGGCAAGGTCTGGTACAGGGTTTGTGCATGACTGGAGGGATGTGGATTTGCCAGAAAGTGCTCCTCCAACCAGCACTCGCAGTGCATCATTGACACCGGAAACATTGGCCCACATGTCAGATTATGCCTTGCAGATCCTAAAAAGGGACCCACGCATTGCCAAAATGATGAACGATGACGACTACTGGTTGGCCAGCATCCTGGATCCACGCTATAAAGGCAAATTACAAAACATCATGCCACAGGAGAACCTTGACCTAATATTGGCTAATAAACAAGCAACTCTGGTAAATCGGTTGCTTGAGGCATTCCCAGCACACAGCAGCGGTGATGGTTCTCACACGAGCCGTACGGGCCGGGGGCAGCTTGGCAGAGGTGTTCGTGGTGCACACAGCAGAAGTGGCGTTGGAGACAGGGGTTTCATGACAATGTTGTGGACTGATTTTTCAAATACCGCTCACACAACTGGTAATACTGCATCGATGGAAAGTGACAGGAGACAGCAGTTGTCAACTATGGTTACAAACTACTTTTCCTCCCATATCGATGTTCTCCCACACAGGTCATTCCCCTTTGACTATTGGGCCGCTAAACTGGACACCTGGCCTGAATTGGCCCAATATGCCTTACAGGAGCTCGCTTGCCCAGCTGCAAGTGTGCTATCGGAAAGAGTCTTCAGTGCAGCTGGATCAATCCTGACAGAAAAAAGGACCCGTCTGTCAACCCAAAATGTGGATGATCTAACCTTCATTAAAATGAACCATGCATGGGTTTCCAAGGATTTTGTCCCACCTTCCCCTGATGACACATAGGGTGACAGAAAAATGGCTTGCTTTGGTCCACCTCTTCCTGGGACTTCACCTATTTCGCCTTTTGCATCAGCTGAATGTCCAACATCAACATATGCCACTTTCTAAAACTCCCTAACTGTGCTGCCTCCCCCCCATGGCCGGGGTCACCACCTAGCGCATGACACCGTGCGAGTGCCGTTGCCCTGGACAGGTGGGTAGGCCGACTCTTGGGCGCGGGCACTGGCACAGGGTCCCTCATAGTGCAATCAAGTGTCTCTGACGGTGGTGGTGCACACCCGCCGTCAGACACACCACTGTACTATGAGGGGCCCAGTGCCAGTACCGACGCCCACGAGTGGGCCCCCCTTGCTTGGGCAGGGCCCCAGCATTTGCAATCTTTACCTCTCCCTGCTCCTCCGCTGTGTAATCTGGGCCGTCAAATCCATACTGTGCCTGACACCGTCTGAGCCTGCCTCCTGATGTATAGACATATATTTTGAATGTGTACGCTATCCATACATGTTATCCGGGGATACGGTACCCTTTCTAACCTTTGTGCAATCACGTGCAATCCATACTGGGCCTAACACCGTCTGAGCCTGCCTCCTGAGACATATATTTTGAATGTGTACGCTATCCATACATGTTATCCGGGGATACGGTACCCTTTCTAACCTTTGTGCAATCACGTGCAATCCATACTGGGCCTAACACCGTCTGAGCCTGCCTCCTGAGACATATATTTTGAATGTGTACGCTATCCATACATGTTATCCGGGGATACGGTACCCTTTCTAACCTTTGTGCAATCACGTGCAATCCATACTGGGCCTAACACCGTCTGAGCCTGCCTCCTGAGACATATATTTTGAATGTGTACGCTATCCATACATGTTATGCGGGGATACGGTACCCTTTCTAACCTTTGTGCAATCACGTGCAATCCATACTGGGCCTAACACCGTCTGAGCCTGCCTCCTGAGACATATATTTTGAATGTGTACGCTATCCATACATGTTATCCGGGGATACGGTACCCTTTCTCACCTTTGTGCAATCACGTGTAATCCATACTGGGCGTGAGAACGGCTGGCGAGCTGTCAAGCAAGCTACAGCACCTGTGGTTTGCACACGTAAGTTTTTCATTTTTTCAGGAATGACGGTTAGGCCTAATTCCGGAACTGCGGTTGACCTGCACTTACTGGGAAATCATTGTTCGCGGGTAATAATTGTAATCAGTGATCCCCATCACTAACGTTGTTCAGCGGGTTATCTGCACCTGTAAGCGACAAACGCTGGCCTTTTCAGTGTAGCGCACATGCAGCCACGGACATGTAAGGGCATGACACACCAGTTATTGGCCAATCTCATGTGCCAGAGCCTCACGTGTCCCTCTAGTAAGCCGGACTCGGACCGCGGGGCATGACGGAGTCTCGTTCGTTAACGGAATTAAGCTTGCAATGTGTGCATCTGTTCTGTAGCTGGCATGGTTGAGGTTTCCCAGGTGGAGTCGAATTTAACTGTAGGCTCCACTCCTGGTGGTGCCCTTCTGGACATTCCTTTAAGGTTCAGCTTTGCAACCATACTGCCCACGTAAAACAAACACTTTGCCTTCATGAACGCTGTTTGGAGGGTCATGACTCGTGGGAATAACGCCACCCAATCAGTTAACCTGCTAGAGAGATCCTTCGTTGCTCCCAAGCATGACATCACACTCCCTAGGAAGAAGGTAATGCCACTGTGGCGACCGTACTCCTGGGGGCGACACAAGTGCACTGATGCCCAGCCACTGCTCCATGAATCTGCTGGTACATTGACCCAGACCACTACATTACCCTCGCACGCTACCCGGCCTGAATCTGACCCTGATGAAACTCAGGTTACCCTTCCCATATACAGTTCCATCTTACACGGTGGCAAAGAGGAAGCTGCAGATGAAAGTGCAGGTTCGGCCCACCCGCCATCAGACACACCACCGTACTATCAGGGGCCCTGTGCCAGTGCCGTCGCCAACGAGTGGGCCCCCCCTGCTTGCCCAGGATCACAGCACTTGCAAAGTTGAAATACTGTGCAGTGAGTTGGAAGATGGGGACGACGAGGAGTCTAGACTAGTACAGGGATTCCCTAGCGAGGAGACTTATTTGATTGTTTTCAATGTTGGGACAGCAATTTTTGGGGAGCACTATACTCTGGAGAATGATAGATGGGGCCCACCATACACTGGAACATTCCAAAGGTGGACATCAGACACTGGAGCAGCATTTACAGGGCCCATTATACACTAGAGCATTAGAAATGGGGCCCATTATGTTTGGAGCATTATTTAGGCCCATAAGACAGTGGAGCTTCATCCATGGGGACCAACATATACTGTAGCATTATGTGGAGCTCATCATATACTGTTTCAAACATTATATGGGACCAATGATTCTGTATGGAGAAATAGATGGGCCTCGTCATGAGATGTAAAAAGTGAAGTATTTTTCATTGTACTATACGGCTATTTCTCTGCCGTATCGGAGCATGATGAGTTGTGGCATGTGTTAAAGGGGCGCTCTTTCGCCCAGGGCACATGAAAACCTGGAGCCAGCCCTCCCCCCCCACAACTTTAGCCAAATAACCCCCATTTTTCAGTGTGTAACTTGTATTATGAAGTTAATTAAGGTTGACAAGCTTAAGTAAGAAGAATTGATGCTTTTGGCATTCAAATGGGCACTGTAGGTGTGTTTCCTGTCCTCCTCTCACTGCCGACTTTTATTCCCCATTGACTTACATTGGGTTTCGTGTTTCGGGACGACCCCGACTTTTCCCTATAATCGGACGATCTTGCTCGACCCGACTTTTGGAAAAGTCGGGTTTCACGAAACGAAACGCGACCCTAAAAAACCAAAAGTCGCTCAACTCTAATTACTACCTTTATGCATTATTTGCAGTTTATTTTTTACTTTTTATTTCAGGATATTTGTGCTTTTTGTTTTCTCTGGTTAATGGTCATGTGTTAATATGCACTTACATTGTGCATACACAATTAATTTACTTTCTCAGTTCAGACTCGAGTTTTTTATTCATTTCATTGTGCATTTGTGGTGCCCCTGAGGCTCAGTCGCCACAGAGGTACTGCACCTTCTCCTAAGGTGTGGTGTCCCACCATCCAGGTAAGTTGGGGGCTCCTGACCACGCTCCAACACTCGCACCCCACACAATAGAGTAGTTCAGCAAAACCACATTGCGGCTCCTTGCTTAGGCTGTGTGCACACGCTGCGGATTTTGCTGCGGTTCCGCAGCGGTTTTGGCCGCTGCGGACCCGCAGCAGTTTTTGCTGCGGTGTACAGTACAATGATTCCCTATGGGAATCAAAAACCGCAGTGCAGACGGTGCGGAATTTTCCGCAGAGCAATCCGCAGGTAAAACCGCAGGTCTTTTGACCTGGCGTCACAAACTATTCCATTAACTACATTTCACCATTCCCATCTTCCTATTACTTGGGCGCCCAGGGCCATGGTCCGGGTCACCGCTGCTGTGATACATCCCACTGATACCGGCCCGGTACCGAGTACCCCACAGCCCTGGATTATCTGCGGTTTTCAATCCGCAGAAAGAATTGACATGTCAATTCTTTCTGCGGATTCTCCTGCGGTTTGCCATCTCCTCCATTGAGGAGATGAAAAACCGCAGGGCAAAACCGCAGAGCAATCCGCAGGTAAAACCGCAGGTCTTTTGACCTGCGGTTTCACCTGCGGATTGTACAAAATCCGCGCGGATGAATCCGCACCTTTTCCGCAGCGTGTGCACACAGCCTTAGAGAGAAGCAGAGCACCTTTGGTGGTTCCCTGCTTGGAACACTAAACGGGAGGTGGGTGGAGTTGAGAATACACATAAAAGAGCGGGAAGGTTTTAGGATTAGGAGTCAGTCAGTCAGTCAGATGGGAAGTCTGAGAGAGGAAGCCACTCGGAGAGGAGTGGGGATCCCTGGAAGAGGGATGGAGGAAGGAGTGCTGCAGCTGCTTCAGTGATCTGAGCCAGCTGGCACGGGAAAGGAAAGAAGGAGAAAGACATTGAACCGAAGCCTGAGCTTCCATAGGAGGGAAAGACAAGTACGGAACGTAGGAGTGAAAAGGAACACAGAGGACGTGGGTTAGAGGAAGAACCCTGCCTAGAAGTTCTAAGCGCAAGGCCGGGGCCTGGTCCCCGAGGTTGTATGGACACTAATGGTTCTGCAGCAGACACCGGTGGAGTAGTGGGCTGTAAATGCACTACTCCCATCTAAGGCTTGGGGGCACAACAGCAATTTGGATAGAGAACCCGGACTCAGGAGTAGAGTCCCCGAAGCAGGCTACAGCTGTCTTCCGTACAAGTAGAGTTCTTAGGTACATCTGTCAGGAGGAACTCCAGTGTAACTCAGTACTAGGAGATCTTCACACTTAAAGGCGCTATAGTGGAGACATTCAGAATAGGCACATAAGTTGGCGGAGTGTTGGAAGGGAGCATTCCATCTTGCCTGGAGGTTGACTGAGTCCCTGACCCGGAGGACACGGCACAGAAGCGGGCACTACAGACTGTGAGTAAAGCTTTGGAACTACATGCCCTGGTGTCCTCCATTCCTTCCTGTGTCCGTCCGCCTGGCACTGCTACATCCCCTGCGCCAAACACTACACCATCTAAGTGTCTCTTCACCTATCCTGCCCTGGGGCAACAGCCCTGCGTGTGGAAGGCTATAACATCATTGCTGCACCACACCATCTGTCCCGGAGGATCTGTCTGCAGCGTCGGCTTAACACCTCTCTTGCCGAACACCACAGGTGGCGTCACAAACTATTCCATTAACTACATTTCACCATTCCCATCTTCCTATTACTTGGGCGCCCAGGGCCATGGTCCGGGTCACCGCTGCTGTGATACATCCCACTGATACCGGCCCGGTACCGAGTACCCCACAGCCCTGGGAGGGTGACCCAACTTGGCATCACGAACAAGATGACGAGACCCGATGCCATCGGGTTCTGTGCGCTTAAGATTTGTTGGACTTAAAACTTTTGAGAATGTACAGAAGACCCAATTTAATACACTGCAAAATGAACATTAAAAATGGCCGTTAGCGTGGAGAAGGGCGTGACGAGATGGGAGGTCCTAGGAAAAGACCGCGAACAGTCTTGGGCCTCCCCTGCCTGAATTACTATGTGACAGCAACATGGCCCTCCCGAGGGGTTCGTTTACTGGCTTGGTATGGAGGCGTTGGAAGAAGACGCCGCCCCAAGAAGGAGGGGCAGAAGCCAGTGGCGGGAAAGGGGCCGAGAGAGGAGAGAGTAGAACGCCAGAATGCCATGATGGAAAGAGAAAAGAAGACAGAATAACGGGGGGGAGGAGAAGCCACTCGCCCCCAGGCCGCCTCTGCGGAGGCTGCGACCGCTGATACACCCTTTGCAGCGGTCGCCACCACCTCACAACCGATGTTGCCATTGGGTGAGTCCCATCCGGAGGAGATATATGAGGGCTCTGGAGCAGAATGGAGGGCCGGGACCGAGTCCCCGTCTGGACCGGGTGCGGTTGCACTGGCCTCCACCAACGACCCCGGCCGAAACCGGTCTTGCCCCTGCCCAAATCCAACTGCGGTCCACCCCATCAACAACTCCGGGAGTTGCGGCTGCCACTGTCCACTACCAGGTGCCGGGACTGGAACCTCGCCTGGAGGCACAAGGTACGACCACCGCCCCCGACCTGACCCTAGACTTGGGAATGGAGCCCACAAATAGAAATGGCCCAAATGACCTCCGCCGGCAGCCCCAGGCTGCAGTGCTGCCAGCCGAGGTCTCGATGGACACTGAAGTATCGGATTCCGAGGAACCAGCGACAGCGCCGGCTGAGTCACCAACAGCAGCAGAGGTGCCATCGGTGGTAGCGGATATGCCATCCCCGCAGGCAGTAGACATTTCCATGGCCCTTTCAATTACCCCTACCAGTCCCTATCTCTCCCTGTGGGTGGCGGAGTACATGCGCTTAGCAAGTAACCAGCAACAGGATGAAGACACCCAAAGCATCACATCTGGTAGCAGTTCCCAATCATCAGCTTCCAGAACCCCAAGAGGGGCCCACCAACATTAAAGGAAGTATCTACAACATAACTCTCGTTACCCAGGAGGGTATTTGCACAGTTGTGCCATTGTTTTCTATTTTTGTACCAGTTTTCCTATTTTTGGTTATCATGCCCTAGGTTACTTTTCCAGTGTTGCCCTGTTTTGTTGGCAGCCTTTCCATTGAACTAAGGAGATCATGAACGCTGAATGGTCCAGAACTGCAGTTGTAAATAGTTGCGCCTCTTTAGGTGCCCTCTCTTGGTTTTACATAGAACACTTTGCGAAGATAACGTCTACCTCATTTGGAGCATGACTCCAATCAAAGGACACTGCAAGACATCCCGGCTGGGAGCAGTGGCCAGCACTTACAAGAATTATTGAAAAGTTTAATGTGAAGTATTTGATAATGATGTGTCTTATGAGAGTAAATGGCTTTTATATATAGAATGTTTAAATAAAGAGATAAGAGATTTGGATAGAGAATAATAAAGAATTGAAAATGTAGATGATGAACCAGGCACCACGGTTGTCACTCAGAGTTAAGAGAAAAGAAATGTGTTGATGAAGAATACTGAAGTGGTAGTGAGTAACAGACAATAGCACTTTGAATTAAGTATTGTATAGAAAATTGCACTTTTGACTTAGGATTTTAGATAGTTAATTAAGAATTGTTTGCAACGTTCAAGAATGAGTGCCTCTCACATTGGGAAGTTTAGTATAAGAAATGTTTATTCAGCATTACAAAAAATGTTGTAAGTTCCTGTATTATCAACTTTGTTTACCTTGCAGCCCGCAGACGTGCTGTGTTTAATGGGGGGGTATGTGGCGCCCTTGAGGCTCAGTCGCCACAGAGGTACTGCACCTTCTCCTAAGGTGTGGTGTCCCACCATCCAGGTAAGTTGGGGGCTCCTGACCACGCTCCAACACTCGCACCCCACACAATAGAGTAGTTCAGCAAAACCACATTGCGGCTCCTTGCTTAGAGAGAAGCAGAGCACCTTTGGTGGTTCCCTGCTTGGAACACTAAACGTGCTGGGAGGTGGGTGGAGTTGAGAATACACATAAAAGAGCAGGAAGGTTTTAGGATTAGGAGTCAGTCAGTCAGACGGGGAGTCTGAGAGAGGAAGCCACTCGGAGAGGAGTGGGGATCCCTGGAAGAGGGATGGAGGAAGGAGTGCTGCAGCTGCCTCAGTGATCTGAGCCAGCTGGCATGGGAAAGGAAAGTCGGAGAAAGACATTGAACCGAAGCCTGAGCTTCCATAGGAGGGAAAGACAAGTACGGAACGTAGGAGCGAAAAGGAACACAGTGGACGTGGGTTAGAGGAAGAACCCTGCCTAGAAGTTCTAAGCACAAGGCCGGGGCCCGGTCCCCGAGGTTGTATGGACACTAATGGTTCTGCAGCAGACACCGGTGGAGTAGTGGGCTGTAAATGCACTACTCCCATCTAAGGCTTGGAGGCACAACAGCAATTTGGATAGAGAGCCGGGACTCAGGAGTAGAGAGTCCGCGACGCAGGCTACAGCTGTCTGCCGTTCAAGTAGAGTTCTTGGGAACATCCTTCAGGAGGAACTCCAGTGTAACTCAGTACTAGGAGATCTTCACACTTAAAGGCGCTATAGTGGAGACGTTCAGAATAGGCACATAAGTTGGCGGAGTGTTGGAAGGGAGCATTCCATCTTGCCTGGAGGTTGACTGAGTCCCAGACTGTGAGTAAAGCTTTGGAACTACATGCCCTGGTGTCCTCCATTCTTTCCTGCGTCCGTCCGCCTGGCACTGCTACATCCCCTGCGCCAAACACTACACCATCTAAGTGTCTCTTCACCTATCCTGCCCTGGGACAACAGCTCTGCCTGTGGAGGGCTATAACATCATTGCTGCACCACACCATCTGTCCCGGAGGATCTGTCTGCAGCGTCGGCTTAACACCTCTCTTGCCGAACACCACAGGTGGCGTCACAAACTATTCCATTAACTACATTTCACCATTCACATCTTCCTATTACTTGGGCACCCAGGGCCACAGTCCGGGTCACTGCTGCTGTGACACATCCCACTGATACCGGCCCGGTACCGAGTACCCCACAGCCCTGGGAGGGCGACCCACATTCAGTGCATATAAGGGTGTGACCGCCCTCTTTCTGAGCTGGAAAAGCCATCCAGTCTGGCCTATGCTTTTACTAGTGGGTCAGTCCCTCGATCCTTGTTCACATTCAAGTCACTTGGCAAGTGAAAAGGTTTTAAATACTAGAGTAGGACTGTCCCACAAGGGTTGCCGTGACGTGGCGGGATGGCTTGTACATTATTTTGATCAAAATTATGTTTACGAAATACCCTTATTATTATTATTACCTTTATTTTTTACTTTTTATTTCAGGATATTTGTGCATTTTGATTTTTGTTTTCTCTGGTTAATGGTCATGTGTTAATATGCACTTACATTGTGCATACACATTAATTTACTTTCTCAGTTCAGACTCCACAGTTTTTTATTCATTTCATTGTGCATTCAGTGCATATAAGGCTATGTGCACACGCTGCTGATTGGTCTGCGGATTTTTTATTTGCGGAACCGCAGGTAAAATCGCAGGTAAAATGACCTGCGGTTTTACCTGCGGATTGGCCTGCGGTTTTCCCTGCGGTTTATCACCTCTACAATGGAGGAGATGGTAAACTGCAGCAGAATCCGCAGAAAAGAATTGACATGTCATTTCTTTCTGCGGATTCAAAAGCGCAGCTTTTCCGCAGTTAAAAATCCGCAGCATGTGCACAGAAAATTGTAAATCCCATAGGATAACATGCTATTGTACACTGCCTGCAGAACTGCTGCAGTTCTGCTGCGGCCAAAACTGCAGCGGACCCACAGCAAAAACCGCAGCGTGTGCACATAGCCTTAGGGTGTGACCGCCCTCTTTCTGAGCTGGGAAAGCCATCCAGTCTGGCCTCTTCTTTTACTAGTGGGTCAGTCCCTCGATCCTTGTTCACATTCACGTCACTTGGCAAGTGAAAAGGTTTTAAATGCTAGAGTAGGACTGTCCCACAAGGGTTGCCGTGACGTGGCGGGATGGCTTGTACATTATTTTGATCAAAATTATGTTTACTAAATACCCTTATTATTATTATTAGCTTTATGCATCATTTGCAGTTTATTTTTTACTTTTTATTTCAGGATATTTGTGCTTTTTCATTTCATTTTCCGATACCCGTAGTGACTCCATTTTTCGTGATCTTGAGTGAGGGCTTATTTTTTGCGCGCTGAGCTGACGTTTTTAATGATACAATTTTGGTGCAGATGCAATCTTTTGATCGCCCGTTATTGCATTTTAATGTAAAAAAAACCCTTAATTCTGGTGTTTTTACATTTTTTTTCTCGCCACACCTTTAAGCGACCAGGTAATAATTTTTTTTTTTTTTTTTTTTTATAGATCTGACAATTCTGAACGCGGCAATACTAAACTTGTGTATATTTGACTTTTTTATTGCTTTATTTTGAATGGGGCGATAGGGGGGTGACTTGAACTTTTATAAATATTTTTTAAAACTTTTTTTTACTTTTGGCATGCCTCAATAGTCCCCATGGGAGGCTAGAAGCTGCCATAACCCGATCGGCACTGCTACATAGAGACGATGGTCAGATCGCCTCTATGTAGTAGAATTACTTGCTATGAGCACCAACCACCGGGTGTCGCTCACAGCTAGTCAGCAGTGACAACCATAGAGGTCTCCAGGAGACCTCAGGTTGTCATGCCAACCCACCGGTGACCTGCGATCACGTGACGGGGGTCACCGGTGGGCGGATTTACGGCCCTATGGCTGAAGGCGCGCGTTAAATGCCTCTGTCAGAGTTTGACAACAGCATTTAACGGGTTAGTAGCCACAGGTGGCTCGCGATACCACCCACGACAATTCCGGGCACATGTCAGCTGCTCAAAACAGCTGACATGTCCCAAGAAAGATGTGGGCTTGTGGGCTCACAACCAGAGCCCAGATCAAAGGGAGAGTATCCGACATGGGTGTACTTTTATGCCCAACGCTGGAAAGGGATTAAAATGCTATGTGGTGAGGAAAACTAACACTGCACATCACCCTGAAAACACAATGCCCATCGTCAAACACGATGGTGGCAGCATCATGCTGTAAGAATGCTTTTCTTCAGCAGGGATACAGATTCTGGTCAGAGTTGATGAGAAGATGGATGGAGCTAAATACAGGGAAAGCCTTGAGGAAAACCTGTTGGAGGCTACAAAAGACTTGAGACTGGGGAGTAAGTTCACTTTCTAGCAGGACAACATCCCTAATCATACTGCCAAATCTACAATGGAATGGTTTAAATCACAGCATATTCAGGTATGAGAATGGCCCCATCACAGTCCAGACCTAAATCTCATTGAGAATCTGTAGCAAGACTTGAAAATTGATGTTCACAGACATCTCCATCCAATCTCACTGAGCTAGAGCAAGTTTGCAAAGATGAAAAAGCAAACATTTCAGCCTTTAGATGTGCAAAACTGGTACAGACATGCCCAAAAGACTTGCAGCAGTAATTGCAGTGAAAGGTTGTCCTACAAAGTATTGACTCAAGGGGGCTTTAAAAAAATGCACGTCACAATTTTCAGATTTAGATTTTTGATATATTCTCAAAACCATGTATTTTTTCCTTTACAATTTTATAAATGCTTACTACTTAATGTTAGTATATTACAATAAAACACTTGTAAGTTTGTGGGTATAAAGTGGGTATAAAGTGAAAAAATGTGGAAAAGTTCACAGGGTAGGAAAACATTTTGTATGCAATATATATATATATGTATATAGATATATATAAGTGTGTGTAAAGGTATATGTATTTAGCTTCTTTGTGTATCAGCAGGAAAAAATCTTATGAACAAAGACATAATTAAAGTCTAAATTGCATTAAATCCTAGAATGATATGCTAGTTAGAGGCTAATAAGCAGTTACTAACCAGACAATTATGATAATAATAATCTCTTTATTATAAATAGCACCAACATATTCTGCAGGGCTTTACAGTCTTTTTGCACACATTATCATCGCTGTCCCAGATGGGGTTCACAATCTACATTCCCTATCAGTATGTCTTGGGAATGTGGGAGGAAACCAGAGAACCTGGAGAAAACCCACGCAAACACAGGGAGAACGTACAAACTCCTTGCAGATGTTGTCCTGCGTGGGATTTGAACCCAGGACCCCAGCGCTGTAAGGTTATAGCACTGAGCCACCGTACTAGCCACAGATAGCAGATATGCTAGTCTAAATCTTATTAGGTCAAAAAGAGTGACATTGCTAAAGCAAAGAGGGATTTGGGTTATTGCACGGCTCAAGCAGGTGACCGGAGTTTCGGTCCAAGTGCGATCCGTAACCACATCAGATATTACTCGGACCAATGTTATTCAATGAGGCAGTGCATATGTCCAATTTTTTCCTCGGACTGTAAAAAAATCCAAGTAAACAAATTGCTGAGCCATGTATCTAATCCTATCCTGTGTGATACTGACTGCTGAGCCATGTATCTAATCCTATTCTGTTTGAACTGGAAACTGGAGGCGTTTAAAATAAAAAAACAAATCAGATGGAATGAGTGGAATTCTTGGAATGAAATTGTCCTCTCCTTTGGCACATCCTGTTTCTGAGCTGTGTATCTAACCCTATCCTGTGTGATAATGTCTGCTGAGCTGTGTATCTAACCCTATCCTGTGTGATACTGACTGCTGAGCCATGTACCTACTCCTATCATGTGTGCTACTGACTGCTCAGCCGTGTATCTAATCCTATCCTGTGTGATACTGACTGCTGAGCCATGTACCTACTCCTATCATGTGTGCTACTGACTGCTCAGCCGTGTATCTAATCCTATCCTGTGTGATACTGACTGCTGAGCCATGTATCTAATCCTATCCTGTGTGATACTGTCTGCTGAGCAGTGTATCTAATCCTATCCTGTGTGATACTGACTGCTGAGCCGTGTATCTAATCCTATTCTGTTTGAACTGGAAACTGGAGGCGTATTCTGTGTTATACTGTCTGCTGAGCCGTCTGTCTAATACTATTCTGTGTGATACTGTGTGCTGAGCTGTGTATCTATTCCTATCCTGTGTGATACTGACTGCTCAGCTGTGTATCTAATCTTATCCTGTGTGATACTGACTGCTGAGCCGTGTATCTAATCCTATCCTGTGTGATACTGACTGCTGAGCAGTGTATCTAATCCTATCCTGTGTGATACCGTCTGCTGAGCCATGTGTCTAATCCTCTCCTTTGTGATACTGACTGCTGAGCTGTGTATCTAATCCTATCCTGTGTGATACTGACTGCTGAGCAGTGTATCTAATCCTATCCTGTGTGATACGACCTTTGACACACTCAGTGCAGGAATGAATGTGTCGCATGGATTTATGTCTTTTTACATCAATTAAGGAATATTGCTCCTAAGACAGTGTGGGGGCATCACAACACATTAGGAGACCCCAATCAGAGGACTATAAAACATCCGGACTCCTTATCTATGAACTGGTCCAATATTTATGTTTCTCCCTCTCCCATAATCATAAATCTGCTTCACGTCACTTGTCTCATCTATTGCATTTTTTCTGTGCTGTCTTGTGTATAAATATGTGATTCTTCGGATTTTGTATTAGTCTAGCCTGATGAAGAGACCTGAGTAGTCTCGAAAGCTTGCAATGTATTACCATCTTTTCAGTTAGCCATTAAAAGGTATCAACTACTGAGGACTCTCAATTCTAAATATTTTTCTATCTACTGGCTAACACGGTGCAAAGATATACATCTTTCCTGTCCCACAACAGTCATTTTATCACAATCTACCTATGATTAATTATTGTTACTAATACAAGTAAAATATATTTATACTATTTGTTCTATTATGACTTCCGAGGTTTATTGAAACCATGTATATACCATACGTGCTACAGAACGGACTAAATTATTGCTCTTTATTGTGGGGATGTAATGTATGACCATTTACATTTTCTTCCTGCTATGTAAATTGAATTGTGCTGCCACCTGCTGGTTTTCCTTTTTTTGAAGATTCGCGTTTAACATGTTTGTTTTGAATGCTTAATAAAATTATGTTTTTTTATACATAAATATAGAAAAAGGGTGCAATACAGTCGTGGTGGCAGTTTAGGGAGTAAGGGCAGCTGACAGGTTCCCTTTAATGGTACATTTAGGTGCAGTCAATGCAACTTAAAGGGGCGGTCCGACGCTAATAATGATTTTCATCCTAAATGACTATAAAATTCTAATAATTTAGTGTCTTTTCTAATATGCTTTAATTGAAAAGTCCTTATTATTCCCTCTCTAATCTAACTGCTTTAGTTTTAGTTTAGCCTCTGGTCCCACAGAATGACTGGTTGCAAACATGAATGTGGCCAAGTACAGAGATATCTTGGATGAAAACCTCTTCCAGAGTGCTCTGGACCTCAGACTTGGCCGAAGGTTCACCTTCCAACAAAACAATGACCCTAAGCACACAGCTAAAATAACAAAGGAGTGGCTTCAGAAAAACTCTGTGACCATTCTTGACTGGCCCAGCTAGAGCCCTGACCTAAACCCAATTGAGCATCTCTGGAGAGACCTGAAAATGGCTGTCCACCAACATTCACCATCCAACCTGATCATGGCCGGTTTTAGGCAAAGTGGGCCCCTAGGCAAAAGTTTAAAATGGTAATCACAATTTGCCAAATGGCAACTAATCCCTAACTAAAGATCATACTAAAACATAACTTTTAATGAACACAAGAACTTTAAAAAGTCAAACAACTGTGCATTTGTCGCCAAGGAGATAATTCATAGCCATAATGTCCTTCATATCTGGTTTAGGTTCATATAAGCAACCCCCACGGCGATATTCTTATATATCATAGCATTGGCACGGCTGCTATCTAAATCCCTATTGTATGATTGCACTGCTGACTTGTTAATAAAACATTTTTCTAGACCTCCCCGACATGTTTCGTCAGCTTAACTGGCTTCATCAGGATTTAAGGCTAGACTGAGCGAGCACATGGGTGGCTGGATCTTTTAAAACCTATGGTATGATGTCATTATTGTGAGTCAAAAGTGATTGACAAATCAACATGTGAAACGTCATAACCATTCATAGCAATTCTTACAAATATATGTATACAGCTCTCCTGAAGTTTAAAGCAAAATCGCTTCATACTTATACATATTATCAAAGCTATATACCAACAAGTTAATTCATTCTCATATTATTATTATACTAAAAATTGCCTCAATAGTGACCATATGAGACGTGTTATAAACAAAACACATCATATCCAGGTATTCTGATTGGCGCTTACCGTCAATGCTTACCAATTAAATCCCATTTAGATATTCCTAACGCTGATAGGGCATCAAAGTCCTTCCGGGTGCTTTCCTCATCCCGGGGATGCATGCGCTCTCACTCCATCAGCTCACAAGAAATTGCCTCCGAAGTAGTGGGTGGCGGTTCTGGAGCCATATTTAACAGGGGAACCGCAGAAGGCTTATTATGACTTGGCGTTGTAGGACGCAAAAGAATACGCCAAGTTAAAGGCTGACATCTTGGCACGCTTAGGAGTGACTTTAACTGTCAGGTCACAACGGGTGCACCAGTAGACCTATCGTAGTGACAGACCTCCCCGATCCCAAATTTTTGACCTCCTACACCTGGTCCAAAAATGATTGCAACCTGAATCTTCTTCCCCAGCACAGATGGTGGAGACAGTTGTCATGGGCAGGTTAATACACTTCATACCAAGGACGGTGCAACCCTGGGTTGCCCAGGGAGATCCCCGTAATGCGTACCAGGTGGTCGAGAGTTCTTTGGGGAAGCGAGGGGTCTGAGCATCCAAATACTGGGGTTCCCAAAGGGTGGTGGACACCCAAAACAGGGGGGGAAGTCAGCGTCTAAGTCAGAGGCCCCTTCCAATAGTGTAATTTGTTGGAAGTGTCATACCCCAGGTCATGTAGCTGCCCATTACCACCGAGCCAATGGACTGCAGCATGGGATGGCACTGCTCATATTTTGCCTAACCCATCTGCAGTGCTGTCTCTCAACCAGATTAGGGATCGCAGACATGCCCCGTGACAGTAAACAGTGTACAAATGACTGGTCTGTAGGACTCGGGGAGTTTGGCAACCCTAGTGAGGGCCACAATTCCCCATTGGCTGATTCCTGAATAGAGGGTGGGCGTCCGCTGTATCCATGGCGACACTAAGGAATACCCTGTGTCCCAAGTGGTCATAAAAACAAACTGTGGCACCGAGTCCCATGAGGTCGGCGTGGTCAAGGACCTATTGCACCCTATTATAGTAGGTGGGACATTTCATTATTTTGGGACTTGTGGGGGAAAGGGAGGACGTCTGGTTGTCCGGACAACAGTCAGGGTGCTCCTGAAGAAACCTCGTCATAGGCTGCAGCTGACAGGTTTCCGTTTTGTGTCTGTTTGGTTTTGAGGATTAGGCAGCATTCACTGAGGCCAATGGCCCTGAGCTGGAGGAGTCTGGAGGAAACGGCCCAACTCAGAGACCTAACTCTTAAAGGGGCATTTGAAAATATAACTGTGTTAAATGGTGTGCCTCAGGAACCGGGGGGCCGACAATTGGTTCTCTCATTTTGCTGTGATTGGGGATCTGCTTTATAGAGTAACCAAGCCAAGAGGTGAGGTGATAGAGCAGTTATTGGAACCAGGGCCCTATAAACGCAGGATGTTAGACATGGCTCTTTCCCATGTGTTGGGTGGTCACCTGGGGGCAGATAAGACCCAGGACGCATTCTGCAGAGATTCTACTAGCCTGGGTGTTGCAGAGAAGTTTTGAACTATTGTTGTTCCTGTCCCACGTGCACAATCCTCTGGTCCCGTTGCCCATCATCAAGTTGCCGTTTGAGCAAATAGCAATCAAAAGGTGGGACCCTTGGTAAAGTCCGCAAGAGGACATCAATACATATTGGTGGTCCTGGATTATGCTATCCGGTACCCAGAGGCGGTACCCTTAAGAAATGCCTCCGCCAAGTGTATGTCTAAGGACCTGATCCAGATCTTCTCCTGAACTGGGCTGCCGAAGGAGATACTGATGGGCCAAGGGACCTCCTTCATGTAGAAGGTCATGAGAGAGTTGTGCAAGACCCTGCAAATTTCCCAGCTCAGAACCACAGTGTACCGCTCTCAGACTGATAGACTGGTGGATAGGTTTAACAAAACCTTGAAGGCTATGCTGAAGAAAGCAGTGGAGAAGCACGGCCAAGACTGGGACTGTTTGTTTCCTTACCTGTTGTTCTCCATCCGGGAAGTTCCCCAAGCTTCCACCGGCTTCTTCCTATTTGAACTGCTCTATGGACGACATCCTCGATGAGTCCTGGATATTGCGAAGGAGTGCTGGAAAGCTGAAACCACTCCCTATAGAAGCATGGTAGAGCATGTCACCCAGAGAGGATTTCCAACATGATGCCCATTGTGAAGATGCACCTCCTCAAGGCTCAGGAAACACAGTCGAGAGTGTATATAATAGGTCAGCCAGGGTGAGACAGTTCAACCCAGGAGATCGAGTACTTGTGCTGGTGCCCACAGTGGGACCAAATTCCTGGCCAAGTGGCAGGGTCCCTATGAGGTGGTGGTGAAAGTTGGTGATATCAAGTGCAAAGTCCACCACCCGGGGAAGTGGAAGCCCTGCCAGCTGTATCACGTGAACTTGATTAAACCGTGGCAGGACAGAGAACCCATGGAAGCTCCTTGTCTGCTGGCAAAGTCCAAAGTCAGTGCGCAGGATGTTAAGGTAGCAGACACCTTGTCCCGCTTGCAGAAGGAGCAGTGCCGTTATCAGATCTTCCAGGTTGTACGAAGGTCATAGAGTATGAGGTCCTGACGGAACCTCATGTCCCGGTCAACTTGAAGCCATGTCGAATTCCCAAAGCCCACCGAGACGTGATCTCAAAGGATGGGAAATGGATGCTGAGCCTGGGAGTCATCGAGGACTCCACGAATGGCTGGTCCAGTCCAATAGTCTTAGTGCCAAAACCAGATGTGGAATGGTGGTTTTGCAATGACTATAGGAAGCTGAACGAGGTTTCTAAGTTTGATGCTTACCCAAAGCCCCATGTCGATTAATTAATTGAGAGGATAGGGCCGGCTCGATACATTACTACTTTTGACCTCATAAAAGGATATTGGCAAGTCCTCATGTCCCAAAAAGCCAAAGAGAAGACTGCCTTTTCAATGACAGATGGCTGCTTCCAATACACTAGGATGCTATTTTGGGTTACAAGGTGCTCCAGCCACGTTCCAGAGAGCCACAGACTGTATACTAGCTCCCCACAAGAGGTACGCAGCAGCCTACCTGTGCAACATTGTAATCTTCAGACAGGATTGGGGAAGTCATCTGAGCAAGGTCCAGACGATATTTGATGCTCTACGGAAGAGCATAAACCCGAAGAAATGTGCCTTGTGAATGTAGTAAGCTAAATACTAGGGCTATGTTGTAGGCAGGGGCAAAATAAAGCCCCAGATAAATAAAGTTGAAGAGATCCAGGGTTGACCACAACCCCTCTCAAAGTAGCAGTTCAGGGCGTTCTTGGGCATTGTGGGCTATTACTGCCGCTTTATCCCAAACTTCGCCATGGTAGCTGCCTCTCTGACAGACCTCCTTAAAGGGGCAAAGTCGGCTATGGCTAAGTGGTCTCTAGAAGCTGAAATGGCCTTCCAGGAACTGAAGCTGGCCCTGTGTAAACAGCCTGTGCTGGCAGTACCCGATTTCTCCAAGGACTTTGTGGTCCAGACTGACGCGTCGGATGTCAGGCTGGGCACTGTCTTATCTCAAGAGGTTGACGGGGAAGAACAACCCATAAGGTATCTTAGCAGTAAATTGTCATCCTGCGAGAAAAATTATTCCATAGTGAATATAAGGGGGTGATTGGGTACGTCACATGCCCCCCCTTCTTGATGCTGTTCACATGTTCTAATATGGCACCTTGATGGTTATTCTTGTATTGTAATTCAAATGTATTGTGTGTTGATGTAATGTGTACTGTAATGTATTTTCCATGCCTTGTAATGTGTTGTGTATTGTGCCTTAGTTTAGGGATAGATTAGTAGGAAGTGCATGATTATAGGAGATTAGAATAGAGTGGGGCACATTAGAGTTAGAATATAGGATAGATGTAAGAGTAGGGAGATTCAGGCAGCAAAGGAGTTAAGAAGATGGGAGGGGCACAGAGCACAGCAGGGGGTGATATAGAAAGAGATACTTCCTGATTAAGGTCAATTGCAGCCTCTGGCTTCCTGCCCTGAGGGCAAGGAGCATATTGCTTATGGAACAGCCTCAGACTGAGGCTGGGTTCACACGTCACGGAACTCTCGTGGAAATTACCGCGAGAATTCCGGAATTCCATTCCGCGGGAAAATCGCATTTTAAATTCCCGCGATTTTCCCCCAGAAAAACTAGCATTTTGCAAGTGTATTTAGCTTGCAGAATTGCTAGCGTTTTCCAAGCGATCTGTAGCATCGCTTGGAGAACTGATTGACAGGTTGGTCACACTCGTCAAACATAGTGTTTGACGAGTGTGACCAACTTTTTACTATTGAGGCTGCCTATGCGGCATCAATAGTAAAAGACAGAATGTAAAAAATAATAATAAAAAAAAATATATTGTTATTCTCACCTTCCGACGTCCCGCGCAGCCTTCCCGCCTCTCTCCACGCTCCCGGTCCCAGTAATCCTTTGCGACAATTACCACGGTGACATCTGTTCTCACGGGATCGCGATGTCTCGCGGTCATGCGCGAATGACCGCGAGACTTCGCGATCCCGCGAGATCGGACGTCATCGCTCGCAAAGGCTTACTGGGACCGGGAGCGTGGAGAGAGGTGGGAAGGCTGTGCGGGACGTCGGAAGGTGAGAATAACAATATTTTTTATTTTAAATTCTATTTCTTACAGGGATATGGTACCCAAAGCCCGGAGGACAGTCTCCTCTCCTCCGGACCGTGGGTACCATCCGCAAAGGTTCTGCTTACTTTTCGCATGGTGTGCACAGCCACATGCGGAAAGTAAGCAGAACAATGCATTCCTATGGGTGCAGGATCGCCGTGATTCCGCGAAATTAATGAGCATGCTGCGTTTTTTACCGCGAAGCGATTCCGCTGCGGTAAAAACCGCAACATTAGCACAGCATTGCGGAATCCCATAGGAATGCATGGGATACTTATTTTTCACATTTTCGTGGCAAAAACGCGCGAAAATACCACCGTGGAAACGCGAAAAAAAACGGTACGTGTGAATGAGGCCTTAGAAGAGAAAGCGGTTATGGAGGAGAGGAGTCCCAGGTTATTGACCAGTGTGGACGGCAACCAGTGAACAGAGGTCAATTCAAGAAGGATTCGGGGTTTCTGACCAGGGCAGGTGGAGCTGAGAGATTGTCTCTAGCACCTCTTCCTAAGGAAGCCGGACCTGGGACTGATGGGGAACTGGTGAGCCTGGAGGAGGTGTGGAACAAAGAAAGAGCAGGAGATGGAAGAAGTTGTCAGTAGGAATCAGGTCTGTCTGAAGGACAGGGAGAGTGAGGAGATGCCACTCTGTGTGAACTGTGCTGCTGATTTGATGGATGCCTTGCTGTTTATTAAAGTTCATCTATCGGAGAAAGACCCCATCTTTGAAGTGATTTGCAGAGCCTACAAGGTAGCAGCTGAAAAGAATATGACAGAGCCTGTGAGTGTGCTGTGGTGCATGTTAGGCTAATTTCACACTTGCTTTTTTTTGCAGCGCGTTTTTCCCGCAAAAAAACGCATTGAAAAAACGCATACAAATGCTGCGTTTTTTTCAAGCATTTTTATGAGCATGCATGAAAAAAAGCAGCGTTTTTATGCGTTTGTATGCGTTTTTAGTGCGTTTTTACCGCATTTGTGTTTTTTTTCCAACATTAGGTGGCCCCTCACACTAACCCAAACCATGACTTTACTAACCCTAACCCTAACCCTAACCCTGACCCTAACCCTAACCCTGACCCTGACCCTAACCCTGACCCTAACCCTGACCCTAACCCTAACCCCGACCCTAACCCTGACCCTAACCCTAACCCTGACCCTTAACCAAACCATACTAACCCTAACCCTGACCCTAACCCTAACCCTTAACCAAACCATACTAACCCTAACCCTAACCCTAAACCCTAGCTAACCCTAACCCTAGCCCTAAACCCCCTTAACTAACCCTAACTCTAACCCAAACCCCTAAATTCCATTGTCCAACTAATGGTAAAAAAAAAACGCATGCGCAAAAAAACACATACATAAGCATGCCAATGCGCACATATGCGCACCCATAGACTTATAATGGGTGTCTTGCTGTAAAAAAACGCATTGCGTGCGCATGCGTTTTTTTGAGGCAAGTCGGACGCCCAAAAAATGCAACAGGATGCATTTTGTGCGCCCGAGCGCATACCGCAAAAAAACGCATGCGCGGAAAAACGCATACAAACGCATGTGTATGCGCACATAAGCGCATCCCATGCAAAGTATAGGAAAAAAACCGCATGCGCTTTTTAGCGCTAAAATACCGCGAAAAAAAACGCAAGTGTGAAACCAGCCTTACACATGCAATACAAGGAACTTTATTTCACTTTTCATGAGCAAGATGCCGGGGTGCTCACTGACCATTGCTTAGTGGACTCACCCATGTCTACCACCCTGGGTCACCTTGTTACATGGAGAAGAAATGTTTAGCCATCAAGTGGGTGTTGGACACTCAAAGGTACTACCTCTTAGGCAGGAAGTTCAGACTAGTGTCAGACAATACACCACAGAAGTGGATGAGGGAGAAGAAAAGGAACAATGCCCGAGTGACCAGGTGGTCCCTAGCACGTCACGATTTTAACTTCCATGTGGAGCATAGGTCAGTGAAACTGCATGGCAATGCTGATGCTCTGTCGAGAGTCCACTGTTTGTTGGCAGAAGATGACTGCTCACATATCCCTACCCCAGGGGCATGGTTTGGCAGATACAATGGAGGCCGAGTGTGTCATTCAGTGTCTGGAGCTGGAGATGTGTGGATCTCCTGTGTGTTGGGCTTTGCTAAGGCCAAAGGAACCGGTCACTATCCTGAGCAGGCGGACCCGCTATATGTTGTATGGACTTTTTATTTTATACTTTATGTTTTCACTTTTTGCTGGAAAAGGCTGTGCTTTTGTTTTTCTACCCTGAGCAGTTTATGAACTTTGAATAAACTTGCCTGGACATTTCAGCAACACCACTTCCCGTGCCTACCTCAGCCGCAGCTGAGTGAGTACAAACCTCTACAAGGGTAATAGCATTTTAAAGCTCCCTGGCCACCGCACTGACAGTCCGGTGACCAGGAGGAAATTAACTGTATGACCAGACCACATATTACCACCAGTGACAGAATAATAGCACATACAAGGAACAAATACCACGGCACCATGCCCAGACCACATATTACCACCACATGGTGACCAATAATACCACATACAAGGAACAAATACTGCCACACCATGACCAGACCACATATTACCACCAGTGACAGAATAATAGCACATACAAGCAGGGCTGCCATCAGGGCATGACAGCCCTTACTGCTGTATGGGGCCCGATGAACAGCAGTACAGAAGGGGGCCCCGCAGATCAGGGGCCCCACTCCTGTGCTTACAGTCATCGGGCCCCAAGTGCTGCATGTCATGGGGCGCCAGGCAGGCCCCAAGTGTGCGCTGTGGTTGCCGGTCGGGCCCCAAGTGAGCGCTGCAGCCGGGCCTGCAGCGCACACATCAGCAGAGCCGCCACAGCGGCCGACATCCAAAGCTACAGAAGAGCTGAAGGACCTGTGGTGATGTCATCATTACCACAGGCCTTCACCATTGATCAGCCCACCCCTGATCACATAACGATGACGTCACCACAGGTCCTTTCAGCTCAGCCTCACACAGCTGCAGCTCCAACTTCAACGCAGGAGCGAGGCCATGTAAGAAAAAAGTTTTTATTTTATTTTATTATTGAAAGGGGCAATATGTTTCCCTGGCAGAATGGAGACTCGTGGACAGGACTGGAGACACACAGGGGCAAATATGGAGAAATGGGGGCAGAATGCAAGACATGGGGGCAGCATGCAGACATGATGGGGCAGAATGCAGATATTATGGGGGCAGAATGCAAGACATGGGGCAGAATGCAAGACATGATGGGGCAGAATGCAAGACATGATGGGGCAGAATGCAAGACATGATGGGGCAGAATGCTGGACATGATGGGGCAGATTGCTGGACATGATGGGGCAGAATGCAAGACATGATGGGGCAGATTGCAAGACATGATGGGGGCAGAATGCAGAAATGATGGGGGCAGAATGCTGGACATGATGGGGGCAGAATGCAAGACATGATGGGGGCAGATTGCAAGACATGATGGGGGCAGAATGCTGGACATGATAGGGGCAGATTGCTGGACATGATGGGGCAGAATGCAAGACATGATGGGGGCAGAGTGCAAGACATGATGGGGCAGAATGCAGACATGATGGGGGCAGAATGCTGGACATGATGGGGGCAGAATGCAGGCATGATGGGGGCAGATTGCTGGACATGATGGGGGCAGAATGCTGGACATGATGGGGGCAGAATGCTGGACATGATGGGGGCAGAATGCAGGCATGATGGGGGCAGATTGCTGGACATGATGGGGGCAGAATGCTGGACATGATGGGGCAGAATGCAAGACATGATGGGGGCAGATTGCAAGACATGATGGGGGCAGAATGCTGGACATGATGGGGGCAGAATGCAGACATGATGGGGGCAGATTGCTGGACATGATGGGGGCAGATTGCTGGACATGATGGGGGCAGATTGCTGGACATGATGGGGGCAGATTGCTGGACATGATGGGGGCAGATTGCTGGACATGATGGGGGCAGAATGCAAGACATGGGGGCAGAATGCAGACATGATGGGGTCAGACTGCAAGACATGATGGGGCAGATTGCAAGACATGATGGGGGCAGAATGCAAGACATGATGGGGGCAGAATGCAAGACATGATGGGGGCAGATTGCAAGACATGATGGGGGCAGATTGCAAGACATGATGGGGGCAGAATGCTGGACATGATGGGGCAGAATGCTGGACAGGATGGGGCAGATTGATGGACATGATGGGGGCAGAATGCAGACATGATGGGGCAGAATACAGACATGATGGGGGCAGAATTCTGGACATGATTGGGGCAGAATGCAGACATGATGGGGGCAGATTGGTGGACATGATGGGGCAGAATGCTGGACATGATGGGGCAGAATGCAAGATATGATGGGGGCAGAATGCTGGACATGATGGGGCAGAATGCAAGACATGATGGGGCAGATTGCAAGACATGATGGGGCAGATTGCAAGACATGATGGGGCAGAATGCAAGACATTATGGGGCAGAATGCAAGACATGGGGCAGAATGCAGATATGGGGGCAGAATGCAAGACATGGGGCAGAATGCAAGACATGATGGGGCAGAATGCAGACATGGGAGCAGAATGCAAGACATGGGGGCAGAATGCAAGACATGATGGGGGAAGAATGCAAGACATGATGGGCGCAGAATGCAAGACATGATGGGCGCAGAATGCAAGACATGATGGGCGCAGAATGCAAGACATGATGGGCGCAGAATGCAAGACATGATGGGCGCAGAATGCAAGACATGGGGCAGAATGCAGATATGGGGGAAGAATGCAAGACATGATGGGGAAGAATGCAGACATGATGGGGCAGAATGCAAGACATGGGGGCAGAATGCAAGACATGATGGGCGCAGAATGCAAGACATGATGGGCACAGAATGCAAGACATGATGGGCGTATATATATAAAAAAAAGGGGGATGGAATCCCAATACCCAAATGGAGGAATACTGAAAACCAATAAGGCATCAATAAATTTACACAATAAATATAATTGTAATAGAGTGTCCTCAATGAAATGCAAATATAGAAATTATTGAGTATGAAATAGCGCATATCATGATGAAATATTTCAAAATGTATACTATGGTTTGACCAAAATGTATACAACATAACATGATAAGCTTAAATGGTATAGTAACAAAATAATGTACAACAAATACCAGTACTAAATAATATGAGCATACATGTTTCACTGCAGACTAGTGCCAATATGATAAAAATAAGTACACAATTACATAATGCACATTTATATACTGTAAACTAATGCCCCTCTACTAAATAATATGAGCATACATGTTTCACTGCAGACTAGTGCCAATATGATAAAAATAAGTACACAATTACATAATGCACATTTATATACTGTAAACTAATGCCACTCTATATGTACCAATGTGCTGCAAGCTAAATAGCCGTGCCATATTGTATACAATTGAGAGAGACACATGTTAAAAGATAACAATAAAGTGTACAATGCCACAATGCACTTTTATATACTATAAACTAGTGCCACTCTATATGCACCAATGTACTGCAAGCAAAATAGCCGTGCCATAATGTATACAATCATGAGAAACACATGTTCAGAAAATAGCTGTAAATACCTAATGTCTGTTAGTGCCAGGTTCCCAGTACACGTCCGACCCCGACGCGCGTTTCGGCGTTTGCCTTCATCAGATGTGATGGCAGACGCCGAAACGCGCGTCGGGGTCGGACGTGTACTGGGAACCTGGCACTAACAGACATTAGGTATTTACAGCTATTTTCTGAACATGTGTTTCTCATGATTGTATACATTATGGCACGGCTATTTTGCTTGCAGTACATTGGTGCATATAGAGTGGCACTAGTTTATAGTATATAAAAGTGCATTGTGGCATTGTACACTTTATTGTTATCTTTTTAACATGTGTCTCTCTCAATTGTATACAATATGGCACGGCTATTTAGCTTGCAGCACATTGGTACATATAGAGTGGCATTAGTTTACAGTATATAAATGTGCATTATGTAATTGTGTACTTATTTTTATCATATTGGCACTAGTCTGCAGTGAAACATGTATGCTCATATTATTTAGTAGAGGGGCATTAGTTTACAGTATATAAATGTGCATTATGTAATTGTGTACTTATTTTTATCATATTGGCACTAGTCTGCAGTGAAACATGTATGCTCATATTATTTAGTACTGGTATTTGTTGTACATTATTTTGTTACTATACCATTTAAGCTTATCATGTTATGTTGTATACATTTTGGTCAAACCATAGTATACATTTTGAAATATTTCATCATGATATGCGCTATTTCATACTCAATAATTTCTATATTTGCATTTCATTGAGGACACTCTATTACAATTATATTTATTGTGTAAATTTATTGATGCCTTATTGGTTTTCAGTATTCCTCCATTTGGGTATTGGGATTCCATCCCCCTTTTTTTATATATATACACGTATGCATATATATTTTTTGTATATGTTTTAATAATAAAATTTTGGATACTAGTTCGGTTTTCCGTAGTTTGATTTGTTTAGTTTTCCGAATTATCCTCCATCTGTCCATTGGTGTGCAGAAATTGGTTTATTACAACTAATATATTTAATCAGGATAAGCACTATCGTCTTGGAATTCTTTTTGTACTTAAGACATGATGGGCGCAGAATGCAAGACATGATGGGCGCAGAATGCAAGACATGATGGGCGCAGAATGCAAGACATGATGGGCGCAGAATGCAAGACATGATGGGTGCAGAATGCAAGACATGATGGGGGCAGAATGCAAGACATGATGGGGGCAGAATGCAAGACATGATGGCGGCAGAATCCAAGACATGATGGGGCAGATTGCTGGACATGATTGGGCAGATTGATGGACATGATGGGGCAGAATGCTGGACATGATGGGGGCAGAATGCTAGATATGGGGGCAGAATGCAGACATGATGGGGGCAGAATGCAAGACATGGGGCAGAATGCAAGACATGGGGCAGAATGCAAGACATGGGAGCAGAATGCAGATATGATGGGGGCAGAATGCAGACATGGGGGCAGAATGTGCCAGTAAGACAGGATGGGGCAGAATGTGACAGTGAGACACAGGAGGGGGCAGAAAGTGAGACATGGGGGTAGAATGCAAGACATGGGGGCAGAATGTGACAGTGAGACACAGGAGGGGGCAGAATGCGAGACATGGAGGCAGAATGTGACAGTGAGACACAGAAGGGGGCAGAATGTGAGACATGGGGACAGAATGTGACAGTGAGACACAGGAGGGGGCAGAATGTGACAGTAAGACACAGGAGGGGGGCAGAATGTGACAGTGAGACACAGGAGGGGGCAGGATGTGACAGTGAGACACAGGAGGGGGCAGAATGTGACAGTAAAGACACAGGAGGGGCAGAATACATTGGGGCAGAATGGACATGGGGCAGAATGTGACAGTAAGACACAGGAGGGGGCAGAATGTGACAGTAAGACACAGGAGGAGGCAGAATGTGACAGTAAGACACAGGAGGGGGCAGAATGTGACAGTAAGACACAGGAGAGGGCAGAATGTGACAGTGAGACGCAGGAGGGGGCAGAATGTGAGGCACCAGGGCAGAATGTGACAGTAAGACACAGGAAGGGGCAGAATGTGAAAGTAGGACACAGGAGAGGGCAGAATGTGACGGTGAGACACAGGAGGGGCAGAATGTGACAGTGAGACACAGGAGGAGGCAGAATGTGACAGTAAAACACAGGAGGGGGCAGAATATGACAGTGAGACACAGGAGGGGGCAGAATGTGAGGCACGGGGGCAGAATGTGACAGTAAGACACAGGAGGGGGCAGAATGTGAAAGTGAGACACAGGACGGGGCAGGATGGGAGACACATGGTGCAGGATCATGGGGCAGGATGGATACGATGTAGACGGGGCAGGATCGGGAGATCAGATGGGGCAGAATGGATACTCATGAGGGCAGGATGGGAGAACATATAGGGCCAGGATGGGGGATATTATTACCATAGGGGCTAATTAAGGGATATTATTACTGCAGTGATGTTTTTATTTTATTTTTTGAGGATACTGTTTTAAATGGAGGAGGCGGTCCTGTTACTGTGCAGAGTGACACTATGTCGCCTTTTTTTCTTCATGTGGTGTAGTGTAGAAATTGGGAAAAAAATAAGTAATGTGTTCTGCAAGTAGTGCTCTAGATAACTGTCTTATTTCCTGCAGAGACGAGCCCCGGCTGTAAGAGGTGTCGGAAGTCTGTGCTGGATGAAGATGAAAGACTTCACCTGGAGACATCAGTGGTGAGTCAGTGTGTTACTTATACACTGACACTATACACTGTATACCATATACAGCAGTCCTGTGTACAATGTCACCAGTGATCACTGTATTACCTGTACACAGACACTGCATACTAAGTACAGATCTCCTGTGTATAATAGCACTTATGGTGATATTAGTATTGTGTTTGTTTTATTACTGATCAGTATTGTAGTATTCAGTCACTATGTGGTGGCAGTGTTGTAGTATTCAGTCACTATGTGGTGGTAATATGTGGTCTGGTCATGGTGTAGTGGTATTTGTCCCTTGTATGTGATATTATTTGGTCACTGTGGTGGTAATATGTGGTCTGTACATCGTGTTGCGGTATTTGCTCTTTGTATGGTGTATTATAGGTCACTATGTGGTGGTAATATGGTGTCTGGTCATGGTGCAGTGGTATTTGTCTGCTGTATGTGATATTATTGGTCATTTTAAAAATTGAAAAATAGATAAAAATATACCTAAATTGTATTGGATATTTTAACAAATGTTTAATAGGTTAGAGTAGAGTAGAGTTCAGCCAAAAGAGTCCACCTTGTCGTGGTGGAGGCTTAAAAACTCTTTTGGCCAAAACAAAAGCTGCTGGTTATTTGTGTGATCTGGTGATGGAAAGTGTTAATGTGTGATTGGTGAGAAGTGGAGTTTTTCCAAGAGAGCGCGGTGGAACTGTGGACAGTTCAAGAGGTAGAGGTGGGGCTGGGTTGGAGCCTGGGTGGAGTCTCAAGGGGGCCCCGAAAATTTTGCCATTATGGGGCCCCGAAATTCCTAGTGGCAGCCCTGACTAAAACGTGCCAGCTCAGACATCAGGAAAAGAAGCGAAGTATGTAGATTAGTTAAATAAATTAGCAGGTCATCAGCAAATACAGAACACATACTCAGAACACGCTATTTTGATTCCCCGTATTTTCACAATTAACACGTATGGCCTCCATAAGATGCTCCATTATCAGGATATACAACATTGGGGAGAGGGGGCAACCTTGTCGAGTACCATTCTTTATATACTGCTCAAAAAAATAAAGGGAACACTTAACCAACACAATGTACTAGGATGTGTTCCCTTTAGTTTTTGAGCAGTATAGTAAAGGGGGCAGTTAATTTTTAGCTGGGCTGAGGGGGAGTGGTAGAGGGCTAAGATTTTTGAAGTAAATACAGTACCCAAACTGATGTGGCTTAGGGTTTGAAAGAGAGAAGACCATGAGATCCTATCAAAAGCATTTTTGGCATCAAGCGATAAGATCATTAAAGTGTGTGCATGATTAATAATATCTATTGTTTTCGAAGTGTTATCTTGTGCCTCTTTTCCTGGAACAAATCCCACCTGGTCTGGGTGTATTGAGTGAGGGAGGTGGGATTTAAGTCTATTGGCCAAAAGCTTGGCATATAATTTTAAATCTATAATTAATAAAGATATAGGCCTATAGCTACTATATGAGTTGGGATCTTTCCCTGGTTTGGGAATGACTGCAATATGTGCCATTGTGGAATGGGGAGGAAAGAAAGTAGACTCTGATATGGAATTAAATGATTGTAATATTAACGGACATAATTGTTGAAAAAATACTTTATAGAATTCTGCTGTTAATCCATCAGGTCCTGGACATTTATTGCTAGGGAGATCTCGAACAGAGGCTTCTAGTTCTTGATGTGAAAAAGAATTTTCCAGAAATGTTACTGTTTCATCCTCCAATTTTTTAGAAAGGGTTGTTGTATTAATAATTCCTGTGTGTAGGGCAGATGTAGGTAAGTTATATAGCTTTGAATAATATGAATGGAAGACAGCTGCAATTTCAGGTGTGGTATGAACCAATTTATCTTGAGTATTCTTAGTCCAAAGGTTCCTTGGAAATGAAAAGGGGGTCTTGTATATTATTTTACCGTGGACCATTCAAAGTCAAGTAACTTTTCTTGACTCCTGATACCAGGAAGGACAGCCACCATCTACCTAGCATCCCGTTCTAGGAGGTAGGCCTGGACGAAATGAAGAATCAGATGAATCTGTGGAAAGACCACTAGGTGTTATGCCGCCTGTCACGCCGCTCTCACCTGGGGCGGGACCTCAGGTCCGACGTCACCACTTCCGGTGCCACGGCCGCTCCGGGGGTCCCTTCGGGTGCACACGTGCACCTCTTGCACCTAGTCCCATGGTTTCGCTGTGTTCCAGTGCGCAAGCACGCTCTTGTCAGCTCTGTCTCCAGTCTTGTCCTCTCTTTAGTCTTGGAGGACCTGACCCGGAAGTCCAAGTGCTCATGTGCTATATCAGGCCACCTCTTCCTAAGGGAGGTGCCTGATTATTGTTCTGCTTCCTGGCTTGGTCTGTTTGGTCTTTGCTTGGCTGCGTGCTGTACTCGGGTCCTCTGCCTTGTGCTCTGTGCCTGTACTCTGCCTTTTGCTCTGTGCCTGTACTCTGCCATGCGCTCCATTCCTGTACTCTGCCTTGTCGTGCTTCCTAGCACATGATCCGTACCTACGCTTTGCTCTGTGTTCTGCCTATCCTATACTTTAGCGTGCTTCCTTGCACACTCCCTGCTTTGCCCGCTCTCGGGCGTGCTCCCCCATGCGCGCCATACGTGCTCTCATATTCTCGCCTTGCACTGTCCAGTATCTAATGCACTCCCGTATACACGTCCTGTATTCTCCTGTACCCTGCGTACTCCTGTGCCCATGCTTTGTGCACTCCTGTTTCCTGCTCACTTCCAGTTGCATCCTGCAAACACACTCATTTGTGTCTCCCGTGAGCCGGCCACCTGGTTCCAGCAGTTGTGGTACCTTACCCCCTTGGGCTTGCCCCTGACACTTCCTGTATAGGGGGTGGTCTTCACTAGGTCAGCTCGCCCTAGGTGGGTTGGTGCCATGGCCCAGAGGGTCCACTCCAGGAGTCATCACACTAGGTGTTCCTTCCTTGCCTCCAGGGCCAATTCTAAAGTAGGCCAGTGGGTTATAACAACCTTAGACAAATCCAAGCTGGATAGAAATGTTGGTAGATCTTCAGGTGAGCGCAAAAAAATGACTCTTTGGACAGACAAAGAGGGGGAAACCCCAATGAAAGGGTATGGCGTGAGAGATAAGGCATAATTCTGATAGATTTGTTTTAGTATGTAAGATTTGCCTCCCTCCTTGCAGCTTGAAGAATGGATTCTTTAATGGCATAGAAATGAACACCACAAATTATGTCCCTGGGGCAAGATTCATCCGGGTTTGGGGGGCATAGGGCTTTGTGCGCTTTATCAATTTCTATTGGGGGTCCCTGGGGGACATCTGATGAGGTTGCTGAAAATAGATAAAAGTACAAATGGGATATGTTTGATACTGATTTGGTAATCCTCTGATGTGGAGATTATTTCTCCTGTTTCTGTTTTCTAAATAATCAAGGTTTTGTTGAAGTGAGTATAATTGCTGGGACTGCTTGTATAAAGTGTCCTATAAGACCTGTACAGCTGACACATACTTCTCCTGAGTTTGGGTTATTACAACAACTCTAGAATTAAGAGGTGAGAGTTCTGACCTGAATTGTGCAAACTTCTGTTTACACTCTGCCACCACCTGAGAGGTCAGGGCTGCAATGTCACTTTTAGGCTGTGTGCCCACGTAGCGATTTGTAAGCGTTCTTGCCGCGATTTTCGGCTCGAAAACGCTGCGAAAATGTTTAAAAATCGTGTACAGAACGCCCCCCATGCATTCCTATGGCATTCCGCACATGCTGTGCTAATGCTGCGCTTTTTTCCGCGGCGGAATCGCATCGCGGAAAAAATCGCAGCATGGTCATTCTTTTGTGCGGAATCGCAAAGAATTGCCGCGATTCCGCACCCATAGGAATGCATGAGAATCGCTTACTTCCCGCATGTGGCTATGCCCACCATGCGGGAAGTTAAGCGTCTCATGTGCGGTTGGTACCTACGGTGTAGAGGAGGGAAGACTGTCCTCCAGGCCCTGGGTACCATACCCCTGTAAATAAAAGAATAAAAATAAAAAATCGGGGTATATTTACCTTCCGGCGTCACGCGCTGCATTCCCGGCCTCAGCGTTCCCAGTAATGCCTTGCGGCAAGGTCCTGTAATGACGTGGTCTCGCGAGATCGCTATAGCAACGCGAGACCAACGTTATCACAGGTCTCGCAAGGCATTACTGGGAACGCTGAGGCCGGGATGGCAGCGCGGGACGTCGGAAGGTAAATATACCCCGATTTTTTTGATTTTTTTTAGCATTTTAACATTCTATCTTTTACTATTGATGCCGCATAGGCGATCATAATCGCGGTAAAATCGTGGTGAAATCGCGCGGAAAAAAACGCTCGATTTCTGGGAAGGAGTCCAGTTTTTAGTGTCCGGAATAAAACGCTACATGGGCACATAGCCTTAGTTGGGATTGTCTGGAGAAGAGCCCGGAGATTTGCTAAGGATGCAGGTCTGTCGTCATCATCCCCATAGGTGTATTTGAGGGGTAGTCGCCTTTTTGTATGAGATTCATTTTGGGTTGTGGAGTAGCCATAGTCACAGAGGGCTGATAGTGTTGATGAACTGGTAAAATGTCCACAGCATTTAAATACAGTTAAGATGTATATCTTTGTACCGTATTAGCCAGTAGATAGAATATTTAGAATTGAGAGTCCTCAGTGGTTGATACCTTTTAATGGCTAACTGAAAAGATGGTAACATTGCAAGCTTTTGAGACTACTCAGGTCTCTGAGACCTGAGTAGTCTTGAAAGCTTGCAATGTGTTACCATATTTTCAGTTAGCCATTAAAACCTATCAACCACTGAGGACTCGCAATTCTGAATATTCTTCACAGCCAGCATTTAAAGGAATAGTGTCCACATTGTTTAAACTGTTCATGACCTCCTCAGATCTTTCTGCTGAACTTGGTGATGTGTCCCCCCCCAAGACGAGCCCGTGGACCATCTTGATGGGGAAGCAGGAAGAGTCTCAGGGCCTGCATCCACTGCTGCTCTCCCCCCATTGAAGCGTTCACACAAGCCATTGGTCTGTGGGTGATACGCACTCGATACAGGTGCTTCAACTGCATTTTCTCACAGAGAGCCTCCATTAGATGAGACATGAATTGGGTCCCTTGATTGGTAAGCATCTCCCTGGGAAATCCTACCCTTGAAAAGATGGTCACCAGTGCATCAGCCACCTTATCCGCCCTGGTTGACGACAGAGCTACTGCCTCTGGGTACTGGGTAGCGTAGTCTACCACGGTGAGAATGTATTGCTTTCCAGAGCTGTTGGGGACGGCCAGTGGGCCCACAATGTCCACCGCGATTCTCTGGAAAGGCTCCTCTATCACCGGCAAAGGGGTAAGGGGAGCCTTAAGAGCAGGCCACGCCTTACCCACTCTTTGACAGGTGGTACAGGTGCGACAGTAGTTTGTTACATCTGTCCCCATCTTGGGCCAATAGAAGTGTTGAGACAGCCGTGCCTTAGTTTTGCTGATCCCCAAGTGTCCAGCGAGTGGAATCTCATGGGCAATCTGCAACAACCCAGTTCTGAACTGATAGGGGACGACCAGCTGTCTTTCCCTAAACCACTCCTTTTGGGATTCTCCGGGTACTGTCTCGTTCCCAGTACTTTCTCGTTCCCAGAACACCCTCTCCTTATCAGGCTCGGAGGTGGGCGTCTTGGCGAGGTTTCTCAATTTCTCCAGGCTCGCATCTGAGTGCAAAGCGGCCTGGAACTCCTGGCTGGAGGTGTCAGAGACACCGCACTGAACTTGCCCACTGAGCCAGTGTGCGTGTCCTGAGTAAAGCGAAAGCGTGCTCAAAGCTACCTGTGGAGCGGGCAGCAACCGAATAGATGCGTACTTCAGAGCCGCAGGACCTGAAGCAAGTGACTGCTTGAGACGTGGCCTAAACTCCACTGAGCTAGGAGCTGCAAGACAATTCCTAGCAGAGTAACTGCGAGACAAAGTTACCCAGGGGCATAGACAGTGAGAATAGACAGGACGTAGCCAATGAGTCACACACAGAGATAGCTGCAAGGTACCAAAGGGGGCGAACAGAGAGTAGTCAGGTCACAGGCAATGAGTCATACACAGATAATAACGCAGTACAAAATCAACAGGCAAATTCACAACGGGAAACAGAGCCGGGTCAGAACCATATAAACAAGCTATAGCAACAAACAGGCACACGGGGGTCAGCACACTAGGCCAAAGGCAAAAGTATAACTGGCAGGGATTGAAGCTACCCAGGGGTTTATGAAGCTCTCCCAGAACCAGAAAGAGGCCACAATCATTAACCCCAAGTGTGCAGGTCAAAACCTGCACAGAGCTCCAGACATTAACCCCCGGTGTGCAGCTCAAAAACCTGCACTGGGATCATGACAGTACCCCCCTCTCAACGGGGGGCCTCTGGACCCCCAGTCTTCCCCGGGTACTTGGCATGGAACGCCTGAACCTGGCGATCTGCATGTACCGAGCGAGCAGGGACCCATGAGCGCTCTTCTGGTCCATATCCCTTCCAGTGGACCAGGTACTGCAATATGTCCGACCTCATACTCCAATTGACCCTCCACCAGCACTGGAGGAACAACAGTCTGAGTTCTCTTTGACAGATCCTGCTGGTTTCAACAGAGACTTATGGAACACATTAGATATTTTTAAGGAGGCGGGGAGACGCAACCTATATGCCACAGGGTTGACTATCTCCATAATCTCGTACGGACCAATGAACTTTGGTCCCAACTTAACTGATGGTACCTTTAAGTTGATGTTACGCGTGGAGAGCCAAACCTTCTCTCCCACCTGAAACATGTCTCCCGAGGCTCTCTTTTTGTCTGCAAAATATTTGTATCTCCCCTGGGCCCGAGAGATATTACGCCGGACTTCAGCCCAGAGGTTTTTAACCGTTGAACGGACCCCTCTGCTCCTGGAAAACCGGAATCCACCCGAGAAAACTCCCCAAAATGCGGATTAAAGCCATAGTTAATCAGGAATGGGGACATGTTGGTGGACTGACCCACCCGGTTGTTAAAAGCGAATTCAGCCAACGGTAACGCATCACACCAATCCTCCTGTCTGGCGGAGGTCAGACACCTGAGAATTTGTTCCAGGGATTGATTGGTGCGTTCTGTCTGACCATTGCTCTCCGGGTGATATGCCGACGAGAAGGAGAGTGACATGCCCAATTTCATACAGAACACCCTCCAAAATTTGGCCACAAACTGCACACCTCTGTCAGACACAACATTCAGGGGTACCCCATGCCATCGGACCACATGCTGCACAAACAACCTTGACAATGTTTCTGCTGAAGGTAACTGCCAAGGGAATGAAATGGGCCTGTTTAGAAAACCTATCCACCACCACCCAGATCATGGTATTGACCCTGGAAGGTGGAAGGCCAGTAATAAAATCCATGGAAAGATGAGTCCATGGCCTATCAGGAACCGGTAAAGGTATGAGTTCCCCAGCCGGTCGGTTATGCGAACTTTTGGAACGGGCACACATGCCACAAGCAGAAACAAATTCCTTGACATCGGACCTTAATGAAGGCCACCAAAAACCCCTGGCTACTGCCTCTCTAGTGGCCGTGATACCTGGATGAGCACTCAGCCTAGAATCATGAAACTCCTGCAGAAGTCTAGGCCGCAATGAATCTGGAACAAACAGTTTATCGCTTGGCCTGGTTGCCGGAGCTAGGGTCTGAACCCTTAGGATTTCTTGTTCCAACTCAGTTGAGACCCCCCCAACACCACCCCTGGGGGAAGAATGGAGGACGGCGGCTCAGGGGGAGACACTGGATCAAAACTTCTGGACAGGGCATCCGCTTTAACATTTTTGGACCCCGGTCGAAAAGTAATTGAGAACTGAAATTGTGAAAAAAAAAGTGACCAATGGGCCTGTCTAGGAGTAAGCCTCTTAGCAGATTCAAGGTATGCCAAATTTTTGTGATCCGTGACAACCGTGATAGGGTGAGCCGCCCCTTCCAAAAAGTGCCTCCATTCCTCAAACGCCAGCTTGACCTCAAGAAGTTCTCTATTGCCTACATCATAGTTTTTCTCAGCTGAAGAGAACTTCTTGGAGAAGAAGGCACAGGGTTTGAGATTGGTAAGGGTGGCCGGACCCTGGGACAGCACAGCCCCCACCCCCACTTCAGAAGCATCCACCTCCACAATGAATGGTTTGGACGGGTCAGGTTGCACCAACACCGGGGCAGACATAAAACATTTCTTAATCGCTGAGAAAGATTCCTTAGCGAGTACAGACCAATTTTTTACATCAGCTCCCTTCTGGGTAAGATCCGTGAGGGGTTTAACCACTTGTGAGAAACCTTTAATGAATCTCCGGTAATAGTTTGCAAATCCTAAGAAGCGCTGGAGCCCCTTGGGATCTCGAGGCTGAACCCAGTCAGCGATCGCCAGCACCTTCTTAGGATCCATACGAAACCCCTCACAGGACACAATCAACCCCAAAAATGACAGCTCCTGTACAAAAAACGAACATTTTTCCAATTTGGCGAACAATTGGTTCTCCCTGAGTCTCTGGAGAACTGTCTTTAGATGTTGCAAGGGAGATTGACTGTCCGGGGAAAACACCAAAATATCATCCAAATAAATAATAACAAAACGGCCTATCAGATCAGAAAACACAACATTGATGAAATTTTGGAAAATAGCGGGTGCATTAGTTAACCCAAATGGCATTACCAGGTTCTCAAAGAGTCCTTCTGATGTGAGGAATGCCGTTTTCCACTCGTCCCCTTCCCGAACCCTTATCAGATTATAGGCCCCCCGCAGATCTAACTTGGAGAACCATTGGGCCCCAGCTAACTGGTTACATAAGTCTGGGATGAGGGGAAGCGGGTAAGAGTTTCTAACCGTTATCTTGTTCAGTTCCCGAAAGTCGAGGCACGGCCGCAAACCACCATCTTTTTTCTTCACAAAGAAGAACCCTGCTGCCACAGGTGACACAAAAGGCCTGATATGCCCTTTGCGGAGACTCTCAGCTATGTACTCCTTCATGGCTTGGCGCTCAGGCCCAGACAAATTGAACAATCGAGCCTTAGGTAACTTGGCTCCGGGTACTAAATCAATGGCACAATCATATGGTCTATGTGGTGGCAGCGCCTCAGCCTCACTTTCGGAAAAAACGTCTTTGAAATCTTTCAGGTACTCCGGAATACCTTCCAGATCGACAGACAACACAGACACGGATTTAACAGCGTTAACAAGATGTCCCCGGTTACCACATTTATTATTGCATCCCCATTGAGTGATTTCCCCTGTAACCCAGTCAATGGTAGGATTATGGCGTTGAAGCCAAGGCATCCCCAGTACCAGTCCTGCAGGCAAGTTATCTAGCACCAGACAACTTAGTTTCTCCACATGAGTGTAACCCACTTTTAGAGAAAAAAGTTCAGACCTGCAACAGATACCGTCTTGGGTAAGAGGAGATGAGTCAATTGCCACAATTTTAACAGGATCGTGAAGCCTGACTGTCCCTATCTTATTAAGAGTCATAACCTTGGTATCAATCAGGTTCACAGCCGAACCGCAGTCAATAAAAGCAGTAGTCTGAACAGGACCATAACCAAGTTCCAGTTCCACCTGCAGCACCATTTTTGCACATGAGGAAAATTGTACCTGAAGGTCTGGGTAGCCTCCTCAATTACTACCCAGACCTAGTCGCTTCCCGCCATCTTGGAGGATGACGGACAGGAGGGGCAGTCCTTCTTCCAATGTCCAGATTTCCCACAATAGAAGCACAACTGCTTTTCCCGGCGGCGTCTTCTTTCCTTTCCCTCACAGGTGACAGCGCTCACCTCCATAGCCTTAGGAAGAGTCTGGGTCTCATCTCCACTGAAGAATAAGGGCGTTTCCCGTTGCATAATGCCTCTAGCCCGCAGCCTGCGATCCATGCGAACCGCTTGCACCATGGCATCCTCCAGGGAGTCAGGCGGAGGATGAAGTGCCAAAGCATCCTTCAGATGTTCACACAGGCCTCTGTGGAACAGCCCCCGAATGGCGGCATCACTCCAGGAAATCTCCGCCGCCCAACGTCTGAATTCAGTACAGAACCATTTGGCCGAGTGCTCCCCCTGACAGACACTCATCACTTTGTCCTCAGCCAACCGCAATCTATCAGGCTCATCATAAATAAGCCCTAAGGCTTCAAAAAATGCATCCACAGACATTCTCTCAGGGGCAGAAGAGGAAAGCGAGAATGCCCAGGCTTGTGGGGACCCCCTAAGCAGGGACATCACCACCCCCACCCTCTGTTTCTCATCCCCAGAGGAGCGGGGTCTCAAAGAAAAAAAAAGCTTACAGCCCTCCTTAAATGCCCTGAAATCATCCTTGTTACCAGAAAATATATCTGGCAATTTTACCGGGGATTCAGGTGGGACTAAAATGACATCTTTATTCCCCACCTGCTGGAAGCCTGCGGAAAGCACCCCCTGAACTGAGTCCTCCACCCGCCGTTGGGACTGGGCCAGAGCTTTGTGTTCCAAACTAAGCTTCTGCAGTGACTGAGTCAAGCTTTTCACCTGCTCAGATAAAGCACACATTGGGTCCATGCTGCAGAAGTGAGGAGAGAAAAAAAAATTGTAGGCCAGTTATAATGTCAGAGACACCGCACTGAACTTGCCCACTGAGCCAGTGTGCGTGTCCTGAGTAAAGCGAAAGCGTGCTCAAAGCTACCTGTGGAGCGGGCAGCAACCGAATAGATGCGTACTTCAGAGCCGCAGGACCTGAAGCACGTGACTGCTAGAGGCGTGGCCTAAACTCCACTGAGCTAGGAGCTGCAAGACAATTCCTAGCAGAGTAACTGCGAGACAAAGTTACCCAGGGGCACAGACAGTGAGAATAGACAGGACGTAGCCAATGAGTCACACACAGAGATAGCTGCAAGGTACCAAAGGGGGCGAACAGAGAGTAGTCAGGTCACAGGCAATGAGTCATACACAGATAATAACGCAGTACAAAATCAACAGGCAAACTCACAACGGGAAACAGAGCCGGGTCAGAACCATATAAACAAGCTATAGCAACAAACAGGCACACGGGGGTCAGCACACTAGGCCAAAGGCAAAAGTATAACTGGCAGGGATTGAAGCTACCCAGGGGTTTATGAAGCTCTCCCAGAACCAGAAAGAGGCCACAATCATTAACCCCAAGTGTGCAGGTCAAAACCTGCACAGAGCTCCAGACATTAACCCCCGGTGTGCAGCTCAAAAACCTGCACTGGGATCATGACAGGAGGCTGCCAGAAGTGACGTCAGGGTCCCTGCCTCACTGGGACCCTCTGGAACCTGCTCTGGGTTCACCTCTGGTTCAGTCTCTCTTGTAGCAGAAGAGGGTCCAGAAGGCAGGGCGCTACCTGCGATCTGGGCACTCTGACTGCGTGTGACAGCTGTTTCCCTGGGGATTTCTACAGTCCCACCAGTCGGTGCTGCTATGGGCTCTACCTCCCCATCCACCCCCAACACTTCAGGAGCAGTGCTACTCATGGGCCAGTTACCTTCCTCGGTGGCACTGGTCGTTTGCATGGCATCACCTCTCTCACGGTTCCCATGCACCTCCCCATTTCCTTGAGCACCGACGCTTGTTTCTGTTAGGGGTTCCTCAGCCGTCTCACTCCGCAGAGCTAAGGGACTGAGCACTTCGGTACTTGTGGACACATCTACCGTTTCAAAGGAATGGTTAACAGGTTTAGTCGGAACAGATACATCATCACCAGCATCATTCCTAGGAAAAGAAGGCTTACCAGATTTCTTTGGTACATTTACATCACCATCAGCATCATTCCTGGGGAAAGAATGGTTATTAGTTGCTTCATTAATCATCAAGGCATTAGCAGGTAACACATTCAGTTTCCAATTGTCATCATCATTATCAGGGTTAACGTTACCCTTATTATCAGATTGAGGAAGGGTGTCAGGGACGTAGTAGGCAACCATCCTCCCCAAATCAGTCCCCAATAAAACATCAGCGGGCAGGTTTTCGGATACTCCCACTTCCCTCACCCCGCTCCCAGCACCCCAATCAAGAAATACCTGGGCCACTGGCAAAGGATAGCGGGTACCCTCGATCCCGGTGACAGTCAGGGTTTTCCCCTCAATAAACTCTTCAGGGGCCGCCAGTCCAGGACGGATGAGGGTTCGTTCAGCCCCGGTGTCCTTGAGGCCTGTAGCAAAACGGGCCCCCACCTGGACGGGTTGAACGTTGTCGTCAATCCTCCCAACCACACCTCCCACCAAAACAGAGGCACTGGGCCCAGAGGCCTTGGCTGGGGGGTTCTTCTGTCTTTTCGGACAGGTGGCACTGATATGACCAGTCCTTCTGCAGTTGTGACACTGGCGACTGTCAATAGTAGGCCTGGTGTTGGCAACAGGGACAGGGCCTCCGGAGGGACGGCTGGTAGGGGCACAGGGGTTGGTTTCAGGCTTACCCCCTCTCCAGCTGGCGGTGACTGGCCTCTGTGTCTCTGGCTTCCGGTTGGCCTCATAGTTGTCAGCAATCTGCGCGGCTTTGTCCGCATTCGTTCGTTCTCGGTCCAGGATGAACTATCAGACTTCAGCTGGGCAGAGATGCAGGAACTGGTCTTTGATCATCAGGTCCCTTAGCAGCTCAAAGGAATCAACTGATAGTCTATGGATCCACTGGTCAAAGTGGGTCCTGAATCCTTGCACCACATCGTTATAACTATCGTGTGGGCCACGTTGGAGGTTCCGGAACTTTTTTTGGTATATCTCAGGGGTCAGCCGGTATTTGGCGATCAGGGCCTGCTTGATGGCATCATAGTCATCATCGTCTTCTGGCCACAGAGAAGAAAACACCTCCAGGGCTTTGCCTTTTAGCCCTGGGGTCAGATACCTGGCTCATTGGTCCTTATCCAGCCCGTACTATCTGCAGGCTTTCTCAAAGGCTCGCAGAAACGTGTCCAAGTCCCCGTCCTTTTCCTTCACGGGAAAATGCTCTAGCTGGGGTCTAGGACTCTGGGCGCTGCTGGGCTCACTGCTTCGGGCTATGGAGGGTGTTCCCCCTGCCAGAGCATCTCAAGTTCATGGGCTCTCTCGGCCTCCCGCTCGGCTCTCTGCTCCTTTCTCTCCTACGCTTGCTGGATCAGCTTCAGATGTCCATCACGGTCATCGGCAGAGAGTTCGTCCAAGGCCGCTTGCAGGTAGGGGTTCAGCCTGGCCTGGTTGCATGTGGGGCCGGCGTATGGTGGTTGGACCTCAGTTGCAGCGCCACCTCTGCTGGGGCCGGCTTCTGCGCCCGCTGGGCTCTGGGCGCTGTCCAGCTGCACCAGAGCCGCGATCAGTTGGTCTTTGTTCTTGTTCGTGGCAACAAGGCCCCGGTACGTACATATTGCAGCAAGAGTTTCCTTTCTCTGCTGCTTATACCACTCTGCTCCCATCACAGCCATGGTTGCCAAATAAAAGATAGGATAGAAAAACAAAGAGAAGGGAGGAGATACTTGCAAGTACACACAAATGTCTCAGGACTAATAACCACTAAGTCTGTTCTCCAATGATGCAGGATTCCCGCAGGAACCCTGCAGGTTTTTAGTGAGAGGAATGATTGCTCAAACCAGATCACTAATGCGCTATGATTATCCCAACGCTGCCACCAATATGTCATGATCCCCACCGCTGCCACCGGTATGTCACGGACGGGGGGCGCGACGCACTGCCGACACACGGCTATCACAGGCGCAGGGGGGCTTATCTTAGTTATCCCACCGCTGGCATCATATGATTAAAACCGCAAGCTATTCTTGCCCTAACAATTTATTGCATGGGGTTATTTTGGATGTCCCATCAGTGCTCACAATCTGCCACCAATATGTCACAATCCCACTGCTGCCACCAAATATGTCATGATCCCACCACTGACACCGGTATGTCACGGACAGGGGAATGCGACGCACTGCCAACACACGGCTATCACAGGCGCAGGGGGGCTTATCTTAGTTATCCCACCGCTGGCACCATGTGATAAAAGCAACAGCAAGCTAGTCTTGCCCTAACAATTTATCACAAGGGGGTTATTTTGGTTGTCCCACCACTGCCCACAATACTTCACAAAGCTTTTCAGTTCCACTTTGGAACTTGCAGCTCTCCGGCGCCCCCTTACCCTCAGGTCAGTCAGGGAACTACACCTGGGATAATTAGTCACCGGCCAGCTGCTTCAATGAGGTCTGGCCACCCGGCACGCTGCAGTGAGGGAATTATGAATGGTTTGGCCGCAGCCACCCAATCAGCTTATAAAACCCTTCCGTCACAGCCAGCAGTACCCGGGGCCCAGATCACATTTCGCTGCCATCAGCTATGATTCACTTAATCAATGAATTAATTAAGAGGGTCCGTAGCAAACCCCCAAATTAGTAGCAATTATCCTAAAGGTGCATAAGTTCATTTCTTAGAGCATGGAGACAGAGCTAATAAGTTTACAATTTATTCCCCAAAAGGAGGGCAGTGATTACAAAGATAAAACGATTTTACAAAGTTGAGACATTAGATATGTACAATGCAAATATAAAATAAAAGGGATTAACATAGATCAACACTTACAGTTGCTTAGATGGTCTGTGGGCTAACCATGTGGTGGGGGGAGGGGCAGCAGCCACACGTCGACCTGCATCTGGGGGGTCCTTCTGGCATCAAACCTCCTGCTCGGATGAAAGATTTATGGAAGGAAATGTCTTAAAGCTTTGGATTTGTGACATCACGAAAGGGGAAGTCTGGAGAGGGTCAGCCCCCTACTCTTGGAGTTACAATCTAACTACAAAACTTATAACTATATCTCGCAGAGGGTACCTCGTATAAACACGCACATGGTATCATTCTTTTTAGCTTGTCGAATGCAATAATTCAAAACCAAACATGCAGTAGTTATGTCACACCGTTTAGAAGGAATCCATTTCTCAGTTTCTACTGGGGCTAGAACTTAGCAAGGACCACCATAGTGAAGCCGACTCAGAGTATGCTACCTTATGCCAGTTTCATATTTGTGGCACTCACTACCGTCACATTATGGCTCCACTAATATCTCCTATTCCTGTATGCAGCCGCATGGCATGAAACAAAAGAAATCCTTTTCCTGGCTGCGCAGGGAGTGGGGAAGGGGGAGAGAGAGAGCTGCTGGCACAGGAAATATCTGGTGTAGGATGACAAACAGGCACATAGCTTGTGTGTGTGTGTGTGTAAGCTGTGGGCAAAAAGAGGATGGGGGGCAGCTATGTGACAGGCTGGCTCTCATCTGCAGTGTAACAATGGGAGATTCTGGAATGTTCCAGCGAAGCAATATCTTACTTATCATTAGACCTGAGGTGAGCAAGATTGAAAGCTCAGTGGATATATAAGGGTAAGCTGTGGGGAGGGGAGCATGAGGAGACTCCTGGTGTAGGGTATTTTGGGAACAGCTAGATGTTTCACCTAGCATAGAAATGGGGGTTCCCAACGACTGTGTGTTCCCCTGATATTGCTGGCCACCAGTTACATGATTAAAGGAATCAATCCTTTGCTCACCCCGCATCCCAGTTTGCTCCATGTCCTTCTAATTGTGTGATCCAGCGCCCTCATCAAGCGTGTCAGGGTGGGCACAGCAGGCAGCCAGCAGCTCTGACTCACCAGCGTCTCCTGCATGCTGTGTGTGACACCCTGCAGTGCTGCTGCGGCGGCCAACTTGTAATGGCACCATATCCTCAAGTTTCTGCTCAGCAGAGACTTCCGGGAACTCCCTGCTGCATGCAGGATCTCACCGGGGACCCTCTTCTCTCCTCCCGGTTACCTGGTGGTCTGAAGACTCGTTCCCGGGCTCCGGTGCAGAAACTTCACCCTGCATGCGAGCCCCTCCTGACTCCATCTGTTCCAGGGGGGATGGTGGAGACAGTACCTGGTTCGGTCTCTGTGCCCTGGTGAGGAAAGGCTCAATATCGCCCTGGAGGGATGCAGAACGGGTGGGGGACCGGGTCCTTGTCTTTCTAGCCCCTGATTTCCCATGCTGAGGTACTGGAACCAATTGCTAGGTGGATGTTCAGTCATTCCCCCGGGTGCAATATATTTTTATTTTGTGATGTAAAAAAAATATTTTTACAACTTATTATTTTACTTATTCTCACTATGGGACTGTCAGTTTGCAGTCTGATCGCTATTATAAAGCAGACACAAGACATTGCACATAATCTAACTATCTTGCGAGGGCCAGGTGTTCCGGATGTCGTCATGATGACATTGAGTCATCATGGCAATGATTGCGCCTCCGCAATGACATCGCGGTGGTGCAGGTTGGAAGGCAGAGGGGGCTCCCTCCCTCTGCCTGCCTTCTAAATATAGCGATCTATCAATATTGGTCACTGCATTTTGGGGGAGTTAAAGTACCGATACTGGGACTGAGTACAGGTTGTCAACTGTCAAAATCAATTGACTCCCGACGGCAATTGCGCCCGCTATTTTAACTATCGTTACACCGAAATAGTGGGCCATGGGCCGCACCATGCTGCCCCCGCCTGCCGTCCATCTGCCGCCACTCGCATCCCTTGGCTGTAGACAGCAGTGAATACATTGGTGGCGAACGGTGCCGCTGGCTCCATCTTCCACCAATCAGCATGTGAGACAGCTGACGCGATGACGGGGTTTCAGGGACAGGAACAAGGCGAGTATGTTCTTTTTGCATGTGAATGGGATATTTGTACGTATATAGGGGGTTGTGTGGGGCTCATACTGTACATAAAGGCTAAGTGGGGCTCATGCTGTATGCAAGAGGCTACATGGGCCACATGCTGTATATCAGAGCCTAGTAAATATGCAGTGGATTCACAGTGTGTGTTCTTAGACTCGGCTACAAGGGGCACATGCTATACGTGGGAGGCTACGTGAGGCACATTCTGGACATGGGACGCTACGTGGAGGCTCACACTGTATATATGAGGCTATGTGGGGGCTCATACTCTATTTAAGAGGCTATGTGGGGGTTTGTCCTGTATACAGGAGGCTATGTGGGGCCTCTTGTGATATATAAGGGGCTGTGTGTGGGATCATATGGTATGGAGGGGGATGTTAGCATACTTAATTCTGCTCAATAATAAAATTTGAGTGTCCTCAGTGGTTGATACTATCTTTTTAGTTAGCCGAAAAAAGTTAACGATTTTCAAACTTTCAAGACTACTCAGATCTCTTCATGAGGCATAGTATAACACAAAATCTGAAGAGTCACATATTTATGCTCAATAGGACACAGATATAATGCAATTGATAACACAACGTGAAGCAGAACTATACATATGGGACAGGGAGAAAACAGTTGTGGCCATAGATATTTGAACATTTCATAGATAAGGAGTGTGAAAGTTTTGCCCTGTGATTAACGTTTGGTCCATGATTGTGATGCACCCAAATGGTCTGAGGAACATATTCCTTAGTTGACATAGAAAGGCAAATCAATGTGACACATTCATTCCTGCACTGAGTGTGTCAAAGGTTTATACTTTCAAATTTTTCTGCCTCTCTGAGATTTGAAATTACCGTAACTTTTAATACCAGTAATTTAATGTCCACGATGCTGTGATCAAGGATTCAATATTAAATCATACAATTATTATTAATTACTTTACATCATGTTAATACTAAGAGCAGAATTAATTATAGCCTAATAGTTCGGCCCTCGACAACAGTCTTGGTCTCGCAAGACCCCTTAGGGAAAATTAATTGCCCACCTCTGTATTGACAATATAAGATTTTATTTTTTTTTAAATTTACATAAAATTCCCAGACAAGCAGCAATCACTCAGGTTTATGAAATTTGCTCTGAACGAAAACCCGAGGCACACAGAGGCCTTCCTTCTTGTTGACAGTCTCTCGCAGCACGTACTCATTGGACACTTCCTTGTACCCGGCTTTTGTGAAAAGAAGTTGCAAGTATTCTGAAATAAAGAGAACAACAAGAGACAATTATGTAACATATAACTTCTCATTTTCTAAATAATAAAATATTTACAGCCAATACTTCTCTTTTTCTGAGGCTATGTATATGCATGATGCCTTTGTTTTTTGGGACAAGTAAACTTTGATATAATCAGAAAAAAAATTGAAAAATGTGTGATCATTTTTTTTTTACAAAGACAGCCATATAAAGATCTTGACGTTAATAAAGGCATTTAAAGGTACTGTGTGGATTGTTCTAAATAGATCTATTTTAAACCTCTAAGCACCAGGTCAGATTTTGCTCTTTTTTTTCCATCCCTCATATTCCAAGAGTGATGTCATTTTAATTTTTTCATAAATATACCTACAAGAGGGCTTGATTTTTTTGCAGGAAGAGATGTATTTGCAAAACCTTTATTTACATGAACTATATAATGTACTGAAACCTGTATAAACAATTTTTGTGGGGTGAAATAAAAACTTTATTTTTTGATTTTATAGAGATGTGTGTGTTTGTTTTTTTTGTGGGGGGGATATGTAATTCTTATCAGTGTCAATTTAAGTTACATAAAACTCAAATTTTCTTTTTTATGACATTTACCATGTGGAATACAATAAATAAAATATTTAAGTAGTTTTAGACTTCTATGGACACAGCAATACGAATAAATGTTTCTATTTTTGTAAATGTTTTTAATTAACAAATAGGTAAAGGGGATAAAAAAGACATAACTTTGAATTAAGTCCACCTATGGGGTTTGCACTAGGAATCAAGTGATTGCTGGTGCATTTGTTGTTTTGTTTGTATGTTTTTTGCTACAGTTGAGTTTTTAGCAGTCTTCTATTGCGCCCTTAGGGTATCACCAGATTTCACATTTACGAATTCATAATTCTAAAGAAATCTCTTAAACCTAATCAGACTGGTGTACTTACTTTGAAAATCTATGCTAGACTGACTGTATAATTCTTTCTGAAGAATATTTAGAATTGAGAGTCCTCAGTGATTGATACCTTTTAATGGCTAACTGAAAAGATGGTAACACATTGCAAGCTTTCGAGACTACACAGGTCTCTTCATCAGGCTAGACTAATACAACATCTGAAGAGTCACATATTTATACAAAACAGCACAGAAATAACCCAATACATAAGACTACAAGATCCCAGGTACTTTCAGCTGCATCACATCTACTGAAGTGTACATAATCATTTGTACTAAATGTCCAACTGGGGGTCTGTATGTGGGGGAGACCAGGCAAAATCTGAGAACAAGGATGAATTCTCATCATCACACAATAAGAGAAAAAGGAGATTTTTGTGTACTCACCGTAAAATCTCTTTCTCTTAGCCTCTAATTGGGGGACACAAGACCTTGGGTGTTATGCTTTCTGTCCACTAGGAGGCGACACTATGCTTAATCTGAAAAAGATTTGGCTCTGGCTCCTCCTCCACAGTATACCCCCCTGGGCGGCATCCGCCTTACCTCAGTTTTTGTACCCAAGCAGTAGGAGGAGATAACAAATCCAACATAACCAAGCCTATAAACAAAGGCTACTATGTACAGCTCAAGGAACAATATGAGTACCCAACATAATAACAGCCCGCAAGGGCAACAGGGTGGGAGCTGTGTCCCCCAATTAGAGGCTAAGAGAAAGAGATTTTACGGTGAGTACACAAAAATCTCCTTTACTCTGTCGCCTCATTGGGGGACACAAGACCTTGGGACGTCCCAAAGCAGTCCCTGGGTGGGAAGCAATGGACGAATATTGTGCTGACAGGTCCCTAGACTTGGGACACTGCAGCCTGCAGTACCCGTCTACCCAGACTCGCTTTCACTGAGGACTGAGTATGCACACTGTTTTGTTTTGTAAACGTGTGTAAGCTAGTCCAAGTGGCCGCTTTACACACGTGTTGTGCTGAAGCCTGGCATCGAATGGCCCAGGAGGCTCCTACCGCCCGTGTGGAATGTGCCGTGATTCCGGCTGGAATAGGAGAATTGTTTAGGCGGTAGGCGTCATGGATGGTGGACCTGATCCACCTGGCAAGGGTAGCTTTTGAAGCCGGTAAACCCCTGCGAATGCCTTCTGGAATAAGGAAAAAAAGGAATCAGACTTCCGGAAGGGTGGAGTCCTAGACACACACATACGCAATGCCCTGGCAAGGTCAAGAGTATGCAGGGACCTCTCCACTCTATGAACCGGAGCCAGGCAAAGGGTCGGTAATGAGATGCCCTCATTGAGGTGGAAATCAGACACAACCTTTGGAAGGAAGGATGGAACTGTACGGAGAACCACCTTGTCCTGGTGGAAGAATAGGAAAAGCTGTTTGCAGGAGAGCGCTGACAGCTCAGACACCCTGCGTAGCGAGGTGATTGCCACGAGGAAGACCACCTTTTGTGATAAAACTCGAAGTGGAACTTCCTTAAGAGGTTGAAAAGGAGGTGCCTGTAGAGCAGTTAGGACCAAACTAAGGTCCCACGTATCCAGTGGACGTCTGTAAGGAGGGACCAATCTGGAGACTCCCTGAAGAAACGTCCTGACTTGTGGTTTGTTAGCAATACGCTTCTGAAAGAGCACTGAAAGCGCTGACACCTGACCCTTAAGCGATCCTAAGGATAGGCCGGCGTCCAGACCTGATTGAAGGAAACCACGAACTTTCGGAAGAGAGTAAGGGAACGGAATTCGCCCGCGAGAGTCGCACCAAGTAAAATACGTTTTTATTTACGGTTGGCGAATTTTTTTTTTTTTTTTGGCAGACTGCGAAAAATGCTTATCAAGGATGTCCTGAAAGCTTGGGTGATCAGAAAAAAACTTTAGGGACTTCAGGGGCCCCTCAAAACAGATCTTATGTTTTGGGGGTTCTTGGGGAGCATCGGATAAAACCAGCACCCGATGAATAGAAGTGATAATGTCCTCAACTAGCGCTGTATTGCTAGGAGGACAAGGAGCCTGAGACTCCTATGTTTCCTTTTCTGATTCGGAGTCACAGATGCCCTCTGAATCCTGCGCATCGCTGAGGCGTTGCCTGGAGGGAGATCTGGACCGCCGCTTTTCCATGCCCGAAGATCTCTGTGGAGATCTGCTGCGCCCGTCTCTGGAACGAGACGGTCTAGGAGACCTAGAATTACGGTGTCTCTGCCTAGAGCGGGACGACCGTGAGCCATGGGAGGACGTAGCTGAATGTGACCTATGGGGCCGTTCACTACTAGCATTGCCAGGGACTGCCTGTCCGCTTATAGCTGGGATATGACCCTGCATAGCCTGAAGCAATGTGGAAGACAGCGTATCTATGGACTGTGACATAGATGCGGCCCATACCGGCATGTCAGTGGAGTTGAAACAGTGACAGGAGCCTCTTGGGGCACTGACCCAGCATTTTGGGAACAACTCTAGCAGTACGGTGCATGTTGCCACTGGGAAGATTGGCTTTGCAGGCTGAACAGACTGCGTAACAGCAGATAAACCTGTTTTTGTTTTTTTCTCCTCTTCTTCTTTCGGACCTGGAGACCGACATAGTGCACTGAGTGCCGGCAGGTTATTCTGACCAAAAACCTTACAGGGGTGGCTATGCAGAGGAGCACTATAGGGAACCTATAGGGAGTCTGCGTCCACAGCAGGATAATATCCTGCTGTGCCTTACCCCACCGGTGTGCTCCTAGATCCGGCACCAGCAGAAAAACTTCGGTTCTGCGCCCCCTGGAGACTGTGCAGCGTTCTTGAGTAATATAGCAGCGCTGCTGTCTTCCCTGAGGTAAAGAGGTGGGAGGGAGGAGGGGCGGAGAGCAGAAAAAAGGGCGCGCAGCCAGGCAAAACCGCGCCTTCCTGGCTCGATCCGGCCCCTGTATGACGCTGTGCAGCGTCATTATCATCATCCAGGGGGGCAGGCCGGGGGCGGTAACAAGGGCGGCGGCTTCGGCTTAGGCCGAAGCCGCGGACTAAAGTACAAAATCCTGCCCGGGAAGGGCTCCAGAGCGGCGCGGTAGTCCGGAGGGGGGCGGAAAACGAACCAAAACCCCCCCCGGATGAGTGCCATATCGCCCGGACGCCCCTATATACGCAGCGCAGCCCTGTGAACGGTCTTTTTGACCCCTTTAGAGGGCTGACGCTGCCGCAGGGACAGGAATCCCTGCATACTGTGGCCCAAATATGACAGCCCCCGGCCCCATAGCAAACCACAGCAGTGCTGGGGCTACAATAAAGTTAGCGCTGCGAACGCAGCTCCTACCTGTGGCGTCTCAACCTAACATCCCTAGAGGGGGTTAGGGAGGGCGCTTCACCGCCATCAGGAGGCATTCTTCCTCACCTCAGCCTCAACCCAAAAAGCCCAGGGCCTGGGGAAGGAGGGGGGTTCTCGACCTCGAACCATGCACCCGAAGGGCTGGGGAGGGAGCGACATGGGGAAGAGCCATCTCTACCTCAACCGGGTACCGCTTAAAAGAGGACCGAGGAGGGAGCCATGTCGGGAGTCTCAGAGAGACCCTCTTTTCTTCATCTGTGTCAAGAAGAATCTTCTTATGGTGTGCCTCCTTGCGACACTAAGCAAAAACTGAGGTAAGGCGGATGCCGCCCAGGGGTGTATACTGTGGAGGAGGAGCCAGAGCCAAATCTTTTTCAGATTAAGCATAGTGTCGCCTCCTAGTGGACAGAAAGCATAACACCCAAGGTCTTGTGTCCCCCAATGAGGCGACAGAGTAAAAGAATGGATCTACCTGTGTCAAAACAATTTTGTATCCCTGGTCATAGCATGATGGACAATAAATTACTTGTATTAAAAGGTAACTTCAAGTCTCAGAGAGACAGAAGAGTCTAGGAGTATAAATTTATGACAAATTTTGACACACTCAGTGCAGGAATGAATGTGTCGCATGGATTTATGTCTTTTTACATCAATTAAGGAATTTGCTCTTCAGACCTGCTAGGGTCATCACACAACACAGAACCAGACCCCAATCAGAAGGCAATAAAACTTTCACACTCCTTATGTTAGGGTCAGCGGAACGCACCAGATATAAATAATGGAAGGCGCGTTCGCCGCCCGGGGTCCACCGTGCGGTAGATGACAAGACCGCTGCTGGACAATGGCAGATACGCTAGAAGTGCGAAACAGCGCTCGGGTTAACGTCACCCGAGAGCCTGAGAGCGGACTCTGTTTAGTCACAGAGACGCCAAAGTATGAACTAGACGTAAAGGCTGAACCTGTTAGCTGCACAGGTCAGCCGGCGTGTGGCGTCGCAGCTGCGAACACCAAAAGCTGCTACTACTGCAGCGCGGCCGTAACTGAAGCCGCTAAGCGACGATGCCGGAGGAGCCGGGCACCGACAGACGCTAGTGTAGGTGAGGAAGGCTCAGTGGCGTGTAGCCTGCCACAATCTGGAGCTGACTAACCCAACATACTGTCACCATTCGTAATATCCGAGGGAAGGGGTTTCATAATAAGTCAGACACCAGTCCATGCATCCATCACCATACACACACAGCATAATATGCTACACTAGCGCATGGCCGAGCCGCCATGCAGGCTTTTTATAGCCATGCGCTTCCGGGACCTTCCAGTACTATAGGAAGGACCAATCAGATCCGACATAGGACCTTCACATGTGACCCCTGCTCTCCACTGAGAGGACAAGTTGCGGGCATGCCCAGTCACACGGCGCGAGGACTTAGCCTCTAGAGCAGTTCCCTGCAAAGCAGGTTGCGTTATCATTGCTGCACCAGAGGTGGCAGCAACATCCAGGCTCACAGAACGAGTCTGCGGGGAATGCCTGGTTCGCCGAGTTATTGCTGAGCAGGAGTCCGAGCGGTCGGAGGAGAATGGGAGACCGCAGGATGTCTGGCTCTGGATTCCTGCTGTGCAGTGCCAGGAATCCGACGCCTAACATTACCCCCCCTCCTAGGGCCCCCCCCCCGCTGAGCCTCACTGCGCTCAAAGGCCGCGATCAGGAGCGGTGCGTGAATATTTTCCACCGGCTCCCAGGTCCGAGCCTCGGGCCCATGACCCTTCCAGTCCACCAAATAAAATTTTTTGCCACGGACAAACCTGCGCCCCACGATGGCGTTAACCTCAAACTCATCAGACGATAAGTCTGATGACCCGGCAGATGACTCAGAAAACCGGACCATGTGAACTGGTTTGAGGAGGGACACATGGAACACGTCCGAAATGGCCAAATGTGGAGGTAGAGCCAGGCGGTAGACCACCGAGCTAAGTCGCTCGAGGACCTTGAATGGTCCAATGTATCGCGGTGCGAACTTGGGAGACTCAACCCGCAGTTTAATGTTTCGGGTGGAGAGCCATACCATGTCGCCAGGGGAGAAGCTTGGCGCAGGCCGCCGATGCATGTCGGCGGACGCCCTCATCCTTTCTTTAGATGCCCGGATAGCATCCTGAGTGCGATCCCAAATGTCCCGGGCCTCCACTGCCCAGTCTGCCACCCTGGAGTCAGTGGAGGACACTGGCATCGGGACAGGGACACGTGGATGTTGGCCATAGTTTAGGAGAAAGGGCGTCTGACCAGTGGAATCAGCCACCGCATTGTTTAGGGCAAATTCTGCCCAAGGTAGCAAGGATGCCCAGTCATCCTGCCTGGCAGAGACAAAATGTCGTAAATAGGTGACCAAGGTCTGATTGGCTCTCTCGACCAAGCCATTCGTCTCGGGATGGTAAGCGGAGGATAGATTTAGCTCGATGCTGAGTAAACTGCAGAGCTCCCTTCCAAAACCGAGACGCAAACTGGGGACCACGGTCACTCACGATTTTGTCCGGCATGCCATGTAGACGGAATACGTGTTTAATGAACAAGGTGGCCAGACCTCGAGCGGAAGGCAGGCGTGCGAGTGGCACCAGATGCACCATTTTGGAAAAATGGTCGGTGACCACCCAGATGACCGTACTGCCACCAGACTTGGGCAGGCCAACTATGAAGTCCATGCCAACCATCTCCCATGGTCTATCCGCCACTGGCAGGGGAAACGACAGCCCCGCCGGCCTCTGTCTAGAGGGTCTGTTCCGAGCACACGAAACACATGCCTGCACGTACTCCTTGACATCTCGAGCCATATGTGGCCACCAATATGACCTTGCCAGGAGTTCAGCGGTCCGTTTTTTACCAAAATGGCCACCCACTCTGGAGGCATGTGCCCAGGCGAGGACCTCCGGCCGTAGCTGAGGAGGCACCAAGGTCTTGCCCGGTGGTACCGACTCGAGCGCAACTGGAGCCACGGTCGTAAAACTCTCCGGCGGGAGAATTAACCGAGGCTCAGCTTCTCCTTCCTCCGCTGAGACCACTGAACGTGAGAGAGCATCCGCACGGACGTTCTTCTCTCCAGAGAGGTAGTGGAGGGTGAAGCGGAATCGTGAGAAGAAGAGCGACCACCTGGCCTGACGTGAATTCAGGCGTTGGGCTGTCTGTAGATAGACCAGGTTTTTATGGTCCGTATATACCAGAAAGGGAAACCGGGCTCCCTCCAGGAGATGTCTCCATTCAGAAAAAGCCAACTTCATGGCTAGCAGCTCCCTGTCGCCGATGGAGTAATTTTTCTCCGCCGGTGAGAAGGTCTTGGAATAGAAGAAGCAGGGGTGCTTCCGACCTTGAGCATCCTTTTGATAAAGGACTGCTCCTGCACCGACGGAAGAAGCGTCTACCTCAAGGATAAACGGCTTATCCACATCGGGACGATGTAATATGGGAGCGCCAGCAAAATGTGATTTTATAGCCGAGAAGGCCTTGGAGACATGTTCTGACCAAGCATTGGGGTTAGCTCCTTTCTTGGTGAGAGCAACCAAAGGAGCCACCAGTGTGGAAAAGTGTGGTATGAACTGGCGGTAGTAATTCACGAACCCCAAAAAGCGCTGCACCGCTTTGAGGGAATGGGGTTCCTGCCAGTCCATAACCGCTTGTAGTTTGGTCGGATCCATGGCCAGCCCCTGGGCCGAGATGATATAGCCCAGGAACGGCAAGGACTCCTGCTCAAACTGGCACTTCTCCAGCTTGGCAAATAACGAGTTCGCCCGCAGACGGTCAAAGACCCTGCAGACGTCTCTCCGGTGGGTGGTCAAATCTGGCGAAAAGATGAGTATGTCATCCAGATAGACCACCACCGAGGTAGAGAGCATGTCGCGGAAGACGTCGTTGACAAAATCTTGGAAGACAGCTGGGGCATTACAAAGGCCAAAGGGCATAACCAGGTATTCGTAATGGCCATCCCTGGTATTAAAAGCTGTCTTCCATTCGTCTCCTTCGCGAATGCGGATCAGGTTGTATGCACCCCGCAGATCTAGTTTAGTAAAGATCCGGGCCCCCCGCAACCTGTCAAATAACTCCGAGATCAACAGTAGGGGGTATTTGTTTTTAACCGTGATAGCATTGAGACCTCGGTAGTCGATGCAGGGGCGTAGCTCTCCGTTCTTCTTCTGTACGAAGAAGAACCCGGCACCAGCCGGTGACACCGATTTTCTGATGAAACCCCTAGCCAGGTTCTCCCGGATATACTGGGACATAGCCTCCGTCTCAGGGAGTGATAAAGGGTAAACACAGCCTCGGGGAGGCTCTGTGCCTGGCAGGAGATCAATCGGGCAATCATAGGAACGGTGCGGTGGGAGCGTCTCCGCAGACTTCTTAGAGAAGACGTCCGCGTAATGGTGGTAGGGTTTGGGGAGCGAGGAGAGATCCGCAGGCACTTCTGTGGAAGCCACCTGAACGCTGCCCCTCAGGCACCTTCCCTCACAGTCCTTGCCCCAGCCCAGTATCCTCCCTGAAGCCCAGTCAATATGCAACGAAGCCAGGGAACTCCGAGGAGCACCTGATCGATGCCATTGGGCATAATTAGCAGGGACAGAGTCTCCCGATGTGAGGGTGAAATAGAGAGTCCGAGTGGGGCTGTCTGATGGGTCACCTGAGATGGTAACGGTGCCCCATTTACCACCCTGATGGTCAGAGGTTGGGGGAGTATCACCAGAGGGATAGCGTGTCTCTGGGCAAAAGTCGAGGACATAAAGTTCCCCTCGGCCCCGGAATCCAGGGTGACCTCTGCCTCCCAGGAGGAGGACCCACTATCTAATGTACCCCGGAACACCGGTTTGGGTGAAAAGGGTCCCACCTTGGATTGACCACCACCTACGGCCACTGAACGTGGTCGTCTTTTCGGCCGCTGAGGGCATGTGCCAGCCGAGTGGCCCAACTGTCGGCACTGATAACAGCGCACAGAGGTTCGCATCGGACGCAACTTAGTGCCGGTGCGAGACACCTCCATAGGCTCAGAGGAGAGGTGCTCCTGTGCGGGAAATTTCAGCGGCTCAGAAAAGGTGGGAGCCAAATTAACCCTACGTTTGGATTGCGCTCGTTCCAACCCGCGCTCCGTGTAGCGGAGATCAATGCGGGTGGAAACGGCGATCAACTCCTCCAAACTGGTGGGAATCTCCCTAGTAGCTAGAGCATCTTTTACGTGCTCAGCCAGGCCTCTCCAAAACACCGGGACCAACACTTTGTCCGGCCACTCTAACTCGGAAGCCAGTGTCCGAAACTGGACAGCATGATGGCTAACCGAAAGTGACCCTTGTGTTAAAGATAACAGTTGGAGAGCCGTATCGTGGGTGACCCGTGGTCCCAAGAAGACTTGCTTCAGAGCCGCGAGGAACTGAGCAGCCCCCTGTACCACGGGATCACCACGTTCCCACAATGGCGTGGCCCACTGTAATGCCCGGCCAGACAACAGAGAGACAATAAATCCCACCTTAGCACGCTCCGTAGGGAACCGTGCAGCCAGCAACTCCAGCTGGATGGAGCACTGACTAACGAATCCCCTACAGGAGGCACTATCACCCGAAAACTTATCGGGGAGCGGGAGGCGAGACATTGTCGGCAGGGGCAAAAGTGTGGGCGCACGTGAGACAGCCTCAGCGACTGTCTGAGCAGCAGCTAGCGCAGCATTCGCAGCTGAGTTGGTGCTCTCAATAGCCGCCAACCTGCTCTCCAGCTGCCGAATGTAGCGCTGCAGCTGCTGCACGTCTGCCATTGCCAGCCAGACCCTGGCGCTAGTGTAATGTTAGGGTCGGCGGAACGCACCAGATATAAATAATGGAAGGCGCGTTCGCCGCCCGGGGTCCACCGTGCGGTAGATGACAAGACCGCTGCTGGACAATGGCAGATACGCTAGAAGTGCGAAACAGCGCTCGGGTTAACGTCACCCGAGAGCCTGAGAGCGGACTCTGTTTAGTCACAGAGACGCCAAAGTATGAACTAGACGTAAAGGCTGAACCTGTTAGCTGCACAGGTCAGCCGGCGTGTGGCGTCGCAGCTGCGAACACCAAAAGCTGCTACTACTGCAGCGCGGCCGTAACTGAAGCCGCTAAGCGACGATGCCGGAGGAGCCGGGCACCGACGGACGCTAGTGTAGGTGAGGAAGGCTCAGTGGCGTGTAGCCTGCCACAATCTGGAGCTGACTAACCCAACATACTGTCACCATTCGTAATATCCGAGGGAAGGAGTTTCATAATAAGTCAGACACCAGTCCATGCATCCATCACCATACACACACAGCATAATATGCTACACTAGCGCATGGCCGAGCCGCCATGCAGGCTTTTTATAGCCATGCGCTTCCGGGACCTTCCAGTACTATAGGAAGGACCAATCAGATCCGACATAGGACCTTCACATGTGACCCCTGCTCTCCACTGAGAGGACAAGTTGCGGGCATGCCCAGTCGCACGGCGCGAGGACTTAGCCTCTAGAGCAGTTCCCTGCAAAGCAGGTTGCGTTATCATTGCTGCACCAGAGGTGGCAGCAACATCCAGGCTCACAGAACGAGTCTGCGGGGAATGCCTGGTTCGCCGAGATTGCTGAGCAGGAGTCCGAGCGGTCGGAGGAGAATGGGAGACCGCAGGATTTCTGGCTCTGGATTCCTGCTGTGCAGTGCCAGGAATCCGACGCCTAACACCTTATCTATGAACCATTCCAATATTTATGTTTATCCCTCTCCCATAATGACAATTCTGCTTCACATCATTTGTCTTATCTATTGCATTATTTCTGTGCTATGTTATGCATAAATGTGTGATTCTTCAGATGTTGTATTAGTCTATGCCTGATGAAGAGACCTGAGTAGTCTCGAAAACTTGCAATTTGTTACCATCTTTTCAGTTAGCCATTAAAAGGTATCAACCACTGAGGACTCTCAATTCTAAATATTCTTCTATCTACTAGGCTAACACGGTACAATGATATATCTTTCCTAATTCTTTCTGATAATTTTTTGACTCTTACTTACATGGACACTAACATTCCAGGTCTTCAAAAGACCCTTAACAGCCATTAGGGTATATAGGTACCCCAAGATAAGTTTATGAGTGGACCTGGTCTAACCGCTTTCATGCCAGTCACTACGCTCAGTGGCATATAAGGGGTTATACTGTTGCAAACAGAGCTAGCTATATATTTTTTTAATAAATATAGTAACCCCCGTATATGAAGCCCCATTCCCCCAGAACACTCGCCAGTGATAGCTTCTGGAGGGTTAAAGAAGCCGGATCTGCAAAGATCAATTCATAGAAGACCAACGTCTATCCAAAGAAGCCCTCCTCCCATCAAAATTTTTATCTTCTTAATATATTGCAGTCATTATATTGTATAGCACTGTGTACTTACATTTTCTCATTTACCTTTCTAGCCAGCTAATTCTTCTCTTTTCTATTAGGTCTACGACATCATATGATTAAAAATTGACAAGCTGAAGGTTTCTAAGCTCTATGTAGAAACAGGAGATCAATTTTCCCTGTATGAGTCATTATTCACTGCAAAAGTCCCTGGCAGGGGGAGGAGGGGAGCAGCTGGGTCAGGAGGTGAATTGGGGAATGATAACTGCAGGGAAAAGAGACTTCTTGTTTCTACATAAAGCAGTAACTATAGAAGAATTAGCTGGGTAAAAAGGCAAAATGAGCAATTGTAAGTACACAGTGATATATAATATGATGACTGCAATGTATTAGGAGGATAAAAACTTTGATGGGAGGAGTGTGTATTTAAATAAGGGACTGCATTTGTGAGACAAACACTTTAATAACTACTATAATGAAATTTTTGCTCACTAAATTTTGTGATATCAGAGCAGTACTGTATCTTCTGAACCATCAGATGACTTCCCTGCAGCTGCATCTCCCTCCTCTGCCACACCATTATTTACATTTTCACAGTTTTTTAGTAAACTCGGGCATAGAGAATCTGTATGCAGAAAAAGAACTACTGGTTTCTGTATGAAGATGATGCTACTTTCCAATAGTAACATATATTACAAATTTGTGTACGGTAATAATTAAAAAACAAACAAACATCAATTTGTTAGTATTTTGATAAATCCTGAATAACCCACTAGATACAAAGTATTCAGTTACCATCACAACTTGCATTTCCATGTATGAGTTCTGCATGTATTTACAGTATATGTATACATGTAAGTATTCCTACATAAAAACAATATTGTTAATGTTTCCACAGATTACTTGGTGCAAAGATAACTTTTTATGTGAAATAGTTACAGCAAATGCTTAGTACACCATCATTCATGGATGATGAGGCCTTCTTATTACACTACTTCCAGGCAGTAATGATGTGACCTTCAAGATACCAGCGCCTGAATAATCTTCCAGGAAAATTGCTGACACAAGGAATATCTAATGAGGGCAAGAGCACATAAAGAATTCAACCATTTCAGCTAAGGAATCAATATGGTAATGATACCAAGCTTTTTTATATATGAATACATGAACGGATGGTATTCCTGACATATATTTTGCTATTTAGCTCCCATTTGTCATTGTAGTTCAGCGTAAAAACTGGGGCACAGAATACTTATGGTCTAAAGCAAAAAAAAAATTATCACAACTCACCTGTAGTAAAAAAATAAGACCGTGTTCCATCTTGTCTGACGTAAAAGTTTTCTCCAAGTCTGTTTCCTGTTTTAAAGCGTAACATGGCATGGTCATTCAGCCCATAGTCACGGAATAAAACGCAGCCGCCTGGTTTTAACACCTGCATAAGCATATATTAGAATATATATGCAGAGGAAAAGGGAACTTATCAATGTTTGTACGACAGATCCCCTCCTGCACACCCCCCCTCCAAACTAAAAATCACAGTTCTGTGCAAGCAAAAATGTATCGATTTTTTTTTTAGATTTGATCAATTTTGCGCTGATCTTGCTACTTTTTGGAGATTTCAGATTTGCTGGAGAAGAGAAAAAAAAGAATTTAAAGGGAATCTGTCACCCTTTTTAGCCCCTATTGGCTGCCGTAATAGACATTGGGGGCTTATCTACAGCATTCTGTAATGCTGTAGATAAGCCCCCGATGTAACCTGAAAGAGAAGAAAATCACGTTATATTATACTCACCCGGGGTGGGCGGTCCGGTCCGATGGGTGTCGCCGTCCCGTTCGGCGCCTCCCTTCTTCATGCGATGACGTCCTCTTCTCCCGTCGTGTAATGGCTCCGGCGCGGGCGCATTGCTCTGCCCTGTTGAGGGCAGAGCAGAATTCTGCAGTGCGCAGGCGCCAGACCTCTCCCGACACCTGCGCACTGCAGGACTCTGCTCTGTCCTCAAAAGGGCAAAGCAATAGCCATTACAAGACGGGAGAAGAGGACGTCATCGTATGAAGAAGGGAGGCGCCGGACGGGACGGCGACACCCATCGGACCGGACCGCCCACCTCGGTGAGTATAATATAACGTGTTTTTCTTCTCTTTCAGGTTACATCGGGGGCTTATCTACAGCATTACAGAATGCTGTAGATAAGCCCCTGATGTCTATGCCAGCAGCCAACAGGAGCTAAAAAGGGTGACAGATTCCCTTTAAAAAAAAGGAATTAAAAAAAAGTGTGCGTTTTTTTCCAGAAACATTGTCTCTCCTGTGCATGGCCAGTGCCCGGTAGTGCTGCTGAGTTCCATTAAGGCAAATGGGGTTAAGTAACAATATCAAACACGGCCCAAGGACACGTGTAGTGTGGCATAACAAGAGATTTTCTTCTGATCTTTGAAAATTTTATCAATTATATCCACATGTTAATACACTAATTGCTTTACTAGGATTAGATCTAGACTGGGCAGCTGATTGGATAGAAAAAAAAAGCTGGCGAGACAGGTCTGGAGAACAGCCTTTTTTATAGAAGAGTATAATATATTTAGCATGAGATAGCAAAAGTTATTAACTACTCAGGCAAATACCTTGTAAATATTTTCCACGGCAAGGTGCATTTTGTCTGGATGGATAGCAGAGAGGACAAAGATTAAAGTTGCCACATCCACACTGTCTGCAGAGATCTCGTCTGTCAGATTGTCTTTGGTCAGATCACACTGGAATGCTTTGCAGGTATCTGGATTGTAGCATGAATTTTGCTGCCAAGGTAAAAAAAATGTATTCTGTTAAAGTTATTGTTTCATTTTGCATTTATTTTTTATATTTTGCTTTCCACATAACAAAAACAAAGGGTATGTGAATGCATTAAAGGGGTTGTCTGGCCTCAGGGTAAAAGTCTGCAGTTACTCTATGTGACTGCAGACTTGGCAATCCTCACAGCGAATGCTATGAGTATTCACTGATGCCGAGAGCAACAGGCACATGGCCACGAATATGTGATTTGCATACGTGTTTTTTTTTTAACACTCCCAAACCTGTCAGGCTAGTTTCAAACTAGCGCTTTTGAGCGCAGCGACGGCCTGCGCACGGCCGCCGCTAAGCCCCGCCCCTGCCGGGCCTCCACCGGTAGCTCCGCCTACCGGCGCATGACGGTGCATGCGCCCTGCGTCCCCTATCTTTATCACTGGGGGCGCAGGCCGTGTGCAGTATGCGTTTGGCGGCGCATGCGCCTTTTTGACGGTGCGCCGGAGCAACCAAACTGCAGCAGGTTGCGTTTGGCGCAGGTCGGCGCACCGTCAAAAGGACGCATGCGCCGCCAAACGCATACTGCGCACGGCCTGCGCCCCCAGTGATAAAGATAGGGGACGCAGGGCGCATGCAGCGTCATGCGCTGTAGGCGGAGCTACCGGTGGAGGCGCGGCAGGGGGCGGGGCTTAGCGGCGGCCATGCGCAGGCCGTCGCTGCGCTCAAAAGCGCTAGTGTGAAACTAGCCTCACTTCCACTTTTTGTCTCTTGCCAAAAGTTAACATGTCTCTATCTAATCCCCCTGGTTGACCCATCGTGGCCGGATTTGGTGGTCTCAGCGAACGTATATGTGAATATCTGGACTGCTATCTTCAGCCGATGGTTACCAATCTGGATTCCCATACTCGAGATACAATACATTTGCTGGAGATCTTGGAGAAAACCACCCTGCCACTCAGAAATATACTGGTATCGCTCAATGTGGAATCTCTCTATACTAGTATACCGTGTAGTGGCAGTCTTTGGGAGCTGCAGCCGTTCATTGGCTGTGCAGCTCTGTGCTTTGATTGGCTGCCAGGCTGCAAATGGCCTGACGCTGATTGGTGCATCAGGGCAGCGTGGGGCAGGCGTAGAAGATAGAAGGTGTGCATTCCGTACAGACTCGTGCACCTGTGATAACTGCTCTATACTGTAAAGGTGAGCATCTCTGTCCTGAGCTATATACTGTGAACAGAGCTGAGCAGGTGAGCATCCCTGACCTAAGCTATATACTGTGAACAAAGCTATATACTGTATAGGTGAGCATTCCGGACCTAAGCTATATACTGTGAACAGAGTTGTGTAGGTGAGCATCCCCGTCCTGAGCTATATACTGTGAACAAAGCTATATACTGTATAGGTGAGCATCCCTGACCTAAGCTATATACTGTAACCAGAGTTGTATAGGTGAGCATTCCCATGCTGAGCTATATACTGTGAACAGAGCTATATATTGTGTAGGTGAGCATCCCTGAGCTAAGCTATATACTGTGTATATGTGTGAGGCCATCATACTGTATATAGGGGATTACAAGTGTGGGGCAATCATACTAAATATGGGGGATTATAGGTGTGGGGTCATCGTACTCTATATACCCAGCTCTCATATGACCAAATCCCTGCCCCTGCCCCAAACCCCCACCCTGCCGGGCCATAGAAAAATGGTCTTGCTTGAAGCCGGTCCCTGGTGCTAAAAAGGTTGGGGACCACTGTTATAGACGTCTCTCCATTACTAAACCGTGGGCTTAATGTCACCTGACAATACAAAGGTGACATCAACCCCACAAATATCACCCCACTTGCCACCACTATAGGGCAAGTGGGAAGAGCCAGGCAAAGTGCCAGAATTGGTGCATCTAATAGATGTGCCTTTTCTGGGCGGCTGTGGGCTGCTATTTTTAGGCTGGGGGGGGCAATATCCATGGCCCCTTACCAGCCTGAGAACACCAGCACCCAGCTGTCTGCTTAAGCAAGGTTGGTTGTCAAAATGGAGGGGACCCCACATCATTTTAAATTATTTATTTAAATAAGTAAAAAATACGGCATGGGGACCCCTCTATTCTTGATAACCAGCCTTGCTGAAGCTGACAGCTGAGGGTTGATGCCCCCAGCTGTGAGTTTTGCCTGGCTGGTTATCAAAAATACACGGGAACCCACGCCATTTAAATAAAAATAAAATATATATATATATATATATATATATATATATATATATATATATATATATATATATATATTTACTAACAGCGCAGGAGGCGGCTAATGAATACACCAATCAGCCACACCTGCTCTCACTGTTATTAGCAGGAGCAAGTTCGGGTGATGGTAGCTGTAATCCCATCAGCTGACACCAGTGACCGGAGGTAAACTTTATACCTTCAATCACAGCTGAACACTCACGTTGTCTTTTGACGGTGTGGGAAGGTTTCACCACCGTTCAGAAGCGGTGTTTGCCGCGCTGTCATGTACACGACAGTGTGACAAACACCCAGTGTTCGGGCAGCCAAACCCGAACAGTAACACGGACTTCTTGGTGAAGTCCATGTTCGGTGTCCGTGCCCGAACAGTAGGTGTTCGGTACGGATGCCAAACTTTACTGTTCGGATTCGCCCATCTCTACAGTGCCTGTAGTTTTCTGAGCAAAATCCTGCTCACAGGTGCCCTTTAAGTATTTCCAGCAAGAAAAATGCATCTCTCAGCAGAAAAAAAAATGCTCCAGATGTGGTTTTGATCCTCTTTCCCCATTTATTTGTAAAGGTGAAAAAACGCTGAAATAATCTTGAAAGAATTAACATATATTCTGCAGATACTGTTCCAATTCAACAAAGAAAAATAAGCAAAATATGCATGAGGTGCCAGAAATCTCATTCATTTTGTTGGTAGTGTAAACTGTAGCGTTTTAGTACAACATCTGTTTACTATGGATACCAGTACACCCTGTTAGCTCCTCAAACAACAGACCCCAGTGATTATCGTGGAGTCCATAATTCTGACAGCAACAATCCCATTGCATGCTGAATATTCCAGAAATACATGGATTTTTGTGAGTACTCACCGTAAAATCCTTTTCTCCGAGACGCTCATTGGGGGACACAGAGACTGTGGGTGTTTGCTTCTGCCGTCTGGAGGCTGACACTAAGTATACAAAAAAAGAGTTAGCTCCTCCTCCGCCGCATACACCCTCGCCCCCAGACCGGGCGTAACTCAGTTTAGTGCATAAGCAGCAGGAGAATGCGCCTTAAACTCAGGCAAGAAATTATACGTCTGAAAAAGGGACCACCCTGATCCTTACATAAGGATTTGTATAATTCAAAATAAACAGATGCCAACTGGCTAATAGGGTGGGTGCTGTGTCCCCCAATGAGCGTCTCGGAGAAAAGGATTTTACGGTGAGTACTCACAAAAATCCATGTTTCTCCTTCGTCTCATTGGGGGACACAGAGACTGTGGGACGTTCTAAAGCAGTGCCTGGGCGGGATCTTAGCTCACCCAATCCATGCTATTTTGCGCCCCTGATTAGAGGTGCGCAACTGCTGCCTGGAGAATCTTTCTTCCCAGGCTTGCATCCGAGGATGCCTGGGTATGTACGTTATAATGTTTGACAAACGTATGCAAACTGGACCAGGTAGCTGCTTTGCACACCTGTTCCGCTGAAGCCTGGTGTCGCAGTGCCCATGAGGCACCCACTGCTCGAGCCGAGTGTGCCCTGATCCCTGCCGGAACCGGCGTGGCACTGATTTGATATGATTCTTGGACTGTCAGACGAACCCATCTGGCCAAAGTCGCTCTGGACGCAGCGAGTCCCTTCCGCCGCCCTTCTGGAATCACGAATAGAGAGTCTGTCTGGCGGAATGGCGCTGTCCTTGTCACATATCTCCTAAGGGCTCTTACCAGATCCAGGGTGTGCAATGCCTTTTCTACCCTATGCACCGGTGCCGGGCAAAACGAGGGTAAGACAATGTCTTCGTTGATATGGAATGCAGAGACAACCTTCGGCAAGAAGGGGGGAGCTGGCCTTAAAACTACTTTATCCTTATAAAAAGTCAGGAACGGCGGTTTACAAGATAAAGCCGCCAGTTCCGAAACCCGCCTAATAGATGTTATCGCTACCAGAAAAACGACCTTCCTGGACAGGTAAGGTAAGGAGACTTCTTGTAACGGTTCGAAGGGAGGTTCCTGAGGGGCCCTGAGCACTAAGTTCAGGTCCCATGATTCCATCGGTGCCTTATAGGGGGGTACTAAATGTGCGACCCCTTGCATAAACGTCCTAACCTGCCAGACCGAAGCGACCTTTCGTTGGAAAAGCACCGACAGGGCCGAGACTTGCGTTCTGAGCGAACTCGGAGCCAATCCCGCGTCCAGCCCTGCCTGCAGAAAAGCCAGTACGTTGGGGATCGAAAAAACCAGAGGAGCCACTCCGCTATCCCTACACCAACGGAAAAACACTTCCCAAGTCCGATGATATACCTTCGCCGAGGAAGGCTTTCGGGCACTCACCATCGTGGCCACCACATCGCGCCTGAATCCTGCCTGTGTTAACAGCCAAGATTCAATGGCCACGCCGTCAAACACAGGGCCCCTAAGTTCGGATGGCAGATCGGCCCCTGGGACAGTAAGTCCGGCCGATCTGGGAGACGCCAGGGTACGTCCACCACTAGTTGAACCAGATCTGCATACCAGGCCCGCCGAGGCCAGTCTGGGGCCAGCAGAATTGCTGGAACCCTCTCTCTCCTTATCTTTCTGATGACTCTTGGAAGCAGAGGTAGCGGGGGGAACAAGTACGGGAGCCGAAACTGGCTCCACGGAAGCACCAGAGCGTCTGCTGCGATTGCCTGCGGGTCGAGGGATCGAGCGACGAATCTTTGAATCTTGGCGTTCTCTCTGGATGCCATAAGGTCCACGTCTGGTGTCCCCCACCGTTGGCAGATCTGTTGAAAAACCTCGGGGTGCAGGGACCACTCCCCTGCCGCGACCCCCTGTCGGCTGAGAAAATCCGCCGCCCAGTTTTCGATTCCCGGAATGTGAACCGCTGAAATTACCACGTGGTTTTTCTCGGCCCAACGCAGTACCAGCCCGACCTCGCGCATGGCTGCCTGGCTGCGCGTGCCCCCCTGATGGTTCACATACGCTACCGCTGTAGCATTGTCCGACTGAACGCGCACCGGCCGGTTTGTCAGCCAACGCTGAAAATGTTGCAGGGCCAATCGTATTGCCCGTATCTCCAGAATGTTGATCGGGAGAATTACCTCCCGAAAGGACCACCGCCCCTGGGCTGTGTGACTCTGGAAAACTGCACCCCAACCCTGCAGGCTTGCATCGGTCGTCACCACCAACCACTGTTCCGGGGGAAAGGGTTTCCCCTGAACCAGAGACGAGTCGCGAGTCCACCACTGGAGTGACCGTCGGACCGGTGGAGACAAACTGCACCGATGATTGAGGGAAAGCAGCCTTCGGTCCCATGCTGACAAGAGCGCATGTTGAAGCGGACGGAGATGGAACTGGGCAAACGGGATTGCCTCCATCGCCGCCACCATTCTGCCCAACACACTCATGCCGTACCGGATGGATCTGAAGCCCGGCTGAAGAAGGTTCCGTACCCCCTGTTTGATCCTTTGCGCCTTGTCCTGAGGGAGGATCACCAGCCCCTGGGAGGTGTCGAAAATCATGCCTAGAAATACGATTCTCTGAGCCGGAACCAAGGACGACTTGTTCCGATTGATCAGCCAACCTAGGCGGGCCAGGGTATCCAGAGTGATACCGACATTCTCTTGGCACGCCTGAAACGACGGCCCCTTTACCAAAAGGTCATCCAGGTAGGGTAGTACCGTTATGCCCCGAGCATGCAGGATGGCCATAACCACCGCCATTATCTTTGTAAAGACTCTGGGGGCAGTGGCCAGACCGAAGGGCAGAGCAACAAATTGGAAATGTCGCCCTCCGATCGCAAAACGCAGGAACCTCTGGTGTGGAGGAAAAATCGGGATGTGTAGATATGCATCCTGCACATCGATCGAGGCCAGGAATTCCCCTGGATCCATGGCTGAAATGACCGAACGGAGGGATTCCATCCGGAATCGCCTGACCCTGATAAACTTGTTCAGGATCTTTAAATCCAGTACTGGCCTTACTGTCCTGTCCTTTTTGGGGACTGAAAACAGGTTGGAGTAAAAACCTTGCGTCTCTTCGCTTTTCGGCACTGGGACAATGACCCCGTTGCGCTGTAGCGTCATTATAGCCTGCAACAGACCTTCCGCCTGCGATTCTGTTCCGGAGAGCCGGGAACGGAAGAAACGCCGTGGCGGGAGTCCGACAAACTCTATCTTGTACCCGGACGATATCAGTTCTGCCACCCAAGCGTCGCGTGCCACTGCGACCCAAACGTGGCTGAACCTTAGTAGGCGTCCGCCCACTCTGTCGTCCGTAGGTACGAAGTGCCTCGAGTCATTTTGCTGGAGGCTTTTGTGATCTGGCCCCCCTCGCTCTGGGCAAACGGCCCCGGCCTCTACCCAGCGGATTGGCCCTGTAAGAAACTTGCCTTTCTCTAATCTGACCATCATTTGCGGAGGTGGATGCCCTGGCCGAAGTCCACCTCCAGGAGCTACGAAAGGGCCGAAAACGCCTCTGCGTCTGCCTGAATGCCGGCCAACTCTTCTGCTGCGGTAGAAAACTACTCTTCCCCCCTGTGGCTTCTGAGATAAGTTTATCAAGCTTTTCACCGAACAATCGATTGCCTTGAAAAGGCAATGAGGTCAAGGATTTTTTAGAGATAGAATCCGCTTTCCATAATCTCAGCCATAATGCTCGCCTTACGGCGATCGCATTTGCTGCTGCCACAGCAGAACACTCGGCCGCATCCAGAGCGGCGCCGACGAGATAATCACTCGCTCCTGATATCTGATTTGTCACCTCCAAGATTTCCGCGGGCAGATCCCTGTCTTGGAGGGCCCTATGCAGAGTGTCTGCCCATGAAACCATGGCCTTAGCCACCCAGGTAGCCGCAAAGGAGGGGGCCAGAGCCGACCCTGCTGCCTCATACACTGAGCGGGCAAGCCCCTCTATGAGGCGATCAGTTGGGTCCTTAATAGAAGAACCGCTGGGTATCGACAATAGCGATCTTGATGCTAAACGTGACACCGGTGGGTCCACTACTGGCGACTCCACCCACCCTTTATGGAGTTCAGGAGGGAACGGATACTTTGCTTGCAGCGCCTTTTGCATTGCAAAGCGCTTATCCGGGTGTTCCCTATGTTTCTGGACTAGCTCCTCGAACTCCGGATGTGTGGCAAACCTTCTATGCGGACGCCTGGTTTTCTTGAAGGAGACCTTGTGACCTGAGGCCGTGGACACATCATCCTCGATCTCTAAAGTCTGGTTGACCACCTCAATGAGGCTGTCCACCGAGTCCTGGTATCCCAGGCTTTCTGGATTCCAGGCTTCCTCTTCCTCCTCCTCGCCCTCGTCCTGATCGCTTCCTGAGCTTGGCGACAGGGAACGAGATGCCCTAAAAATCGCCGCCGACTCCCCAGAGGGCCCGGCCGACGGAGAACAAGCTCTCTTACCATGAGCTTGTCTGGTGCTGGAGCGGCCCCTAACGGACGAAGGGTCCTGAGACGTGGACGAGCTGTCTTCCGCTGGCAGACCACCATCCTTGACCCTGCCCGGGCCCCGAAGGGACTCAATTGCCTTCGTAAGGGACATCATAGAATGCGATAAAGACACTGCCCATTCTGGGGGGTCCTGACCCCTGGGCTCTGCAACAATGGGGGGCTCCTGGGCTCGCTCCAACTCACAGGCTTCGCAAAATTTACCCGGCTGCGCCTTAGGCAGCCTGACCCCACAGGAAACGCAAACAGCGTATAGGAAAGAGTGAGCTTTCCCTTTGCCAGACATATTGCAGGGTAGGGTAGGAGGAGGAGGGTAACCCCTTCCTTGACAACCAGTGTGGCACTCGAAACGGGGTTGCACTCACCCACCGGTAACGTCCCCCCTCTTCCACGGGGTGCTCTGGACGCAGCGAAAACCCTGAGACGTGGAAGAGCTGCTTTGCACACCTATTCCTTCACGTGCCGTTACTCGCCGGGGGCACTGCGGTGCACTTTGGAGAGAGGCGGCGGGGTTTCCGACCGCACTCCGGCGAGGAAATGCGAGGAGGGGGAGGAGGGCGGGAGCCTCTGGTCACTGTGCGCGCCCGCCGCGCTCCCCGTGCCGCCGGAAGTCAGTGGGCAGGGCTTCCGGCCCCCACCGGAAGCGGCGGGCGGGCGCGGAACTCGCGGCCCTCCCCATACAGCGGGGACCGCGGCCGCCGGCGGAGCTTCAGCCGTACTCCGGCGGGGACCTGCGAGGAGGGGGAGGAGGGCGCGCGCTCCCCGGACACTGCGCGCCCGCCGCGCCCCCCGGGCTGCCGGAAGTCAGTGGGCGGGGCTTCCGGCTACCACCGGAAGGGGCGGGCAGGCCTCGCGCGGCCTTGCGGATCTCCCCATACCGCGGGGACCGCGGCCGCCGGCGGGACTTCTGGCCGCAGAGCGTCTGCTGCCGCATGTGGCACTACTCGCACCGGGTTCCACCGGGGAGAGAGTCGGGCCCCGTGAGAAGAAGTAACCCCGTCGGGCGGGGGAACAGACAGCCCCGCGGCGCCTTCTGGAGGGTCCCGTTCCGGGGGGTGACCCTACAAACAAAGGTGAGCCTGCCGCCGGGGGGCTCTCTTGGGGTGCTCTCAACCCCATCCCTGGGCGGGGAGGGGGAGGCTACTGGGGGTGGATGCTTCGATCCCCTGGCTCACCTGCGCCTCCAACTGCACCCCTGGTGTCACTACCTAGGGGTGGAAGGGGCCAACCTGAAATCCTGCGTTGCAGGAGAGGAACAAAAACGTGGAGTCCGTTGGGGATCGCCCATCGCTCACACGTGCTCGCCCGTTGTAGCTCATGGGGAAATCGAATCCTCTCATCAGGATGCGTTGCCCCTCTTTACAAAATAAAAAAGAAAAATGGTTGTCTGGGGAAAAGTCCCAGATGTGTCCCTCGGTGCGGGAGAGAAAACACGTGGAGGACTACTCACACGTGGTCGCCCGTTGGTGATTTGGGGAGATCGGACCCTCTCTATAGGATCCGTCGCCCCTGTCTTATCTTCAAAGAAAGGGGAAAAAAAAAAAAAAAAAAACCTAGTCTGGAGCTCCAGACTGCGTGTGCCTCCATCAGACACTAAGCAAAAACTGAGTTACGCCCGGTCTGGGGGCGAGGGTGTATGCGGCGGAGGAGGAGCTAACTCTTTTTTTGTATACTTAGTGTCAGCCTCCAGACGGCAGAAGCACACACCCACAGTCTCTGTGTCCCCCAATGAGACGAAGGAGAAAAAATGAGACAGAACATTTAATGGAGGCAGTGAGACCAGAGGAAATTCTGTGACCTTCAAGGTATACTCATGTATAGACAGAAAACATTCAGCTAGGTCATCATTCGTAGTCATTATTGTGTCACTAACTTTAACCTCTTTACACTGTATGAGATTATATATATATATATATTTATTTATTGTGGTGTAGTAACCACTGTGTCCGCTAGGGGGCGCTGTGTGGAAGTCCCAGGAGAAAGGATGAATGGCAGAATACTGAATGGCCATTATGTATCTCAAAGTGGGTGGCTTTGAGATGGAGACTTATGTGTTGATCAGCAGTGATACTGCTGAGGTGCTGCTTTAATATGACAGGGAGAAGTCTCCAGGTAACAAGGGAGATGGGCGGGCCAGTTAGCTACAAACCCACCCAGGGGGTGTGTTTAATGAACACTGTTGTAAAGAGTGTGTAAATGCTTGAAGGACCTGTGATGAGGTCATAGTCATGTGACCCGGTGGGCGTGGCTATGGACCATATAATGTGGCCAGGGTAGGTCACATGTGGTGAATGCTGGGACCCGATTGGCCCAGTGTGGATGGTCCCGCTGAGATGGAGCTTCCTGGCTAACAGCCTGTGAAGTGGCTGTGGTGAATGGCTGCACGTGTCTGAGAGTTCCCAGGGGAGGGAATGAACGTTTTCAGTAAGCTGAAGCAGCCATGAGGAGACCCGGACGTGGGTGAGATAAATGAGGCTAAGAGAGCCTGTATGCTGGACATTGTACAACCTGTGTGAACACAGGGTTTACAGAGTGAAGCTATAATTGACGCTCTGCTGTTTATATGAAGTTTTGTTGCATATTGCTTTGGTTTATGCTGCTGAATAAACCACATGGACTGTTATGTCTTTATGGAAAACCTGTGCTGGATCTGATTTTGTGGCTGCTGAGCGAGTATCCCCTACTTAGATGATAGCGCTACCTCACAATATATATAACCAACAGCATGAACCCCACTATTATATACCGTCAGGCATTTTGCTGTAACTGCTAGAGGATCCCTCTAGTAATGAGTATAATGGGAATCAATGGGAAATACTCTCTACAAGGAGGTCTGGGGGATAGTGAAAATGTTGAAATGGATGGAAAAAGTGTTGAACGGAAGAACAACATGGGGAGGACCCCTGGAAGCATATCTGACTCCCAGATTGCTGCTGAGAACAATGATATCATACTTTTAGTCCACTTTAAGGACCGACAACAAAACAATCGACAAGAAATTGGAATTTTCAGGAAAAAAAATGTTAAGAAAAATCCTTTCCTGTATAAGGACTTGTACAGATTAAAGAAAAATAATTTAAGAGAACCAAAATTTATTTTTTTATTAAAAAACTGGAAATTTCAGTGTAATTTATGAAGGAAGCAAGAATGGACAAAAATTAGATGGAAGAGGGAGTCAGATACACTCTATATTAAACATAAAGGAGGGCCTCCTAGACATTCTGTTCAAATTGTCATGTAGTGGTGCTCCTAGACTTATAAAGGCAATGCACTAAGTACAAAGACTGCCAAAAATTACAAGCAGGGACATCCATCCATTGAATGCACCAACTTCATTCAAATATTATGAACAAAATTTAGTTATGGTACTCCTACACTCATAAAAGCTATGCACACAGTGCAACCAGAAGCAAATTAGAAGGCTGGTCATCCATACATCTTTGAAAGCACCAAATAGAGTAACTCATAAAAGAAAATAAGAAAGTGTAGTTGCAGCACTTCTACACTCATAAAGTGCAAAGCCAGGAAAACTTGATAAGGAGCACAGTCATCCATAGACCCTTGAAGGCAACAACTTGCAGGCCTCATTCAAATATTTTGAAAGTATGGCTGATGTACTCCTACACTTATAAAGGCTTTGCACAAAAAAAAAGAAAAAAAAAAAGAAAAAAAAAAAGAAAAAAAAAAAAAGAATGCGTTCACGTGCAATAGCTATGCATTTAGTAAAGGACTGAAAAGCTCTGCCTAGATGCTGTATTCTGTCACTCTCCCTGCTTCTGCAACTGTCCCTAAGCTAAATGAAGAATACAAATAGCAAAGCACAAGATTAGCCCTTAAAAGGAGTGTTAGCATGATGGTTCAGCATCAGCACCAGTATCAACACTAGAGGACTCTGATTAGTTAATCTGTGAATAAACAGGCCTGGGTATCTTCTCTCTCCCTCCAATCATAACTGTCCCTTAGCAGTGCAATGACTTCAGTGTGCCGAGCATGGCGGCGCCTGTCCTTTCATAACATCTAATGAGGCAATGTGGCCAGACAATCACAGTAATGCCACCACCAAGATGGCTATGGCATTACAGTGACTGGCAGGCAATCCTTGCATGCTTATTGGCTGTGTAACAGGCGCCAAACATGCTTGACGGGGATTCGAGCTTCAAATCCAAGCACGAGTCAATGCTCTTCGAGTGCAGAGCACATCCGGGCACCCAGATACTCGAGTGATGTCTGAGTATCACCAAGCACATTCGTTCATCCCTAGTAATGACCTGTTTTATAAAATTAAATAATTACTTATGCTGTAATGTGAATATTGTTGAGCGAATTTGTTCGGGTTCCCTCTTATTCAGCAAGCTACAGCGCTTACTGAATAAGCTGCAGAGGGATCCCAGCTTCCTGGAGCGTGTCAGGCTGATCAGCGCCACAGCTGCATGTGCTGTGACTGTAGGTTGATATGTTTTGCATTTGTGAAAATATTGGACGAAATTTTAATTCACAATTTTAAAACTTTCAACTGTTATATCCTTAAACCAGTTTGACATGCTGTACAAAATAATTAATAAATAACATTTCCCACTTGTCTACTTTACATCTGAATCATTTTTCAAATGTCATTTTATTTTGTTAGGATGTTAGAAGGGTTAAATTTGAGCAGCAATTTATCATTTTTTCAAGACACTTACAAAACCTGATTCTTTAGGGACCTATTCAGATTTAAATGGACTTTGAGGGACCCATGTATTAGAAACTTCCCAAAAGTAACATCAATTTCAAAATCGCAACCCCTCAAATACTTCAAAACTGCTGTTAGAAAATATTGTAACCCTTCAGATACTACACCGGAATTAATGCAACACAGGAATTAATGCAAAGTTGAATGAAAAAAAAATATATAGAAAGAAAACCTAAAAATCTTGGAGAAATTCAGCTCTCTATGGGCACTACCGATCAATGCAAAGAAAACCAACATCATAGTGTTCCAGAGGAGAAAGCCAAGATCGAACCAGCACCTTCTCTTTGTGCTAAACAACTGCGTTCTTACAGAAACGGACAAATACGCCTACCTGGGTCTGGAAATTCACCAGTCAAGGAGCTTCAAACAAGCCATAGAGACCCTGAAGAACAAGGTCTGCAAAACCTTCTACTCCATCCGAATGAAACTCTACCATCTGAAGCGGCCAGTGAGGGTCTGGCTAAAAATCTTCGATGCCATAATCACCCCAATCCTTCTGTACGGCAGTGAAGTCTGGTGCCCTCACACATACCCAGACTGGTCAAAGTGGGATTCCAGTCCAACAGAAATATTCCACCTGGAATTCTGTAAACACCTCCAAGTCCATCGGAGCACCACCAACAGTGCCTGCCGGGCTGAGCTGGGCAGATTCTCACTGCACCTATGAGTCCTGAAGAGGGCGCTGTCCTTCCAGGCTCACCTACAGAGTAGCAACCCAAGTTTCCATCACCATAACTACATATCGGTGGTCCCCACAAACCAGGATCCCTGGAACAGCTCACCCAAACCCAACCTGACCGAACCGTCAACCAAAGCAGCCTGACAAAAGCCAGAATCAGGAAGATGGTAGACGAGGGGCAGGAGAGGTACACAAGTGACTGGACAAATAAGATCAGCAGCTCTCAGAAACTAACCATGTACCAGAGTCTACAGAGAGGCTACAGACTGGCTCCATATCTGGAGAAACTCTCGGACGCCAGAGACCGCCAGATCCTAAGCCGGTATAGAGTCAGTGCCCACAATCTGGTCATCGAGGTTGGCCGGCACAGAAAGAGCTACAAGCCCAGGGAAGACAGACTGTGCCTACACTGTGACCTGGAGGCCCTGAAGGATGAGACCCACTTCCTTCTACACTGAACCAAATACTCAGCAGTGAGGGATGCTCACCTCACGAGACTATCCGATCTCCTCCCGAATTTCAGCTCCATGAAGGAGGAAGAGAAAACAAATCCTGCTGGGGGAAGAAGAGAGCGCGGTGGAGATTGCAGCGCAGTATGTGAGCGCATGCCATAGGCTGCGAGAAAGGCAATCATGATATGCCATGGACTTCCTTAGCCCCCACCCTGTACCCCATCCATCGTTCCTTCAGTCCCCACCCATTATCCTCACAGTTCCCACTCCCTATTCCCTACTGTACATGTTCTTTGGCAAAACTAATGTTTAATTGGTCCTGCCAATAAAGCTTCTTTGAATTGAATATACTGTGTGTGTATATATATATATATATATATATATATATATATATATATATATATATATATATATATTTTTTTTTTACTCTCAAATGTTGCATTAGCCCCATTTTTTTCACTTTTACAAGGAATAGCACGAGAAAGTGGACCCCATCATTTTTTACCCAGTTTCTGCTGAGCAAACGGCAGGGCTCAGAAGGGAAGGAGCACTATTTGAATTTTGGAGCATAAATTTGGCTGAAATATATTGTAAGCGCCATGTTGCATTTGCCCGGCAAATAAGGCAGCCAAACACCAGAAAACCCTCACAAATATACCCATTTTGGAAACAAGACTCCTCAAGAATTTTATCCAGGGGTATAATGAGCATTTTGAGCTCACAGGTGCTACACAGAATTTGATAACATTGGATCGTCATACTGAAAATGTTCATTTTTTTCCAAAGAAATGTTGCTTTAGCCCTAATTTTTTCACTTTTTCAAGTGGTAACATGAAAAAGAAGACCACACAGTTTGTTACCTACTTTCTTCTGAGCTTGGTAATACCCCTCTTCCCAGGTGACCCCCATATTGGAGACTTCATTGCTTAAGGATTTCATCTAGGGGTGTAGTGAGTATTTTCAACCCACAGGTGCGTCAAAGAATTTTCTAACATTGATGCATGGAAATAACATTTTAGTGGTAAAAATGTCATTTTTTCATTTGTGATCAGCCTTGTTCTGATTTTTCAGAAGGTGGAATGAATAAACAGAGAGCAGTCCAACAATAGTTCTTATTTTTATTTTTGTGCGGTTACCTACCAGTATAAGTGTTAAGACGGCTTTACTCTTAGGGTCGGTGAGAAAAAAATAATAATTATCTTGTCGCCATATTATTAGAGTTGTAACTTTTTTATTGATTTGTGAACAAAGCTATATGACAGCTTAATTTTTGAGCAACAAGTTGGAGATAATTTTGGTACCATTTTGGGGTATATAAAGTTTTTTGATCACTTTTTGTTCATAGTTTTCTGACACAGAATGAATAAAAGCCAGAGATTATCACCATCCTGATTTGGATACACCTTACCAAAAACGGATTTACTAAGTACCCTATATTAGTTATATGCACTATTGCTTTTACTTATTTACTTACAGCAGGGTATATGTTCATTATGTTTTCATCTTAGGTTTTGTATTTTTAATGGCCAGTGTGAATATGCTCCTACATTTTGCATGCATACCAACTTATACTCCAGTTCATTTTTTTTTCTGGTTAAGTCTCTAAGAAAGTGTAGTTTAAAGGCAAAGAGAGAAACTAGGATGAAAGTTCAGGATGTAAATACAAACCTCACGAATAGCTGCAGTGGGCTGAAGGGGACTTAAAAAACAAAAAAACAAAAAGGTAACAGGGTGGGTTTGAGGACTCATTACATGGAAGCCAGACATTTTTTTCTAGTCCTTGGAACACCTCTTTAACTTAGCAACCTATGTGACTGACTTAGGAAATGTAACGTACAAACCTTTACAAACTGTATGGCTCTAGGAGAAAAGTCACATGCGTACACAAAGAGGTTAGGGTCTTCCTCTAATAGTGGAAATAAACAGTTGCCAACGCCACATCCAGCTTCTAACATAATCAGTTGTTGATTTTCAAACTGAAAAAAAAAGGGCATAATTAGTCATCGCCTTTAAAAAAAAAAAAAAAAAAAATTTTTTTTTTGCTTTTACTCCTTTGTTAGCAATCATAAGTGCACATGTAATGAGTGCAGTAGCACACTCAATGACTGCCATTTTCAGCAACACTTTGGTGTAACGTGACCGCATTTGTGACCTGCTGAGTCACACAGTGTCTGCTACGTGGAGCCAAGGTCACTTTTTAATTTTCTCAATGTAAGTTTAGGGATTTAGAGTGTGGCTAGAGAGCCTTGTTGTGAGTCTCATAGATGTACAATGAGAGCGTGACCTCCACTAGTCTCAACTCTTTAATACAGCCAACACTGGCCTCTAACAGCTACCTCTGACTGCTGCTGTGTAACCACTTTAATGCTACCTTTCATTTATAATACTGGCATTAAAGGGGTTGTTCACGACTTAAGGGGGTTGTCTGGTTTGCCTTACATACTGGCCCTATTTCAGAAGTGCGGGTCCGGGTCAGCTGCAGTTCTCGAGACATTGTTATGCCACATGAGTCCTGCGGCCTATCAGCGGCTGCTATTGGGCTACTGCGCTCTTACCTCCCTCGGATGAATTTCAGAAAAGCGTAAGTGGCGAATGTGCAAAAGCCTAATGGCGGCTGCTGATGTGGCATAACAAACTCACACGAAGCTCGGCCGACCCAGCGCTGACATAGCCAGAATTGCACCAGTGTGGGAGGTGATTATATGTTTTTTTTCTATTACAAGGGGGACTATTTCATTTAAAAAGGGGTTGTCCTGATAGTAGACAAACCTTTTTCATCAAAGACCTCTCCATAGCATAGATCTTCAACATGACATCGTTGGGAGTCTGACGCCTGGCATGTCGCCATTAAACTGAAATTCACTCCAGCAGCAGCCAGATATAAAGCACTGAGCTCTATCTGCTATTCGCTTAAATGATGATAAACAGTAATGCTAAGCAGCGGCTATAGTACGAGGATGCCATGTTCTTCCCCATACAGCGCGTATATGGCTGTAAAAGCACATTATGGCTGATACTGGTGGGAGTGCCACAATCTGGGCTTCATAGTGTGGCGCCCCTGAGGGTTCAGTCGCCACAGAGGTACGGCACCTCCTCCTGAGGTGTGGTGCCCCACCATTCAGGTAAGGTGGAGACACCTAACCACACACAACATAGTAGTGTAGCAAAGCACCTTTGATGGCTCCCTGCTTGGAACACGAAGAGTGCTGGGAGGTGGGTGGAGCCTAGTCTGCACCAAAAGATTGGGAAGAGTTTAGGATTTAGAGAGTCGGACTCAAGGAGTCTGTGAGAGAAGATACCCAGAGAGGGATGGACAAAGGAAGTGCTGCAGCGGACCTCAGTGACCTGGGTCTGCTGGCACAGGAAGGAGACATTGATGGAAAGCCTGACTCTTCATAAGAAAGATAGATTTGAACGGAATGTAAGGAGAAAAGGAGGACTGAGGATTAGGGTTAGAGCAGAACCCTTCCCAAGTTCACAGCGCAAGGCCGGGGTCCGGTCCCCGAGGTTGTACGGATACTAATGGTCCTGCAGCAGACACCAGAGGAATAGAAGTTATCACCACTTTATTCCCACACAAGACTTGGGGGCACAACAGCAACGTGAGTGAGCTGGGACTTGGTAGCAAGGAGTCCCCGAAGCAGGCTACAGCTGTCTGCCGTACAAGTAGAGTTGATAGGAACATCTGACAGGAGGAACTCCAGTGTAACTCAGTACTGAGAGTACTTCACTATAGGCGCCAAAGGGAGACGTTCAGAAAAGGCACATATGTTGGCAGAGTGTTGAAACGGAGTACTTCATCTTGCCTGGAAGTTGGCTGGGCTCCTGACCCGGAGGACACGGCACGGATGCGGGCACCTGTATGCTCAACAGACTGTGAGTAAAGCTTTGGAACTACATGCCCTGGTGTCCTCCGCTTATTCCTGCGCCAACACCCTCTGCACTGCTACATCTCTGTGCCTGACACTGCACCATCTACGTCTCTCCCCTATCTCCTCACCTACACTGCCCTGGGACAACTGCCCTACCTGTGGAGGGCCACATCATTGCTGCACTACACCATCTATCCCAGAGGATCTGTCTGCAGCGCCGGCTTAACACCTTTCTTGCCGAACACCACAGGTGGCGTCACAAATCATTCAATGAACATTTCTGCTATTTACAATGGGCGCCCAGGGCCACGAACCGGGTCATAGCTGCCGTGACAACAACCTCACTCGTGGAGATCCGCGGGCCCGGTACCAAGTACCCCGCCGCCCTGGGTGAGAGGGCGACCCATCAGGAAACCCTGATTTTCATTATATGCTGCAATATTGAAGTATTGCAGTATATAGTACAAATGCAGGATCTAGTCCCTTATGGAGAAAATACAATAAAAAAGAAACAAAAATAAAGAAAAACACACAATTTTGAATCCTTTTTCCCATCCAAAAATAAAGAAATTTAAAAAAAATGAAAAAAAAAAAATACAGCGATACCGAATCTGCTTATTTATGGATCTGTAAAAGTCTGATCTATCAAAATATTAAATTATTTAACCCATAAATTACATTATATAGATAATCCAAAAATACCAATAAAAGTACCAAGAAAAATTGCAGCTCAGCACTCACAAAACAATATGGCTCCATTATCGAAGGTAATACAAATCCAGACAAGTGTGAAATCAACTTAATTGCACAGACCTGAAGAATTGTTGACAGGACATTTTACTGCACAATGAACACTGTAAAAAGAAAACCCTAAAAATAGCAGAATTGCGTGTTTTTTAATATTTCATCTCACTTGAAACGTTTTCCCACTTTCCATTACATAGCAAAACAGTCGGTGTCATTCAAAACTATAACTCTCCCACAAAAAATAAGGACTAATGAGTTATTTCTTTCTGTACTCAGACTCCTAAAATGTTCATCTTATCAGGATTATACAGCCATTCTGACATGGATTTTAAAAGTAAATATGCCAGTCTAATCAGGCGTTAGGCTAGTTTCACACTAGCGTTTATTCCACGCAGCGCACGGCGCCGCTAAGCCTCACCCCCTGCCGGCTCCCTGCCCGCCCCATCCGGTCATCGCCGCCTACTATCGCACATGGACGCTTGCGATCTGCGCACCCTATCTTTTGCATAGGGTGCGCTGGCCGTGCGCTAGTAGGATTTTGGCGTGCGCTGTGCACTTTTGAAGGTGCGCCGAAATGCAACATGCTGCTAAAGATAGGGTGCGTAGATCACAAGCGTCCATGTGCGATAGTAGGCGGCGATGACCGGATGGGGCGGGCAGGGAGCCGGCAGGGGGCGTGGCTTAGCGGCGCCGTGCGCTGCATGGAATAAACACTAGTGTGAAACTAGCCTAAGAGATCTATCTTATAATGTACCAGTGAGTGCACTCCAATTGGGCAAATATTAATAATGTATGCAGTTTGTATAGTGAAATCTGCTGACAGATCCACTTTGAGACCAAAAAATATCTACTATCCAGATGCCAGGAAACACCACAAACAAATTGACTGATACAGAACAGGGGTGTGATTAGATGTACATAAAAAGACAATTAAAGGGGTTCTCCAAGAATGTAATAAAATGGCGCCGTCACATATTTCATATGGCAACTCGTCTTAGTCGTGTATTAGGATGGGCTGCAGTCTCAAAAAACACAGCTCATGAGAACTATATCTCAACTGACAGAGGAGTTGTATTGTAAGCATGGATACTGTAGAGCTGTCGAAGAGGGGCTCTGACAGGAAAACAAATCTTTTCATTGACTGAGCAGAAAGCATTTTTTTTTCCTCCAGACTTACTGTCTCATGCACAGTCGGTCAGCTGAGAAGCTTGATTTTCCTATCACACCCCTTCTTCACTCAAGGAGGTACCTGTGCTTACGGTACAGCTCTGCATCAGCTGAGATACGGGTCTTGGGAGCTGTGTTTCTTCAGACAGAAGCCGGTCCTGATATGTCACTATGATTGGCTGCCTTTTGAATTGTGTGACGGGGGCTATTTTATTAAGTTCTAATAGAATGAATTTGAAGACATATCCTCTCATTGTTTGGGGGACAACTTAAAAAAAGTTCATATACAACATCTCAAGAGAGGATAACTTTTAACCATTTATGAGGAAGAGATCACAGTAGCAAGCTGTAAGCTTTCCTTCTACAGTCACTTTCCCAGCAGCCTGTTTTGCTACCGATCATACATTTCTACCCTATCCTGTCTCTTGTTTGTGAGATGTTCCCTTCATGCCATTCTAAAACATTGCAATCCATTTTTCATTTCTTAACACCATTTGTAAAATGACCCAGTTTTCTTATGGGACAACTAACTGAATCAATGCAATAACTAAAAAGACCAAAGTACACTATCTTGAGGCCCACCTCCCTGCATGCTTTAAGTTCCTCAAACTCCCTGGTTGTCCAGTGTCTGTCCTTGAAGAAATTGGTGCTATTTCTCTTGTAGAAAAGGTCCCAGTTCTTCTGTGCTTCTTTTTCCAGCTTTAGTTGCTTGAATTCGGACACCAATGTAACATCAGTCTGGACGCTCGGGGCAACATAAGTGGATGGAAGTTCTAATTTATCGGCCTTTTTCTGAAAAGGTACTCCTGATGAAGACCATCTTCCACAAGTCGAGTCCGTGTCCCCCGCTGACTCGTCCACACAAAGAGTACCGGATGCCATGTTTTTCCAATCTGATGAGAAGAGTAGACAAAATGTTCATATGTTATAAATTTATAATTGTCTGGGGCTCAGAATCTTCTACTTTTTCAATAATGGACCTCTTTTTTTCCATGGTGAGCTGTACAGTTTTTATTGGTCCTATTTTGGAGTACATATGATTTTTAGCACTTTGTATATTTTTTTATTTTGGGGAGAAGTGAGTTGACTTTTTTCTATAGCGTTCACAATGCAGAATTATTGTAATAGTTTGGACTTGTTTTTTTTTTCCTTTTAGAGGTTCACCTATCCAATGGGACAAACAAAGTGAATTAGCATCTTATTTAAAATATTTTGAAAAATGTTAATGTTTTAATCTCCCTGATTGCTCAGACAATATACTGAAATAGTTCTGTCAGCCTAATAAGATTACTAACATTCTGCGGCATCTAATGAGTTAAATCAGGTTTTGACTACAATTGTGGTGGGCTTTTTATTTATCTTTGCTTATAGTGCTTTACAGACATTGTCATCACTGTGCCCAGTGGGTCTACCAGGAGGAAACCTACCCAAACTCGCGGAAAACATACACACTCCTTGAAGATGTTGTCCTTGGTGGGATTTAAACCAAAGACTCCAGTTCTGCAAGGCTGCAGTGCTAACCACTGATCAGGGTTGCCGACCATTCCGAAATTCCAGGACAATACATAAAAATATTATTAAACCTATAAATTACGAAAAGTATATGCCAAATAAATTTAAAATTCAATCTTTATTAACATTATTAACAAACAACTGGTAAAAATTAATTCTAATAATATAGTGGGTAGACACACAAATGGACCTGAGAACACAGGATCAGTAATACCCAATTAATGAGCTAATGATCAAAGTAAATAAAAAAAAAAAAGAGAAAATAAATACTTATACAAAAAAGTACTATCTGGTACAATTGGTGCTTACATGGTTCAATATATATGAAAACAGTTATTTTCCAAGCAATGTGTGGATAATAGATTAATCCTAAGGCCGGGGTCACACTAACCGACGCAAAATACGGTCAGTATTTTACATGCGTAATACGGATGAATGACCCCTAAACAGTGCTCCGTATGTCATCCGTAAGCAAGGTGTGGTCGCGTATTTTGCGCATGTAAGCATCCGTATGTAATCCGTATGGCGAGATTTTCTCGCAGGCTTGCAAAATGGACATATAATGGAGCCGTATGACAGGGTTTCTGACAGAAACCAAAGAATAGATATAGACACCTAGAATGCATATATATATATGTGTGTCTCAATGACGTGTATATATATATATGTATTCTATGTGTATATATCTATTCTTTTGTTTCTTTATTAAACCTGTCAGTGTGAGTTTACTGTATAGCGCACTGAATTGCCGGCTTTGCTAAAAGACACTGGGTGCGTATTTCTCGCAAGTCACATGTGTGGTCCGTGTGTAATCCGTATTTTTTGCGCACCCATAGACTTGCATTGGCGTACTACGGGCGTAGTACGCTGATAATCACAGCATGCTGCGATTGGCACGGACCGTAGGATACGGATGAGAAATATACGTCTGGTGCGAGGGACCCCATAGAGAATCATTTGTCCGTGTCTAATGCGTGCTGTTAGCGCCTCTCACTCGGCCGTATTCCTCGTTAGTGTGACCCCGGCCTAAAGTTCAAACTGAATTAGAAAGCATCTATAAAATTTCAGGACATTATATCCATAATATATGAGCACTAATGCTAAATTACACTATAGATACTTAAATGAACCATATTAATACAGGAAAGATGTATATCTTTGTACCGTGTTAGCCAGTAGATAGAAGAATATTCAAAATTGAGAGTCCTCAGTAGTTGATACCTTTTAATGGCAAACTGAAAAGATGGTAACACATTGCAAGCTTTCGAGACTACTCAGGTCTCTTCATCAGGCATGGACTAATGTATTAGTCAATGCCTGATGAAGAGACCTGAGTAGTCTCGAAAGCTTGCAATGTGTTACCATCTTTTCAGTTTGCCATTAAAAGGTATCAACCACTGAGGACTCTCAATTCTGAATATTTTTTTAAATGAACCATAAGAATGATAAATTTATTTTCTCATGAAAAAGCTAAAATTCTTGTTAAGCAGAGCTCATAACAACATAGAAAATAGAATAATATATTTATGTATACCACTCCTCAAATGAATTACAGAAAAAATAACAGATAAACGAATTAATAAAATGCAATAGTGCTAAAAGTGTCTTAGTGTATTCCTGACACAAACAATATATATATATATCTCCTCTTGAAAGATCATAATTATTTATTATGGTTTTCCAATGTGTTAGTAAAAAATATTTATATTTCACGAGCGGATGGATCACGGTGTTCTGTGCATACTGGACTCTATGTGGTGAGCTAGCAACTTTTTTTTTATTTTATTCTTAAAAAATATTGTCTGTCTGTGATTTTTTTGATAAGTTGTCCAGAAAAAAAAATTAAAAGTCAGATTGAAAAACCTGCCACTGAGCCAGGTGTCAACTTTTTAACACAACACCTGCCACGAATGGAACATGTGTTAGGAGTCGGATTCCTGCATTCACTCAGCAGGGATCCAGATCCTTACATTCTGCACTTTCCTCCTATTTCTCCACTGCAAAAGAGATTGCAGAGGAGATTGTCTTGCAGCAAATCTCTCCTGAGGCTAAGTCCTTCTGTCCTCTTACTGGGCATGCTCATGGGACGATCTCCCATAGTCATGTGCTCAGGTCCCGCTCCAGTTCTCATTGGTCCATCTCAGAGATCTGGAAGCGTGCAAAAGGTCCCGGCTGCTATAAAAGGTGCGCATGGCTGTTCCGCCATGCGCTAGTATAGTCATACTTGCTGCTGTGTGTATGAGGACAGATGTATGATTCTGGTGACTGGCTCATTTGAAACCCCTTCCCCGATATTACGCATGTGGATAGGGACTGAGTTAGTTTCAGCGCCAGCGCTCCTCTGCTTCAACTTGCACAGCTGCTAGCGTCCGACATTGCGCTTGCGCCTTGCCTTTTGTCGTTTGGCGGCAGTGTCCACGCCGCGCTACAGTAGCAGCCTCCTTTGCGTTCGCAGTTGCAACGCCGAGCACACGCTAGGTCTAGACGGACGTAGTGCCGCCGTCTTGGGCTACTCCTGTGACCGTATACCGTGTGTGCGTTTTTTACTGAGTACTGTGACTACAACAGGCTCAGTCATTTGTGTTTGTACTTTGGCATCTCCGTGAGTTTAACTGAGCTTGCTCTGCGCACCTGGGTTGAGTTTAACCCTGTGTGCAATTCCGCCATATTGCTCCTGCCACCACTTAGCAGCGGTTATTTCACCTACTGCACGGTGGACCCCAAGCGGCGAACGCACTTTATTTATATTTTTATTTAGTGCGTTCCGCCGATCCTAACATTATGCTTCAGAAGTGTAACAACAAAAATGGTGATATTGGTAGTTGTCTTCTACCATATAGATCAGGTAGGATAGAAATATTATAGCATTACACTGGCTCATTGGTTAGCACTGTTTCTTTGCAGCACTGAGGTCCTGCCAGTCCTGGGTTCAAATCCCACCAAGGGGACATCTGTAAGACGTTCGTATGTTCTCCCTGTGTTTGTGTGCGTTTCCACCCACAAACCAAAAACATACTGATAGGGAATCTAGATTGTGAGCCCCAATGGGGACAGTGATGATAATGTATGTAAAGTGCTGTGGAATATGATGGTGCTATATACAGTTAGGTCCATATATATTTGGACAGAGACAACATTTTTCTAATTTTGGTTCTAGACATTACCACAATGAATTTTAAACAAAACAATTCAGATGCAGTTGAAGTTCAGACTTTCAGCTTTCATTTGAGGGTATCCACATTAAAATTGGATGAAGGGTTTAGGAGTTTCAGCTCCTTAACATGTGCCACCCTGTTTTTAAAGGGACCAAAAGTAATTGGACAGAATAATTGTAAATAAAGTGTTCATTTCTAGTACTTGGTTGAAAACCCTTTGTTGGCAATGACTGCCTGAAGTCTTGAACTCATGGACATCACCAGACGCTGTGTTTCCTCCTTTTTGATGCTTTGCCAGGCCTTCACTGCGGTGGTTTTCAGTTGCTTTTTGTTTGTGGGCTTTTCTGTCTAAAGTTTAGTCTTTAACAAGTGAAATACATGCTCAATTGGGTTGAGATCAGGTGACTGACTTGACCATTCAAGAATATTCCACTTCTTTGCTTTAATAAACTCCTTGGTTGCTTTGGCTTTATGTTTTGGGTCATTGTCCATCTGTAGTATGAAACGACGACCAATCAGTTTGGCTGCATTTGGCTGGATCGGAGCACACAGTATGGCTCTGAATACCTCAGAATTCATTTGGTTGCTTCTGTCCTGTGTCACATCATCAATAAACACTAGTGACCCAGTGCCGCTGGCAGCCATGCATGCCCAAGCCAACACACTGCCTCCGCTGTGCTTTACAGATGATGTGGTATGTTTTGGATCATGAGCTGTACCACGCCTTCGCCATACTTTTCTCTTTCCATCATTCTGGTAGAGTGGTTTCATCTGTCCAAAGAATGTTCTTACAGAACTGTGCTGACTTTTTTAGATGTTTTTTTTTTTTTAGCAAAGTCCAGTGTAGCCTTTTTATTCTTGATGCTTATGAGTGGCTTGCACCGTGCAGTGAACCCTCTGTATTTACTTTCATGCAGTCTTCTCTTTATGGTAGATTTGGATATTGATACGCCTACCTCCTGGAGAGTGTTGTTCACTTGGTTGGCTGTTGTGAAGGGGTTTCTCTTCACCATGGAGACTATTCTGCGATCATCCACCACTGTTGTCTTCCGTGGGTGCCCAGGTCTTCTTGCATTGATGAGTTCACCAGTGCTTTCTTTCTTTCTCAGGATGTAGCAAACTGTAGATTTTGCCACTCCTTATGTTGTAGCAATTTCTCGGATGGGTTTTTTCTGTTTTTGCAGCTTAAGGATGGCTTGTTTCACCTGCATGGAGAGCTCCTCTGACCGAATGTTTCCTTCACAGCAAAACCTTCCAAATGCAAGCACCACATCTCAAACCAACTCCAGGCCTTTTATCTGCTTAATTGAGAATGACATAACGAAGGGATTGCCCACACCTGTCCATGAAATAGCCTTGGAGTCAATTGTCCAATTACTTTCCTTTAAAAACAGGGTGGCACATGTTAAGGAACTGAAACTCCTAAACCCTTCATCCAATTTTAATGTGGATACCCTCAAATGAAAGTGTGACGACTCCTGGAGTGGACCCTCTGGGTCGTGACACCAACCCTCCCAGGGCGAGCTGACCTAGTGAAGACCACCCCCTATACAGGGAGTGTCAGGGGCAAGCCCCAGGGGGTGAGGCACCACGACTGCTGGCACCAGGCGGCCGGCTCACAGGAGACACGAGTGGGTGAACGTATCAAATATATAAAAGAAAAAAGGCGAAAGAAAGTCCAATACAAGAAATGTATACAAAATACAAAAATAACTTTATTAGCATAAATCCAAGGTACAAGAAGCAGTGAGATAAGAGTCAATATGACCATAAAAAGCACATGGGCAAAAAATGGGGCACATGCAGGTATGTGACCACAGGGATAATAGTGAATACAGCAATAAACAATACAAAGTTAGAAAATCCTACATCATCCCTTAGTAATACAAACAGCCAGTCATAATGTATATTGAGGCCCATAGGTATCATTACCCCCTGTGGTGGAACCTACCACCACGCATACTATGCACTGAACATGTCAACATCCAGAGAAAGAATTTAAACTACATAATATTACCTCAGACTGGTCGATAGTAAAGGTCCTACCTGGTTGTACCACCCCCAACGCACGTTTCGGCCAGATAGCCTTTGTCAAGGGGTGGGTGAATGTGTCTGCAGGAACGTGTAAAGCGTGGACACGGGAACACGTGGTATACTGAGACTTCGTTCATCCGGGTGTGAGTGAAGCAGGATGCGTGCAAGGAGCACATCAGAGCACTGAGTCAGGCAGCAGGTGTGCCAGGAGGTGTAACAGAGTACAGGAGCAGGGTGTGTGCCAGAGGGCACAACTGAGCATAAGACAGAGCGCAGGATTGGTACGTGTGCCAGGAGGCACAACAGAGTAAGAGACTGAGTACAGGATCAGAGCATGTGCCAGGAGGCACAACTGAGTATGAGACAAAGCACAGGGTCCGAGTGTGTGCCAGGAGGCACAACCGAGTACGAGACAGAGCACAGAATCAGAGTGTGTGCCAGGAGGCAGAACCGAGTACAGGTATGGGAGCCGAAACTGGCTCCACGGTAGGACCAACGCATCCACCGCGATCGCTCGCGGGTCCTGAGACCGAGCGACAAACGTGCTCACCTTGGCGTTCTCCCTGGACGCCATCAGATCCACGTCTGGAGTCCCCCACCGTTGGCAAATCTGCTGGAAGACCTCGGGGTGAAGGGACCATTCCCCGGCCGCAACGCCCTGTCGGCTTAGGAAATCTGCTGCCCAATTTTCCACACCTGGTATGTGAACTGCTGAGATTACCGAGTGGTGCCTCTCGGCCCAACGGAGCACATGCTCTATCTCGCGCATGGTTGCCCTGCTGCGCGTGCCTCCCTGGAGATTCACGTACGCCACTGCCGTGGCGTTGTCTGACTGACCTCGGACTGGACGTCCTGCTAGCAAGTGCTGAAAACGCTGCAGCGCCAACCGCACCGCTCGAATCTCCAACAGGTTGATCGGAAGACGAGCCTCCTGAAGGCTTGTTTCAACGACTGGAAGGCCTCTTCATCCTCAGAGGGCCAAGCCTTTGGGTTAGCTCCCTTGCAGATAAGGGACGAGATGGGGCGAACCAATGAGGAGAAATGAGGAACGAACTGTCGGTAGTAGTTCGCAAAACCAAGGAAGCGTTGGATTGCCTTCACCCCATGGGGCTGTGGCCAATCGAGGACGGCAGACACCTTTGCCGGATTTATGCGTAGACCTGATTCTGAGATAATGTACCCCAAGAATGGCAGGGACGTTTGCTCGAAGGCACATTTCTCGAGCTTGGCATAAAGGCGGTTCTCCCTCAGGTGCTGGAGGACTTGACGCACGTTCTTTCTTTGGGCGGAGAGGTTTGGAGAAAAAACGAGGATGTTATCCAGATAGACTACCACGCAGGAGTACAGCATATCCTGGAAGACGTCATTCACGAACTCCTGGAACACCGCTGGGGCATTGCAGAGGCCGAAGGGCATGACCAAGTACTCGTAGTGACCGTCTCTGGTGTTAAAGGCGGTCTTCCACTCATCCCCGGAACGAATGCGGATCAAGTTGTAGGCCCCACGAAGATCCAGTTTGGTGAAAATTCGAGCTCCTCTAAGTCGGTCAAAGAGCTCCGGGATCAATGGCAATGGGTACTTGTTCTTGACCGTGATATCGTTCAGGCCTCAGTAGTCTATGCAAGGACGGAAGGAGCCGTCCTTTTTTACAAAGAAAAATCCAGCTCCCGCGGGCGAGGAGGACTTACGGATAAAACCTCTCGCAAGGTTCTCCTGGATATAGTCAGACATAGCTTGGGTCTCAGCAGGGGATAGTGGGTATATTCTACCCCTGGGTGGCGTAGAACCAGGAATGAGGTCAATCGGACAGTAATATGGCCGATGGAGGGGCAGAGTCTCGGCCTCCTTCTTGTCGAAGACATCTGCAAAGGACCAGTAAGCCGAAGGCAGACCTGTAGGTGCCGGGGATGGACCGGCAGAGTTCATCGGACGGACGGGCAACAGGCACTTCTCCTGACAGAACGGTCCCCACCGGAGTATCTTGCCCGACCGCCAGTCCAGGGTTGGCTCATGAGTCCGTAGCCAAGGGAGGCCTAGAAGAAGCGTGTGAGACGTGGTAGACAAGACGAGGAAGGAGATCTTCTCCAGGTGCAGGGCTCCGATCTGCAGCTCGATCTCTTCGGTGGCCTGGGTAACGGTCTCCTGCACGGACGTACCATTGACCGAAACAATCGACCGAGGAGTCTCCAGGGATCTGACAGGAATCCGGTATTTTTTAACCGCCTCGAGTGTGATAAAATTCCCCTCTGTGCCAGAATCCAGAAAAGCCTCCTCAGAATAACGCTTGGCACCGAGATTCAATAATACGGACACGAGCAGGGGGGAGAGGAATCACGTATACCTAGGGAGGCCTCTCCTATCAACCCTAGGCGGAGAAGTTTCCCGGCTTCATGGAGCAGGAACGGAGGAGGCGAGAGGAGCTCCTCTCTCTGGCTAATTCACGGGCACGTTCCTGAAACCGCAGGTCAATGCGTGTCGCCAGAGAGATCAGATCCTCTAAAGAGGTGGGAGTATCCCGACCTGCCAGTACGTCTTTGATCCGACCGGACAGGCCACGCCAAAAGATCCCTACGAGAGCATCGTTGTTCCAACCGAGTTCGGAGGCCAAGGTACGAAAACAGATGGCATACTGTCCTACCGGTAGCGTACCCTGATGGAGGTTAAAGAGGGACTCGGTGATAGAGGCCAGCCGACCCGGCTCGTCGAACACCTTGCGGAAGGTGTCCAAAAAGGTGGAAAGCTGAGAGACGAGTGGGTCATTGCGCTCCCAGAGGGGGTTCACCCATGCTAACACCTCCCCCTCTAAGTGTGAAACAATAAAGGCAATTTGGGCGCGCTCAGTGGGATAGTGCTGCCGCAAAAGCTCAAAATGTAACCGGCATTGGTTCAGTAATCCTCGACAAAACTTAGGGTCCCCGCTATATCGGGGTGGCTTGCCGAGGCGCGGCATCGGGTGCAGGACCGAGGACTGGGCAGAAACGGATTGTGTGGCCGACAAACGGGACTCCATGGATTTCAAAAAGGCCATAATCCTGGTCTGACTCTCCCGTAGGAACACCAGTTCCTTTTGGATGGAGGCCTTTTATCTGCTTAATTGAGAATGACATAACGAAGGGATTGCCCACACCTGTCCATGAAATAGCCTTGGAGTCAATTGTCCAATTACTTTTCCTTTAAAACATGGATTTTTGTGAGTACTCACCGTAAAATCCTTTTCTCCGAGACGCTCATTGGGGGACACAGAGACTGTGGGTGTGTGCTACTGCGGTCTGGAGGCTGACACTAGGCATACAAAAAACAAGTTAGCTCCTCCTCCGCCGCATACACCCTCGCCCCGATAGCGGGCGGAAACCAGTTTAGTGCAAAAGCAGTAGGAGAACATCCAAAAATTAGCCTTAACGCAGAAAATCATATGTCTGAAAAAGGACCACCATACATTAAATAAGGAATTATACTAATTAAATAAACAAGAGCCAACTGGCTATCAGGGTGGGTGCTGTGTCCCCCAATGAGCGTCTCGGAGAAAAGGATTTTACGGTGAGTACTCACAAAAATCCATGTTTCTCCTTCATCTCATTGGGGGACACAGAGACTGTGGGACGTCCTAAAGCAGTCCCTGGGTGGGAGGACAACTCACCGATCCAAGCCGCATGCCCTCCTGTCTAAAGGTGTGCCACTGCTGCTTGGAGAATTTACCTACCCAGACTCGCATCCGACGAGGCCTGAGTATGCACATTGTAATGCTTACAAAAAGAGTGCAGGCTGGACCAGGTTGCTGCTTTGCATACCTGCTCTGCCGAAGCCTGGTGCCGAAGCGCCCAAGAGGCGCCCACTGCCCGAGTAGAGTGCGCCCCTATTCCTGTTGGAATCGGTGCGCCTCTAATATGGTAAGCCTCCTGACTAGTTAGGCGAATCCATCTGGCTATGGTTGATCGTGAGGCTGCGAGACCCTTCCTGCGCCCTTCCGGAATCACAAACAACGAGTCCGTCTGGCGAAAAGGTGCTGTCCTTGACACGTACCTCCTGAGAGCTCTTACCAGATCTAAAGAGTGGAGCGCCCTTTCCACTCTGTGTACTGGCGCTGGACAAAACGAAGGCAGAACAATGTCCTCATTAATATGGAAAGAGGACACGACCTTCAGCAGAAAAGGCGGCGGTGGTCTAAGGACTACTTTATCCTTAAAAACGGTCAGAAAAGGAGCTCTGCAGGATAATGCTCCTAACTCCGAGACCCGCCTAATGGAAGTTATGGCTACCAAGAATACCACCTTCCTGGAGAGATATGACAATGAAATTTCCTGTAATGGTTCAAACGGGGCTTCCTGTAGGACACCCAGGACCAGGTTAAGGTCCCAGGCGTCTATAGGTGCTCTATAGGGGGGCACCAAATGAGAAACCCCCTGAATGAACGTCCTGACCTGCATATTGGTAGCGATCTTTCGCTGAAAAAGGACCGACAAGGCCGAAATCTGCCTCCTAAGGGAACTTGGCGCCAACCCTGCGTCCAGGCCGGACTGCAGAAAAGCCAGGATGTTGGGGACCGAAAAGGATAATGGCGCAACCCCGTGTTCTCGACACCAATGAAAGAAAACCTTCCAAGAGTTATGATAAATTTTCGCCGAGGCCGGCTTCCGGGCGCTAACCATTGTCGCAACCACTTCACGCCCAAATCCCGCCTGGGTCAGAATCCAAGATTCAACGGCCATGCCATCAAACACAGGGCCCCTAAGTTCGGGTGGCAGATCGGCCCCTGAGACAGTAAGTCTGGCCGTTCCAGTAGACGCCAAGGCACGTCTGCGAGGAGCTGCACTAGATCCGCGTACCATACTCGACGGGGCCAGTCCGGGGCCAGCAGAATTGCCGGGACCCCCTGTGTCTTGATCTTTCTGATGACCCTTGGGAGAAGCGGCAGTGGGGGAAACAGGTATGGGAGCCGAAACTGGCTCCACGGTAGGACCAACGCATCCACCGCGATCGCTCGCGGGTCCTGAGACCGAGCGACAAACGTGCTCACCTTGGCGGTCTCCCTGGACGCCATCAGATCCACGTCTGGAGTCCCCCACCGTTGGCAAATCTGCTGGAAGACCTCGGGGTGAAGGGACCATTCCCCGGCCGCAACGCCCTGTCGGCTTAGGAAATCTGCTGCCCAATTTTCCACACCTGGTATGTGAACTGCTGAGATTACCGAGTGGTGCCTCTCGGCCCAACGGAGCACATGCTCTATCTCGCGCATGGTTGCCCTGCTGCGCGTGCCTCCCTGGTGATTCACGTATGCCACTGCCGTGGCACTGTCTGACTGTCCTCGGACTGGACGTCCTGCTAGCAAGTGCTGAAAACGCTGCAGCGCCAACCGCACCGCTCGAATCTCCAACAGGTTGATCGGAAGACGAGCCTCCTGAGGCGACCATTGCCCCTGGGCCGTGTGATGCCGGAAGATTGCCCCCCAGCCGAAAAGACTTGCATCGGTCGTGATCACCAACCAATGATCTGGGGGAAAAGGCTTACCCTGTCGAAGAGAGGAGTCGTGTGTCCACCACTGCAGCGACCGTCGAACCTAAGAGGGCAACCTGCACTGATGATCGAGGGAGAACGGACTCCCGTCCCAAGCCGCTAAGAGAGCATGCTGCAGGGGACGGAGATGAAATTGAGCAAACGGAATTGCTTCCATCGCCGCCACCATCCTTCCTAGAACCCTCATCCCGAACCGGATAGTGTGAGGGCCCGGTTGTTGAAGACTTCGGACTCCCTGCCGGAGCGCCCGAGCCTTGTCCTGAGGGAGAATTACCAACCCTCGGGAAGTGTCGAAAATCATCCCCAGGAATAAAATCCTCTGAGCTGGGGTAAGGGAAGATTTCTTCCCGTTGATCAACCATCCTAGGCGAGATAGGGTATCCAGTGTGATGCTCACATTCTCCTTGCATGCCCGAAAGGACGGCCCCTTTACTAAGAGGTCGTCTAAGTACGGCAAAACCACTATGCCCCGAGAATGTAGAACGGCCATGACGACCGCCATCACTTTCGTGAATATCCTGGGTGCCGTGGCCAACCCGAAAGGTAGGGCCACAAACTGAAAATGCCGGCCCTCGATTGCAAACCGAAGGAACCTTTGATGCGGGGGAAAAATAGGGATGTGCTGGTAGGCATCCTGGACATCGATCGAGGCCAAATATTCTCCGTGCTCCATGGATGATATGACCGACCGGAGAGATTCCATGCGAAAACGCCTAACCCTGATGAACCTGTTCAGGAGCTTTAAGTCCAGAACCGGCCTTACTGTTCCGTCCTTCTTGGGGACTGCGAACAGATTGGAATAAAATCCTTGGGCCTTCTCGCACTCTGGTACAGGGACAATGACCCCGTTGCGCCGCAACACCTCGATGGCCCCTAGCAATGCCTCTGCCCGGGATTCTGTTTTGGGAAGCCGGGAAAGAAAAAAATCGTCTTGGCGGATCTTTGACAAATTCTATTTTGTACCCGGAACACACTAATTCTGCCACCCATGTGTCGCGCACCACCGCGACCCAGACGCGGCAGAACCTGCGCAGACGTCCGCCTACTCTGTCCTCGGGTACTGGATGCCTCGAGTCATTTCGCTGAGGGCTTCTGGGACCTGGCCCCCCTTGATCTGGGCGGGCGGCCCCGCATCCTACCCAGCGGGTTGGTTCTATACGTGACCTGACGCTCCTTGTCTTGGTTATAGCAAGCTGGGGTGGAGGTACTGGCCGCTGCCATCCACCCGGGGGTGCGAAATGCTCAAAAGCGCGCCTGAGGTTGACGAAAAGGCCGCCTAATCTTTTGCTGTGGAAGGAAGCTGCTTTTTCCCCCTGTAGCATCTGAAATGAGCTTGTCTAATTTCTCCCCAAATAGCCGATTACCCTGAAAAGGCAGGGAAGTCAAAGACTTCTTAGAAATAGAATCATAACCTTAACCACAAGGCTCTCCTAATGGCGATTGCATTTGCTGCCGCTACAGCCGCGCCATTAGCCGCATCCAAGGATGCATTAATTAAATAGTCACCCGCCATCGCGATCTGACTTGCTATCTCTGCCACTTCTGTCGGCAAATCTCTATCCTGTAGGACCTTGTTTAAAGAATCTGACCATGACATCATGGCTTTGGCTACCCATGTTGCCGCAAAAGGAAAGAGCGCTGATCCCGATGCTTCATACACCGAGCGAGCTAAACCTTCTATGAGTCGATCCGTGGGGTCCTTAATGGAAGAACCGCTAGGTACTGACAACAAGGACCTTGAAGCTAGGCGTGACACTGGGGGATCCACTACCGGAGATTCCGCCCATTTTTTACAAAATTCCGATGCGAACGGATATCTCGTTTCCAGCGTTTTTTGTCCTGAAAAACGTTTGTCTGGACGTTCCCTATGCCGCTGCACTATATCCTCGAACTCAGGATGAGTGCTAAATACTCTATGTGGTCTCCTGGTCTTCTTAAAGGATACCTTATGACCTGCGGTTAGGGAGACATCATCGTCAATACCCAGAGTCTGATTGACTGCTTCAATAAGACTGTCTACCGTCTCCCGGTACCCCGGGGTATCCAGGTCCAAGGACTCTTCCCAGTTATCACCTGAACTCTGTTCGCTCCCAGAAAATGGTGACGGTGAGCGAGATGCCGCACTCACGGATGCTGAGGCACCGGAGGGGCCAGGAGACGCAGTACGGGCTCTTTTCCTGTGTGTCTGCCTAGAGAGTGTGCGGCCCCTGCAGGCCGGAGGCTCTTGTGAGGTGGATGACCCCCCCCCAAACAGGCGAGTCGTCATCTCTACCCCTATCCGGGGCCTGAAGGGTCTCAATCGCCTTCGTGAGCGAAACCATGGACCGAGAGAGTGATAACGCCCATTCTGGGGGATCCAGACCCCTGGGCTCTGTCGCAGGGGAGGGCTCCTGGGAGCGTTCGGAGTCGCAGGCTTCACATAACTTAATAGTTTGCGCTCGTGGGAACATCACCCCACAGGAAACGCATGCGGCATAAAGGAACGTGTGCGTTTTTCCTTTCCCAGACACACTGCTGGCGTCGGCCCACACACAAAAAATCCCTTAAAGGTTTGGGGGGGGGGGGTAGGCGGAGGGGGAGGAGGGTACTGTGTAGTGCCTTAGTGTGGCTCCGGGACGGGGTCGCACTTACCCGCTCCTGCGCGTCTCTCCCCGTGCTTCAGTTCGCGCCTCACTCCTGGTAAGCTGCGATTCCTCCGAAGCCGCGGGCTAAATTTAGAAGCGGTCCGCCCGACCGCTACCCTGGCCGCCCGCCTCCCCATGCCCGGCTGACGACGGGGGGCGGCGCCGGAAATGACGTGCGCCCAGGGCGGCGCTTCCGCCCGCGGCCCAGGCCGAAGCCGCGGGCTAAATTTAGAAGCGGTCCGCCCGACCGCTACCCCGGCCGCCCGCCTCCCCATGCCCGGCTGACGACGGGGGGCGGCGCCGGAGATGACATGCGCCCAGTGCGGCGCTTCCGCCCGCAGCCCAGGCCGAAGCTGCGGGCTAAATTAGAGGCGGTCCGCCCGCCTGCGGCAGACCGCTACCTTGGCCATCCGACTGCAGCTCCCCACAGTCTCCCGGACCATGCCAATACCCGGAGGGAGGCGAACCAGGTTAGAGGGGGGGGAGGGAAAGGGGAAAGCGTGCCTTTCCGAAAACGCTGCCCTCCACTCGCTCCAGCACATACCTGAGGTACTCTGTTTAAGACGGTGCAGGCACCCTAGCTCCGACCGCCTTGCCGGGAAGAGGAGAGGGACCGTCTGCCGCCATGCAGCACCGCCGTCATGCGTTGGTGGAGTCATGGGGGCCGCACAGACTAGTGTTGTGCCTCTGTGCAAGCCCATGTTTCAATACCTAGGGGTGGACAGGGTTAGGCTAGTTTCACACTTGCTTTTTTTTGCAGCGCGTTTTTCCCGCAAAAAAACGCATTGAAAAAACGCATACAAAAGCATACAACTGCTGCGTTTTTTTCAAGCATTTTTATGAGCATGCATGAAAAAAACGCAGCGTTTTTATGCGTTTGTATGCGTTTTTACCGCGTTTGCGGTTTTTTCCAACATTAGGTGGACCCTCACACTAACCCAAACCATGACTTTACTAACCCTAACCCTAACCCTAACCCTGACCCTAACCCTTAACCAAATCATACTTAACCCTAACCCAAACCCTAACTAACCCTAACCCTGACCCTGACCCTTAACCAAATCATACTTAACCCTAACCCAAACCCTAAACCCTAACTAACCCTGACCCTAACCCTAACCCTGACCCTAACCCTGACCCTTAACCAAATCATACTTAACCCTAACTAACCCTAACCCTAACCCTAACCCTAACCCTTAACCAAACCATACTTAACCCTAACCCTAACCCTAACCCTTAACCAAACCATACTTAACCCTAACCCTGACCCTAACCCTTAACAAAACCATACTTAACCCTAACCCTGACCCTAACCCTAACCCTGACCCTAACCCTTAACCAAACCATACTTAACCCTAACCCTGACCCAAACGCCAACACTAACCCTGACCCTGACCCTAACCCCCCTTAACTAACCCTAACTCTAACCCAAACCCCTAAATTCCATGGTTAACAAAAAAAAACGCATGTGCAAAAAAACGCATACATGAGCATGCCAGTGCGCACATATGCGCATCCATAGGCTATAATGGCCATTTTTAGCGCAAAACGTGCGCATATGTGCGCATGCGCTTTTTTGCAGGGCCAAAAAATGCAACATGCTGCGTCTGGAAAATACAAACGCACACCCCAAAAAAACGCAGCGCATGAAAATCGCATACATGCGCTTACCAGCGCGCAGGTATGCGCACCCATGTTAAATATAGGGGAAAAAACGCATGCGCACATATGCGTTTTTTTCCAGCGCTAAAAAACGCAAATGTGAAACCAGCCTAAGTCTGGCCTAATGTCCCACGTTGCGGGAGAGGAAACGTGGAGGGACACTCGCACGTGGTCGCCCGTTGCTGGTTTGGGGAAATCGGATCCTTTCAATAGGATGTGTTGCCCCTGTCTTATCTTCATAAAACAAAAAACCAAGAAAAAAATAGATGTCTGGGGAAAAGTCCCAGACATGTCCCTCGGTGCGGGAAAGGATACGCGGAGGCGATACTCAACGCGTGCTCGCCCGTTGTTGGTTTGGGGAGATCGGACCCTTTCTATAGGATCTGTCGCCCCTGTCTCATCTTCATGGTAAACTAGAAAAAAATAGTCTGGAGAGATCCAGACTGCGTGTGCCTCCATAAGACACTAAGCAAAAAACTGGTTTCCGCCCGCTATCGGGGCGAGGGTGTATGCGGCGGAGGAGGAGCTAACTTGTTTTTTGTATGCCTAGTGTCAGCCTCCAGACGGCAGTAGCACACACCCACAGTCTCTGTGTCCCCCAACGAGACGAAGGAGAAAACAGGGTGGCACATGTTAAGGAGCTGAAACTCCTAAACCCTTCATCCAATTTTAATGTGGATACCCTCAAATGAAAGTGTGACGACTCCTGGAGTGGACCCTCTGGGTCGTGACACCAACCCTCCCAGGGCGAGCTGACCTAGTGAAGACCACCCCCTATACAGGGAGTGTCAGGGGCAAGCCCCAGGGGGTGAGGCACCACGACTGCTGGCACCAGGCGGCCGGCTCACAGGAGACATCCGGGTGTGAGTGAAGCAGGATGCGTGCAAGGAGCACGTCAGAGCACTGAGTCAGGCAGCAGGTGTGCCAGGAGGTGTAACAGAGTACAGGAGCAGGGTGTGTGCCAGAGGGCACAACTGAGCATAAGACAGAGCGCAGGATTGGTACGTGTGCCAGGAGGCACAACAGAGTAAGAGACTGAGTACAGGATCAGAGCATGTGCCAGGAGGCACAACTGAGTATGAGACAAAGCACAGGGTCCGAGTGTGTGCCAGGAGGCACAACCGAGTACGAGACAGAGCACAGAATCAGAGTGTGTGCCAGGAGGCACAACTGAGGATGAGAGAGTACAGGGTCAGAGCTTGTGCCAGGAGGCACAACCGAGTACGAGACAGAGCACAGGGTCAGAGCATCTGCCAGGAGGCACAACCAAGTACAAAGCAGAGTGCAGATTCAGAGCGTGTGCCAAGAGGCACAACAGAGTGCAAAGCAGGGGACCTGAATACAGCGCACAGCCAGGCAGGGACACGGCAGACCAAGCCAGGAAGCACAACAATAATCAGGCACCTCCCCTAGGGGGAGGTCGTCTGATATAGCACATGACTACTACTGGTTCCGGGTCAGGACCTAGCCAGAAAGCACATGACCACTACAGGTTCCGGGTCAGGTCCTCCATTACCATAGAGAGGACTGAGCCCTATACAGCACTGACAGGAGCGCGCAAGCGTTACATGTAGAAGGAGACCGGGGATGAGAGCTGCGCGTGCGCACCCGACGGGACCCGCGGAGTGACCGCGGCTCCAGAAGAGATGACGTCGGGACCGAGGTCCCGCCCTCAGGTGAGCACGGCGTGACAGAAAGCTGAAAGTCTGAACTTCAACTGCATCTGAATTGTTTTGTTTAAAATTCATTGTGGTAATGTCTAGAACCAAAATTAGAAAAATGTTGTCTCTGTCCAAATATATATGGACCTAACTGTAAGTGAGCAACATAAATAAATATTAGTCCTCACATGTCCTGAATTACAGCCACGCCTCATACAAATGTGACAGTGATGTCGCCATCAGCTTTGAACTTTTGATCATACTCGCCTTTATCTTTTCCAAGCCCATTTCCTGGGTGTGCACCCACCTAATCATAAAGTGTTTGGTGCCATGCACATGCAGCTCAGTCTGCACGCGGTCAGTAAACGCTGCGGGCACTTATGCAGCATCCAGATGTTACAGCATAGTGGATGGGACTTCAGGAAATCTCATATCCACTGTGTGCACCGACACCCGCGGCTTACCTGTGGAGACGGGCATGTGGCGCGTCTCTCCAAACCGCAGCATGTCAATTTTTCCTGCTGAGACACGAGTCTCTGCAGGATAAATCTCACCCGTCCAATGTATTGGATGCGGTGAATCCGCACGGTTCAGTGAATACATGCGGATTAACCTGCGTTCAATAGCCGCCAGCGCTTTGGAAGCAGAGGACATGTGCTGCTGCCAAATCCTGACCGTCTGCACATACCCTTACACAGGCTTCTGTGGGCCCAGATTTGCCCACTCTTCTGAGAGATCCCCCTTTATCCTGGATGTGCTGGGAGAGTTGACATATATGAAGTACAATAGTTCTATCTCAGCATAAAGCTGTTACAATGAATAGTCCCCCTCCCCCCGTGTTTTTATTTATTCGGGTCCATTACACTATTTTACCCCCTGAACAACGGCCCACACTGCTGACTGTATACTGATTTGTCATTTTTAATTTCTCCGCTTGCTGTCAGTGGATGAGAAAGGTCACTCTCCATTGGTCAGATGTAACCGTGTGCACTGGGGGAGAGCAGGGAATCAAGAAGTAATCGCCATGCGCTTATTTCATGTGTGAACATGACCTGAAACGTAACAGATATTGTAAATGGTAATAAAGAGCCAAACCGTAAACATGAAAGTGACATCCAGGAGGCTAGGAACAGACACGCTGTGGAACCACCGAGAACAACGTCAGGCTTCTCCGGAATACTACGACTGCTGCACACACTGACGCTCTGTACTGTAGCACGCTCTCTATGATGTGCTGCAGCGCGTCACTAGCTCTACATTGTACGCCCAGGTAGGGAACCCTGGTCTCACGTCGTTACTGCGCCTGCGCAGCCAGAGCGCTAGAGGAAGACGCACTTACCGATTTGTTTATGTGACTACCGACATAACCTGTGCATAATCACTAGCGCTGAGGAAATGAACGGGACGCCGCCCCCACCGCCTCTGGACCGGGAGGAACACGGGCTGAGATTAGGGGAGAGCTTCGAGAAGAGGCCGCGCTCCTCATTCCACACTGTGCGCTGTGAGTACCGGGCAGTGACGTCACGTAGTTCCTGCCAATCACGCGCTGGCTTTCCCGATGACGTCATCCACGGCTGTTGACTGCTGTCATGTTGCTGACGTCATTCTCCGTTGAACTTTTGTATTGTTTGGCACGGATGGTATTATTATTATTGTTGTATTTCCCTGCGCCCCGAGATTGTAGTGTCCTGGGATTTGTACGCCATTACTATATTGTACCGTCTCCAGATGTGCCAGCTGTAACCTGACACTGTTCACACTGAAGGGAGAGTCTCTGGTCACAACACTGCATTATTCCCAGTTATGCGCACCCCTGATTGATATAATCTGTCAGAAGATTTTTACCCCTTAAAGGGATCTGTCCCCAGGTTCTTGCTTCCCCATATGTGCGCAGCATAATGTAGATATAGACCCTGACTCCAGCCATGTGTCACTTACTTTGCTGCAGAGCTAGCAGTTCTCTAAATACTGACCTCTGTATAACCCCGCCCACACCACTGATTGGCAGCTTTCTGGGTACTCTGTGCATAGGCAGAAAGCTGACAATCAGTGGTGGGGTGGGGTTATATAGAGCTCATGAATATAGAGGACTACATGCAAGGCCAGCGTCAGCACCCGGGCAAGTGCCGGGGCCCTGAGCAGGCAGGGCTTTAAAGTGCCCCTGTCAGCAGGATTGTGCACAGTAACCTACAGACAGTGTCAGGTCGGCGCCGTTATACTGATTAATACCTGGGTTGATGAGATCCGTCTTGTGGTTGTTGTTTAAACTGTTTTTGTAGTTTTCATTTAATGAGATTCTCGTGCTCCAGGGCCGGGCTGTGGGGGTCTTTATGTGGTGCTCTGCTTACATATTCATCCTTATGGTTTCTGACAGGACACTGATCCCTCACTGACCTGCCCCCATTGTAAAAACTGCGTTTGCGCAGTTCATATTGTGGTCTTTCCCCCAAAAAATGAAGTTCAGCAAAATGGTGTCGGCGACTGCGCAGTAGCACCTATCGCTTGCTAATAAATGCTACTTGGCATGCGCTGGCGCCATTTTGCCGGAACCATTTTTTTCTGCTCCAACAAATTGGTGGCTGCGCAATAGCATCTATAAGCAAGCGATGTTCTCAATCTGCGCAAGCGCAACTCACTTCAGGCAGCAGAATGCAGGGCTGTGGAGTCGGAGTCGTGGAGTCGGAGTCGGAGCTCATTTTGGTGGAGTCGGAGTTGGAGTCGGTATAAAATGGACCGACTCCGACTCCTAAAATATATAATAAATTGGGTACAGTAACTCAATGCAGGATGTGCTGAATATTTTTTCATAGGAGTTTGGGAAAGTTATGAAATGTCCTATAAATGGCTGTTCTATTCCTGATCTAAGGCTACATTCACACACAGCGTTTTTCCTGTGTTTTTTGAGGATATGTTTTTCAGCTGCAAAAGTTGATCATCTTTTTAAAAAACTGCATCACCTGAAAGGTTTTTGAGCTCATAGATAATGTTTTCAATAGCAAAAGCAGATTAGAAATCTGCTCTATATATCCATTTATCCATATCTGTCTATCCATATCGTATCTGTACCAAAAAGAATGAAAACCGGGTAGTACACCAATATATATTCTGTTCTATCTAAATATCTTGATTATTGGATCATAAAAATGATTAAATGTCTGAGGTTCACATTGTACTACAATAAATTTTTCACTTAAATATAAGCAATATGTGTGGGAGTCGGAGTCGTGGAGTCGGAGTCGGAGTCGGTGTAAGGGAAATTGAGGAGTCGGAGTCGCAGGTTTGGCTTACCGACTCCACAGCCCTGGCAGAATGTTCTCCACGGCGTCTCCAAATTGTCACGTCTGTCACATGTGCTCAGTGTGAACCTGCTCTCATCCATGAAGAGCACAGGGTGCCATTGTTGAATCTGCCAATCTTGGTGTTCTCTGGCAAATGTCAATCGACCTCCACGGTGTTGGGCACTAAGCACAACATCCACTTGTGGACGTTGGGCCCTCATACCACCCTCATGGAGTCGGTTTCTGATTGTTTGAGCAGACACATGGATGTTAGTGGCCTGCTGGAGGTAATTTTCTAGAGCTCTGGAACTGCTCCTCCTTGCACAAAGGAGGAGGTAGCAGTCCTGCTGCTGGGTTGTTGCCCTCCTCTGGTCCCCTCCACGTCTCCTGGTGTACTGGCCTGTCTCCTGGTATCTGCTCCATGCACTGGACACTGTGCTAACAGACACAGCAAACCTTTTTTCACATCTCGCATTGATGTGCCATCCTGGATGGGCTGCACTACCTGAGCAACTTCTGTGGGTTGTAGATATCGCCTCATGCTACTGTAAAGTACCTCTAGGGGTGAGAGCAATGACAAAATGCAAAAGTGACCAAAACAGCCAAAAAGGATGAGAACAGAGAAATGGTCTGTGGTCACCCCCTAAAGAACCACTCCTTTATAGGGGTTGTCTTGCTAATTGCCTATCATTCTACCTCTTATTTGTTCCATTTGCACAACAGCAGAAGAAATTGATTCACAATCGGCGTTTCTTCATAACTGGACAGGTTGATTTCACAGAAGTGTGACTGACTTAAGCCCCCGTCACACATAGCGAGATCGCTGCTGAGTCAAGTTTTGTGGCGCAACAGCGATCTCACCAGAGAGATCGCTGTGTGTGACAGCGATCAGCGACCGGCCCACCTGCTGGGTATCGCTGATCGCTGTTGAAAGGTCTGGACATTTTTGGGGTCGCTGGTCTCCCGCTGGTCAGCATGCATCGCTGCATGTGACAGGCGGGAGACCAGCGAGCAGGAGATGGTAACCAAGGTAAACATCGGGTTACTAAGGGGCGCGCAGCGCCTAGAAACCCGATGTGTACTTTAGTTACCAGCGCGCTGATGCAGGGAGCTGGTAACCAAGGTGCACATCGGGTTTCTAAGTGACGCACGCCCCTTAGAAACCCGATGTGTACCTTGGTTACCAGCTCCCTGCATCAGCGCGCTGGTATCTAAGATACACTGCGGGTAATTAAGCAACTTGCGTCGCTTGTTACCCTCATGTCGCTGGTCCTGATCGCTGGTGAAGCTGCCTGTTTGACAGCTCACCAGCAATCACATAACGACTCACCAGCGATCCTGACAAGGTGATATCGTTGTCAGGATCGCTGGTGAGTTGCTATGTGTGACGGGGCCCTTTTTGAGCAGTGTGTGTGTGTGTGTGTGTGTGTGTGTGTGTGTGTGTGTATATATATATGTACAGTATATTGTGCAAAGCATCTCCTACCCATTACAATGTTAAAAACAGACCACTCAGATTGCACAGCGATGGCATCTGTGTTCTCTTCGTGATTTTCACAACCCATAGACTTATATGGGTGATTTTAATCTGTGACTCGAATCATAAACTGACATGTCTGCATGAATTTTTTGGCACACATTGTAAAAAAAAAAAAAAATTGGAGTGGTACCACCTCCATAGACTACAATGTGTACGTGATAAAACACGTAAATGAATAAGGCGATAATGTGAATGAGGCCAACGCTGTGGGAGAAATTACAACTGTCATGAACTATCTTCTTTTTGTTGTAGATGATTTTAAGCCAGCGTCCATAGACACATCTTGTGAAGGAGAACTTCAGGTTGGAAAGAAAGATGAAGTTACAATTACTCTGCCGCACATCCCAGTAAGTGAAATGCTTTAGTGCGGACGTTTGTTTTGTGCGGCCCGGTGCTCACGGGTATACATCGTATCATCTGTGCAGTCAGACCAGGTTTCAGCTAATTTACGGACACCTCCCATTGTAATTCCTCAGCGTCGTTATTCCTAAGGGAGTTATTCAGACTCTCTTGGAAATAATTGCCTATCTGTTTTGCCTGCTAGTCAGCTCCATGTGTTAGTTCAGGTTATTCCTTAGCAGCTGAAGGTGTGATTTACAGATTACAACACTGGAACCCCACTCCGTAAGTAGGCCTGGTGCTGGATGATGGATTTCTGGGTAAGCCTTCATTTTACTTTCTATATCATAGTTGTGGACAGGGTAACCAGAGGCTCAGGAGAGAGTAAGAACTCCCTGCCTCTGTTTCTTGAGACCATGGGTAGCACCTGTAATCTGTCCTGTTGTCTTTTGCTGCTAGAGACGGATGATGGATTACACTTGACAAATGGGAGACACCTTTTAGCTGTTCAATTCTTGTGGTAAAGAAAGTACTTTTTAGTTTTGGCCATCAGTTTATTAAAATAGAAAATCCAAGATTTCTACGCACCAGAAAAAAATGGGGATATAACATAACCTGGAGGGATGGCTCTACACAGGCAAGGAAACTGAGGCGTGTTTCGCACTGGCTTCTTCCTGAGGGAGAAGTGATTGTGAAACGCGCGTCAGGGTCCTTGCCTATGTAGCTCCATCCCTCCAAGTTATGTTCTATCCCCCTTTTCTCTGGTGCCTAGGAATCTTGGATTTTCTATAGCTTTGGACCTTGTGGGGGGTCTAACCTAATTAGCAAGGACTCTTGGACTAAATACATTTATTGAAACTTTTATTACCTTTGTCAACACAAGTTAGGTGGTCTTCTGATCTCTGGGACCCTACGATTTCCAAAAGGAGAGTACTCCATGTCCTTGTGTAGGAAGATTAAACCATGTATTTTCAGCCACCCTCCAATGAAATAGAGCTCTTACATTCAGCTGTTCCTGTACATGAGACGTCAGTCAGGCATATTGGGGTAGCACCAAGTGGGAATAATTCAGGGGATCAGTACACTACTTGGGGTCCAGTCTGCCCTCACAGATCATTTTCTCGGCATTTGCACCCAGTACAGTACGTTGGAGCTTGTTTTCTTTACAACCCTTCCCAGCAGTGTAATCCTTCTGGTGATCCTAAAGCTCCTTAGGGGATTACTATTAGACATCTTTATTATCTCCTTATAATGTATCAGTATGTTTCTGTATAACACTTTATGTCACATTGACTTGCTGCTGTGCCCTAACTGCAGGCATTGTGTGCAGACAGCTTTGGGATTCTTTCTATCTCCCCAGGGCTAAATGAGGACCTGTCTGTCAGTCCCTGATTTAAAGGGGATGTCCTCTTTGATCATGTTGCAGTCATTCTAGCAAAGGATCCACCACCAGTATTGAAGCTTTCTCTAGTCCTGGCCAGTAGACTGGGATCTCCACATATAGGATTTATTTCACATTGCTGTGAAATCACTTGTGGGAAGTCGTTGTGGAGATTGCTGTGACTCTGTGGCCGATATTACCACAGGATACCTGCACCTCTGTCCTCACAATAGTTTCCACAGCACTTTTCATGTTAATATTTTTAAGAGAGTATTGCGTTACAAGCAATTAACCTATAATATAAAGAGCCTGTGAGGCAGTGAGGGGGATCATATGTGAGGGTCGATATGTATCCCCCAGGACACGGACAGAGTCCTATTAGACCTGCTGGAGTGTCTTTTGTTCACAGCAGGACGCCTGTGAGTCACAAGGCAAAGTAAAAGTAAATGTGGACCTTGTCAAGCTATTTGGCCAAGGCAATGTTCAGGAAAATCCGTTAAGGGCTTTTATTTTAGAAGCGGACTACAGGATGGTAGTGGGGCGGTCCACTTCCTCCAAGCCGGGTCTTACAAGTGGCCCATGGCCACAGATTCCAGTTAAAAACCCTGCAGTATAGGGTTTGGGTGTATCAGTGTTTCTTTGCAAGTAGCAGAGCAGGTGACCCTGCAGCGTCCAGCCTATGTGAGGGAACACAGCACCAAGCAGAGTGAACTACTGGCACACCGCAGCATTATACGGTGGGGTGCAGTCGCCCTCGGCAACCGGCCGCATTTACGGACTGTCTTGTTTCCCGGCTGCGATCCAGAGGATGCCATGTGCTGTGTACTGTGTGAGTTGTTTGGACATTAAACACGTTTGCTGTGAACTTTCCTGTGGTCCCTGCCTATCTGTCACACTGCACCAACCCTGCTGCAGTACAAGCCTAACAACCAAACCTTATAGAGGTTGTTCCCTTCCTGAAAACCTACATTCATTGGCTGTGGCAGCTATAAAAAACACAAACCGAGTATTAGGCCGGAGTCACACTGGCGAATAAAACGGCCGAGTCTCGCATGGTAATACACGGCGCTGCCGCCGGGACTCAGGAGTGGAACGTGCGGCCGCATAGCAATACATGGAGCTGCACGCCCCGCTCCTGAGTCCCGGCGGCAGCGCCGTGTATTACCATGCGAGACTCGGCCGTTTAAATCGCAAGTGTGATCCCGGCCTTACTCACCTTCCCGGGTCCAGTGCTAGTTGGCTGCCACAAGAGGTGGTGAGTTGTCCTTTAATGGAAGTCTTCAAACAGAGGCTGGACAGACATCTGTCTGAGATGGTTTAGGGAATCCTGCATTAAGCAGGGGGTTAGACACAATGATCCTGGAGGTCCCTTTCAACTGTAACATTCTATGATTCTCCGCCACTGCCAAAGTCTCTGCCATTTGTCTTCAGCGGTGTTGTCACATCACAGCGCATGTAGACAGCACGAGTCGCTGAGCTCAGCAGAGCTGTTGATGCAACATCAGTGCTGCAGACAGACAAAAGAACCTGGGACAATGGTGGAGACTGGACTCGGGATGGGTAAGTAATACTCGGTCTCTTTTCTTTTATAGCTACCAATTGAAGTTTTCTGAGAGAGGACAGTCCCTTTAATTTTCCCTTTGTCCTGGAATGAGTAATTCTATAAATCGGCATTGTGAAGGTCTCTGATATCAGCTTCTATTTCTTCTCTGCACCTGTGCCATGTTACCTTTTGTGCCCAGTAAGTAATGTTCCCTGCGGGTTTCTAGCCCCCGGCTTTGTCTCTGATGCGTTGTGTTCTTGGATGCCTAGCGTAAGGTCATTAGTAGCTGCATGTATCCAAGGTGGATCAGCCCAGAGCCTGGCAGACAGCAGGTCCCTCATCACACATGGACATATCAGCTTCTTCTCTCGAGAGGCAAAAATGACAATTATATCCAGTACAGAAATCAGGAGTGATCGGATAATTGTGTATGGACCTGCTGGAAAATAGAAAGCTTTCCTGCTTCCTGTGAGCAGACACTGGCTGCTTTTCCTTGGCATGAAATCAAATGCAGACTGCTGTAAGTGGTAGTGTGCATTCTGCTGATACATGCCCATGGTAGGGAAAATAACTGGAATTACGACAGCCTTGCTCTATGTTCCTAAATCAGAAATATTTGTATGAAAACCACTTTGTTTTACCATTTTAGGACAATGTGTGAACATGGGTTCATATTTTGTATTATCACATCCGTGAGGTACCTGTTCTGTGTTTCAGGGCTCAACACCTCCCATGACTGTATTCAAAGGAAACAAGCGGCCATACCAGAAGGACTGTGTGCTGATCATCAACCATGACACCGGGGAATACGTTCTGGAGAAACTGAGCAGCAGTATACAAGTGAAGAAAACACGGTACAGCTAATTTGTCCTGTCTGGTGTCATGACGGGTGTATTCCCTAAAGGGAACAATGGCCATTACAATAATGATCTCTTTATATCATTTTTATGCTTATTTTTGTCACTGACTAAATAAATTCTAATATATTTTCATTTCATAGTGAAATTCATCTTGGTTTATGTTTTTATGAAAGCAAGTCTGTCGCCAGATTTTTAAAATACAACTTGTACTCATTAGTATCTAGACCCATTAGACCTGGTGAGGCTAATGTACTTACTTTGAAAGTCCAAGTCAGAATGTGCATGTGTAATCCTGATATTAAAATGAGCGTTTTATGAGGCCTGCTCTAGAGTAAGAGAGATCATGAATCCAAATGTATTAAGTTTCTCCACTCAGCCTGACTGACAGCTGCAGCTTATACTGAGTAGTGCGAGATCTCAGCCAAAGGAGGGACGCTGAGGAGCTCTCAATCAAGATATGTGGGCCCAGAATTAACTGAAACCTTGAGTCAGGCATATATGGCCAACCTGACGTATTTTCAAAGTTAGTGCACCATTAAGGCGAGGAAATCTTTTTAACACCTTCACAATCTTGGATGTATCCATACGTCCAGGACCGACCTTGGACATATGGATACGTCCAGGCGATTTTGCCCGCACAAGAGCTGTTGCGCTCGTGATCGCTGCCGGGTGGTCAGCTGATATAACCGCTGACACCAAGTACACACTACCAGTAGCAGTGCCCGCATCGCTCCCAGCAGTTTAACTCGATAAATGCTGCGATTGATAACAATGGTAGCATTTAGAAGGCAGGCAGAGGGAAGGGGACCATCTGCTCTCTAGTCGGCGCACCAGCAAACCATAACAGTGAAATCTGCACTATAATATGGCACTCCTTCCCTTTTGAGCTTTGCACTTTGCCTGAAAAGTATTTCTTGATTATATATAGGATATTGGCACACTCAGGAGAAATTTTTACAACAAGCTGAGGTCCAACATTTTATTGGTGAAAATATAATTCTTTTTTCATCACCCAATGGTATAAAATTCTGTGAGGCACAAGTGGTATCAATATGATCACTGCACCACTAGATGAATTCATTGGGGGGCATGTAGTTTTTAAAAAGGCAGGGTTTCTGCTGTTCTGGCATCTCAGGGGCTCTGCCAGTGTGAATTGGCACCCTCAAACCAGTACAGCAAAATCTGTACTCCCAACTTCCCTTCTGAGCTTTGCACTCTGCCTCAAAAGTAATTTTTGACCACATATGGGGTATCGGTGTACTCAGGAGAAAAGGTATAGCAAATTTAAGGTTCCATTTCATTTTCTTTTTCTATCCTTGTGAAAATAAGAAAATTTGGGGCTAAAGCAACGTTTTTGTGAGAAAAATAATATTTTTTCCATTTTCACAGATCGACATTGTAAAATTCTGTGGAGCACCTGTGGGTTCAAGCTGCTCAATACACAGCTAGATAACTTCCTTGAGGAGTCTAGTTTCCAAAATGGTGTCACCTGTGGGGTTTTCCAATGTTTAGGCACATCAGGGTCTCTCCAAACGCGACATAACTGTCGAAGACTCGAGTCTACTGTGCTCCAGCACTTGCCATCACTCTACAGTGAGGAGAGCAGATGGTTTGTCAAAGTTATTTTGGGGGCCTCTTCTTCTCTCCCAGTGCAATGCTGCATGTTTTTGTTCGGTCAGCGTCAGAAGAGAAAGAAGTACCTACATCGAGTGAAATTTCTGGTAATGCCCATTTGGACTTACACAGTTGTTTTATTTTCATTTTTTTTAAGAGCCAAATATTTTTTTTTTTTTAATTAGTTTATTAACCAAGAAAGAGAAACCACATGTACTGTACATTTATGCATACACCAAAATAATACATATGCATTTTGCCAAAATAATTGTAAGTGAATAGCAATTCACACATTAAATTGTTTATACAATTTAGTTTCACAGGTCTATGAGTTATTGCTTAGATAATGAATTATTAAACAGGTGAACAGAAGCATTGTCAAGCTCTATATCTTTGAAAGTACATAACACAAAAGCACTACTAATCTAATTAAACTACAACCTAACACGCTGCCTAGTACATTATATAATATTAAAAAAAAATTATGTGATGCCATAAGTACTTCTCGATAGATTTCAACTATAACAGTCACGGTGGTGCCGAGCCTCCATTCCCCGATATAGTGAGATGAGAGGAATTCTATCCCAGATTTTATCAAATTTCCCCATACAGCCCCTGTTTTGATAAAGTGTTCGCTCATATGGGATGACCGAGTTTACCAGGTCAATCCAGGCTCTGAGAGAGGGGCTTGACCCTCCCATCCAACGTCACGCCAGCACCTTCCTAGCCAAGAAAAGTGTTTCGCATAGAAAGATCCTAACATAGTGTCCCCAATTCTCCTCATTTAGCACCCCGAATAAACAAACTGATGGACTAAGAGGAACAGGAATTTGCACTAAGCATGTTAACAGTGATGTTACTTCAGAGCAGTATGAAAGGACAATGGGGCATCCCCACACCATATGTACAAAGTTTGCTTCCATTGTATGACACCTCAAACATTCCAAGGATTGGAGACGACCCATCCTGAAAAGTCGCGATGGAGTTAGATATAACTGGTGTACGATATATAATTGAGTCAATCTATTATTGATAGATGGAGATACTTTAGTTGGAGATTCAAGAGTCTCCTCCCAATCCTCAGCCTGAGCATCAGGAATGAGATCCTCCCACTTTACCCTAATTGTCGTTATAGCAGAGTCAGTTCCTGCCGACAACATGTACGTGTAAAGAGTAGAGATAAGACCCTGAGGGCCTTGGGATTTAAGGATTCCTATTAAAGGGAGAGATGAGATGGGTTGGGTCGTACTTGAATACCGTAAATGCGAATAGACAGCTGATCTGAGTTGAAGATAACGGAAGAATTGGGATCTAGGGACATTATATTTATGTTGGATTTGTTCAAAAGACATAAAGATATTACCTTCATATACACTCACTGGCCACTTTATTAGGTACACCTGTCCAACTGTGTGTTAAGACTTAATTTCTAATCAGCCAATCACATGGCGGCAACTCAGTGCATTTAGGCATGTAGACATGGTCAAGACAATCTCCTGCAGTTCAAACCGAGCATCAGTATGGGGAAGAAAGGTGATTTGAGTGCCTTTGAACGTGGCATGATTGTTGGTGCCAGAAGGGCTGGTCTGAGAATTTCAGAAACTGCTGATCTACTGGGATTTTCACGCACAACCATCTCTAGGGTTTACAGAGAATGGTCCGAAAAAGAAAAAAAATCCAGTGAGCGGCAGTTCTGTGACTGGAAATGCCATGTTGATGCCAGAGGTCAGAGGAGAATGGGCAGACTGGTTCGAGCTGATAGAAAGGCAACAGTGACTCAAATTGCCACCCGTTACAACCAAGGTAGGCAGAAGAGCATCTCTGAACGCACAGTGCATCGAACTTTGAGGCAGATGGGCTACAGCAGCAGAAGACCACACTGGGTACCACTCCTCTCAGCTAAGAACAGGAAACTGAGGCTACAATTTGCACAAGCTCATCGAAATTGGACAGTAGAAGATTGGAAAAACGTTGCCTGGTCTGATGAGTCTCGATTTCTGCTGCGACATTCGGATGGTAGGGTCAGAATTTGGCGTAAACAACATGAAAGCATGGATCCATCCTGCCTTGTATCAACGGTTCAGGCTGGTGGTGGTGGTGTCATGGTGTGGGGAATTTTTTCTGGGCACTCTTTGGGCCCCTTGGTACCAATTGAGCATCGTTGCAACGCCACAGCCTACCTGAGTATTGTTGCTGACCATGTCCATCCCTTTATGACCACAATGTACCCAACATCTGATGGCTACTTTCAGCAGGATAATGCGCCATGTCATAAAGCTCGAATCATCTCAGATTGGTTTCTTGAACATGACAATGAGTTTACTGTACTCAAATGGCCTCCTCAGTCACCAGATCTCAATCCAATAGAGCATCTTTGGGATGTGGTGGAACGGGAGATTCGCATCAGGGATGTGCAGCCGACAAATCTGCGCCAACTGTGTGATGCCATCATGTCAATATGGTCCAAAATCTCTGAGGAATGCTTCCAGCACCTTGTTGAATCTCTGCCACGAAGAATTGAGGCAGTTCTGAAGGCAAAAGGGGGTCCAACCCCTTACTAGCATGGTGTACCTAATAAAGTGGCCAGTGAGTGTAGGTCTTTTATTAAAGAAACACCATGTGAGATTGAAAAGCCAGCGGACGGGTGGTTCAGCAGCATCGGGAAATAGTTATTGTTCCATAGTGGCATTTCAGCAATGATGCCCTCAATGCGGATCACTTTTTTGATCTGTCTCCAGACAGACCTCGCTAAACGGAGTAGAGGTAACAATCGGGGGGGTAATAAGTTTATCTGTTTCCAAAAAACCTAATGGAAAGTTAATTTCTGCAGCATGAATGAGACGATGTTCCAAGTTAGGTAGATTATTTTCCGGCATCCTCTTACTCAAAGCTTTAATTTGTCCTGCCAGATAGTATAAATAAAAATCCGGCAGTGCCGCTCCCCCCATGCGTTTAGACCTCTGTAGAGTGGATAATTTAAGTTTGGGTCTAGATTTCCCCCATATAAAGGACGTGGTCAGGGAGTTCAGATTAGTGAAGATGAATTTAGGAACCAGCATCGCACTGTGCTGGAGGGAGTAGAAAAGTTTGGGAAGTAGAATCATTTTAATTAGATTAATACGCTTGGCAACAGATAGGGGAAGTTTACTCCATGAGGCGAATTTGAGTTTGACCAATTCCAGTAATGGGAAGATATTAAGTTGTAAGTCAAGATCACTGCTTTTAGATATATTAATTCCTAAACATTTAAAGTGAGACACTACGGGTAAAGGGGACAGAGAGCTAAGATGGGCTGCAGGGCCATGAGAGAGGGGCAAGAGAGCGGACTTGTTTCAGTTAATATATAGGCCGGAGTATTTACTAAATTTATCTATGGTAGTAATCACATGTGGCAACGTCTCGTCCGTTTTATCCATGAACACCACCATGTCTCCGGCGTGTAAACCAATAGTATAAGAGCCAAATATTTTGATTGCTAATTTGATTTGCAGTGTCATTTATGTAATGTCTCTTGAATTCCTTAAAACCTAACTGCTCATGTCCCTAGCAATTAGCCATGTTTGCCAGGTTGGGCAGGCTTTGCCTAATTATTTCTCTAGTACCAATACTTTACACAGAATCAGCTGAAATATAAGGGATGTAACATAAAATCACATGTATATATATAATTTTTATTTCTTCTTTTTAGGGCTGAAGGCAGCAGCAAGATTCAGGCCCGGATAGAGCAGCAATCTGCCCGATCCTCACAGCCACCCTCACAGTTTAAAACGCCATCAAAACCTGCAGGACCTAAAACGTCACCCCTGAAGGATCATCCTTCTCCTGAACCTCAGCTTGATGACATCAAAAGGGGTAAGGTGGCATATTTGTGTATTGTACTGTCTTCTCAGGCAATTGGAGAGGCTTGTATCTTACAGATTTACACATTACTTTTTTATAACTAACATTAGTGACATACCGTGTTTCCCCGAAAGTAGGACCCCCCCGAAAGTAAGACAGGGTGGGGGTTACGGGGGGGTCCTTCAATGTAAGGCCTCCCCCGAATGTAAGGCAGGGTTGGGGGCCGCTGTGAAATGTAAGGCCCTTACCTTTGGGCCGCCGCTGTCCCCCATTGGGTCCCCAGGCTCCAGAGGTGTCCTCAGGTGCAGCTGGGCGGGTCCAGCGCTCATGGGGTTAACTCGCCGTGTTAACCCCGCAATCCGCCCAGCTCAACAGCTCATTGGCCGCCCCTGTTCCCCACGTCACCGCCGGCCCCCGGCTCGAGCACTGATTGGTCCAGCAGCTCGGGCTGTAATTGGCCGCCCCAGCCCCACGTCACCGCTGTTTCCCTGCTGATTGGCACAGCGTTCCCTGCAGCACAGGCCTTCCGCACCCACAGCCGCACCGCAGAGGAAAACGTCCAGCATTTAAAAACCAAGTAGGGAAACATGTACTGTATAGGGTATGGGGCTGTGTGCAGTGGGATACGGCACTGTTATGGGGTGTGGGGCTGTGTGCAGTGGGATACGGCACTGTTATGGGGTGTGGGGCTGTGTGCAGTGGGATACGGCACTGTTATGGGGTATAACAGCATGTTAATAAATGTTAATTTATTGGTTAAAAAGAAATTGTCATTTTTTTTCGGCTAATGTAAGACCTCCCCCGAAAGTAAGACAGGGTGGGACTTTTTGGGGTAAAATTAATGTAAGACAGGGTCTTACTTTCGGGGAAACACGGTATTTAGTACAATGTAGGTTTATACTAATGTAAAAGTCAAACTAAATGTGAGTATTAAATATATTATACCGTATAAGGTACTTTAGTCTAAATATAAGTATGAGCCAAGGTCACAAAGGAAAATGCACAAACAAGATGCAGCAGACCCCCTCTTACTAATCGAGGTAACACCGGTGCAATGTGCTGGTGACACAATCCCTCTCAGTGTACCAATCCATGGAGGGAGTGATTGTCTGGTATTAGAATTGCACACAGATGAAGCTTGCAATCTGTCACAAGTCACACACAATGCCCAGCTGACCGCCTATTACATGCCCCTACTATTTGATTAGGCAGGCTTCCCGACACTCCACCAGTGCATCACAGCGGTACAAGCACCTAGTTTACAGGACCACCATTGATGGTCCTGGCTGGACCCTGTAAAGATAAAATGTACAAAAAACATATATAATAATATTAGGAGGTATTGGTTAATATTTTGGCCAGAATACACAAACTCGCAACCCACGTCAAGGGTCCTCACAGTCCTGCACTACAGTAAAATAAAAAGCACTGCTAATGGTATAAAAGGAACTTTTAAAATTAAATATTCAATTTACCTCTTGTTAAAGGGAATCTGTCACCTAATTTTAGCCCTATGAGCTGCTGCCATCTTCATCGGGGGCTTATCTACAGCATTCTGTAATGCTGTAAATAAGCCCCCGATGCAACCTGAAAGAGAAGAAAAGCGAGTTATATTATACTCTCCCAGGGGTTGTCCGGGTTCGGTTTGGGTCCAGAGGGTGTCACGGTCCAGTCCGGCACCTCCCATCTTCTAGAGATGACGTCCTCTTCTTTGTTTCCCGCCGCGGCTCCAGCGCAGGCGCACTGCTCTGCCCTGTTGAGGGAGAGGTCCACCTCTTTGTAGACAGCAATCACATTGTACATCTTCCTGTGGGTACCACAATACAAGCTTTATAATACACACTACTATCATAATGTACAGCTAGAATAGGGATCCTGCCCAGGATTCTGTAGACAATCTCTAGTACAGCTCGAGAGTCTATATACCCTTTACTTTACCTCAACCATGATGCCCAAATTTGTTCGAACTTTTTCACAGCATTCCTTCTCTTATAGATACTTTCTTCCATACAAACTGCATAGTCCACTTGTTGAATATATTCTTTTCTAGAAGGCGGCTCGTCCCTGATCCAACAGCTCGCAATTAACTTTCTGGCCACAAATAGCAGCCTAGCCACGGCCACCTTCCTTGAATTATGAATTCCAATTTCTTCAACATACCCCAACACACACACTAACGGAATCCTAGGCACTACGCATTCATACCTCCCTTCAATCAGACTAATCACCACAACCCAAAAAGCTTGCAATCTCGGACATTCCCACAACATATGCAGAATGCCCGCACCCTCATTCCCACATCTTGGACATTCAGAAGTACTTCTCACCCCAACCCTGTGAAGAAACAGGTGTTCTGTAAGCTCTATGAATGATATACAATTGCGACAACCGCCCAGGCTCACTTAATGACAATTTCGGAACATATTCTAATATAGACTCCAAAACTTCATCATCCAATCCACCCAATTCCTCCTCCCGTTTGTCCCACGCCAGGATAGGATGCTGCAACAAAAAGGTATGTAACAGGTCCTCATAGATCGTGGAAATAACCCCTCTTGTGGTCCCCTCCATACAAATATAGTCTAATACAATATCTTATTGCACCCTTAGACCACTTACCCGCCTCTGCTGCCTAAAAGCATGCTGGACTGTTATGAATGAGTCACCGTAGGAGGCAAAAGCAGAAATACAAGCTAAGTCCAGAAAACCAGAGAAGTTGGCAACTATCAGATTGCAGACCCCTGAACCTATCAACACTACTAGCAGTAGCCGTGGGGGGTTCCTACGATGCCCTACACCCCTCGATCACAGCCGGAGAAATACATAGGCCTAAAGAAAGAAAGGGTAAATCTAAACTGCCCCAGAGCAGACCCCAAAGCAATAGGCAGCCCCCAACATATAATGACGGTGAAGCAAGATGAAAATACTAACACAGACAGAAAGATAGACTGAGCAAAGACGGGGCCCCAAAACTACCTAGATAGGAAAGGACAGGAAGGCTGCTGTCTGCAATCTGCCAAAACCCTATCAAAGACATAAGCCAACCAGCTGATATGAAAAAGGCCCTGAAGCAGCTAGGCTTCAAAAACTGAATCAGCACTCAGGTATTTTCAGAAGACAGAGCTAAATGAATTCAGCACACCCCAGCAGGGAATGGCAGAAATCCAGAAAAACAAAGCAAAAACAAAGTCAAAGCACAAAAGCAAATGGCCAAGCAGCAAACTTGGCTTTGGAGGAGCAGGAATTCAGACTGGTCTCCAAGGATCCCACAGAGAAGTCACCCGCAGGGCAGAAGGGCGTCGGCAGCCTTATATCCAGTCAGTAACTCCACTCAGCCAGTCCTCATCATCAGCCTCAGGTGTTTGACAATCAGGCTCACTACCTTTCTTTACCAGAAGAGGGAGTTCCTCGGGCCTCAGTAATGAAGGGGAAAATGAACTCACAACAGTACCTCCCCCTTGAGGAGGGGTCACCGAACCCTCAACTACGCCACCAGGGCGATCAGGGTGAGCCCGATGAAAGGCACGCACCAATCGTTTGGCATGAATATCAGAGGCAGAGACCCAGGAATTATCCTCATGACCATAACCCTTCCACTTAACCAAATACTGGAGTCTCCGTCTAGCCAGACGGGAATCCAGTACTTTCTCTACCTCATACTCCATGTTACCTTCAACCAATACAGGGTCTGGAGGTGCCACCCCCGGAACAACAGGTTCAACAAACCTCTTCAACAAAGATTTATGGAACACATTATGGATTTTAAATGTGACAGGAAGAGCCAAACGAAAAGAGACCGGATTAATAATCTCCACAATCTTGTAAGGTCCAATAAATCTAGGCTTAAACTTAGGAGAAGCCACCTTCAAAGCAATATTTTTTTATGATAACCACACCATATCACCAACCTTAAACTGGGGACCAATGGTCCTATGTCGGTTGGAAAACCGCTGGGCCTTCTCCTGGGAGAGAGATAACTTATCCACCACTTGGTCCCAGATCTGGTGCATTCTCTCCACCACAGTGTCAACACCTGGGCAGGCAGAGGGCTCCACCTGCCCTGAAGAAAATCGAGGATGAAACCCAAAGTTACAAAAAAAAGGTGACATCAAAGTGGCAGAACTAGCTCTATTATTCAAAGCAAATTCGGCCAAGGGCAAAAATGAAACCCAATCATCCTGATCAGCAGAAATAAAACATCTCAAATATGACTCCAAGGTCTGGTTTGTTCTCTCTGTCTGCCCATTGGTCTGAGGGTGAAAAGCAGAGGAGAAGGACAACTGAATTCCCAGCCTGGAACAGAAAGTTCTCCAAAATCTAGACACAAACTGGACTCCTCTGTCAGATACAATGTTCTCAGGAATCCCGTGCAGACGAACCACCTGTTGTAAAAACAGGGGCACCAACTCAGAGGAAGACGGCAACTTAGGGAGTGGTACAAGATGAACCATCTTAGAGAACCTATCACAAATCACCCAAATAACAGTCATCCTCTGAGAGACAGGCATATCAGAGATGAAATCCATTGAAATATGGGTCCATGGCCTCTTGGGGACAGGCAAAGGCATCAACAACCCACTAGAGCGAGAACACGATTTAGACCGGGAGCACGTCCCACAGGACTGCACAAAATTCCTGACATCACGAGACAAGGAGGGCCACCAAAAAAACCGACTCACCAGATCTCTAGTACCAAAAATACCTGGATGACCAGCCACAGCAGAGCAATGAACTTCAGACATCACTCTCTTCTTCCACTGGTCAGGAACATACAACTTTCCACTGGGACAACGCTCAGGTTTGTCCTCCTGGAACTCTTCCAGAGCACGTCTCAAATCGGGCGAGATGGCAGAAAGAACTACCCCTTCGACTAAGATGGTAGCAGGCTTGGTCACCACAGGAGAATCAGCAAGGAAGCTCCTAGAGAGGGCGTCTGCCTTGACATTCTTTGTTCCAGGAAGAAAAGAAACCACAAAATCAAAACGTGTAAAAAACAAGGCCCACCTAGCTTGTCTAGGGTTCAAGCGCTTAGCCGACTCTAGGTAAATCAAATTCTTGTGGTCGGTGAGGACCACGACTTGATGCTTAGCTCCCTACAACCAATGTCTCCACTCCTCAAATGCCCATTTCATGGCCAACAGTTCCCTATTCCCCACATCATAGTTACGCTCAGATGGAGAGAACTTTCGGGAACAGAAAGCACAGGGATTCATTTTAGATGTTACAGGATCCTTTTGGGACAAAACAGCTCCTGCACCAATCTCTGAAGCATCCACCTCTACCTGGAATGGAAGTGAGACATCAGGTTGCCGCAAAACCGGGGCGGAGGTGAATCTTCGCTTCAACTCCTGAAAGGAAGAAACAGCCTCCGGAGACCAATTTAACACATCAGCACCCTTTTTAGTCAAATCAGTCAATGGCTTGGCAATACTAGAAAATTTTGCTATAAATTTCCGATAAAAATTAGCAAAACCCAAAAACTTCTGGAGGGCCTTCAAAGAAGTGGGCTGAACCCAATCGTGGATGGCCTGTACCTTGGCCGGGTCCATTTCAATAGTTGACGGGGACAAAATAAATCCCAAAAAAGAAATCCTCTGTACTCCAAAAAGGCATTTAGATCCCTTGACATACAGGGAATTCTCCCTCAAGATCCGGAACACAGTCCGAATATGTTCCACATGAGAATCCCAATCCTTGGAGAAGATCAAAATATCATCCAGATAGATAATCAAAAATTTATCGACAAAATCTCGGAAAATATCGTTCATGAAGCACTGGAAGACAGAAGGGGCATTAGTGAGCCCAAAAGGCATCACCAGGTACTCAAAATGTCCCTCCGGAGTATTAAACGCCGTCTTCCATTCATCCCCATGCTTAATGCGAATAAGATTATACGCCCCCCTGAGGTCAAGCTTGGTAAACCAGCAAGCACCTTTAACTCTGGAGAATAGATCAGAAATCAGGGGTAACGGATACTGATATTTAACAGTAATTTTGTTGAGGGCACGATAATCAATACAAGGTCTTAATGATCCATCCTTTTTGGCTACAAAAAAAAAACCGGCACCCAAGGGTGACGAGGATGGTCTAATATGACCCTTCTCCAACACCTCCTTAATATAGGATCGCATAGCCTCGTGCTCGGGTACAGATAAATTGAAGAGCCGACCCTTGGGAAATTTACACCCCGGGCTCAGTTCAATTGCACAGTCATAACTCCTATGAGGAGGCAGAGACGCAGACTCATTCTCACTAAATACATCATAAAAGTCCGCCAAATAATCAGGAACATCATGCGACTGAGGAGAGGTGGAAAACACCGGAGCCTCACTAAAGGCACACCGACAACCCCAACTCACCACAGACACAGATTTCCAATCCAAAACTGGATTATGAATCTGTAACCAGGGAAACCCCAGAACAATAGTATCATGCAGATTATGCAACACCAAAAATCTGCAATTTTCTTGATGGTCTGGGGCGACCCGCATTACCACCTGGGTCCAAAACTGGGGTTTATTTTTAGCCAAAGGAGTAGCATCAATTCCCCTCAAAGGGATAGGCGTCTGCAGAGGTGTCATCGGAAATCCACAACGTTTAGCAAAATCCAAGTCCATTAGGTTTAGCGCTGCTCCCGAATCCACAAACGCCTTGGCGGAAAATGTGGACAGGGAGCAGATCAGAGTAATAGCCAGAAGAAACTTAGGTTGAACACCCCCAACAGAAAACGTGTGTACAAAGCGTTTCTCTCGTTTGGGACAGACAGAAATAATATGCGAGGCATCTCCACAGAAAAAACACAACTTATTACGCCTTCTGAACTCCTGACGCTGCTCTCTGGAAAAAACTCTATCACATTGCATAGGTTCAGACATTTGTTCAACAGGTGGCAACAACTCTCGTACAGCTTTGCGTTCGCGCAAACGCCGATCAACCCGAATGACTAATGACATAGAATCGTCAAGACCAGAGGGAACAGGAAATCCCACCATAGTATCTTTTACGGCTTCTGACAACCCCTTCCGAAAGAGAGCAGCCAAGGCATTATCATTCCGGGTAGTAAGTACTGCCCACTTTCGGAATTTTTGACAGTACAATTCTGCAGAATCACGACCCTGGCTCAATGCCAGCAGGGTCTTTTCAGCCTGATCAATGGCATTAGGTTCGTCATACAACAACCCCAAAGCTTGAAAAAATGCGTTCACATTAGTCAGAATAGGATCATCTGGTTTCAAAGAAAACGCCCAATCCTGGGGATCGCCACGCAGCAAAGAGATGACAATTTTAACCTGCTGCGCGGAGCTCCCTGACGAGTTAGGCTTCAAGGCAAAAAATAATTTACAATTATTTTTGAAATTCAAAAATTTAGACCGATCCCCAAAAAATACATCATGTGTAGGAATCTTTGGTTCAGCAGCATGTGAATGAGCAAGGTACGCGGAAATTCCCCGCACTTCCGCGGCGAGCTGCTCCACACGATCAGACTATTGCTTTATCTCCATTGAGAGAGAAAAAAAAATTCCCCCTACGGCCTCAGAGATATAGAGGAAAAAATATACACTTTTTTTTTTTTTTTTTTTTACAATTCTTTCCTGCTATTGAGTACCCTAGAATCTGCGGTAGGGCGGGTGATTCTGTTATGAATGAGTCACCGTAGGAGGCAAAAGCAGAAATACAAGCTAAGTCCAGAAAACCAGAGAAGTTGGCAACTATCAGATTGCAGACCCCTGAACCTATCAACACAACTAGCAGTAGCTGTGGGGGGTTCCTACGATGCCCTAGACCCCTCGATCACAGCCGGAGAAATACATAGGCCTAAAGAAAGAAAGGGGAAATCTAAACTGCCCCAGAGCAGACCCCAAAGCAATAGGCAGCCCCCAACATATAATGACGGTGAAGCAAGATGAAAATACTAACACAGACAGAAAGATAGACTGAACAAAGACGGGGCCCCAAAACTACCTAGATAGGAAAGGACAGGAAGGCTGCTGTCTGCAATCTGCCAAAACCCTATCAAAGACATAAGCCAACAAACTGATATGAAAAAGGCCCTGAAGCAGCTAGGCTTCAAAAACTAAATCAGCACTCAGGTATTTTCAGAAGACAGAGCTAAATGAATTCAGCACACCCCAGCAGGGAATGGCAGAAATCCAGAAAAACAAAGCAAAAACAAAGTCAAAGCACAAAAGCAAAAGGCCAAGCAGCAAACTTGGCTTTGGAGGAGCAGGAATTCAGACTGGTCTCCAAGGATCCCACAGAGAAGTCACCCGCAGGGCAGAAGGGCGTCGGCAGCCTTATATCCAGTCAGTAACTCCACTCAGCCAGTCCTCATCATCAGCCTCAGGTGTTTGACAATCAGGCTCACTACCTTTCTTTACCAGAAGAGGGAGTTCCTCGGGCCTCAGTAATGAAGGGGAAAATGAACTCGCAACACTGGACCCCGTCTGTATCTGGCACCCAAAACTCTTCTTGCAAAGATTCAAACGACTTCAACTCCTGATTTATAAGTATCTGTGACATGTAACATATCCCCCTGCGTGACCAAGCCCTCTGTTCCCCCAGTTTATAAAATTCACCCAAATTCTCATTTAACCAGATGGGAGTATAAATTGTCATTGCAGAGATCTCTCTAATCTTTTAGATCTTAGACCACGTCTTCTGCACCAAACCCAGGGTGGGGAATCTTCTACCATTCCTACCAAAACTCCCATCCTCCAACCCTTGCACTAAAGGGATCCTCTGCACCACATACTCAAGCATTGCCTGCACTGAGCTCCCCGCTCCCCTTGATACCCATCCTCTGATATGTTGGCCCTGGGACGCCAGGACATAAATCCAAGGAATGGGCAGAGCAAGTGCCCCCTCCTCCTTGGGTCTCTGCAAGATTTCTAATTTTATCCTGGGCTGACGTCCACTCCAGACCAATTCTCGGAGCATGGAATTAATTCTCTGGAACAAACCCCACGGAAGCCATATTGGCGAATTATGAAGCACATATAGGAGCTTCGGCATAAGTATCATTTTGGACAAGTCTGCCCTACCCACCACCGAGAGACGCAGCTTGCACCAAGTCTGGACCTTTATGTTTCGCCAGGAGCGGTACCACATTCAATCCAAAATAATCCGTAACCGGCAAAGCAATCTGTATACCAGGATACTTAAACTGATCAACAACTCTAAGTCTAGTACATTAGAACTCTCCCAGCTCACCCAATCTATCCCTATCTACCATCATAAGATTGGATTTATCCCAGTTTATCTTTAGATCAGACATTTCCCCAAACCGCTCGACAATTGCTACCGCCTGACTCAAGGACTCCAAGGGATCCTGCGGAAACAAGAGGACATCGTCGGCATATAGTGCAATTTTTTCCTCCACTGGGCCATATTTAAAGCCTTTTACCTCCGGAGATCTCCAGATATGTGCAGCAAGTGGCTCAATTGCAAGAGCGAACAGCAATGGAGAGAGGGGACAACCCTGCCGAGTCCCCCTGGTAAAATCAAATTTATCAGATCTCTCTCCATTTACCCTAATTCTTGCCATCGGGGAGGAATAGAGCAACTTTACCCAGGAAGTGAATACCGGCCCAAAACCCATTTGCCCAAGCACCGACCACAGATAATCCCACTCCACACTGTCAAACGCCTTATGCACATCTAAGGATGCCACCGCCCTGCGTCCCGCATTATCCGCAGGCAATTGAATATTCAAGTACAACCTTCTCAGATTAATGGCTGTTGATTTATTGGTCATAAAACCCTACTGGTCCGGGTGAATCACACTAGTAAATACCCTCGCCAGCCTACCTGCCAAAACTTTCGCTAAGAAATTAGCATCCACAGACAGGAGTGAAATGGGCCTATACGACTCGGATCTCCGAGCATCTTTATCCTCCTTGGGCAAAACCACAATCGTTGCCTCCCTCATGGATTCCGGCAGCCGTCCCTCCCTGAGGGCCCCCTGAAAGACCTCACACAGTCTGGGTAGCATAACATCCTTAAGCTACTTATAGACTTCAACTGGTAGACCATCTGCCCCGGGGGCCTTATCATTAACCATAGACGCCAACACCTCCTCCAGCTCCTCTACCGTTAAAGATTTTTCCAAACTATCACTATTCTCCCCACTGAGCTGCATCAAGCCTGCCCCCTCCTGAAAACTTAAAATCTCCTCCCCAGCAACCAATAGCTTGGAGTTGTACAACTCTCCATAGAACTTCCGAATACATTCAGAATATCCTTTGTCTCCACTACCAGGCTGTCATCCTCATCATACAGACTATACACATAGGACAACTCCCTCTGAGCAGCTGCCACCAACGACAAGAGATGGCCAACCTTTTCACCATCCTCATAGAATGACACCCTCTGGAACTCCTGCCTTTTTTAGCATTGTTTAAATAGATCTTGTCCACTACCTCTTGGGCTCCCTTTAATCTCCTCTGTGTCTCTGGGGTGGGCCGACTCACCGCTTCACTCTCCGCCCTTTTCAAATCCTCCAGCGCCTGGCGTTCCTCCCTCCTAGATTCATTCTTACGTCTAGAAATATCCCTGATGAACAATCCTCTAAGAAATGCTTTCATGGCATCCCATATAATACCCACAGATGCACTCCCTTTATTTTCCTGGAAACACAATTCCATCTCCCCCTTAATTTTCCCTAAATCAATTGAGTTTAACCAGGCTGGATGAACATTCCACTCCCCCTTTTGTCCTCCACTTCCCGACCCAATCTGAATTACCACCTCTACCGGTGTATGATCTGAGGCCACCCTGGGTAAATACTCCACCTTCCTAACCCATGCCTCCAGGTGTCTATCTGCAAGTTCCATATCAATTTGTGACATCGAATTATGAGAGGCCGAAAAGCACGAATAACAGACAAGGTTGCAATATTTTTGCAATACAGCAGAGCTGTGAGACCTGCAGCAAATGTGTTGTAAGAAGGCAAAGCTCAGTTCTACTGTCTTGTGTAAAGGTACTGTCACACTTAGCGATGCACCAGCGATATGACGTTGTCAGGATCGCTGGTGCATCGCTAAGTGGTCGCTAGTGAGCTGCCACACAGGCAGATCTCACCAGTGACATCGCAGGGGTCGGGGGTCGCTACTTACCTGTCAGATGAGGCGATCCTGACGTCCTCCCGCCCGCGTCCACGCGTCGCTCGTCTCCACAGCAGGAAGCTGACGACAAGAAACGGTCCAGGACGTTCTCGCGCGATGTGCGATAACCAGCGGGGGAGCGGTCGGAGGTAAGTATCAGACATAGCGATATCGTTAGCAATATCACTATAACGTCACAAAAACCAATGACGTTATAGCGATATTGCTAGCGATATCGCTTAGTGTGACAGGCCCTTTAGTTACATGTCTCACACTGGTAACTCCCCCTGCCTGCATGAGAGGCGGATTCTCATGCAGATTATTGTCCGTCCCATAGCCTGCGACAGCTCATTTACATATAAGAAAAACATGTATTTCTCTGGCATAAGATATCAGATCGCAGATTTCAAGGTATCATTTTATTCAGCTTCCTTTGACCTTCTTGTTCATATAGGCGGCTTAGGAGGGTTGATTCTACTGACAGATTCTCTCTAAAAATGTTCTCCATTCTCAAGAATGAGGGGATTTAAATGTTATAGTTTTACAGATCGTTGACAGGGTTATCAGTTCATCAGTGGTGGCTGCTCTTCTAGGCAAGGAGTTTTTGCAAGCTCTTAAGTCTACAGCTTGCATGGGCTGTTCTGAAGCTGGCTGCATCACTGTAACATGCCAGTTTCAGTCCCTATACTGTTCTCCTCCTGCTGCTGCAGAGGCAAAGCTATCTTTGCTGGCAGTATTGGACAGTGCACAGTTTTGATAAAGTCAGTTTTCTCGTATGTAGATCTAGCAGAGCCCAGTTGTTGAGCCGTGTATAACCTGCCCACAACTCAGCTTTCTGTGTACATTATATCCTAAATAGTGAGGTCTACCAAAAATGGCACTTCAAAATAACACAAATATCATAACAGACAAAGAAGTAATGCCGTAAAATATATTTTATTTTATTAAGGCACACAGGCCAAACATTAAAAACCACAATAAAAGGAGATTCCGGTTCAAACAGGCCAGAGAAGGTAAGTATACAGATAAGTATAACCGATACAGAAAAAATTGTAAATGGCAAAAATGTTCTACCAGTAGGAAATATAAAATAATAATATCTCATGTAACATCATAATGACTAACAGATATCTCCCTACAAAATTATTATACTCTTACTGCACAGGTTATAATATACCGAAGACAGGTAGAGCATGCCTAGTAACCACCTAAGATGTAAATCATCCTGTAATATAGCCCAAGTGGTATGTCAATACAAATGAAGGTCATATAGTAATAAAGATGCTGTGGTATACCAGACATGTAATCTCCCCTGCACAACAGAAAAAAGTCAAGCACCAATGCACACATAAAGTGCATATAATGAGCCCACACAGTATCTACATAGAGTGAACTATCGTATAACTAGTGTCCACCCACTCGGAACCCCCAAGGGCTTCACAGAAGTTTATAACGCCCGGGCGTGAAAATAAAAAAATCATATTTTTTCCACGAACATGATCATTTCGTCCCCAATTTTTTTATTTTGCCAAGGGTAACAGGAGAAATTGGACCCCAAAAGTTGTTGTCCAATTTGTCATGAGTACGCTGATACCCCATATGTGGGAGAAAACTACTGTATAGGCACACGTCAGGGCTCGGAAGGGAAGTACCGTAGTCACGTTTTGGAATGCAGACTTTGATGGAATGGTCTGCGGGTGTCATGTTGCCTTTGGAGAGCCCCTGATGTACCTAAACTGTGGAAACCCCCCACAAGTGACCCCATTTTGGAGACTAGACCCCCCAAGGAACTTATCTAGATGTGTGGTGAGCACTTTGAACCCCCCCCAGTGCTTCACAGAAGTTTATAACGCCCAGGCGTGAAAAGAACAAAATCATATTTTTTCCAAAAACATGATCTTTTTAGTCCCCAATTTTTTTATTTTCCCAAGGGTAACAGGAGAAATTGGACCCCAAAAGTCGTTGTCCAATTTGTTCTGAGTACACTGATACCCCATATGTGGGAGAAAACTACTGTATGGACACACGTCATTGCTTGGAAGGGAAGTAGTGACGTTTTGGAATGCAGACTTTGATGGAATGGTCTGCGGGTGTCATGTCGTGTTTGGAGAGCCTCTGATGTGCCTAAACTGTTGAAACTCCCCACAAGTGATCCCATTTTGGAATCTAGACCCCCCCCCACAGAACTTATCTAGATGTGTGGTGAGCACTTTGAACCCCCAAGTGCTTCACAGAAGTTTATAACGTCCGGTCGTGAAAATAAAAAAATCATATTTTTTTCCATAAAAATGATATTTTTGCCCCCAATTTTTTATTTTCCTAAGGCTAACAGGAGAAATTGGACCCCAAAAGTTGTTTTGCAATTTGTCCTGAGTAGGCTGATGCCCCATATGTGGGGGTAAAACACTGTTTGGGCGCATGGCAGAGCTTGGAAGGGAAGGAGCACCGTTTGACTTTTTCAACGCAGAATTGGCTGAAATTGAGATCAGACGCCATGTTGCGTTTGGAGAGCCCCTGATGTGCCCAAACAGTGGAAACCCCCCAATTCTAACTCCAACAATAACCCCAACACACCCCTAACCCTAATCTCAGCCCTAACCCTAGCCCTAACGCTAATGGGAAAATGGAAATAAATACATTTTTTTTTAAATTTTATTATTTTTCCCTAAGTAAGGGGGTGATAACGGGGGGTTTGATTTACTATTTATAGCGGGTTTTTATTTTTGGCAGCTGTCACACGCTAAAGGACACTTTTTTATTGTAAATAGTTTTTGCATCACCACATTTTGAGAGCTATAATTTTTCCATATTTTGACCCACCGAGTCATGTGAGGTCTTATTTTTTGCGGGACCAGTTGACGTTTTTATTGGTACCATTTTCGGGCACGTGACATTTTTTGATCGCTTTTTATTCCGATTTTTGTGACACAAAATGAACAAAAACCAACGTTTCATGAATTTCTTTTGGGGGGTGCGTTTACACCGTTCCACGTGTGGTAAAATTGATAAAGCGGTTTTATTCTTCGGGTCAGTATGATTACAGCGATACCTCACTTATGTCATTTTTTTATGTTTTGGCGCTTTTATGCCATGAAAACAATTTTATATAAAAAATAATTTTTTTTGTATCGCTTTATTCTGCGAGCTATAACTTTTTTATTTTTTCACTGATGACGCTGTATGGTGGCTCGTTTTTTTGCGGGACAAGATGACGTTTTCAGCGGTACCATGGTTATTTATATGCGTCTTTTTGATTGCACGTTATTGCACTTTTTGTTTGGCGGTATGATAATAAAGCATTGTTCTTTGCTTTGTTTTTTATTTTTTAAGGGGTTCGCTAAAGGGGTTAACTAATGGGACAGTTTTATATGGCAGGTCGTTACGGACACGGCGATACTAAATATGTGTACTTTTATTGTTTTTTGTTTTTTTTATTTCCAAAAAATGAATTTATTAGGGAATTTTTGTTTTTTCATTTATTTTGCGATTTTTTTATAAATTATTTTTACACTTTTTTTTTTTACTTTTACTTTATTGCATTGTCCTGGGGGGGGACATCACTGTCATGTGTCAGATCGCTGATCTGACACATCACACAGCGCTGTGACAGATCAGCGATCTGACACAGGCACTCCAGCAGGCTTCCTCATGCCTGCGCTCTGCAGGCATAAGGAAGCCGCCTCCCTGCAGGCCCCCGAAGGCCCCTGCGGCCATATTGGATCCGGGGACCTGCAGGGAAGGAGGCCCCCGCAGCAGCGCTGCACATCGCGCTGCTGCGGGGGTCTCAGGGAAGCACGGAAGGAGCCCCCTCCCTGCTGATGCTTCTCTAAACCCCCGGTACACTGCGATCGTGTTTGATCGCAGTGTGCCAGGGGTTAACATGCCGGTGGCGGTCCGTGACCACCCCTGACACATAGTGCCGGGTGTCAGCTGTGATAATCAGCTGACACCCGGCCGCGATCAGCGGCGCCGCTGATCGCGATGACGTACTATCCCGTCCCCGGTCATAGTTGCCTGTGGATGGGACAGTACGTCAAATGTCAGAAAGGGGTTAAATGGTCTGTACTCATGCCCTGAATAGTGAGGCAGATTCAGAGCTGCAGATAACAATAATGGACAAACAAAGTATGACATAGGCACATGAGAGGAAAAGGCTGAGGGACACAGGGACATGGTCACTACTCCACAATATCTGTCTCAGCCAAACGAGACCTGAAGACAATCTTAAGTATGACAAAAGGCTGTTAGGTACTTATGATAAATAAAGTGGGGAAAAAAAATATTTAGTCAGCCACCAAAAGTTCTCCCACTTAAAAACATGAGAGAGGCCTGTAATTGACATCATAGGTAGACCACAACTATGAGAGTCAAATCAGAAAATCACCTTGCCTGTCACCAAGTGTCCTGCCTCTTTTAGCTACCACCTGGCAGCCACCCTCAATTATGGACGCAGATGTCCTGGTTCACCACAGGTAGATATTTTAAAATGATGCTCTTAATAGAGTGAAACTGACAGCGATAAGAAGTGGAAAAGGTAATGGAGGATGGAGAAAAGGAACTGACTCTTTCCAAGGCCGCATAATAAGTTCTTACGTGGGATAATTCTGGCCTGTTCAAATGCACGATTAATGGTGGATGTATTGTACCCTCTGTCAGTCAATCGACTTTTGATGTTTTTACTTTCTGGCTCTGATGAAGTCTCCCTTGGGAATGGCATTAATGGGATGTCTGGGATGTGAACTGGATGATAAAAGGATTGTATTTCGAGCAGTGTCATTTCTATATAGAGCTGAATCCACCTTGTTGGTGATGTTATCATCTAATTTGCTTGGCTGGACAAGGAGCTACATGCTAATTTGATATACAATCCTCTGCCCTCACAAATGCTTGAGGTATATATGACATACCCATGTGACTGGCGGTAGTGTTACATATTCACATAAATGCAGTATATATAATGCTACACACACTACCCCATACATTCAGCTGTGGAGTAAATAGAAATAACGCTAGGTTATTGCCCATTATTTTGATATTTATACTATTCATAGCAATAGGAGGGTGAGGATAACCCCTTCCTGATGTAGGACGTAGTTATACATAGTACTTCAGGTGCAGGTGTATGGAGCTGGCTCAGAAACTGAGTGTACCCAGACAAATCCAGCTTTCTTTAGGCACAGAAATAATGAGACTCTCTATCTCACAGGCTGTCCTGACTGTTCTCTCTTTATGTTAGAGCTGAGGGCGGAGGTGGAGATTATTGAGCAGATGAGCAGCACCAGCGGCAGCAGCTCCTCTGAGTCGGGAAGCTCCTCGGGGAGTGAGGACGACTCCAGCAGCGGTGGAGAAGATGACACACGCACATCGCCCTCCCAGCAGTGCACCAACAGAACGCCCATCTCCAATGGCACCAACAGACCCCAGGGAAGTACCCAGCTGATGAACACTCTCAGTAAGTAGAACCCCCCCTGCTGTTCCATCAGTGAAATCAGTCATGTGAAATTTCATAAATAATACTGGTGTCTAAGTGCATCAATGAAGCGACCATTGTGTTTCCATTCATCGTGCACCTGAAAGACAATCAAAAGTACAACCAAAGGTAGTTTTTAATAGCAAACATTATCATTGTATTGTCATAATAAGACGAAAAAGTTAACATGAATCTGTCACACCCTGGGACTTTTTTTAACCCCTTAGCGACAGAGCCAGTTTGCAGCTTAATGACCAGGCCAATTTTTACAATTCTGACCACTCTCCCTTTATGAGGTAACTCTGGAACGCTTTAATGGATCCCGCTGATTCTGAGATTGTTTTTTCGTGACATATTGTACTTCATGTTAGTGATAAAATTTCTTTGATAAGTCTTGTGTTTATTTATGAAAAAAACGGAAATATGGCGAAAATTTTGAACATTTTGCAATTTTAAAACTTTACATTTTTATGCCCTTAAATCAGAGAGATGTGTCACACAAATTTCTTAATAAATAACATTTCCCACATGTCTACATCAGCACAATTTTAGAAGCAACATTTTTTTTTGTTAGGAAGTTATAAGGGTTAAAAGTTGACCAGCGATTTCTCATTTTTACAACAAAATTTACAAAACCATTTTTTTAAGGGGCCACATCATATTTAAAGTCATTTTGAGGGGTGTACATGACAGAAAATACCCAAAATTGGCACCATTCTAAAAACTAGACCCCTCAAGGTGCTCAGAACCACATTCAAGAAGTGTATTAACCCTTTAAGTGCTTCACAGGAACTAAAGCAATGTGGAAGGAAAAAATTAACATTTAACTTTTTTTTGCAAAAAATTTACTTCAGAACCAATTTTTTTTATTTTCACAAGTGTTAAAAGAGTAAATCAACCACAAAATTTGTTGTACAATTTCTCCTGAATACGCCGATACCCCATATGTGGGGGTAAACCACTTTTTCAGCACACGGCAGAGCTCGCAAGGGATGGAGTGCCGTTTGACTTTTTCAACACAGAATTGGCTGGAATTGAGATCAGATGCCATGTTGCGTTCGGAGAGCCCTTAATGTGCCTAAACAGTGGAAAACTCAAACAAGTGACCCCATTTTGGATACTAGACCCATTAAGGAACTTATCTAGATGTGTGGTGAGCACTTTGAACCTCCAAGTGCTTCACAGAAGTTTATAACGTAGAGCCGTGAAAATAAGAAATCCATTTTTTTTCCACAAAAATGATCTTTTTGCCCCCAAATTTTTATTTTGACAAGGGTAACAGGAGAAATCATACCCCCACAGTTATTGTGCGATTTGTCCTGAGTATGCTGATACCCCATATGTGGGGGGGAACCACTGTTTGGGCGCATGGGAGAGCTTGGAAGGGAAGGAGTGCCATTTTGGAATGCAGACTTTGATGGAATGGTCTGTGGGCATCATGTTGCGTTTGCAGAGCCCCTGATGGGCCTAAACAGTGGAAACCCCCAACAAGTGACCCCATTTTGGAAACTAGACCCATTAAGGAACTTATCTAGATGTGTGGTGAGCACTTTGAACCTTCAAGTGCTTCACAGAAGTTTATAAACGCAGAGCCGTGAAAATAAAGTCTTTTTTATTTCCACATAAGTGATTTTTTAGACCTCAATTTTTAGACCCCCAAAGTTGGTAAATAGTGGAAACCCCTCAATTCTTGCTCCAACCCTTACCCTATTCCCAACCCTAATCCCAACCCTAATCCTAATTCTAACCCTAATCCTAGTTCGCCCTAACCCTAATACTAACCCTAGCCCTAACCCGAGCCCTAACCGTAGCCCAACCCTAACCCTAGCCCAACCCAAACCCTAGCCCTAACCCTAACCCTAATGGAAACTGAAAAAAAAAATATTTTCTTTATTTCATTATGTTTGCCTATATAAGGGGGTGATAAACGGGGGGGTTATGTACTATTTTTTTTTATTTTGATCATTAGGATCGTTTATCCTAGTGATCAAAATAATGAATGGAATCTGCCAGCCGGCAGCCCCCAAGATGGCGGCGCCCATCGGAGGACATCGGCGGGACGCGGGACCACCGGGAGGGAAGTGAGGACCACAGAGAGGTACCGGGGGGGATTGGGGGGATCGGGGACCCTATTTCTCTCTCCTCTGATGTGCGATCACATCAGAGGAAAGAGAAATTTAATTCATAATCGTGGATTTTTTTTTTTTGCGGTCGCCGTTATAGGGTTAATAACGGCGATCGCAAAAGCGGGGTCGGTAAAAACTGACCGATTCATGTTCTCTGGGGTCTCGGCTACCCCCAGCAGCCGAGACCCCGGAGAAAATCCGACACTTGGGGGCGCTATATACTTTCTCCACAGCGCCGTCAATTAACGGCGCTGTGGTTTTAGTACCCTTAATTACCGCCGTAATTAATAAAGGCATACAGGTGATAGAATTGTTCAAATTGTCCTACCTGTATGCTTCATAGCTGCGGTCTTATTGTTGAGAAATCATCTTTTAATCCTTTATGTTAATGAGTTCTTCCAGGTTCTGGGGCCTGTGGTGCCTGGAAGAAAACTCCTGGCACCTGTGTTCATTATCATACCACCCCCCTCCCATCAGTGTCCTGTGACGTGTACTGGTGGTCCCGGAATCCCATGCCTGCACCCTGCAGTAGCTCAATTATATGTACCTTTTCCTCCCTGCTATGGGCATTGGCTTCATTGTTCTTCTGCGCAGATGAGTCACTGCTACTTCATCAGGCACTTGCCGGCACCTGGACAGAATAACAATGGAGCCAATGCCCATAGAAGGGCAGAAAAGGTATGTATAATCGCGCTATTGCAGGGCGCAGGCACGAGATTCCGTCACCACAACTGCACATCACAGGTCACTGTGACACTGATGGGAAGGGGGTGGTATGATAATGGACACCTTAACCCCTTCACGACCTTTGACGCCACATAGGCGTCATGAAAAGTCGTGCCAAAACGACCCATGACGCCTATGTAGCGTCATGACTTTAAAGCCCCCCTGCGGGTCGGGTGACCTAGGTCACTGAAAGGTCACCCGACCCGCAGATACAGGGGGCTTTGTTCTTCACCATAGGGGGCGTGGCTTTGCCCCCTCGTGGCTACGATCGCTCTGATTGGCTGTTAAAAGTGAAACAGCCAATCAGAGCGATAGTAATATTTCATCAATGAAAATTGATGAAATATTACAATCCAGCCATGGCCAATGCTGCAGTTGCATCGGACATGGCTGGAGACCGTCATCCGACCCCGATCGGCCCCCGATACCGACTGACGGCGGCAATGTGCCGCCGCCGTCATAATCTGCTCCCCTCCCCCTTCTCTAGGCTCCCACCACCTTCCGACCCCCCCACCCCCCGGTACCTCCGATGTCCCTCTCCTGCTCCCGGTGTCCCGCGGTCCTGCTTTATGGGCGCCGCCATCTTGGAAAATGGCGGGTGCATGCGCAGTGCGCCCGCCGGCTGCAATTCATTCTATTTTGATCACTGTGAGAGTTTATCACAGTGATCAAAATAGAATGAAAAGTAAATAAACACCCCCCGTTTATCACCCCCATAGGCAGGAACAATTAATAAAATAAAGAAATTATTTTTATTTTTCCATTAGGGTTAGGGTTGGAAAGAGGGTTAGGGCTAGGGTTAGAAATAGGGTTAGGGTGGAATTAGGGTTAGAGTGGAATTAGGGTTAGAACTAGGTTTAGGTTGGAATTAGGGTTAGGGTTGGAATTAGGGTTAGGGGTGTGTTGGGGTTAGGGTTATGGTTAGGGTTGGGATTAGTGTTAGGGATGTGTTGGGGTTAGGGGTGTGTTGGGGTTAGGGTTGGAGTTAGAATTGAGGGGTTTCCACTGTTTAGGCACATGAGGGGGTCTCTAAACGCGACATGGTGCAACCATTGATTCCAGCCAATTTTGCGCTCAAAAAGTCAAACGGTGCTCCCTCCTTTCCAAGCCCAGACGTGTGCCCAAACAGTGGTTTGCCCCAACATATGGGGTATCAGCGTACTCAGGAAAAATTGCACAACGACTTTGGTGGTCTAATTTCTCCTGTTACCCTTGGGAAAATAAAAAATTGGGGGCTAAAAAATTATTTTTGTGGAAAAAAAATTATTTTTTTATTTTCACGTCTCTGCGTTATAAACTTCTGTGAAGCACTTGGGGGTTCAAAGTGCTCACCAGACATCTAGATAAGTTCCTTGGAAGGTCTAGTTTCCAAAATGGGGTCACTTGTGGGGGTTTCTACTGTTTAGGCACATCAGGGTCTCTGCAAACGTAACGACGACCGCAGACCTTTCCATCAAAGTCTGCATTTCAAAACATCACTACTTCCAGTCTCAGCCCTTATGTGCGCCCAAACAATGGTTCCCCCCCCACATATGGGGTATCGGCGTACTCAGGACAAACTGGACAACTTTTGGGGTCCAATTTCTCCTGTTATCCTTGTGAAAATAAAAATTTGCGAGCTAAAAAAATCATTTTTTGAGGAAAAAAAATGATTCATTTTCACAGCTCTGCGTTATAAACTTCTATGAAGCACTTGGGGGTTCAAAGTGCTCACCATACATCTACAGTAGATAAGTTCCTTGGGGGGTCTAGTTTCCAAAATGGGGTCACTTGTGGGGGGTTTCCACAGTTTAGGTACATCAGGGGCTCTGCAAATGTAACATGCTGCCCGCAGACCATTCCATTAAAGTCAGCATTTCATAATGTCACTACTTCTCTTCCGAGCCCCGACGTGTGCCCAAACAGTGGTCCCCACCCACATATGGGGTACCAGCGTACTCAGGACAAACTGGACAACACTTTTTGGGGTCAAATTTATCCTGTTACCCTTGTGGAAAAAAATTGCTGGCTAAAAATAATTTTTTTTTAGGAAAAAAAATGATCTTTTGTTTTCACAGCTCTGCGTTATAAACTTCTGTAAAGCACTTGGGGGTTCAAGGTGCTCACCACACATCTAGATAAGTTCCTTTGGGGGTCTAGTTTACAAAATGGGGTCTTTTGTGGGGAGTTTCCACAGTTTAGGTGCATCAGGGGCTCTGCAAATGTAACATGATGCCCGCAGACCATTCCATCAAAGTCAGCATTTCAAAATGTCACTACTTCTCTTCCGAGCCCCGACGTGTGCCCAAACAGTGGTCCCCCCACATAGGGGGTACCAGCGTACTCAGGACAAACTGGACAACTTTTGGGGTCCAGTTTCTCCTGGTACCCTTGTGAAAATAAAAAATTGCGCACTAAAAAATAATTTTTTGAGGAAAAAAAATATTTTTTATTTTCACGGCACTGCGTTATAATCTTTTGTGAAGCACTTGGGGGTTCAAAGTGCTCACTATGCATCTAGATAAGTTCCTTGGGGGGTCTAGTTTCCAAAATGGGGTTATTTGTGGTGGTGCTCCAATGTTTAGGCACACAGGGGCTCTCCAAACACGACATGGAGAGGTATTTTTCATTCCAAAAAGTCAAATGGCGCTCCTTCCCTTCTGAGCCCTGCCGTGCGCCCATTGGTTCCCCCCCACATATGGGGTATCGGTGTACTCAGAACAAATTGCACAACAACTTTTGTGGTCCAATTTCTCCTGTTACCCTTGTGAAAATAAAAAAATAGCGTGCTAAAAAATCATTTTTGAGGGAAAAAAATGATTTTTTATTTTCACTGCTCTGCGTTATAAACTTCTGTGAAGCACCTGGGGGTTCAAAGTGCTCACCACACATCTAGATAAGTTCCATAAGGGGTCTAGTTTCCAAAATGGTGTTACTTGTGGGGGGATTTCACTGTTTAGGCACACAGGGGCTCTCCAAACGTGACATGGTGTCCGATAACGATTTGAGCTAATTTTCCATTCAAAAAGTCAAATAGCGCTCCTTCCCTTACGGACCCTGCCGTGTGCCCAAACAGTGGTTTATGACCACATATGAGGTATCGGTGTACTCAGGAGAAATTGCCCAACAAATTTTAGGATCCATTTTATCCTTTTGCCCATGTGAAAATGAAAAAACTGAGGCTAAAAGAAAATGTTTGTGAAAAACAAAGTACTTTTTTTTTTACCGATCAATTTGTGAAGCACCTGGGGGGTTCATTATGCATGAAGATAAGTTCCTTGGGGGGTCTAGTTTCCAAAATGGGGTCACTTGTGGGGGAGCTCCAATGTTTAGGCACACAGGGGCTCTCCAAACGTGACATGGCAACCGCTAAATATTCCAGCATGTTTTCCATTCAAAAAGTCAAATGGTGCTCCTTCCCTTCTGAGCCCTGCCATTTACCCAAACAGTGGTTTATGACCACATATGAGGTATCTGTGTATTCAGGAGAAATTGCCCAACAAATTTTAGGATCCATTTTATCCTGTTGCACATGTGAAAATGAAAAAATTGAAGCTAAAATAAAATTTTTGTTGTAAAAATTAAAATGTCCATTTTTTCTTTCCATGTTGCTTTAGTTCCTGTGAAACACCTGAAGGGTTAATAATCTTTTTGAATGTAGTTTTGAGTAGCTTGAGGGGTGCAGCTTTTAGAATGGTGTCACTTTTGGGTATTTTCTGCCATATAGACCCCTCAAAGTGACTTCAAATGTGAGGTGGTCCCAAAAAAAACTGGTTATGTAAATTTTGTTGTAAAAATGAGAAATCGCTGGTCAACTTTTAACCCTTATTACTTCCTAACAAAAAAAATTTGTTTCCAAAATTGTGCTGATGTAAAGTAGACATGTGGGAAATGTTATTTAGCAACCACTTTGTGTCACATAACTCTCTGATTTAACAGAATAAAAATTCAAAATTTGAAAATTGCGATATTTTCAACATTTTTGCCAAATTTGATTTTTTCACAAATAAACGCAAAAATTATCGACCTAAATTTACCACTAACATGAAGCCCAATATGTCACGAAAAAACAATCAGAATCGCTAGGATCAGTTGAAGCGTTCCTGAGTTATTACCTCATAAAGGGACACTGGTCAGAATTGCAAAAAATGGCCAGGTCATTAAGGTCAAAATAGGCTGGGTCATGAAGGGGTTAATCCTTAAAGGGAATCTGTCACCCATATTTAGTGATATCATGTAAAGAGATCACCCAATTGCGTGTCCCATAAGGATTCTATTAGGGCTTTTGACTCCCCCCGACCCCGCACCTTTGAGGCATAAATACCTTTTTTATCTTGTTGGGGATGTATGCAAATCGCCGTGGTCCACTCCGATGGGCGTGGCTTAGTCACTTTCTCCCCCCCCCTTCCTCCTCGGCTTGCTGCACGTAATCTTCATCTGTGATTAGCACAGATAACATTGGTTTCCGCGCTTGCGCATTGTAAAGGCCACCAGCGCCTGCGCAGTATGCTTTGCCCAACTGTGGGCGAAGCATATAATCGCTACTGCGCATGCGGCCGGTATTTTCCAGCGCGGTCAATGCCCCGGAAGTCTTCACATGCAGGACACACTTCCGGGGCATAGACTGCGCTGGAAAATACTGGCGTATGCGCAGTAGCGATTATATGCTTCGCCCACAGTTGGGCAAAGCATACTGCGCAGGCGCTGGTAGTCTTTACAATGCGCAAGCGCGGAAACCAACGTTATCTGTGCTATTCACAGATGAAGATTACGTGCAGCAAGCTGAGGAGGGGGGGAGAAAGAAGGCGACTAAGCCACACCCATCGGACCGCGGCGATTTGCATACCTCCCCAACAAGATAAAAAGGTATTTTTGCCTTAAAGGTGCGGGGTCGGGGGGAGTCAAAAGCCCTAATAGAATCCTTATAGGACGCGCAATTGGGTGATATCTTTCCATGATATCACTACATATGGGTGATCGATTCCCTTTAACATAAAGGATATGACATTTTATATGACAAAAAATGTAATTTAGTCTTGTTCTGAAATGTCATTAGGACAGGTCACAAAACACCAGTGGTGACTTGCTGTTGTCTTCCTCCATTCAGATGAATAGGAGGTATATAAGTTGCACCGCGCTGAGTTGTCACTGCACAAGGTTAGCACATACACACTTCCACAGCGATGCATTGAGTCACATTTATTGTGTCTGTGGCAGCCTAACCTAACACTTCTCCTACAGTGCATCATACACATGTTGCATTGTTATGCACCTTTTCTGTGTCTGTAAGAATTTATGTGTTTAACACACTCCTATTGAACTAGTTGATAGTGACTTGTTTGCCAGCAAATGTAAGGGTACCGTTACACTAAGCGATGCGCCAGCGATCCCGACAAAGATATGGATCGCTGGTGCATCGCTAAGTGGTCGCTAGTGAGCTGCCACACAGGCAGATCTCACCAGCGACATAGCAGCGGTCGGGGGTCGCTACTTACCTGTCAGATGCGGCGATCCTGACGTCCTCCCGCCCGCGTCCACGCGTCGCTCGTCGGCGCCGCAGGAAGCGCCTGACGAGAAATGATCCAGGACCTTCTCGCGCGACCAGCGATGAGCAGCGGGGGAGTCGGTGGCAGGTAAGTATCAGACATAGCGATATGGCTAGCGATATCGCTGCTGCGTCACAAAACCTGTGACGTTTCAGCGATATTGCTAGCGATCTCGCTGTGTGTAACGGGGGCTTTAGACATGCTTATGTGATAGTATTTTTGCAGAAGAAAAAATAAAAGTGCAACTTACATGAGATGCTCTATTCGATGGAACTGTGCGCCATGACTAAAGTTATCGTCAAGTCCTCACCTAAAGGTGAAAGGGTTGTCCACTACTAGGACAACCCCCTTCTTACACTAAGTATTTGACCCCCATAAAATAATAAAGCCTATACTCGCCTTCCATGTCGGTGCCATTCCCGCGGTCTTGGCACTCTCTTTCCTCGGGGCTCTCGTGACATTTGTGGTCTCGGGGCTGTGATGTGGCGTTGTGACACGTGACGCCCAATCAGCGCTGGCGTCACTGTCTCCTTCTTCATACGAACTGAACATGAATAGGAAGCCAGGGCTGCAGCTCATCCCGGACTTCCTCTTCATGTTCCGTTTGTCCGAAGGCGGAGACAGTGACGCCAGCCCTGATTGGCCGTCATGTATCCAACGCCTCATCACAGCCCCGAGACCGAGAGTGCCAACACTGCTGGAACGAAGCTGGAGGCGAGTATAGGCTTTATTATTTTATCGGTGCCGAACATCTCGTTTAAGAAGGGGTTATCCTAGTAGTGGTCAACCCCTTTAAAGAAACAATACCGTTAAAATGTTGCTGTTCTAAACCTGTGTGAATATGTATGTACTGTAGTGTAGGTGTATTAATATACAGTGGGGCAAAAAAGTATTTAGTCAGTCAGCAATAGTGCAAGTTCCACCACTTAAAAAGATGAGAGGCGTCTGTAATTTACATCATAGGTAGACCTCAACTATGGGAGACAAAGTGAGAAAAAAAAATCCAGAAAATCACATTGTCTGTTTTTTTTTTCATTTTATTTGCATAGTTGAGGTCTACCTATGATGTAAATTACAGACGCCTCTCATCTTTTTAAGTGGTGAAACTTGCACTATTGCTGACTGACTAAATACTTTTTTGCCCCACTGTACTCACCAATCATCACCTTCTCAGTGTCCAGGGTCATGTGATCACTTTTCCCATTTGACAGCTCACACTTGGGTTTATGTGAGAGCCGGAAGTAGTTATTACAATGTAAGTCTATGGAGCCTTGTTCTGATGAGCAGTAGACTTACTTACATTGTAAAAGCCACTTCCGGCTCTCACATAGACCCCTTTGTGATCCGTAGAGTGGGAACTTCAGTCAGAAGGGGACCAGATTGGCACTGAGCCCTGGAGAAGACAGTGATCACTGGGTATATTACTACAACTACACTTCACTACATATACTCACAGGTTTACCCCATAAAAATGTTAATGTGAGCACTTCTTTCCATTCATTTTGATGGAGTCCACCTGCACATTAGCAATCTTTGCTCTCCGTGTGGCCCAGCTGGAAATTGTCCCGTTCTTGGGTTTAGTAAAGCGACTCCGTGTATCCTACAGTGTTAGAGCCTGTCCTAGTGGTTTACATGTCGGAATTTGTTCCGTTTTGTGCCCTTAGTATTTGTTTATTGAGAAAGTACACTGTGCCAATATGTGTCTTCCTCATAATTTTTCTGTCTTTTTATTTTCTTATCTTATTTTAGGACATGACCTACAGCTAAGTGAATCTGGAAGCGACAGCGATGACTAAGAAGAGATGTTCGTTTTGAATAGATCTTATGTCATTGTGTACATAGAAGCACTGATGCACCCAAATACTCAAGCACTGCAATAGTATATATGGCAATAGTTCTCTATTAGAAAGTAGGCGACTAAAGTCTTATTCAGACTTCTGCCCTCATACATATGCGTACGTATGGACATGGAAATCATATCATGGCAGCAGGATTATGATGAGACCGTAATCTCTAGACAAAGGGTAAAATCCTCTTTTCATATTGTATGCTTAAATGTAAGGGAAAACTAGTACGATAAAATTATTCATGTGTGTTAACATTGTGTTAGCTTCTTGTATGTATATATGTATTGACAAGGTATAAAGCGTTTTTAAATATAGTAGGATTTTTCTTTCCGTGATACGTCTCTAAAGTTCAGAGTTTACCATCAAAATAGTACGAGCAGCACTTTCGGTAAGGGTTTGGTCTTTCCAGTTTAATGGCGATGGTACAGGATTTCATGAACTATATGCCCCCATGACCCAGTCCGACCGTGGGCTCGTATTCTACGTCTTCACTCATCGTACATTTTAATTATTTATTAGTTTGTTGAAGGGTCACGCATGTTGGTCTTAAAGCTTTACTTTGAGGAACTATAAGACTGTGTGCCCACGTTGCGTTTTTTTAAGTGTTTTTGAAGCGTTTGTGCCGGATCAGACGCTTCAGAAACGCTTAAAAGAAGCTTCCCATTCAATTTAATGCATTTTTGGCTTTTTGTGCCAATGCATGTGTTTTTTTCTGCTCAGAAAACGCTTAGCGGCTAAAAACGTAGCATGCTCATTATTTTCCGCATAGGTCCGCGTTTTTAGCTATTTCCAATGTTCCCAGAAACCGCGCGGAAAATAACGCAGCAAAAATCACGCAAAAAACGCGCGTTTTCTTGGAAGAAGTCCGGTTTTCTGAGCGTTTAAAAACGCTAACATGGGCACATAGCCTAAAACTCGAAATTTGTTGACTCAAATCAAGAGAAGCTCTTTATTTGTATTTATTTTATTTTAGCCAGTGACAACTAGGCTGTTACTGGCTTATATGGGGCCCCTTTAGTACTGGAGTATTAATGACATGGCTTTATTGGGAGCAATTTCACATCTGTATATTACAAGTCCATAGTGGTTCATTCATTAGAATGAGTATCCTGATAAAGAGACCGGTGTGGTCTTGTGATGCGTAAAGCCACTTTTACACCAGCCAGTGTTTTCCCCAAAGACTGTTCTTGGTGACGTTCATTCAGAGCCATTGCCCTGTGGAAATATGGTAGCAATCAACCATCAAACAAGTTACAGCTTATTTGTCAGCTGATTTCTATCTTTTATGGGATCCCTCATGCCCGTACAATTTGCACATTCAGTTGATTGACACATATAAATGTATGTACAAGTGTCCATTAATGTGTTACCGTTTGGATTCAGGGGCAAGTTCCAAGAAGATTATTGCCCATGTAAATGGCCCCTAAATTGCCTCCAGTAGAGCCTTATCATCAATGCATCAATTCCACAGCCTCCAACTCCTACTCCATAATCCACCATCTAACTGTATATCAATGGACAATTGAAAAGGGAGAAGGCAGGAAGCCGCAGCGTGATAATTCTACATTCACATCAAGGTTTTATGCCTTGACACAATGAGTAAAGGTAAGCAGACTGATAGAGAGAGGCACCCTAAAGGACATTGCCCTATAAAATGCTGTTCTTTTCTTTCTATAGCTTTTTTAAAGTGAGAACAGCATTGTGATGCCATTTGTCTCAGGTCTAACTTCTTTTAAAGCTGCATTCTCACTTTGAGCTTTTTGGTGAGCTTTTGATGTTGCAGATTTTCTGAACCCATTAAAGGGAACCTGTCAGGTCCCCCATGCCCTCAAACACAGCAGCCTTCACCTGTGTATGAGAAAATTCCCTGTCTAACCGGCCCTATATAACGTTATTGAGTGAAAACAAGGTGTAAAAAGCAATTATAATGTCCCCATTTCCTATGCTAATGAGGGCTTTGACTAGTCGATGGGTTGTTAGTTGCCCCAGACAAGTCAGCCCTCTTTCCATGTCATCATGCCCCTGTGGTTGTGATAACCTAATTTGCACAAACAGCGCCATTGCCACTCATGCAGATCTTGCACATGTGTGCCACTCATTCCGGCAGCATCACTGCATCTCTGACCCGGGTGTACACTTCCTGGCTTCAGAGGCGCTCACTACGCATGATCAGAAGCCATCTTCTAAACTTTCAGAGATGCGCAGTTCACGCCACTGAAGCCGCTGCCAGAATGAGCGGCGCACAACGTACTAGATTTGCATCAGCGGCTCTCTTTGGCCTTTCCTGGCACACGCACACTACAGTACCTTGTTCTACCCAGAGCATAGAGAAGTGCGCAGGAGCATAATGGGTGGGGGGCTGTGTAGGACACGTCTTACACATGAAGCAAGGGAAGGAGGACGGTGATCATAAGGAAAGAGCAGGTGCCGGATAAAGACAAGAGATGCCCATCGGACAGGACCGCCCCGTCTGAGTATAATAAAAGGTCTTCTTTGTGCATTGCATAGGGAATTGGGGACATACTAGACTTCTGTAAAGTGGGCTCACAGGTTCTAGCCCCACTTTATATTGGGAAAACCTGGTGACAGGTTCCTTTCAAGAAGTAAATTGAGAAAAATTTTGTAAGAACGAAGCAATTTTACCCATTTAAGAACTTGAGATTTGTGGCTTCAGAAAAAAAAAGTTTAAGGATGCAAATCTTTACTCCATTTTTTAAGGTGGTTTAGGTTGTTCATGAGTTCTTCCTTATGCGCTGTTCTAGGTATTTGTTTTTCCTTTATGAGATAACTGCATGAATGTATTGCAGTATAAAACTGGATCCAGTCTGAGACTAACTACGTGTGTATTTGGGAAGAATCCTAAAATTTACTTATAATTTACTTTATTTTCTGTCTTGTGTTCAGTAACATTTTTTACACTAAATTGTTCAAAATACCCTATGATGTTCATGAATTTGTGCTAAATCAAAAATGTTTTTTTTTTGTCTTTAATCTTTTTTGCATACTCTCCTAAACTTTGCTAAAAAAAACCTTCAGGCTGATATAAAATCCCTCCAGAGGGGAAACTGGTGAACATATCTGCAAACATTTTGTGAGTTTTAAAAAGTTGCAATTAATGAAACCTCACCCAGAGTGGTAAACGTAAAACAAGCACAAATTAAAGTGCAAATAAAAAACAGGCAAAAAAGACCAAAATCAAGGCAAAAATGTGTTAAAACCATTAATAAATTGGACCAAAAGTGTTTTCATAGATATGATTAATTTTATGCTAGAAACAACTGACTGGTCTATCTTCTCAAACCCCGACTGATTGCTATGTCCATGATGGGGAAAATCTTTGTAGTTTTCCTCTTGTATTTTTTTTTTTATTTTTTTTTTTTTACAATGTGGAGATAAACTGTACTTTACATAGTGTATCATTTTGGTAAATATTAAAGTGGAGTAAACCCGAGTAAAAGAGGGAATCCGTTATCAGATTTTTGACACCTAATCTGAGAGCAGCATAAGGTACAGAGACTGATTCCAACTATGTACTTCTTACTGTGCCGATTGCTGTGGTTTTGAAAATCTCCAGCTAATAATACAGTGATTTTGAACTAGTTGACTTGTAAACCTGCCGCCCTTATATTTCTTTGTATTTGAGCACTATATAACCCTGTCCCCACTACTGACTGGCAGTTTTCTGCCTATGCACAGTGTACACAGAACTCTGCCAATCAGTTGTGTGGGTGGGGTTATACAGAGCTCAGCATTCAGAGAACAGGTGGCAGCAAATAAAACAATGATTTTATCAAAACTACAGCAAGCAGCCCATAAAGCGATATATCATGCCCCTACATCATGCTGCTCTTACATGGCGTAGCAAAAAACTAGTGACACATTCCCTTTAACTCTTATTTTATTTGTATGCATAACATATTTTGTTATTTATTTTTAATGTTACTGGATTGCTCATATACAGGTGTGTGATATCACAATTAAAGTGCATTTATATGCCTGATAAAGGAGATGTACCTTATTTAATTGGATTATTCTACTTTATTTTGTATACTTTGATATGGATGACTCTCAGTATTCAATGTCCAGTGCTGTGCCGGGTCTGATTTTATGTGTAAAACCTTATATCCTGGTGAAAACTTAAAGGGGTGACCTGCTTTTGAAAACCCTTCAATTACAAGATGTCTCTCCACCCCATTGGTGGTGAATCCCCCAAAGGGTCAGGAGAATTAAGCAGCAACTGTTCAGATCCCAAGCAGGATCATTATAGAGCAAATAAGCATTACACAAGTACCGAGTTCTGTTTACAGGCAGATATTGGTTGTGTAACATAGCTGGTTTTACAGGGTCTGCTCTATACATGTGTGCCTAATGTAGGAGGTCACAAAGGCATTAAGAAGCCGTTCCCCACCCCTAGTCCTTGTCCAGCTATCATTCCATCTTAATACTCCCATTTGCTTTTAAACACCTTGAAATGCATATACACTTGGATCTGTCTTCCAGCTCCAATCCAACTTAGTATTTAACTGGCTACAATCTGGTATCCAGCCCCACCACTCTATGAATCCTCCTTATCCAAGGTCACTAATAAGCTAACAAAGCTGTACAACATGTCTCTATTCTCCGTTTTCTAAACTCTTTCTCTCCAGTTGATCACAAACTTTTTCATTCCATGACATCAAAGATTTAGCCCTCTAATGGATCTCCTGATACCTCACAAACAGTACATTTTGGGCCCGATTTATGAATGTTTTTCTACATTTTTCTGGCTTAATACACCTTCATGTGTCACAAAATTTTTGTGCAACCTCAGCTTTCATGCTAGTTCCCACCAGCTCAGCCAAAATTGGTGAAGCATGGACTGGCATGGCTGATGCTTTGCCCAACTCTTCCCACTTGCCCTGTGATGGTGGCAAGTGGGGTTCATATTTGTGGGGTTGTTGTCACCTTTGTATTGTCCGGTGACATCAAGCCCACTGGTTTAGTAATGGAGAGGTGTCTATAAGACACCATTGCTAATCCTATAGTTATATTGTAAATAAAAACACACCCAGAATAAAGTCCTTTATTTGAAGTTAAAAAAATACTTTTACTTTTTTATTTAAAAATAAACAGATATAGTCACCTAACGCCCATTCCACTGAAGACATGGTCTCCTGTAAAAAATAAAAAACAAACATATTCCTCACCTGTCCGACATCCTGTTCCACGCCGTAATCCATGTGTGGGATAAACTTTTCAACCAGGACAGTGCCAAGATGCGACCATCCAGGCTGAAAACCACAGGAGAATGAGCTGCTGTGAGCTCAGAATCAGTGGCTAGCAGTGACGTCATCGATGTTGCGTTGCCAGCTGGGCCCCTGACCTGCAGTGATCTCGGCGAGATCAACGCTAGAACTGTGAGAAAAAGTCTCACAGGGCAGTGGTGACTGAGTTCACCGTTTCAAATATGAACCCCACCTGCCACCACCACAGGGTAAGTTGGAAGAGTTGGGCAAAGCACCATAATTGGCACATCTAATAGAAGCTCCTTTTCTGGGACAGCTGTGGGCTGCTATTTTTAGGCTTTGTGGGGGTAATATCCATGACCCCTTACCATTCTGAGAATACCAGCACCCAGCTGTCTGCTTTAGCTTGGCCGGTTGTCAAAAATGAAAGGGGACCTCACGCCGTTTTATTAAATTATTTTTTGGATATTTTCATTTTTTGGTTATCATGTTATCATGTAAAAGATTCTGGAATCTAGACTCCATACCCCCCAGGATAAAGGACTTTCCTGCTCAGGTAGTCTGCTTGGGTGTTGGATAAGCCTTTAAAGTGGAATGCCAATAGTGAAAGCAAATTACATTCGGCTCAAGAAGGGATTTCGGATGAAACTGAAACTGACTGAAAGTGACAGAATTTTTGTATCTTGTGCTTTCCTGAAGATAAAGGTGAGCCACTGTAGTCAAATTGTCAGAATAAATCTTGACATGTATACCTTGAACCATGCCTTCTCCACAGCTTTTAATTCCCTGAAGTTGGCTGATTGATTTCTTGAGGCTAGTTCAGCTGGAAAGAGGTTCGAGAAACTATGGCTTCCCATTCTCTTTTACTGGCATCCGTTATTACGAATATTAAAGGAATCTGATTCCAGGTTATTCCTCTTAACCCCTTAACGACCGCCAATACGCCTTTTAAAGGGAAAAAAGTAAATAGTGCCCCCCAGAGTCGGAATTTCTCCGGGGTCTCGGCTGGCGGGGGTTAGCCGAGATACCAGAGAACATGATTCGGGTCGGTATTTACCGACCCCTGTGTTGCGATCGCCATTATTAACCGTATAATGGCGACCGCAACTAAAAAAGCCGTGATTTTGCATTTAATTTCTCTCCTCTGATGTGATCGCACATCAGAGGGGAGAGAAGGAGTCCCCGGGTACCCCGGTTTGTCCCTCGTACCACCCAGTTTCCTCCCCCCGTCCTCCCGCAGCTCCCGGCGTCTTCTTCCTGTAAAGAAAATGGCGGGCGCATGCACAGTGCACCCGCCGAGATCTGCTGGCCGGCACCCGGCAGATTCCATTCATTCATTCCAGGTACATTTTGATCACTGTGATAGGGTTTATCACAGTGATAAAAATAAATAACCCCCCCCTTTATCACCCCTTAGGGAAAAATAAAAAACATTTATTTCCATTTTTCCATTAGGGTTACAATTGGGCTAAAGTGAGTTGGGCTAAAGTTAGGGTTAGGGTTACTGTTGGGATTAGGGTTATGGTTAGGGTGTGTTTCCACGTAGCATATGTTGTAAGGTTTTGCTGCGGATTAAACGCTGCGTTCAGCCGCAGTGTTCGATCCGCAGAGTCCAGATGATACAGCATAGTGGAGGGGATTTTATGAAATCCCATCTACACTATGCGTGCAGGGACGCGGGTGTCACACCCAAAACTACAGACATGCGGCGCGTCTTTATAGACTGCAGCATGTCTATCTTGCGGAGACACTCTGACTGCTCAAGATAAATAACCCAGTCTATGGATAGGATGCGGTAATTCCGGATGTGTTCAATGAACACATCCGGAATCACCGCGCGTACAAAAGCCGGCAGCGCTTTGGGCGGAGCCGTATATCTGCTGTGTCCAAAGCGCTGCCAGCACGCAGCATGGAAACATAACCTTAGGGTTGGGATTAGGGTTAGGAGTGTGTTGGGGTTAGGGTTGTGATTATGGTTAGGGTTGGTATTAGGTTTAGGGGTGTGTTGGGGTTATGGTTAGGGTTGGGATTAGTGTTAGGGATGTGTTGGGGTTAGGGTTGGAGTTAGAATTGAGGGGTTTCCACTGTTTAGGCACATCAGGGGGTCTCCAAACGTGACATGGCGCCACCATTGATTCCAGTCAATTTTGCGCTCAAAAAGTCAAATGGTGCTCCCTCCCTTCTGAGCTCTGCCGTGTGCCCAAACAGTGGTTTCCCCCACATATGGGGCATCAGCGTACTCAGGGCAAATTGCACAAAAACTTTGGGGGTCTAATTTCACCTGTTACACTTGGGGAAATAAAAAATTGGGGGCTAAAACATCATTTTTGTGGAAAAAAAATGATTTTTTATTTTCACGGCTCTGCGTTAAAAACTTCTGTGAAGCACTTGGGGGTTCAAAGTGCTCACCACAAATCTAGATAAGCTCCTTGGTGGGTCTAATTTCCAAAATGGGGTCACTTGTGGGGGGTTTCTGCTGTTTAGGCACATCAGGGGCTCTCCAAATGCAACATGATGCCCGCAGAACATTCCATCAAAGTCTGCAATCCAAAAGTCACTACTTCCCTTTCGAGCCCCGACGTGTGCCCAAACAGTGGTCCCCCCCCCCACATATGGGGTACCTGCGTTCTCAGGACAAATAGGAAAACAAGTCTTGAGGTCCAATTTCTCCCTTTAGCCTTGTGAAAATAAATTACTTGCTACAAAATCATTTTTGTGGTAAAAAAAATGTGATTTTTTTAATTTCATAGCTCTGCGTTATAAACTTTAGTGAAGTACTTGGGGGTTCAAAGTTCTCACACACATCTAGATAAGTTCCTTGGGGGGGTCTAGTTTCCAAAGTGGGGTCACTTGTGGGGGGTTTCTACTGTTTAGGCACATCAGGGGCTCTGCAAACGCAACATGACGCCCGCAGACCATTCTATGAAAGTCTGCATTCCAAAACGGATCGCCTTCCCTCCTGATCCCTGCCATGCACACAAACAGTGGTTCCCCACCACTTATGAGGTATCGGCGTACTCAGGACAAGTTGAACAATAACTTTGTGGTCCAATTTCTCCTGTTACCCTTGTGAAAGTAAAAATTTGGTGGTGAAAACATCATTTTTGTGGAAAAAAAAAAAGATTTTTTAATTTCACGGCTCTGCGTTAAAAACTTCTGTGAAGCACTTGGGGGTTCAAAGTGCTCAGCACACATCTAGATAAGTTCCTTAGGCGGTCTAGTTTCCATAATGGTGTCATTTGTGGGGGGTTTCCACTGTTTAGGCACATCAGGGGCTCTCCAAACGCAACATGGCATCCGATCTCAATTCCAGCCTATTCTGCATTGAAAAAGTCAAACAGGGCTCCTTCCCTTCCGAGCTCTGCCGTGTGCCCAAACAGTGGTTTACCCCCACATATGGGGTATCGGCGTATTCAGGAGAAATTGCACTACAAATTTTGTGGTTCATTTTCTCTTTTAGCACTTGTGAAATTAAAAAAAATTGGTTCTGAAGTAAATTTTTTGTAAAAAAAAAAAAAAAAGTTGAATGTTAATTTTTTTTCTTCCACATTGTTTCAGTTCCTGTGAAGCATGTAAAGGGTTAATTAACTTCTTCAATGTGGTTTTGAGCACCTTGAGGCTGAGTTCACACGTCACGTTTTTTTCGTGACAGTTTTAAACGCGCGATTTTGCCGCGAAAACGCAAAAAATAAGCATCCCATGCATTCCTATGGGATTCCGCAATGCTGTGCTAATGCTACGGCGGAATCGCTTCGCGGTAAAATAACGCAGCATGCTCATTAATTTAGCGGAATCGCGGCGATTCCGCCCACATAGGAATGCATTGTTCTGCTTACTTTCCGCATGTGACTGTGCCCACCATGCGATAAGTAAGCAGAACATTTGCGGATGGTACCCACGGTCCGGAGGAGAGGAGACTGTCCTCGGGGCTGTGGGTACCATATCCCTGTAAAAAATAGAATTAAAATAATAAATATTTATTCTCACCTTCCGGCGTCCCGCGCAGCCTTCCCGCCTCGCTCCACGCTCCCGGTCCCAGTAATCCTTTGCGAGAATGACCACGATGACGTCGCGATCTCGCGGGAGCGCGAAGTCTCGCGGTCATTCACGCAAAGGATTACTGGGACCGGGAGCATGGAGAGAGGCGGGAAGGCTGCACGGGACGCCAGAAGGTGAGAAAAACAATTTTTTTTTTAACATTTTATCTTTTACTACTGATGCCACATAGGCAGCCTCAGTAGTAAAAAGTTGGTCACACTTGTCAAACACTGTTTGACGAGTGTGACCAACCTGTCAATCAGTTCTCCAAGCAATGCTCCAGATCGCTTGGAAAACGCTAGCATTCTGCAAGCTAATTACGCTTGCAAATCGCTAGTTTTTCCACGGGAATTTAAAATGCGATTTTCCTGCGGAATGGAATTCCGGAATTCTCGCGGTAACTTCCACGAGAGTTCCGCTACGTGTGAATGTAGCCTGAGGCGTCCAGTTTTTAGAATGGTGTCACTTTTGGGTATTTTCTGTCATGTACACCCCTCAAAGTGACTTTAAATGTGATGCGGTCCCTAAAAAAAAAATGGTTTTGTAAATTTTGTTGTAAAAATGAGAGATCGCTGGACAGCTTTTAACCCTTATAACTAGGAGTGGTGCCAGTACAAGAAATAAGTGTAGAATTTGTTCTCTAACCACCTTGGGCCCAATTAATTAACTTTAGTATTGGAAGATTCCTTTACATACACATTTTTTCTTTTTTTTACAAATTTCTAAGTTTCGTGTTTTTTTTTATCCATAAGGCTGTTTTATGTGATGCAGCTGCACACTGTTTTTCTTTATCCTGCTTGTGACAGGTTTCACCCTGTCAGTCGTTAACATCAGGAAGCAGGAGAGACAAGCTGAAGCAGTATCTTATATGAAAACATTGGAGATTTAGCACTCTGTACACACAAATGTATGGACTCTCCCACTATATCACTGCTTGCTTGCTTCCTCGATTAGCCAAAAATGATTTCTTCAGCAGAAGAGGATGAGAGGATGCCTTACAGCTGTCTGAAGCAGTATCAGACTGTTAATCAGACAAGAGGTCAGATAACACACCTGCAATAATGAAGGGTTTATTCCCCGAATGGTTAATTGTTCAGAGCCGCCCCTTCTTCTAGCCTTGGTCAACAACATGTAACCATTCTCCAGCCGTCTCCTGAGCAGCCCACATGTGTTTAGCTCAGCTCTTTGCAAAACCATTGCTATAACAAGTGGAATCCGGTAAGGATAATGCAATTATGAGTTATGCATCTCTGTTAGCAGCCATAATGCAACCCCTATGATGTTTGCATTGCATGCTCAGCTCCTGTGATGTTATTTTACTGCATGTTTGTTATAAGCATCCTCTAGTTATGCATCAGTGAGTGTAAAGCTGGCAGCCACTATTTGTGTTAGATATTTCTTTCTCCTTTGCTGCTGTGTATGTTATATTGCTCAGCTCTTATATAATGCATGATAACAGCATCCTGTGTCATTGCTACTGTTGTGATAATACCCTGCATTGCTATTACCTGCCAGTATTCATGTAATGTATACTGTCTACTAGTCTGATATGCTGTATTATCTGTCTTTTGTAGTTTTTACCTGAATCATCCACATTTTGTACAACAATCTGCTGAATTATCCATCTGTTATCTCCCATCGTTGTCCATATCATCCCAATAAATAATAGACTTAAGCACCCATACAGTCTTGTTTCTCGGAGTGGATGAAAGGTTAAGCCGTATGCTGGAACCCACACAGCGTCATACGTGGAAGAAGGCAGAACACATTCGGTATATAAAAAGATACATATGCATGTTTTTCTCAATATCTGACATGAAATCAGAATAAACCTTTCCTGTTTTAGGTAAATTAGGAATTAATATTTGCCAAATTACAGAATAATGAGAAAGGGAATGTTTTAAGGCATTTTTATTAAACATTACAATGTTAAGTGAAAAACTGAGAGAAGCAGGAAGAGAAGCTCGTTGTCACAGGACCATAAGGTCGAAAGTCGCATATGAGTGATGTGTCCATGTGATGACTGCTGGAACCTGCAAGCAGAGCTGAATCCTGACAGTGAGGATATTACAAGCTGTTAGGATTGGCTGAAGGGCTTCATTTTATAATTAAAGGGTGCGTCCAGGTTTGAGATGAAAATCTGCAGCCTCTACAGTATAGGTGGCCGCAGGCTTCTGAATTCTCACAGTGCATGCACTGCACACTTTTATGATTCTCCCTTGCACAAGTATGTGATTTGTACACTTCTGGCCACATTCCAACTAGACATGCCCAGCATTACTCAATCCATTTTCATTGAGTGAGACCACACATGTCTAGTTAGCACATGACCAAATGTATGAAAATCACCAGTACAAGAGAATCCTGAGAGCGTGCAGTGAGCACTGTGGGAATTCAGAGGTCTGCAGTCCCATATAATGACTGCAGACTCATCCACAAACTTGGACAGACCCTTTAATGCTCCTAACATAAACAAAAGCATGAGCATTATTAAGTATCCCAAATAACATTTACATCAAGGTACCTGATAGATGACGTCGTCTCTGGAGTCATTCTCTTTCAGGCCTCTCACATGTCAGTGTCTCCGGTACGTGTAGTGACAGTTTTCTCACGTACCGGAGACACTGACACACGTAGACCCATTCAAATGAATGGGTCTATGCACATGTCAGCGTGTTTTCACGGACCATGTGTCTGTGTGAAAAATACGCTGACATGTCCGTTTTAACACGGACACACAGCCCACAACACATGCTGCACACGGAGAAAAGTTTACACTGTCCTCCGTGCTCATGGATGGCCACCGGGGAAGAAGCGCTACTGTAAGCGCTGTTCCCCTGTGGCTGGTGCTGAACGCGGCTGTCATGCTTCTCTCCTGCTCGCTGTTGCCAGCAGAGCAGGAGAGAAGCATGACAGCCGCATTCAGAATGAATGAAAACCTGACGTGGGGTCTCCCTCAGTTTGTGAACCAACCAGACGACCCTTACAGCTGAGGGCTATCCCCACGCTGTTTAATTAATTTAAAAAAACGGCATGGGGCCCCCCCCTATTTTTGACAACCAACCTGACTAAAGCTGACAGCTGAGGGCTGATATTCTCAGGCTGGTAAGGGGCCATTCATTTTGGCACTCCACAGCCTAAAAACAGCAGCCCCCAGCTGCCCAAAAAAGGCGCATCTAGATGCGCCTATTCTTGAGCTTTGCCTGGCTCTTCCCACTTGCCCTGTAGTGGTGGCAAGTGGGGTAATAAGAGGTTAATGCCACCTTTCTATTGTAAGGTGACATTAAGCCCAGATTAGTAATGGAGAAGTGTCAATAAGATACCTCTCCATTACTAATCCTATAGTAATTAAAGGGTTAAATAAACACACGCAATAAGAGCAGAGAATTTTAATGAAAGAATACACTACACACAGTTTTAAAATCTTTATTACACTGCTAATTCCATTGCGAAGCCATCGATCTCCTGTAAAAAAGGTGAAAATAATAAAGCAACATTACCTCTCCGGCGCTCAGTCACGTCCCATAGCGTAAATCCATCTCAGGGGGTTAATCAGTTTACAGGCGGAGCATTGCTAACACAGCCGCTCCAGACTGTAAACTACTGAATAATTAATGGAAGCAGCCGGCGCATGCTCAGTAAATAGTGGTGACTTCACCGCTCATCACTGAGTCTGCGCTTTGCCTCCCCATTCATTCTAGTCATTTACAGTTGGGAGTGGCTGTCTTAGCAATGCTCCGCCTGTAAACTGATTAACCCCCTGAGATGGATTTACGCCGTGACTCATATTCACCTGCCGCCACCTTCATCCTTTTCCAGTATCGCTACTGTCTCAGGTGAAAAGGGACCTGCCGGCAGCTCCAGTGTTTTTCATGGAGCGCGCTGGAGGTCACTTTTCTATACATCGCTATGACCGCTTCATTCTGGCTTTCACAGACTTGCACTGAGCTCTTGTGATGTAGCGTCTGACTTCCAGACGGAAGTTATAAGTTCAATGGCGCAGTGGGATCGGAGCGACATCAGTAAAAGGTCAAGTTGTCAGAAGGTGAGTATAAGAACGGGGGCCAGGGCTTTAATTTAAAGCGCCACTCCAGCAATAAAAAAAAAAACAGCTGGAGCGGTGATTAAAGCATTTTGGGTAAATAAAAGTAACTTTATTAAACAAAATCAACACATATAATCATACAGCACCACTATCCTAGCCAAGGTAATAACAAAAGCATTAGTAGAAACGCGACGATTTACCAAACTGTGCCTGAAGTTTGCAGATTCTCAGTGAAACCGAACACTAATCCGAATGTGCTACGTTCGTGCCGAATTTGAGATTGGCGAATGTTTTCCGTACAAGTTCTCTCATCTCTATTGATTAGTGACGTCTGGCACGCTCATGAAACACCGGAGCAATTCAGCACATCAGACTGCCAGAGACCGATGGGAGTGGTGGTGATAGACGGTGAAGTCGGCGGCAGGCAAGTGCCAGAGCAGGGGCCTCAGATTGGAAGCACCCTGCAGTGGGAAAATGAAAACGCTTTAACCCCTTTCTAACATCTGACATAATATCCCGTCCACGGGACCCGGGACCCTATGACCGGGGACAGGATAGTATGTCATCACGATCAGCGGCGCTCACGGGGGGAGTGCCGCTGATCGCAGCCGGGTGTCAGCTGATTATCACAGCTGACACACAGCACTATGTGTCAGGGGCGGTCATGCACCGCCCCCAGCACGTTAACCCCTGGCACACTGCGATCAAACACGACCGCAGTGTACCAGGGGTTTAGAGAAGCATCGGCAGGGAGGGGGCTCCCTCCGTGCTTCCCTGCGACCCCCAGCACAGCGCGATGTGCAGCGCTGCTCTGGGGGTCTCCTTCCCTGCAGGTCCCGGGATCCAATATGGCCGTGGGGGCATTCGGGGACCTGCAGGGAGGCGGCTTCCTCAGTGCCTGCAGAGCGCAGGCATGAGGAAGCCTTGTGCAGTGCCTGTCACATCGCTGATCTGACACAGCGCTGTGTGACATGTCAGATCAGCAATCTGACACATGACAGTGATGTCCCGCCTTGGGACAATAAAGTAAAAAAAAAAAAAAGTAAAAATAATTTATAAACAATCACTAAATAAATTTAAAGAAAATTCCCTAATAAATTCATTTTTTGGAAATAAAATAATAAAAAAAATAAAAGTACACATATTTAGTATCACCGCATCCGTAACGACCCGCCCTATAAAACTGTCCCATTAGTTAACCCCTTTAGTGAACCCCTTAAAAATAAAAATAAAAAACAAAGCAAAAAATAATGCTTTATTATCATACCGCCAAACAAAAAGTGCAATAACACGCGATCAAAAAGACGGATATAAATAACCATGGGACTGCTGAAAACGTCATCTTGTCCCGCAAAAAACAAGCCGCAACCCAGCATCATCAGCGAAAAAATAAAAAAGTTATAGCTCGCAGAATAAAGTGATGCAAAAATAATTATTTTTTATATAAAATTGTTTTCATTGCATAAAACCGCCAAAACATAATAAACGACATAAATGAGCTATTGCTGTAATCGTACTGACCCAAAGAATAAAACCGCTTTATCAATTTTACCACGATGTAAACGCACCCCCCAAAAGAAATTCATGAAATGCTGGTTTTTGTTCATTCTGTGTCCCAAAAATCAGAATAAAAAGAGATCAAAAAATGTAATGTGCCCGAAAATGGTACCAATAAAAACCTCAACTCGTCCCACAAAAAATAAGACCTCACATGACTCGGTGGGTCAAAATATGGAAAAATTATAGCTCTCAAAGAGTGGTGATGCAAAAACTAGTTTTACAATAAAAAGCGTCTCTTAGCGTGTGACAGCTACATAAAAACCCGCCATAAATAGTAAATCAAACCCCCCGTTATCACCCCCTTACTTAGGGAAAAATAATACATTTTTTTAAAAAAATGTATTTATTTCCATTTTCCCATTAGGGTTAGGGTTAGAGTTAGGGCTAGAATTAGGGCTGAGATTAGGGTTAGGGGTGTGTTGGAGTTAGAATTGAGGGGGTTTCCACTGTTTGGGCACATCAGGTGCTCTCCAAACGCAACATGGCGTCTGATCTCAATTCCAGCCAATTCTGCGTTGAAAAAGTCAAATGGTGCTCCTTCCCTTCCAAGCTCTGCCATGCGCACAAACAGTGTTTTACCCTCACATATAGGGTATCAGCGTACTCAGGACAAATTGCAAAACAACTTTTGGGGTCCAATTTCTCCTATTACCCTTGGGAAGATAAAAAATTGGGGACTAAAAGATCATGTTTGTGGAAAAAATATGATTTTTTTTATTTTCATGCCCGGGCGTTATAAACTTCTGTGAAGCACTAGGGGGTTCAAAGTGCTCACCACTAGAGTTGAGCGAAACGGGTCGAACAATTTCAAAAGTCGCCGACTTTTGGCAAAGTCGGGTTTCATGAAACGAAACCCGACCCTAGGATGAGGTCGGCCACGAGGTCGGCGACTTACGCGCCAAAGTCGCGTTTCAAAAGTTTGTTTTGCGCTCTTTTTCAGCCAATCAGGATCCACAGACACTGTGGGCAACGTGATGACATAGGCAGGGGTCACCACCATCTTTCAGAAGGGCATGCAAGTGATTGGCTTGCTTTGGTGGGCGTCACAGGGGGTATAAAAGGGCGTGCACGCCGACCGCCATCTTACTTCTGCCGATCTCAGTATAGGGAGAGGTTGCTGATTCTGTAGGGAGAGCGTTAGGCAGGGAAGAAGACAAAAAAACTGCTTCTGCTGCTAGCGATTTGGCCTGCACAACACACCAGTCACTGTGTGTGCAGTGCAAGGGGAGGCTATATAGTGGTGTATCAGTGGTGTTGGTTGTTGGGCTGCCTTCTAAGGCTTCCTGACATTCCTGCATTGCTGTTTACCCACTGCTCCGCAAACTGCTTTTTTAAAAGCAATCCAATCTCCCTTATCCTCTAGTCACTTTTGTCACAGCTGTGCCATCGAGCCTGTGACATAGCGCTCAGATATCAGTGGGCCTCACACAATCCAAAAGTGTCCAGTGTCCAAAAGTGTGTGCAGAGATTCAAAATCTCCCTTATCCTCTAGTCACTTTGGTCACAGCTGTGCCATCGAGCCTGTCACATAGCGCTCAGATATTCATTGGGCCTCACACAATCCAAAAGTGTCCAGTGTCCAAAAGTGTGTGCAGAGATTCAAAATCTCCCTTATCCTCTAGTCACTTTGGTCACAGCTGTGCCATCGAGCCTGTGACATAGCGCTCAGATATTCATTGGGCCTCACACAATCCAAAAGTGTCCAGTGTCCAAAAGTGTGTGCAGAGATTCAAAATCTCCCTTATCCTCTAGTCACTTTGGTCACAGCTGTGCCATCGAGCCTGTCACATAGCGCTCAGATATCAGTGGGCCTCACACAATCCAAAAGTGTCCAGTGTCCAAAAGTGTGTGCAGAGATTCAAAATCTCCCTTATCCTCTAGTCACTTTGGTCACAGCTGTGCCATCGAGCCTGTCACATAGCGCTCAGATATTCATTGGGCCTCACACAATCCAAAAGTGTCCAGTGTCCAAAAGTGTGTGCAGAGATTCAAAATCTCCCTTATCCTCTAGTCACTTTGGTCACAGCTGTGCCATCGAGCCTGTGACATAGCGCTCAGATATTCATTGGGCCTCACACAATCCAAAAGTGTCCAGTGTCCAAAAGTGTGTGCAGAGATTCAAAATCTCCCTTATCCTCTAGTCACTTTGGTCACAGCTGTGCCATCGAGCCTGTCACATAGCGCTCAGATATTCGTTGGGCCTCACACAATCCAAAAGTGTCCAGTGTCCAAAAGTGTGTGCAGAGATTCAAAATCTCCCTTATCCTCTAGTCACTTTGGTCACAGCTGTGCCATCGAGCCTGTGACATAGCGCTCAGATATTCATTGGGCCTCACACAATCCAAAAGTGTCCAGTGTCCAAAAGTGTGTGCAGAGATTCAAAATCTCCCTTATCCTCTAGTCACTTTGGTCATAGCTGTGCCATCGAGCCTGTCACATAGCGCTCAGATATTCATTGGGCCTCACACAATCCAAAAGTGTCCAGTGTCCAAAAGTGTGTGCAGAGATTCAAAATCTCCCTTATCCTCTAGTCACTTTGGTCACAGCTGTGCCATCGAGCCTGTCACATAGCGCTCAGATATTCATTGGGCCTCACACAATCCAAAAGTGTCCAGTGTCCAAAAGTGTGTGCAGAGATTCAAAATCTCCCTTATCCTCTAGTCACTTTGGTCACAGCTGTGCCATCGAGCCTGTGACATAGCGCTCAGATATCAGTGGGCCTCACACAATCCAAAAGTGTCCAGTGTCCAAAAGTGTGTGCAGAGATTCAAAATCTCCCTTATCCTCTAGTCACTTTGGTCACAGCTGTGCCATCGAGCCTGTCACATAGCGCTCAGATATCAGTGGGCCTCACACAATCCAAAAGTGTCCAGTGTCCAAAAGTGTGTGCAGAGATTCAAAATCTCCCTTATCCTCTAGTCACTTTGGTCACAGCTGTGCCATCGAGCCTGTCACATAGCGCTCAGATATCAGTGGGCCTCACACAATCCAAAAGTGTCCAGTGTCCAAAAGTGTGTGCAGAGATTCAAAATCTCCCTTATCCTCTAGTCACTTTGGTCACAGCTGTGCCATCGAGCCTGTCACATAGCGCTCAGATATCAGTGGGCCTCACACAATCCAAAAGTGTCCAGTGTCCACAAGTGTCTGCAGAAATTCAAAATCTCCCCTGTCCTATAGACACCTTGTACCTTGTTTTACATTACTATATAGTTTGTTGGATTTTGTCTACATTTCTACCAAAAATGAGGAAGGCTGGTGGAAGAGGCCGTGGAATTGGGCGGGGGTTGGCAGATGGTAATGATGGTGTTGGATCTGATGGTAGTGGCAAGAGCAAAATAGGACCGAATGCAGGAGGTGTTGAGCCTGCGTCATCGCCTGGCTACATAAGGCCTCGAACGCTTAGTTTTCTAGGAGTTGGCAAACCGCTTTTAAAGCCAGAGCATCAGGAAAAAGTTTTGTCTTACATTGCTGACTCAGCCTCCAGCTCTATCGCCTCCTCTTCTTCAGTTGTAAAAAGTAAAAGCACTGAGTCGTCATTGGAGGCTCATGTTCATGAACCACACCTTTCCTTGTGTCCTTCACCCCAACCAAGATTGAAGGATGACGCAGGCCATACTACTGATTACTCCATGTAGCTGTTTTCACATACCATGCCTGGATTATCAAGTCAAATGGTGAATTACCCAGGCCAAGATGAATCTGACATGGAGTGCACTGATGCACAGCCGCTGATGGATGATTCTGCTGGTACATTCACTCAGAGCACTACATTGTCCTCGCAGTGTACAGAGCCAGATTCTGACCCTGATGAGACTCAGGTGCCCCTTCCCGCACACTATACCACCATACACGGTGACACAGAGGAAGGTGCACATGACATAGAAGAGGAGGTGATGGATGACCCAGTTGTTGACCCAGATTGGCATCCATTGGGGGAAGAGGGTGCTGCTTCCAATAGCTCAGATGAGGAGCATCCACAGCAGACATCGACATCGCAACAGCTGTTATCTGGCAGGCCCGTAGCACTCCAAAGACAGGTTCCAAACATCAAAAGAGTTGCTGGACAGCTTGTCCAGAGGGTCAAAAGATCACAGCGTGCTAGGCCGCAAAAATGTCTGCCAAAGTAGGAAGAGTGCAGTGTGGCACTTTTTTGAACAAAATCCTCATGATCAGGCCAAGGTTATCTGTAAGAAGTGCGCAAAGACCTTTAGCCGAGGGAAAAATCTGAAAAATTTGAATACCAGTTGCATGCTTAGACATTTAACCAGCATGCACTTGCAAGCGTAGACACAACACCAAACCTCAAGTGCCACATGTGCAACTGATCACAACGAAGGTAGTCAGCAACGCTACATTGTTTCCCCCACTGTAAGCCCACCGGTTAGCACAGCAGCAAATGTTGAGGTGTCGTTGCAAGGCCACAGCAGTCAGGGAATCCCACTGTTATATCAACGAAAGACTGATTCTAGGCCATCAGAAAGAACACCAACTCCATCACCATCATCAACCCTCTCTCAGTCCGCCCTGTCCACCGCTACTTCCACCATATAGAGTTCTCAAGTCCGGCTCACCTTCCCAGACACTATGAGTAGGTCAAGAAAGTACTCAGTCTCTCATCCGCGTACACTGGGTTTGAACGCCCACATTGCCAAACTAATCTCGTTTGAGATGATGCCCTTTCGGTTGGTGGAAAGCACAGCTTTCCGCGAACTCATGGCCTATGCAGTAGCACGCTATGACCTACCCAGTCGCCACTTCTTCTCTCGCAAAGCCATCCCAGCCCTCCACCATCATGTGAAAGACCGCATTGTCCATGCACTCAAGCAGTCAGTGAGCGGAAAGGTGCACCTCACAACTGATGCATGGTCCAGTCGGCATGGCCAGGGCCGTTACGTGTCCATCACTGCGCACTGGGTTAATGTGGTGGATGCAGGGTCCACAGGGGACAGCGGTGGTGGGACAGTGCTGCCTAGCCCACGGTATAGGAAACAGTTGGCTGTAGGCGTTCGACCCTCCTCCTCCTCCTCCTCCAGAAGCGAAAGCTCGTCCACAGAGCGCAGTCGTACGAGCACTCCATCTGCAGCTGCCACTGTTGCACACGATGTGTCCCCCTATCGAGCAGCTAGTGGAAAGCGTCAGCAGGCTGTGTTGCAGATGATGTGTTTGGGCAACAGACACACCGCCGAGGTGCTGGCCGAGTACTTGAAGCGACAAACTGAGTCATGGCTGGGCAGTGTACATCTTGAGGCAGGCAAGGTAGTTAGTGATAACGGCCGTAATTTTGTGGCAGCCATAGCCCTTTCAAAACTCAGCCACATACCTTGCTTGGCTCACACCTTGAACCTGGTGGTGCAGTGCTTCCTCAAAAATTATCCGGAGTTAACAGCCCTGCTCCAGAAGGTGCGAAGACTGTGCGCGCACATCCGCCGGTCGCCTGTACACTCCGTTCATATGCAGAAGCTGCAGCGATTGCTCCACCTTCCCAACCACCGCCTCATTATCGACATTGCAACAAGGTGGAACTCCACCCTGCACATGGTGGAGCGGCTGTGCGAGCAGAGGCAGGCCATAATGCATTTGTGGGAGGATACACGGCCAGGCACTTTGAGAGCTGACATGGAGTTGACAGGTGTGCAGTGGTCGAAGCTGAAAGACCTCTGTAAAGTCCTTCAGTGTTTTGAGGAATGCACACGGCTGGTAAGCGCAGACGACGCCATCCTAAGCATGAGCATCCCACTTATGCGTCTGCTCATGCAAACTTTGACGCACCTTAAGGAGCAGGCGTCTGCAGCCAATGTTGATGAGGAGGAAGAGGAGGAGGGAATCCTTGATGACATTCAGCCATTGTCTGCTCAGGGACCTCTCCTGGACGAGGTGGAGGAAGAAGAGGAGGAGGAGGATGATGATGGGGATGATTACTTAGGGGAGGAGGATGCATCTCGTGGGGCAAGTGAAAATGTTGGCGTGGCAAGGTCTGGTACAGGGTTTGTGCGTGACTGGAGGGATGTGGATTTGCCAGAAAGTGCTCCTCCACCCAGCACTCGCAGTGCATCATTGACTCCGGGAACATTGGCCCACATGTCAGATTATGCCTTGCAGATCCTAAAAAGGGACCCCCGCATTGCCAAAATGATGAACGATGACGACTACTGGTTGGCCAGCATCCTGGATCCACGCTATAAAGGCAAATTACAAAACATCATGCCACAGGAGAACCTTGACCTAATATTGGCTAATAAACAAGCAACTCTGGTAAATCGGTTGCTTGAGGCATTCCCAGCACACAGCAGCGGTGATGGTTCTCACACGAGCCGTACGGGCCGGGGGCAGCTTGGCAGAGGTGTTCGTGGTGCACACAGAAGAAGTGGCGTTGGAGACAGGGGTTTCATGACAATGTTGTGGACTGATTTTTCAAATACCGCTCACACAACTGGTAATACTGCATCGATGGAAAGTGACAGGAGACAGCAGTTGTCAACTATGGTTACAAACTACTTTTCCTCCCATATCGATGTTCTCCCACACAGGTCATTCCCCTTTGACTATTGGGCCACTAAACTGGACACCTGGCCTGAATTGGCCCAATATGCCTTACAGGAGCTCGCTTGCCCAGCTGCAAGTGTGCTATCGGAAAGAGTCTTCAGTGCAGCTGGATCAATCCTGACAGAAAAAAGGACCCGTCTGTCAACCCAAAATGTGGATGATCTAACCTTCATTAAAATGAACCATGCATGGGTTTCCAAGGATTTTGTCCCACCTTCCCCTGATGACACATAGGGTGACAGAAAAATGGCTTGCTTTGGTCCACCTCTTCCTGGGACTTCACCTATTTCGCCTTTTGCATCAGCTGAATGTCCAACATCAACATATGCCACTTTCTAAAACTCCCTAACTGTGCTGCCTCCCCCCCATGGCCGGGGTCACCACCTAGCGCATGACACCGTGCGAGTGCCGTTGCCCTGGACAGGTGGGTAGGCCGACTCTTGGGCGCGGGCACTGGCACAGGGTCCCTCATAGTGCAATCAAGTGTCTCTGACGGTGGTGGTGCACACCCGCCGTCAGACACACCGCTGTACTATGAGGGGCCCAGTGCCAGTACCGACGCCCACGAGTGGGCCCCCCTTGCTTGGGCAGGGCCCCAGCATTTGCAATCTTAACCTCTCCCTGCTCCTCCGCTGTGTAATCTGGGCCGTCAAATCCATACTGTGCCTGACACCGTCTGAGCCTGCCTCCTGATGTATAGACATATATTTTGAATGTGTACGCTATCCATACATGTTATCTGGGGATACGGTACCCTTTCTAACCTTTGTGCAATCACGTGCAATCCATACTGGGCCTAACACCGTCTGAGCCTGCCTCCTGAGACATATATTTTGAATGTGTACGCTATCCATACATGTTATCTGGGGATACGGTACCCTTTCTAACCTTTGTGCAATCACGTGCAATGCATACTGGGCCTAACACCGTCTGAGCCTGCCTCCTGAGACATATATTTTGAATGTGTACGCTATCCATACATGTTATCCGGGGATACGGTACCCTTTCTAACCTTTGTGCAATCACATGCAATCCATACTGGGCCTAACACCATCTGAGCCTGCCTCCTGATGTATAGACATATATTTTGAATGTGTACGCTATCCATACATGTTATCTGGGGATACGGTACCCTTTCTAACCTTTGTGCAATCACGTGCAATCCATACTGGGCCTAACACCATCTGAGCCTGCCTCCTGAGACATATATTTTGAATGTGTACGCTATCCATACATGTTATCCGGGGATACGGTACCCTTTCTAACCTTTGTGCAATCACGTGCAATCCATACTGGGCCTAACACCGTCTGAGCCTGCCTCCTGAGACATATATTTTGAATGTGTACGCTATCCATACATGTTATCCGGGGATACGGTACCCTTTCTAACCTTTGTGCAATCACGTGCAATCCATACTGGGCCTAACACCGTCTGAGCCTGCCTCCTGAGACATATATTTTGAATGTGTACGCTATCCATACATGTTATCCGGGGATACGGTACCCTTTCTAACCTTTGTGCAATCACGTGCAATCCATACTGGGCCTAACACCGTCTGAGCCTGCCTCCTGAGACATATTTTGAATGTGTACGCTATCCATACATGTTATCCGGGGATACGGTACCCTTTCTAACCTTTGTGCAATCACGTGCAATCCATACTGGGCCTAACACCGTCTGAGCCTGCCTCCTGATGTATAGACATATATTTTGAATGTGTACGCTATCCATACATGTTATCCGGGGATACGGTACCCTTTCTAACCTTTGTGCAATCACGTGCAATCCATACTGGGCCTAACACCGTCTGAGCCTGCCTCCTGAGACATATATTTTGAATGTGTACGCTATCCATACATGTTATCCGGGGATACGGTACCCTTTCTAACCTTTGTGCAATCACGTGCAATCCATACTGGGCCTAACACCGTCTGAGCCTGCCTCCTGATGTATAGACATATATTTTGAATGTGTACGCTATCCATACATGTTATCCGGGGATACGGTACCCTTTCTAACCTTTGTGCAATCACGTGCAATCCATACTGGGCCTAACACCGTCTGAGCTTGCCTCCTGAGACATATATTTTGAATGTGTACGCTATCCATACATGTTATCCGGGGATACGGTACCCTTTCTAACCTTTGTGCAATCACGTGCAATCCATACTGGGCCTAACACCGTCTGAGCCTGCCTCCTGATGTATAGACATATATTTTGAATGTGTACGCTATCCATACATGTTATCCGGGTATACGGTACCCTTTCTAACCTTTGTGCAATCACGTGCAATCCATACTGGGCCTAACACCGTCTGAGCCTGCCTCCTGAGACATATATTTTGAATGTGTACGCTATCCATACATGTTATCTGGGTATACGGTACCCTTTCTAACCTTTGTGCAATCACGTGCAATCCATACTGGGCCTAACACCATCTGAGCCTGCCTCCTGAGACATATATTTTGAATGTGTACGCTATCCATACATGTTATCTGGGGATACGGTACCCTTTCTAACCTTTGTGCAATCACGTGCAATCCATACTGGGCCTAACAACGTCTGAGCCTGCCTCCTGAGACATATATTTTTAATGTGTACGCTATCCATACATGTTATCCGGGGATACGGTACCCTTTCTAACCTTTGTGCAATCACGTGCAATCCATACTGGGCCTAACACCGTCTGAGCCTGCCTCCTGAGACATATATTTTGAATGTGTACGCTATCCATACATGTTATCCGGGGAAACGGTACCCTTTCTAACCTTTGTGCAATCACGTGCAATCCATACTGGGCCTAACACCGTCTGAGCCTGCCTCCTGATGTATAGACATATATTTTGAATGTGTACGCTATCCATACATGTTATCTGGGGATACGGTACCCTTTCTAACCTTTGTGCAATCACGTGCAATCCATACTGGGCCTAACACCGTCTGAGCCTGCCTCCTGAGACATATATTTTGAATGTGTACGCTATCCATACATGTTATCCGGGGATACGGTACCCTTTCTAACCTTTGTGCAATCACGTGCAATGCATACTGGGCCTAACACCGTCTGAGCCTGCCTCCTGATGTATAGACATATATTTTGAATGTGTACGCTATCCATACATGTTATCCGGGGATACGGTACCCTTTCTAACCTTTGTGCAATCACGTGCAATCCATACTGGGCCTAACACCGTCTGAGCCTGCCTCCTGAGACATATATTTTGAATGTGTACGCTATCCATACATGTTATCCGGGGATACGGTACCCTTTCTCACCTTTGTGCAATCACGTGTAATCCATACTGGGCGTGAGAACGGCTGGCGAGCTGTTAAGCAAGCTACAGCACCTGTGGTTTGCACACGTAAGTTTTTCATTTTTTCAGGAATGACGGTTAGGCCTAATTCCGGAACTGCGGTTGACCTGCACTTACTGGGAAATCATTGTTCGCGGGTAATAATTGTAATCAGTGATCCCCATCACTAACGTTGTTCAGCGGGTTATCTGCACCTGTAAGCGACAAACGCTGGCCTTTTCAGTGTAGCGCACATGCAGCCACGGACATGTAAGGGCATGACACACCAGTTATTGGCCAATCTCATGTGCCAGAGCCTCACGTGTCCCTCTAGTAAGCCGGACTCGGACCGCGGGGCATGACGGAGTCTCGTTCGTTAACGGAATTAAGCTTGCAATGTGTGCATCTGTTCTGTAGCTGGCATGGTTGAGGTTTCCCAGGTGGAGTCGAATTTAACCGTAGGCTCCACTCCTGGTGGTGCCCTTCTGGACATTCCTTTAAGGTTCAGCTTTGCAACCATACTGCCCACGTAAAACAAACACTTTGCCTTCATGAACGCTGTTTGGAGGGTCATGACTCGTGGGAATAACGCCGCCCAATCAGTTAACCTGCTAGAGAGATCCTTCGTTGCTCCCAAGCATGACATCACACTCCCTAGGAAGAAGGTAATGCCACTGTGGCGACCGTAATCCTGGGGGCGACACAAGTGCACTGATGCCCAGCCACTGCTCGATGAATCTGCTGGTACATTGACCCAGACCACTACATTCCCCTCGCACGCTACCCGGCCTGAATCTGACTCTGATGAAACTCAGGTTACCCTTCCCATATACAGTTCCATCTTACACGGTGACAAAGAGGAAGCTGCAGATGAAAGTGCAGGTTCGGCCCACCCGCCATCAGACACACCACCGTACTATCAGGGGCCCTGTGCCAGTGCCGTCGCCAACGAGTGGGCCCCCCCTGCTTGCCCAGGATCACAGCACTTGCAAAGTTGAAATACTGTGCAGTGAGATGGAAGATGGGGACGACGAGGAGTCTAGACTAGTACAGGGATTCCCTAGTGAGGAGACTTATTTGATTGTTTTCAATGTTGGGACAGCAATTTTTGGGGAGCACTATACTCTGGAGAATGATAGATGGGGCCCACCATTCACTGGAACATTCCAAAGGTGGACATCAGACACTGGAGCAGCATTTACAGGGCCCATTATACACTAGAGCATTAGAAATGGGGCCCATTATGTTTGGAGCATTATTTGGGCCCATAAGACAGTGGAGCTTCATCCATGGGGACCAACATATACTGTAGCATTATGTGGAGCTCATCATATACTGTTTCAAACATTATATGGGACCAATGATTCTGTATGGAGAAATAGATGGGCCTCGTCATGAGATGTAAAAAGTGAGGTATTTTTCATTGTACTTTACCGCTATTTCTCTGCCGTATCGGAGCATGATGAGTTGTGGTATGTGTTAAAGGGGCGCTTTTTCGCCCAGGGCACATGAAAATCTGCAGCCAGCCCTCCCCCCCCACAACTTTAGCCAAATAACCCCCATTTTTCAGTGCGTAACTTGTATTATGAAGTTAATTAAGGTTGACAAGCTTAAGTAAGAAGAATTGATGCTTTTGGCATTCAAATGGGCACTGTAGGTGTGTTTCCTGTCCTCCTCTCACTGCCGACTTTTATTCCCCATTGACTTACATTGGGTTTCGTGACGACCCCGACTTTTCCCTATAATCGGACGATCTTGCTCGACCCGACTTTTGGAAAAGTCGGGTTTGACGAAACGAAACGCGACCCTAAAAAACCAAAAGTCGCTCAACTCTACTCACCACACATCTAGATAAGTTCCTTGGGGGTCTAGTTTCCAAAATGGTGTCATTTGTGGGGGGTTTCCACTGTTTAGGCACATCAGGGGCTTTCCAAACGCAGCATGGCGTCCGATCCCAATTCCAGCCAAAAAAGTCAAATGGCGCTGCCTCCCTTCCGAGCTCTGCCAAGCGCCCAAATAGTGGTGTACCCCACATGTGGGATATCAGCGTACTCAGGACAAATTGCACAATAACTTTTGGGGTCGTTACCCTTGGAAAAATAAAAATTGGGGACTAAAAGATCATGTTTGTGGAAGAAATATAATTTTTTTCATTTTACGGCTGTACGTTATAAACTTATGTGAAGCCCTGGGAGGTTCAAAGTTCTCACCACACATCTAGATAAGTTCCCTGGGTGGTCTAGTTTCCAAAATGGTGTCATTTGTGGGGGCTTTCCACTGTTTTGGCACATCAGGGGCTTTCCAAACCCGACATGGCGTCCAATCTCAATTCCAGCCAAAAAAGTCAAATGGCGCTGCTTCCCTTCCGAGCTCTGCCATGTGCCCAAATAGTCGTTTACACCAGGGTTCCCCAACTCCAGTCCTCAAGGCCCACCAACAGGTCAAGTTTTCAGGATTTCCTTAGTATTGCCCAGGTGATAATTGCATCACTTGTACAATACAAGGGAAATCCTGAAAACATGACCTGTTGGTGGGCCTTGAGGACTGGAGTTGGGGAACCTTGGTTTACACCCATATATGGGGTATCAGCGTACTCAGCACAAATTGCACAATAACTTTTAGGGTCTTGTTACCCTTGGGAAAATAAAAATTGGGGGTGAAAAGATCATTTTTGTGGACAAAATTATTTTTTAATTGTACAGCTGTACATTATAAACTTCTGTGAAGCCCTTGGGGGTTCAAAGTTCTCGTCTCATATCTAGATAAGTTCCTTGGGGGGTCTAGTTTCCAAAATGGGGTCACTTATGGGGGGTTTCCACTGTTAAGGCACATCAGGGGCTCTCCAAACGTGACATGGCGTCCGATCTGAATTCCAGCCAATTTTGCATTGAAAAAGTCAAACGGCGCTCCTTCCCTTCTGAGCTCTGCCATGCGCCGAAACAGTGGTTCCCCCCAACATATCAGGTATCAGCGTACTCAGGACAAATTGCACAATAATTTTTGCTGTCCAATTTCTCCTGTTACTCTTGGTAAAATAAAAAAATTGGACCTGAAGCAATTTTTTTGTGAAAAAAAGTTAAATGTTCATTTTTTTTTTAAACATTCAAGAAATTCCTATGAAGCACCTGAAGGGTTAATAAACTTCTTGAATCTGGTTTTGAGCACCTTGAGGGGTGCAGTTTTTAGAATGGTGTCACTTTTGGCTATTTTCTATCATATAGACCCCTCAAAGTGGCTTCAAATGTGATGTGGTCCCTAAAAATAAAATGGTGTTGCAAAAATGAGAAATCACTGGTCAATTTTTAACCCTTATAAGGCTGGTTTCACATTAGCGCTTTTGTGTGCAGCGCATCGTGCGCACCCGTGCGCATGCGCACTGCGCACCTATACTTAACATGACGTGCGCATGGTCTTGCGCATACTTGCGTTTTCGTGCGCATGCGTTTTTTTGTCTTTTGCGCCAGGCGCGCCAGACGCAACATGTTGCATTTTTGGTTCCGCCCTGTCTCGTCAAAAAAACGCATGCGCACGCTTGCGCACGGAATGCGCAAAAACACCACATTGGAGCCTATGGGAACGCATGCGTGCGCATGGTCTTGCGCACGCTTGCGTTTTTTTGCGCATGCGTTTTTGAGTTAAACAAGTCTAGAATGTTCTCTAGACAATGGAAAAAACGTCACACTTAAAAACGCATGCGCATAAAAAACGCCAACGCATGCAAAAAACGCATGTAAAACGCAAACAACGCTGCGTTTTTTTTACACATCAGCGTGCGCATGACGTTAAAAAAACGCGCGTTTGTTTTGCGTTTTTCTTTGCGTTTTTTATGCGCCCGATGCGCTGCGCAAAAAAACGCTAATGTGAAACTAGCCTTACTTCCTAACAAAAAAAAATTTTGGTTCCCAAATTGTGCTGATGTAAAGTAAATATGTGGGAAATGTTACTTATCAAGTTTTTTGTGTGCCGTGTCTCTGTGATTTAAGGGCATAAAAATTCAAAGTTGGAAAATTGCGAAATTTTCAAAATTTTCGCCAAATTTCCATTTTTTTTCACAAATAAACGCAAGTCATATGAATGAAATTTTACCACTAACATGAAGTACAATATGTCACGAGAAAACAATGTCAGAATCACCGGGATCCATGGAAGCGTTCCAGAGTTATTACCTCATAAAGGGACAGTGGTCAGAATTGCAAAAATTGGCCCGGTCATGACCGTGCAAACCACCCTTGGGGGTGAAGGGGTTAAGGCTAAGTTCACATTAGGCGTTGTTGCAGCTTTTTAATGCAAATTTTATGCTGCACTTTCCAGTACCAGCTATGTCTGGGATTTCAGAGATCTCCTGCACACACCTTGGGGTTTTTTTGTCATCAGTATTTTGTGCTTTCCATGGTTTTTCTGTCACTTCTTTCAGCGTTTTTCACCCATTGAAAAGCATGGTTTTACTGCAAAGCCTGATTCTATGGGACTTAACACTAAACTTTATCAGCGTGAACAAGAGACAAGTCTAACATAACAAAAACCCGCAGCAAAACGCCCAGTGTGAACTTACCCTAAGAGGTGTGTGCCCGCCACAAAGGCTGTGTGCACACGCTGCGGAAAAGGTGCGGATTCATCCGCGCGGATTTTGTAAAATCCGCAGGTGAAACCGCAGGTCAAAATACCTGCGGTTTTACCTGCGGATTGCTCTGCAGTTTGGCCCTGCGGTTTTTCATCTCCTCAATGGAGGAGATGGCAAACCGCAGGGGAATCCGCAGAAAGAATTGACATGTCAATTCTTTCTGCGGATTGAAAACCGCAGATAATCAGTGCGGAAAATTCCGCACCGTCTGCACTGCGGTTTTTGATTCCCATAGGGAATCATTGTACTGTACACCGCAGCACCGCAGCAGCCAAAACCGCTGCGGAACCGCAGCAAAATCCGCAGCGTGTGCACACAGCCAAAGCCTACTCCAGCTAAGGCCCAGTCTCACATTACGAGATCATTAGCGATCTCGCTGTTGCGTCACCGATCAGCGACCTCACCAGCGATCTCACTACGTGTGACACATAGCGGCGACCGGCCCCCCCTACTGGATATCGCTGATCGTGCTCGAATGTCCAGGGCCATTTTTGATCGCTGGCGTCCCGCTGGCCAGCATGCATCGCTGTGTTTGACGCTGACGAGCGACCTCGCTGACGACACAGAACTCAGGGACACAGGCGTGAGTGGTCAGAATCGCTGCTGTGTGACAAGGTCCCAACGACCGCATCGCTGTGAGATCTTCCTGTGTGGCAGCTCACTAGCGACCATTTAGCGACGTACCAGCGATCCTGAACGGGTCATATCGTGGTCAAGGATTGCTGGTGCGTCGCTAAATGTAACGGGACCCTTAGGACTGGGTGACTCACATACTGTGACGTTTCAGAGCTCTTTGTGCTGGATGAATTGTTTGCCTGGAACTCAGCAGCCCAGGACCCCCACAGCCTGGAGCCCACCCTGAGGGAACCTGCACCAGTGTGTAGAGCAGGTCAGTGGCAGAAACCATGAGGTAATGGCTCTTTGTGTGGCGTCCTCATACTCCAGAGAGCAGCTTATAGGTAGCGTTCCCCTTTAAGTGCCCCATGCACGCTGCTGTCTGCAGCACACGGGTCTCCGGCGGCCCCTGCAGCCGGTCTGCTATAACGCCGGGGATGCTGCAGCTTCCATCCTCTCAGCAGCCGGTTGGGCACCGCCTTAATGACGTCACGGGGACTGACGACCCAGCTGTTCGCAAGGCAGGGCCTGCCGTGACGTCACCGACCTGCATTATCTCCGTCACACGGCAGCTGCGGCCGGGGAGGTGAACAATACGCGAGCATCCGCTGCATCGCCGCCGCGGCCTTCTCTGCCCCCGCCCTCCATGAGCAGCATGTAAACAATGCATACATAGCTGTCACCGGGGAGATCGCAGCGTGGGCACGGGCCAGGATGGATTTCCAGCAGCTGGCAGACGTCGCCGACAAATGGTGCTCGAACACCCCTTTCGATCTGATCGCCACCGAGGAAACGGAGCGGAGGATGGATTTCTACGCCGACCCCGGGGTCTCCTTCTACGTGCTGTGCCCTGACAACGGCTGCGGGGACAATTTTGTGAGTATGCGATGTGCCAGGTGCCCGCGCTGCGGACAAGGCCTGGTGGCCGAGGTGGGCATGGCCGTGCGTGCAGGCGGGGGCTTACCATGGTGTGTCCCATAGGCCTAGTGTTTGTGATGGGCTGGCATGTGTCCTGTCTGCTGCACTGCAGGGTTCAGGCCTGGCACTGTGTGTATGGGCAGCACATACCACCATGCATGGAGCACGTACATTAGAGGCAACAGCTGCTCCCCTGCTGGCACAGAACCAGTCAGGCCACTGCCCTGGGAGAGTACTCACTGGGTCAGCTGTTCCAATAAATACCCTGCACAGTGGTGGGCAGGCACCGCCCCTGGGCACATAGGTAGGCAGCAACCCCCCTGCCCCCGGGCACATAGGTAGGCAGCAACCCCCCTGCCCCCGGGCACATAGGTAGGCAGCAACCCCCCTGCCCCCGGGCACATAGGTAGGCAGCAACCCCCCTGCCCCCGGGCACATAGGTGGGCGCGACCCATACCCTCCCCCCACCCTGGGCACAGAGGTGAGCAGGCACCTAATAGTAGGTTTTGTTTTTAATCCCAAGTAAAGAGCTGTTAACTCCAGAGGTGGAAGAATAAGCGGGATGTCATCATTTATCTGTGTCACATGGTATCATTGGTTCTGGGTAATTTTTGGTCACCGGAGTATGATATTCCATAGAGCTTATAGCAGATCTTGTAAAATAATGATAGAGGGCATTGCCAGCGGAAAAGAAACACTGGTGTGTGCTGCCCCCGTGTGTGAAGACTTGAATGGTCCATTACCTGCGTCCTTAGCTTCGCTTCTCAAAGTTAAATGGACGTCATCGTCAGAAATGACCTCTCTAAATCAGTGTTTTTGTTACATGCATTTAAAAAAAATCCATTGTTTTTTTCACACTGGCCACTAGGAATTTTTCAGCTTTACACTTCATGTACTTTCAGGAAGAGTTTTCGGCAGGCTCCTTATCATCAGAGACGCCTACTAGCAGAGGGCATAAAGAAAAGCCCAATACAGAGATTATATTTTATCCAAAAAAAATGTTTACGAAAGTTAATAAAATCATCAAATGCAACCAAAATTGTAGTAAAGTGTTGCGTATGATGGAATGGCACCTATAAGGGTTAATTCAGCACATACATAGTAATTAGAATGGCCTAGATAACAAGACTGAGCTTGATATCGTATGATGAGGGGATATTAATAATCCCATATATAATATGGTTGTCCAATTTAAAGTATATCCATAGTAGTTTAAAAATTCCTATTTTCCATGTGTCTCTGCCGCCCCAATGTACGTTTCGCCCTTGTTTGTCAGGGGGCATCGTAAGCCTTAACAAGTTGTCCTCTATTTTAAGTGACTATCTTGTCATATCGGGAAAATGCCTTTAAAAGGGTTTTATGGTTTTGGCAAACCCTTTTCCTCTTGCTGCAGTTTGTTTTAGGCCGGCGTCACACTAGCTATGGCATCCGATGCGAGTGAATCAGATGCAATATGCTAATGACTCTCGGCTCTTGCTCTGCTGCAAGCAGGAGCCGAGTGTGATGCGACTGTGCTCCGAGATCGCACAAATAGGATCGGAGCACAGCTGCTGAGGAGGAGGAGAAGTGAATTTCTCCATCTCCTCCATTACCGGCGTCCAGGTATAACGCACATCACTCGGATGATGACTTTTCGATGGCCTGCCACCTCAGTACTGCCGACAATAGCAGACACTGATAGCAGTGATGGAAACGTGCCACTGGACCCAGGTAGGGTGGGTAAAGCAGAGTTTGTTTTTAACCCAGTGATGTAATCACTAAGGTGTCAGTTTGTGGTTTAGTGCATATAACCTACACTCAGCTCTTGTTTACTTTAGTATCAGCGTCTCCATTTCTAAAGGATCCATGAGAGGCAGCCTGAACTGAGCTGAAGAGCGCGGCACATCACAAAAAACATAAAACTGCCACTAACCAACACTCGGAACAACCCGTTCAATAAATAATTTCTTCATTGTGAATTGGACGTGAAAAAAAAAAATGTATGTGACCTCAAGATGTTTCATGACATGGGTTTTCCATGGATTGGACTTGTTTCTCCAGCACATCCCAAAAACTCAATCAGATTAAGGGATGCCAGTTTTGTTCAACCATTCATGACCATTTATTTGAAGTGAAGGAGGACACTGGTATTGGGGAAGCTGATGGCCATATAATGTGTCCTTGCTCTGCAACATTCTTTTAGTAGGTGCTACATATTAAAGTAACATCAGTGAATGTCTGGACCCGAGGTTTCTCACCATAAGACTTCGCTCACACGAGCGTATAACACGGCCGAGTGCCATGCAATGTTTTATCAGATAGCACGCAGTCCAATGTTGTTCTATGGGGCAGTGTAGATCAGTGATTATGAAAAGAGAAGGAAGATCCGGCACTGGAGACTTGATAAAATCTACGATGAGTTTTATTCACATAATTTCATGATAAAACCATAAAGGGGAAAACAGACCCCCACGCCTGATGCGTTTCGAACCTTACACCAGGTTCTTCCTCATGTCTCTGAGGAAGAACCTGGTGTAAGGTTCGAAACGCGTCAGGCGTGGGGGTCTGTTTTCCCCTTTATGGTTTTATCATGAAATTATGTGAATAAAACTCATCGTGGATTTTATCAAGTCTCCAGTGCCGGATCTTCCTTCTCTTTTCATGTTTGCAACACATGGTGGTCAGCCATTTGATCCCTAGGCACGACCGGCTTACAGGACTATTTTGGAGAGCACAAATTTCCCTTTCCCCTTCCTAATTTTCTAGATCAGTGATTACTTTCCGATTCGGCAGCTAGTTGAGATTGCATCCGAGAATCGGATCGCATGCACCCATACAAGTCTAAAGGCGCTTGTGAAAGATCGATTGCACTCGGATGTCATCCCAGTGCAGTCCCATTACAGCAGATGCTGGCAATGGAGAAATTACATTCCCAGTCTCCTCGATAACCTGTGCGTCGATTCTCCAGAGCATCTTGGTGACAACTGTTCACCATGTAAGTGATATGCTGTCGACATAATGAAAAAGAGAACTTCATTCATCTGAACCAGCCACAATCTTTCACTCCTGCATGGGTAATCTGCTTTTGGCGGTGCACAAGGTTCAGTATGGGGACTCTGTCTGATCATCAGCTACGGACCCCCAATTGCAGCAAGCTCAGTGTGCTCTGACGCTTTTCTATAATAGGACGGGACCAGACAGGCTAATCTTCGCTCCCCATGTATATACATTTCCCTTGGGCATCCGTGACCCTGTCGCTGGTTCACAGGTTATTCTTATTTAGATCTCTATTGCTAGGTACTAACCGCTACGTAGCATGAACGCTCCACAAGACATGCTGTTTTGGAAATTCTATGATGTGCAGGCCCGGATTGGTAATATACCCAACAGGGCATTTTCCCGCTGGGCTGCTGTCATGTGGGCCGCGGGTGGCAGCGCCCAGTCATTGGAGGCCGCTTGCCAGCTGATGCGGCCATTGGCACTCCATTCTCGCCCTAGCATGAGACCTGCCCTCCCCACACACTCCATCCTCGCGCGCCCCCCCCCCCCCCCCACGCACTCCATCCACGCCCCCCCCCCCCCCCACGCACACTCCATCCACGACCTAGCATGAGAAATGTGTATGGGATGACCGGAGCCAAGTGTGTACGAACCATACAAAACAGGCTGTTCCCACGGACACAGGAGTACACGGTAGAGCCCCGAGGAGCATTTTAAAACTCGCACATGACGTTCCACCTGAAGGGATGTGCTGGAAGCTGACCGGAAATGAGATAACTTCATGAGGAGATTGTGACGGAACTAGGAATGCTTCAAATACATCACCATGTCCTCCTCCGACAGCGCAGACATCAGGATCGCCTTGGAATCGGGGATGCCGGCCATGTGAGCGGATCATGGTATGTCCTGCATCGGGAGGCTCAGGTGGGCACTACAATGGGAGCCGGGCTGCTATAGTATCTTTATAGAATATATCTTTATTTCTTTCTCTCTGTTTCTTTCTTTCTCTGTTCTTTCTCATTCTCTGTTCTCTTTCCCTCATTTTCTTTCTCTCTCTCTGTTCTTTCTTTCTCTCTCTAATCTTTTTCTTTTTTCTTTCTTTCCCCTCTTTCTTTTTCTTTCCTCTTTGTTTCCTCTTTCTCTCTGTTTCTTTCTTTCTTTCTTTCTCTCTGTTCTTTCTTTCCCCTCTTTCTCTCTCTCTGTTCTTTCTTCTCTCTCTCTGTTCTTTCTTCTCTCTCTGTTCTTTCTTCTCTCTCTCTGTTCTTTCTTCTCTCTCTCTGTTCTTTCTTCTCTCTCTCTGTTCTTTCTTCTCTCTCTCTGTTCTTTCTTCTCTCTCTCTGTTCTTTCTTCTCTCTCTCTCTCGCTCTCCTTTCTCTCTCTCTCTCGCTCTCCTTTCTCTCTCTCTCTCGCTCTCCTTTCTCTCTCTCTCTCGCTCTCCTTTCTCTCTCTCTCTCGCTCTCCTTTCTCTCTCTCTCTCTCGCTCTCCTTTCTCTCTCTCTCTCTCGCTCTCCTTTCTCTCTCTCTCTCTCGCTCTCCTTTCTCTCTCTCTCTCTCGCTCTCCTTTCTCTCTCTCTCTCTCGCTCTCCTTTCTCTCTCTCTCTCTCTCGCTCTCCTTTCTCTCTCTCTCTCTCTCGCTCTCCTTTCTCTCTCTCTCTCTCTCGCTCTCCTTTCTCTCTCTCTCTCTCTCTCTCTCGCTCTCCTTTCTCTCTCTCTCTCTCGCTCTCCTTTCTCTCTCTCTCTCTCTCTCTCGCTCTCCTTTCTCTCTCTCTCTCTCTCGCTCTCCTTTCTCTCTCTCTCTCTCTCTCGCTCTCCTTTCTCTCTCTCTCTCTCTCGCTCTCCTTTCTCTCTCTCTCTCTCTCTCTCTCGCTCTCCTTTCTCTCTCTCTCTCTCTCGCTCTCCTTTCTCTCTCTCTCTCTCGCTCTCCTTTCTCTCTCTCTCTCTCTCTCGCTCTCCTTTCTCTCTCTCTCTCTCTCTCGCTCTCCTTTCTCTCTCTCTCTCTCTCTCTCGCTCTCCTTTCTCTCTCTCTCTCTCTCTCTCGCTCTCCTTTCTCTCTCTCTCTCTCTCTCTCTCGCTCTCCTTTCTCTCTCTCTCTCTCTCTCGCTCTCCTTTCTCTCTCTCTCTCTCGCTCTCCTTTCTCTCTCTCTCTCTCGCTCTCCTTTCTCTCTCTCTCTCTCTCTCTCGCTCTCCTTTCTCTCTCTCTCTCTCTCTCTCTCCTTTCTCTCTCTCTCTCTCGCTCTCCTTTCTCTCTCTCTCTCTCTCTCTCTCTCGCTCTCCTTTCTCTCTCTCTCTCTCTCTCTCTCTCGCTCTCCTTTCTCTCTCTCTCTCTCTCTCTCTCTCGCTCTCCTTTCTCTCTCTCTCTCTCTCTCGCTCTCCTTTCTCTCTCTCTCTCTCTCTCTCGCTCTCCTTTCTCTCTCTCTCTCTCTCTCTCTCGCTCTCCTTTCTCTCTCTCTCTCTCTCGCTCTCCTTTCTCTCTCTCTCTCTCTCGCTCTCCTTTCTCTCTCTCTGTCTCTCTTCCTTAGTGCCAGTCAGTGTGCCCATAATGCCAGCCACTGTACCCTCAGTACCAGTCAGTGTGATCAGCAGTGTTAAATGGGTGCGGTTGGGCGTGGACATGGGTGTGACTAGTTGTAAAATGGGTGTGGCCGGGACGTGGCCTAAAATTTGCCGCGACGTGCTGAGTGCGTCATCCTTTGTCCCTCTTTCCCTTCGTCAAAAGTTGGGAGGTATGGAGTATCCAAAATCCTGTTTAAAGTAAACTCTGTTAACACCTTCTCTGCCTCCTGCTCTTCACTGCATCCAACGAACCTCACTTCCAGTATCTCTTTTAGTGTCTCGCATGTTAATACCTGCCACTTTGTCCCTCTTTCCCTTCTTCAAAACTTGGGAGGTATGATGGGGGCGGCTATGACCAGGGGGTCTGGTTGCCCAATGGATAGCAGTTCTGCCAGGAATTCTGTCATCGTGCGTACAAAAGGGGACCTGTACCTAAAAGCAATAAATAGGACTGAGCTGAAATACTGGGCACAGCTCTGACTACATGTTATATAGTCGTATAGTCTCCTCTCACTTCTTGTAACCTACAAGTGTACAAAGATATTATATAGTCACCATGTGACTAGTGGGCCTGTGTAATTTCAAATGCCAGGGCTGAATTTTAGTCCCAGTCCGGCCCTGATGATGTGGTCTTCTGAACATTATAATATGGCCCTTGATGGCTTTCCTGCTTTGAGCACAGTTAATTCAAGAACAGCTAGTTCACTTGCTGCCTAATGTAACTCATCTTATGACTGGTGCCAGTTGTCGCCTTTAAAACAGGTGAAGTGACTGTAGATCTTTGTGCAATCTGCAAAATTAAGCAACTGTCTAAATTTGCCTTTAAAAATAAAAATTCTGTTGACATGCTGCTGTAGAATGTCTGCAAGTCTTTTATCTAGCTGAGAGCTTTGCAAAAAAAGAATACAAATCCGTCAGCTTTCAGAGTGGTTGTACACAGATTTCTACAATGTGGACATTTATTTGCTTGTAGTATTGCTAGAGAGGCAAATCTGAATCCCTGCTGGACTGCAAAAGACCTTCAGAAAGATTTAGCAAACTCTGCAGTTGCGGTACATTGTCCTACTGTTCAGAGACACCTGCACAATTAGGGCCTTCATCAAAGAAGTCATCAGAAGAAAACCTCTCCTGCTTCAGAAGTATGCAAAAGCACATCAAACAAGCCTGATGCATTTTAAAAAAAACAAGTTCTGTAGACCAATGAGGTTGAAATAGAACTTTTTGGCCACAAAGATCAAAGGTATGTGTGGAGAAAAAAGGGCACAGAATTTCAGGAAAAGAACATCTTGCCAACTATTGCCCCATCCTGATGCTTAATCAGGCTTTGGGTTGTGTTGCAGCCAATGGCACGGGGAACACTTCGCGGATAGATGGAAGAATGTATTCAATGAAATTTCAAAAAAATCTTGATTGAAGCATAACACCATTTGTAAAAAAAAAACAAAAAACTGAAGTTGAAAAGAGGATAGCTTCTACAAATGGATAATGATCCTAAACACAGGTAAAAATTCACAATACACTACCACAAAATGAGCAAGCTGAAGATTTTACAATGGCCCTTACAGTCCTCTGATCTGAGCATCATTGAAAATCTGTGGCTAGACCACAAAATAGCAGTGCCTGCAAGACGACCCAGGAATCTCTCAGGACTGGAAGAATTTCCCAAGGAAGAATGGCGGAAAATCCCTAAAATAAGAATTGAAAGACTCTTGGCTGGCTACAAAAAGTATTTACAAGCTGTGATCATTGCAAAAGGGGTTCTACTAGATACTAATCTTGAAGGGAGCCCAAACTTCTGCATCGGCCCTTTTTACTTTTTGTAATTTTAAAAATGTAAAAGATGAAAATAGATATACACTGCTCAAAAAAATAAAGGGAACACTAAAATACCACATCCTAGATATCGCTGAATGAAATATTCCAGTTGCAAATTTTTATTCATTGCATAGTGGAATGTGTTCAGAACAATTATCAATGTAAATCAAAATGAATATCCCATGGAGGTCTGGATTTGGAATGATACTCAAAATCAAAGTGGAAAATCAAATTACAGGCTGATCCAACTTCAGTGGAAATGCCTCATGACAAGGAAAAGATGCTCAGTATTATGTGTGGCCTCCACGTGCCTGTATGACCTCCCTACTGTACAGCGCCTGGGCATGCTCCTGATGAGGCGGCGAATGGCCTCCTGCGTTATCTCCTCCCAGACCTGGACTAAAGCATCAGCCAACTTCTGAACAGTCCGTAATGCAACCTGACGTTGGTGGATGGAGTGAGACATGATGTCCCAGATGTGCTCAATCGGATACAGGTCTGGGGAACGTGCAGGCCAATACATAACTTCAATGCCTACATCTTGCAGGAACTGCTGACACACTCCAGCCACATGAGGTCTGGCATTGTCCTGTACTAGGAGGAACCCAGGGCCAACCGCACCAGCATATGGTCTCACAAGGGGTCTAAGGATCTCATCTCGGTACCTAGTGGCAGTCAGACTACCTCTGGCGAGCAAATGGAGGGCTGTGCGGCCCTCCAAAGAAATGCCACCCCACACCATTACTGACCCACTGCCAAACCGGTCATGCTGAAGGATGTTGCAGGCAGCAGATCGCTCTCCACGGCATGTCCAGACTCTGTCATATCTGTCATATGTGCTCAGTGTGAACCTGCTTTCATCTGTGAAGAGCACAGGGCGCCAGTGGCGACTTTGCCAATCCTGCTGTTCTGTGGCAAATGCCAAGTGTCCTGGACAGTGTTGGGCTGTTAGCACAACCCCCATCTGTGGACGTCGGGCCCTCAGACCATCCTCATGGAGTTGGTTTCTAACCGTTTGTGCAGACACGTGCTCATTTGTGGCCTGCTGGAGGTCATTTTGCAGGGCTCTGGCAGTGCTCCTCCAGTTCCTCCTTGCATAAAGACAGAGGTAGCGGTCCTGCTGCTGGGTTGTTGCCCTCCTATGGCCCCCTCCACATCTCCTGGTGTACTGGCCTGTCTCCTGGTAGCGCTTCCAGCCTCTGGACACTACACTGACAGACACAGCAAACCTTCTTGCCACAGCTAGCATTGATGTGCCATCCTGAATGAGCTGCACTACCTGAGCCACTTGTGTGTGTTGTAGAGTCCGTCTCATTCTACCACGAGTGTGCAAGCACAGCCAACATTCAAAAGTGACCAAAACATCAGCCAGAAAGCATTGGTAGTGAGATGTGGTCTGTGGTCCCCACCTGCAGAACCACTCCTTTATTGAGAGTGTCTTGATAATTGCCAATAATTTCCATCTGTTGTCTATTCCATTTGAACAACAGTATGTGGTGAAATTGATTGTCAATCAGTGTTGCTTCCTAGTTGGACAGTTTGATTTCACAGAAGATAGATTCAGTTGGAGTAATATTCTGTTAAGTGTTCCTTTTTTATTTTTTTGAGCAGTGTATATTTTTTGGCCTAAACTACAAAGGAAATGTGTCATCTTAACTTTCGGCCTTTTAGAGCTAATTTTCTCTTCAAATTGTTTAAAGGGAATCTGTCAAAGATTTCACCCCCAAATTAATAAGTGCATGTACGGTGTCATGTAAACGTTTGGCAACCCTTGTCAAAATTACTATTATTGTGAACAGTAAACCGGAATCTGTCAACTTATTTTTGCCCTATGAGATGTGGCCACCGCCATCAGGGGCTTATCTACAACATTCTGTAATGCTGTAGATAAGCCCCCGATGTAACCTGAAAGATAAGAAAAACGAGTTATATTATACTCACCCGGGGGTCCGGTCCGATGGATGTCGCGGTCCGGACCGACTCCTCCTATCTTTTAGTGATGACATCCTTCTTCCTTCTGCCGTGGCTCCTGCGCAGGCGTACTACTGTATATCTGCTCTGTTGAAGGCAGAGCAGAGTACTCCAGTGCACAGGCGCCGGAAAAGGTAAGAGAGGTCCAGTGCCTGCGCACTGCAGTACTTTATCTGCCCTCAACAGCGCAGATAAAGTACGCCTGCGCAGGAGCCGCGGCAGAAGTAAGGAGGAGGACGTCATCGCTAGAAGATGGAAGGCACCAAACTGCAACACCCACCACACCGGACCACGCCCTCCGGTGAGTATAATCTAACTCATTTTTCTTATTTAGAAGGGGGAACACAGTGATATCAATTAGAAGTGGAATAATGTTTTCAATGTGTCCTTTTCCCGAGTGGATGGATGGCAAACCATCCGGTGATAAATGAAAAAAACAAACTGAAAACGGTGAGTGATACACCTGGTAGGGATAATGTGCACAATAAAATAAAAATGAGAAAAATTGCTGTATTAAAAATGCCTTTATTATACAGATCGGCACAACAACATAAGATATACTTGTATTAATAATGCAAATATTAATGCAAAAATGCAATTAAACCACTTTTAATAAAGAGAATAATGTAGGATCTTGTAATTGCATATAATAGATCCGCAAATATAACAGTGATCCCTATACTTCACAGGCCTGGTGCAGAAAATAGAAGGGTAAATGGTTTAAGCAGCATTGAAGTGTAAAAACTGCAAGCAAATATAATCTATTCTGAAATAGTAATCAGTGTGCAAAAACGCAACATATTATGATGAATATCTAGAATGTGCAAAAAAATGCAAATAGTATAAAAGTGCAGATTGCCAATAAACCATAAAAAATATATATGGAGTTGGCACAAAGTGCTAAAAATCTGCAATGTGCGAAAAGGTGCCAATTAAAACAATTTGATACACATAAAATTCAAGATGAAAACAATTGCAATATATGGGGATTATATATGAACTGCTGCAGATAGTAATCACTCATGTGAGAAAGCGCTGACAACCAAGCCTAAGGCTGTGTTCACACACAGCTTTTTTTTAGCGGTTTTCCCAATAAAACCGCTAAAAATAAGCTTCCCATTAATTTCTATGCATTTTGCACTTTGATGCGTTTTTTACCGCGAAAAAAACGATTTGTTAGGCTACTTTCACACATCAGGTTTTCGGCGTCAGGCACGATCCGGCGTCGTGCCGGAACGCCGGATCCGGCAAATGTTTTGTAAAACCGGATGTGACGGATCCGGTTTTCTGCCGGATCCGTCTTTTTCTTGACAGACAAAACCGGATCCGTCTCATCCGGTTCATCCGTTTTTCTATCCGTTTTTCGACGGATTACGCCGGATCCGGTTTTTAAAATTGACCCTTGTGGCTACTGAGCATGCTCAGACCAAAAAAAACGGATCCGGCCACCGGATCCGGCTTTCGCCGGATCCGGCGCATTGCGGCGCTCATAGGCTTCCATTGTGTGAAAAAGCCGGACGCGCCGGATCCGTTACAGTAGACGTTTTTTCCAGACGCCGGATCCGGACACATTGCCGGATCCGGCGAAAACCGGATGAAACGCATGGCCATCCGGCGCGATCCGGCGCAAATGCAAGTCAATGGGGGGGAAACCGGATCCGGCATTGCATTTCGCCGGATCCGGTTTCTGTCAAAAGCGCCGGATCGCGCCTGAAGGCGAAAACCTGATGTGTGAAAGAGGCCTTAGACGGCTTGTCTGTGTCACAATGCATCCTGGGTCGAGCTGTGCGCATGAGCAGCCTAGCGTGCCGGTTTGTTGCATAGCAGCGGCGTCTTTCACATAACACGCCCCTGGGCGGTGCTTGTTTGTGTGATGCCGTCTGCTATGCCGCTTCATGATTGACGCTGACGGCGCATGCGCCGTGTTGTCTCCTACCCCGAATGCATTACTCTATAAATAACCTTTGCTACCGATCACTTAGGCTATGTGCCCACGTAGTTTTTAGGTTGTGCGGATTTTGTTGAAAAATCCGCAGGACAAAAGTCCTGCGGTTTACCTGCGGATTAGCCTGCGGTTTTGCCCTGCGGTTTCACACCTCATAATGATAAGGTGTGAAACCGCAGCGGAATCTGCACAAAGAATTGACATGCTGCGGATTGTAACCCGCAGCAAACCTGCGCGTAAAAATCCGCAGCATGTGCACAGCGTTTTTTTATTTCCATAGGAAATAAAGGTACTGTACAACGCAGCAGAATCTGCTGCGGACCCGCAGAGCCAAATCGGCTGCGGATGCGCAGCAGAATCCGCAGATTGTGCACATACCCTTACCATCTCCCTGACGAAGGAGACTTCCGAAACGTGTGTCGGGGGGCGTTAAATTGGCACACCGCTTCCCCCATACATCCTGAGCTAGCAGGTAATTGGATTTTACCGCTATTATTAGCGCCACGCTTAGGCTTGGTTGTCAGCGCTTTCTCACTTGTGTGATTACTATCTGCAGCAGTTCATATATAATCCCCATATATTACAATTGTTTTCATCTTGAATTTTGTGTGTATAAAATTGTTTTAATTGGCACCTCATTGCACATTTTTAGCACTTTGTGCCAACTCCATATATATTTTTTATGGTTTATTGGCAATCTGCACTTTTGTACTATTTGCATTTTTTTGCACATTTTAGATATTCATCATAATATGTTGCATTTTTGCACACTGATTACTATTTCAGAATAGATTATATTTGCTTGCAGTTTCTACACTTCAATGCTGCTTAAACCATTTACCCTTCTATTTTCTGCACCAGGCCTGTGAAGTATAGGGATCACTGTTATATTTGTGGATCTATTATATGCAATTGCAAGATCCTAGATTATTCTCATAATTAAAAGCAGTTTAATTGCCTTTTTGCATTATTAATACAAGTATATCTTTTATGTTGTTGTGCGATCTGTATAATAAAGGCATTTTTAATACAGCAATTTTTCTCATTTTTATTTTATTGTGCACATTATTCCTACCAGGTGTATCACTCACCATTTTTAGTTTGTTTTTTTTCATTCACTCATTTTTCTTATCTTTCAGGTTACATCGGGGGCTTATCTACAGCATTACAGAATGCTGTAGATAAGCCCCTGATGGCTGTGCCGCATCTCATAGGGCAAAAATAGGGTGACAGATTCCCTTTAACTGTTCACAATAACAGTAATTTTGACAAGGGTTGCCAAACGTTTACATGACACCGTACATGCACTTATAATTAATTTGGGGGTGAAATCTTTGACAGATTCTCTTTTAAGAATTCTTGGATGATCTATGTATGTATCCCAAACGTCACCCTGCAGAATATACTGCTATTTCAATGCTTAAAAAATAAATAAATAAAAATCCTCCGCTCGGATGATTGTGCTTTCCAACCATTTCTGATGAGTTATGTCAATTTCATGCTTCAGTTTCTGGTTGACCGTTTAAAGGGAACCTGTCATTTGAAAAACTGCTGTTAATCTGTAGGTTAAAGGGAATCAGTCACCCTATTTTTCGCCCATCACCTGCCGGCACCGCCATCACGAGACTTATCTACAGCATTCTGGAATGCTGTAGATATGCCCCGATGTAATTTGAAAGCTAAGATAAATAAGTTAGATTATACTCACCCGGGGGGCATTCCGGGTCCGGTTTTGGTCCGATTGGTGTCATGGTACTGTCCAGCGCCTTCCTTCTTCTAACGATGACGTCCTCCTGTTCTTTCCTTCCTGTCGCGGCTACTGCTCAGGCTCGCTGCTCTGCCCTGTTTAAGGAGGTCACTACAATGCTCATTGAGGTTGTCCCTTTATATACATATTCACCAAAATTTTTGTTTGAAAAATGCAGAAGTGCAAGGAATTTAGATGCATTTCTTTTCAAAATATATTGATCCAGAGTAATCATCTGAGCAATCAAAAGTGCCATTAGGGACATTTTAGGGAGCGCTGCTTAATCATAGACTTTTATGGGAGTGCCATCCTTATTTTTGGCCAATAAAATGCTCAATTTTTAGGACGTGGACTTTAAAATAATTTTTTTTTTTTTTTTAAAAGACACTTTTTTTTTTTTTTGCAGCCACCCAACTGTCTGCAATAGTTTACTGCAATCAGCATATAGTTACACCCCAAGAATACCACTGGAGTTGTGCCCCCATCCCCAGCAGGAGCCATACTTCATCTATAGCTGAGCTCCTGCGGTTTGTGCTATATAACTACCATATTGGTCAAATTTTTGGTCGCCACTTGTAGCTTGAAAGTAGTGATGCCCTGCAGTAGGGGATGTAACTCAAAAAATTCCACTGAACTCATTTAAAAGTGTTGTCAGGGATTTTTTTTTCTCTTAAGTTGCTAAGCATTTATCGGCAAGCCTTACCTGCCTGATCTGCTGTGTGACGATCTCTCTAGCCACAGAGTGGTCACAGAGTTCTCCTGCCGGCGATTCTCCTACTTCCCGTCAAGACCAGGGTCGTGGAGTCAGTCGGTGTCTATTTTGGTGGAGTTAGTATAAAATGGGCCAATTCCGACTCCTAAGATACCGTATATAATAAATTGGGGACATTAGTACAATGTAATATGTGCAGTACATTTTTTCATAAGAATTTGGGAAAGTTATAAAATGACCTATAAATGTCTGTTCTGTTCCTGATCTAAGGATCTCTGCTTTTAGCTTAGATGAATCTGTGCTGCACTTTATGTACATGCTCAGTAGTGAGGCAGAGCTGTGGAGATGAATCTGTGCTGCACTTTATGTATAGGCTCAGTAGTGAGGCAGGGCTGTGGAGATGAATCTGTGCTGCACTTTATGCACATGCTCAGTAGTGAGGCAGTACTGTGGAGATGAATCTGTGCTGCACTTTATGCACATGCTCAGTAGTGAGGCAGTACTGTGGAGATGAATCTGTGCTGCACTATATGTACATGCTCAGTAGTGAGGCAGTGCTGTGGAGATGAATCTGTGCTGCACTTTATGCGCATGCTCAGTAGTGAGGCAGAGCTGTGGAGATTAATCTGTGCTGCACTTTATGTACATGCTCAGTAGTGAGGCAGGGCTGTAGAGATGGATCTGTGCTGCACTTTATGTACAGGCTCAGTAGTGAGGCAGTACTGTGGAGATGAATGTGTGCTGCACTTTATGTATAGGCTCAGTAGTGAGGCAGGGCTGTGGAGATTAATCTGTGCTGCACTTTATGTACAGGCTCAGTAGTGAGGCAGTGCTGTGGAGATGAATCTGTGCTGCACTTTATGTACAGGCTCAGTAGTGAGGCAGTGCTGTGGAGATGAATCTGTGCTGCACTTTATGTACAGGCTCAGTAGTGAGGCAGTGCTGTGGAGATGAATCTGTACTGCACTTTATGTACATGCTCAGTAGTGAGGCAGTACTGTGGAGATGAATGTGTGCTGCACTTTATGTACATGCTCAGTAGTGACCAGTGCTGTGGAGATGAATCTGTGCTGCACTTTATGTACATGCTCAGTAGTGACCAGTGCTGTGGAGATGAATCTGTGCTGCACTTTATGTACAGGCTCAGTAGTAAGGCAGTGCTGTGGAGATGAATCTGTGCTGCACTTTATGTACACGCTCAGTAGTGAGTGTTATGAGTGAGTCACCGTAGGAGGCAAAAACAGAAATACAAGCTAAGTCCAGAAAACCAGAGAAGTTGGCAACTATCAGATTGCAGACCCCTGAACCTATCAACACACTAGCAGTAGCCGTGGGGGGTTCCTACGATGCCCTAGACCCCTCGATCACAGCCGGAGAATTAAATAGGCCTAAAGAAAGAAAGGGGAAATCTAAACTGCCCCAGAGCAGACCCCAAAGCAATAGGCAGCCCCCAACATATAATGACGGTGAAGCAAGATGAAAACACTAACACAGACAGAAAGATAGACTGAGCAAAGACGGGGCCCAAAACTACCTAGATAGGAAAGGACAGGAAGGCTGCTGTCTGCAATCTGCCAAACCCTATCAAAGACATAAGCCAACAAGCTGATATGAAAAAGGCCCTGAAGCAGCTAGGCTTCAAAAACTAAATCAGCACTCAGGTATTTTCAGAAGACAGAGCTAAAGGAATTCAGCACACCCCAGCAGGGAATGGCAGAAATCCAGAAAAACAAAGCAAAACAAAGTCAAAGCACCAATGCAAAAAGCCGAGCAGCAAACTTAGCTTTAGAGGAGCAGGAATTCAGACTGGTCTCCAAGGATCCCACGGAGAAATCACCCGCAGGGCAGAAGGGCGTCGGCAGCCTTATATCCGGTCAGTAACTCCACTCAGCCAGTCATCATCATCAGCCTCAGGTGCTTGATAATCAGGCTCACTACCTTTCTTTACCAGAAGAGGGAGTTCCCCGGGCCTCAGTAGTGAAGGGGAAAATGAACTCACAACAAGTGAGGCAGTGCTGTGGAGATGAATCTGTGCTGCACTTTATGTACATGCTCAGTAGTGAGGCAGTGCTGTGGAGATGAGTCTGTGCTGCACTTTATGTACAGGCTCAGTAGTGAGGCAGAGCTGTGGAGATGAATCTGTGCTGCACTTTATGTATAGGCTCAGTAGTGAGGCAGTACTGTGGAGATGAATCTGTGCTGCACTTTATGTATAGGCTCAGTAGTGAGGCAGTACTGTGGAGATGAATCTGTGCTGCACTTTTTGTACATGCTCAGTAGTGAGGCAGTGCTGTGGAGATGAATCTGTGCTGCACTTTATGTATAGGCTCAGTAGTGAGGCAGTGCTGTGGAGATGAATCTGTGCTGCACTTTATGTACATGCTCAGTAGTGAGGCAGTGCTGTGGAGATGAGTCTGTGCTGCACTTTATGTACAGGCTCAGTAGTGAGGCAGAGCTGTGGAGATGAATCTGTGCTGCACTTTATGTATAGGCTCAGTAGTGAGGCAGTACTGTGGAGATGAATCTGTGCTGCACTTTATGTATAGGCTCCGTAGTGAGGCAGGGCTGTGGAGATGAATCTGTGCTGCACTTTATGTACAGGCTCAGTAGTGAGGCAGTGCTGTGGAGATGATTCTGTGCTGCACTTTATGTATAGGCTCAGTAGTGAGGCAGTACTGTGGAGATGAATCTGTGCTGCACTTTATGTATAGGCTCAGTAGTGAGGCAGTGCTGTGGAGATGAATCTGTGCTGCACTTTATGTACAGGCTCAGTAGTGAGGCAGTGCTGTGGAGATGATTCTGTGCTGCACTTTATGTACAGGCTCAGTAGTGAGGCAGCGCTGTGGAGATGAATCTGTGCTGCACTTTATGTACATGCTCAGTAGTGAGGCAGCGCTGTGGAGATGAATCTATGCTGCTCTTTATGTACAGGCTCAGTAGTGAGGCAGTGCTGTTGAAATGAATCTGTGCTGCACTTTATGTACAGGCTCAGTAGTGAGGCAGTGCTGTGGAGATGAATCTGTGCTGCACTTTATGTACATGCTCAGTAGTGAGGCAGTGCTGTGGAGATGAATCTGTACTGCACTTTATGTATATGCTCAGTAGTGTGGCAGTGCTGTGGAGATGAATCTGTGCTGCACTTTATGTACAGGCTCAGTAGTGAGGCAGGGCTGTGGAGATGATTCTGTGCTGCACTTTATGTACAGGCTCAGTAGTGAGGCAGCGCTGTGGAGATGAATCTGTACTGCGCTTTATGTATATGCTCAGTAGTGTGGCAGTGCTGTGGAGATGAATCTGTGCTGCACTTTATGTACAGGCTCAGTAGTGAGGCAGTGCTGTGGCAATGAATCTGTACTGCGCTTTATGTACATGCTCAGTAGTGTGGCAGTGCTGTGGAGATGAATCTGTGCTGCACTTTATGTACATACATGCTCACTAGTGAGGCAGTGCTGTAGAGTCAGTCGCGTAGTCTGTGAAATTGAGGGGTTGGAGGTTTGACTTACCAACTCCACAGCTCTGATCACGATTCACGACGACTGATCTGCTCTATTCTACTCTGTCAATGGGGCATCACTGCCTACATTATGCTGATTGACAGCCAGCTCGGCTACTAAACAAAATCTGTCATCTGTCTTATAAAATAGTGACACAAAATTATAAAAAAAAGTGATTTATTTCAAAGTAGTAAAACATAAAGCTAAATTTAGTATTATATGGACCTTCACAGAAAAATTAGCATGTCAGTTATACTGACTATCAAATGGTGTGTTTTTTTTTTAAAGGGAAGACATTAAGGTTAAATTAGTCCTGCTCCTTTAAAGAGGTTTAAAATAACATTTGATTGCAGCATTTTTGCCCTGTAAAACACTATCAAAAAAGTAATGAAAAACGCCATGAAACACTGTGACTTCAGCCTAAGGCAACATTCTTAGTATGTTTTTGCCCTATGTTTAGTGCACACATCAGGAAATTTCCCACACATGGTAAAAATATTCCTCCACTTATGAGCCACTTCTACTCTCGGCCTTCTGAACTCAGGCAGCATCTACTGCTAAAATCTGTCTTGGGACGCGTTCACGTGGTTGTCTACTTTGGAGTGAAATCGGAACAAAGTACACAGACTGGTCGGTGGCTCTCCCGACCCAAGCATGATAGCTGCATAGAAATGCCTGAAGCCGTCTGACTGCACTCTTAGGCAAAGCAAGACAGAACGCTCTGAGCTAATATATTGTATGAAGAGGGCTAGGAGGACATTGGGGGAGGAGCAATGTAAGAAAACGGGCAAATTATGCTGCAGCTTTTAGTAAAATTTTTTTCACGATTTATTGGTTGAAATTGAATTAAAAAAAACAACTTTGAAATTCACTGATTATTATAATCCTCTCTGTTCACAGATTAACATTTAATTCTTTTTATTGCTCATTGTCTAGGTTAACAGCCACCCATGCAGTCTAGGTGGCTGAACATATGCAGTGTGTACAGGCTGTGTTTTATATAGCTTGTAAGTGCTGCTTTGAAGCTGGCTGAGTGCACTGATAGTCCCGATCCAGCCAGCTTTAATGCAAATGCGCTCCTAATTGCAGCATCAGAAAGCTCACAGTTCAGGCCAGCGATGCTTTTGGGTCTGAACTGTCTCATCAAATTGAAGTGTACCATCACTGTAAAGCAGGAGGCTGGGTCGCAGTGCACTTCAGAAGACAGGTTGAGAAAACCCCTTTATGTCCTGGATTCACAGCAACACAGTTCAGTATCAATATATAATGTCCACCATGCAGCTGTATATGCATATATCCTCCATGCTGATGCTTCTGATGATTTGATTAGAGAGCAGGAATCCCTCATGTTTCTGCTCTGTGTATGCGAGGCATCATAACAACTTGTCTCCACCCACTAGCTCAGAGAGAACTGAAAAATGGCAATGGAGCCCACAGGGATGGAAATTGATTAAAAATGTTGGATATATGCTATGTAATGGCCAGGAATAGTGTTATTCCCCATGTACACACACATACTCTAAAAAGTTACCTGAAATCACAGGTAAGATTTAAAAGTCAATTGAACAGATATGTTTGTTATTAAGTATCTTCATAGCAGATGGGTGAATCATAACAGTATGTAATGTACACTGTTGTGAATTCGCTTTCTGGCCTACCTCTGATTACTGCTGAAGGTGGTGGAGCTGGTCAGGTTGACGGAGGGGTTGCAATTTCTCTTTCTGGGCTCCCTCTGGTGGTTACTGGAGGTAATGGAGCTGATTTGATTAACAGAGGCTTGCCACCTGATAATGATGATGACGATTGGAGATCTGGGGTTTCAGACTGGATTTAAGACAGCCGACTCTCTCTATCCCTGCTGGTGATTTTTTTTCTGCCTCCTGAGGTCTTAGTTTCCAGCTCAGTCCCTGCATGCTCAGCTAAGTGTTCTTTTGCTATTCTGTTCACACTTGATCTGGTTTTGTCTATTTCAGTTTTGTGTGGGTCAGCCAGCTCCGGCTGGGGCTGTGCTGAATCACCATCCATATGTTACTGCTTGTGCCAGTTTGTTTTTGTCCCTTATTAGATTGGCCTCTTTTTGCTCTGCTTTCAGAATATACCAGAGTGCTGATATAGTGGGCGAAGTCGTGCGACTTCAGTATTTTTGCATCAGACATGTTGGACTTTTTGCAGGGTTTATTGCGTGATTGCAGACAGTGTCTTTCCTTTCCTGTCCTGTCTAGTTAGTGTGGGCCCCATCGTTTGCTCAGCCTATTTTCCTACCTGCGTTTGTGTTTTCATCTTGTCTCACTGACAATATATGTTTGGGGGCTATCTATTCCTTTGGGGTCTGCTCTGGGGCAGTTTAGATTTCACCTTTCTTGCTTTAGGCTGAGTTAGTTCTCCAGCTGTGCCGAGGCGTCTAGGATCATCGTAGGCACGCTCCACGGCTACTGCTAGTTGTGTGGATAGGATCAGGGGTCTGCAATCCGCTTAGGTACCAACCTCTCTGGTTTTCTGTGGCTTAGCTTGGGCTTACTCTCCTCCTCGGTGACCCAATCACAACAGTACACATTGGGAGCTTTTCCTAGCAAATACAAAACACGAGCATCGATAAGACAATAGGGCTATAGTCACATTTTTATAATTTAGGACAATGTGCAAGTCAACAGTAGTGATCTTTAAACTGGTGACTACAGGCAGCCAGAGTTTTAAAGGGGTTATCCTGGGCTTTTATTTTGTGTATGTTGCTAAAAACTAATGTATCCTGTACGCTCCCAGTTCAATCAGCGATTTCCCTTGCATCATTTCACCATGTGTTAACCGAGCAGTACCTTCTCTTCTGGTCTGCTCTGCCGGCGGGGTGTCACTGCCATCGCCATGCTGATTGACCGCTCGCTCGTCGCAGTTAGGCACTGGGGAGCAGGCTGTCAATCAGCATGATACTGGCAGAGACGCCCCGATGATGGAGCAGACCAGAAAAGAAGGCACTACTATGAAATGATGCAGGGAAAATCGCTGACTGATCCGGTCGAGAATATCCCATAGAGAACAGGCAGATGCATGCCGGTAAGGAGAGCAGATGCTGTTCTGTTGACGTGATTTCAGTGGAAGCAGGGCAATCGCCCAAGACCGCTCTGAGTCGGCAGAGAATGGCGCAGGATAGGACCGGCAGGTAGTTATTAACCTGCCTGTTATTTTTTGCATAGGGGACTAAGACCTTAGAGTCTTGGAATAACTCCTTTACATGTTAAGTGCCTGCAGAGGATTTGGAGCTTTGGATCAGTAAACAGATATCTATCTCATATAAAGGTATATTTTGAGATTAATTGGTAAGGTTAACTTTTCAAGCCAAGCAGAAAATCTGCAGCGATGCTGTAAAATACTGAAATCCTTTTTGATGCGTGGCAAAAACGCGACTTCTTGGACCAGGTAGAAGGTTTTTGTGATGTTGCTAGAAGCATGGAATAAGGAATGAAGACCACCAGAGGTAACCATCTGTGCCAGCGGTTCATCTCATTCTACACATTACATGGTGAGTTCTACATTATTAGTCTGACTAATAAAAACCTGTAGACACAAAGATGATGATCTCTGATAGCTGTGTAAGCAGAACCCTATAATCAGATACAAGACACAAATGTTCTTGTCGGAGCCTCGCTGTTGGTGCAATTATCCAGTCATAATCGTGGACCACAATGGGGCATTCACTGTGCTTGGAGCATATGTGGGCAGAAGACATGACAGTCCGATGGGTAAAAATAAACATCCTTTGATGTCTCCTCAGATACACAAGGAGGGAATGACCCTTTACCCCTGCTGCGGGTCTGCGTCAATTGCGTTGCATAACGTGTCTTATAGTTGCGGGGGAATAATGGCTCATTGGTCTGATTTCCTTCATTGTCTTGCAGCATGTGTGGAGTGAAAGTGAAGACTGCTTGCCTTTCCTGCAGCTTGCTCAGGATTACATTTCATCTTGTGGGAAGAAAACTCTTCATGAAATACTGGAGAAAGTCTTCAAGTCTTTTAGGCCAGTAAGTCCAATGTGTTGCCCAGTAAAAATAAATGACTGCTCTCTCTGTATTTTATGTGGAAATAATTATTTTTTTATCTAAGTTACTTTATACTTGTACCTTGTGAGAGTAGTCAAAGTCCTCTGCTGATGTCTCTACTTGTCCACAATCCATCATTAATGGGGTATTCCGATCTCCTTCAGATATGTCATTACTTGGATGGAATCTGTCGGCAGCATTTCATCTCCCAAACTATTTCTATGAACTTGTAGCTCTTTCAAAGACAAGTCTAGCAACCATTACGTGGCCAGTTCGCTCCTACATTACTGAGAAATAAGTGTGTCACTCCAGCTCTATTCTGCACGGCTTAACTGACTGGCTCTATGTTGTGTGACTTCGGGCAAAAGAGCCATCAGTCAAGCAGGAGGTGGTGATGCTGGGCGGGAAATAGAGCTGGAGTGACAGAGGCTTCAGATCTACCAATGCCTCTACAGCCTGATTTGCATATCAATTCAAACACTGATTTCTCAGTACCTGAGGAGCGTACTGACCATGTAAAGGTATTACTGGACTTTTCTTTGAAAGAGCTACATGAGCATATAGTTTTCTTTTTGGGAGGAAGGAGGTTGATATCCTGCTGATTGCCTTTAATGATCTCTGGGGGTCCAATCTCTGAGAACAAAGGGGTTTTCAGTCCTGAGTCCTCTTGAGAGGAGCACTCCCTAGCCACCTCCTGCAGTATGTCCCATTTCAGGTGAATAGGAAACAGGGCGGTTACCTGTTTTGCCAGCAACACCCTGTGCAGAGGGAATACTAAAACTGATGCAGTGATGCAGCCTCTTCATTCTCAGGATTGATGGGAGTCCGAGAGATTGTTGCTTATGTGATCATTATGTAATGGTAGATCCTCTACTATAATGGTAATACGCTGCAAAAAACAAACTTCCATGTTCCTTTCTCTTGAATTGCTGTTAGTTTACGTCATGTAACACCAACAGAACATACTTGGGCAACTGCACGTGGGACTTTGTCCCCTTTAACTTTTTATGTATTGAATATGACCCTAACTGGGTCACAGAATAAAATCCTAAATTAAAGTTTAAAGGGGCTGTCTGTTATAGAAAATACATTTTTTTTTTTTTTTTTTTTCAGGCATGGATATATTCAAAAAAAATAATAACCGGATAATATAAAAAAAATGAATGCAAAAATTGCGTACCCACCTTCCCGCTCCCCCGCAGATCTAGCAGATGGCGGCTTATGGAAGCAATTCCTGCTCCATTCAGAAGTCAGCGCCACTGCAGCCTGAGATTGGTACAGTGCCAAGGCTATGCTGGTTGGCATCATTTCTGCCCTTAGAGATTGCAAAAAAAAAAGACACCTATAAATGTCCATTATAAAGAGACCTCTCATCAGGACTCTCATGTTCCTTGTCTTTACTATTTGCCATTGACCAGAATCCATTTGTGATACTTTGATTGTCAGACTAGCCAGGAATTTAATGTGTTTGATTACATAAAGTTTTCCTTAATAACATTTATTTTTGGTTATAGAGAATAATTTTTTAACATGGAGTACTATTTCTAAAAGAAAAACTAGCTGTTTATTACCGTGGTTATCCCCAGTCCCAGGAGTGTGTAGTATTCTGCTCCTCTGATTCGTGCAGCCAATACTGGATCTGTGATTCTCGGCTAGAGATAAAGCCGTATAGATGAAGTGCTTCATCCCTGGCCCTTGTATTAATGTCTGGCTTGGCCGCAGTATGCGAAAGTGCAGAGACTCAGTACTTGAGATGAGGGTTGCTGGATCTTGCCAACACCTTAATGATTATATTGCATTATCCATGAGTAACACAATGACACAGTTTCACTGCCGCTTTGCTCACAATACAGCGAGTCCTGCGCCCTTATTAAGTTACAGGCACGCTGCAGAGCCATGCCTTTTCCTGCAGGCACTATTTTCTTTGTAATAATAATGTAATAATCTTTTTTTTTTTTATATAGCGCTAACATATTCCGCAGCGCTTTACAGTTTGCACACATTACCATCACTGTCCCCAATGGGGCTCACAATCTAAATTCCCTATCTATGTCTTTTGAATGTGGGAGGAAACCCACGCAAACATGGGGAGAACATACAAACTCCTTGCAATTGTTGTCCAGGACTCCAGCACTGCAGTGCTAACCACTGAGCCACCGTGCTGCCATTTGTAGTGAAAAGATGAGCCTTATTTCCTGGCATAACATTGGATGACCAGAAATTAGGGGGATTTGTAGAGCGCCCTTGAAATCCTTAGCTCTCTGTTACAAATTTTCTGTTTAAAATAACCAAAATTGCAGAGGGCTCCTTCTTGGCACCTTTTAATATTTGCTGGGGTCACGGTTCACATGTTAAATTTATTACCTCATTATAAAGGGGCTGAAGAGCTAAATAAAACATACCATAGTTTTTTTTTTTTTTTATTTTATTTTATTTCTCTCCTCCGTTGCAGAGTTATTGGGGTGTAAAGTTTAGGGCGCCCGATGAGCTAATTTCCTATTCAACCATTGGGGAGCTAACATAATTTTTCTCCGGGGGTGTTTACTTTTTTCCCCTGTGCCGGGGCATCCTACCCTGAAACCTGGGACGGTGCCTTAGCATTGTATGTCATTCTGTTAAGGCCCCGTCACACATACAGATGCACCAGCGATCCCGACAACGATACAACCCAGTCAGGATCGCTGGTGCATCACTACATGATCGTTGGTGAGCTGCCCAACAGGCAGCTTCACCAGCGATCAGCACCAGCAAGGATGCTGGCCTCTAAGATAAATATCGGGTTACTAAGCGCGCGCGATGTGTACTCGCGCCGGGAGCTGCCAGCACGCAGGTGTCTAAGGTATACATCAGGTAACTAAGTGACGCGCGCGCTTAGTAACCCGATGTTTACCTTAGAGACCAGCTCTAAGCAGGCGCTGGGAGCCTCGCTGATCGTTGGCTCCCGCTGCCACACGCATCGATGCACGCTGGCCAGCGGGAGACCAGCGATCAAAAAATGGCCCAGGACGATCGAGCACGATCAGCGATACCCAGTGGGGGGGGGCGGTCGCTGATCCCAGTCACACATGGCGATCTCGCTGGCGTGTGTGACGGGGCCTTTACAGCGCAGCTCTCCTCCCGGCACTTGTAATGTCGGTAATCTCCAGGAGTGAGGATGGTACGTATACCCCGACAACCTCTTTAGTGGCTCTCCCTAAATACAAATGATAATTTTATCATCTTTTTTAAAATTTTATGTTAAAATCTAATTTCAAGGAAGCCATACATTCTGTTCTCCAGTCACCTATCTCCCCCCTACACAAGTTCTCGGCTCTCTGGCATTGTGTCTCCTGAAAACAATAGGATATGCCTTTAAAATTCTTACTGCAAATCTTTCCCTCCACCCGACATCTTCTGAGAGAAAGTTAATGGGGGCCCTCTCAATCCATACATGAAAATGGGTAGACTTTATCAGCTTTCATTTAAAGGGCATCAACAAATTTTTGCATGTTTCATACAAATGAAAGTGTGTTGTTGGATAGGTAATCTTCACGATTAATTTGTTACCACCAATACTACAAGACCAATTTTCCATGTTTTCTATATACCCACACCTTGTTGGTAGTCTCCATGTAATATTGTTGTAAAAGGAAAAAAAAAAATCTGTCTTTCACCACATTACTATTTTTTATTTCAAAGATTCTGTCTGCTAGGTTCTTTATTTCTTCACTCTTGAAAACTTTGTTGGGCACAGGAGAGCTATGTTGTAAGCCTAACATACACATTAGATGACTGCTGTCCTATGGTTGTGCCGTCAGCCCCTTCAGCCGTCTCTCCCATACACAGGAGCGTTCGTTCTGCTGAGCGCTCCTGTGTTCTCTATGAGAAAGCCAATGACGGACATCTCTGCTGCCTACTTATCTCTTGGAGAAACAGACATGCCCGATTATCATCTTCCACAATAATTAGTTGGCCAGCACCCCCAGATACATTAGAATGCCTGATGAACCTGTCCATAATCGGCAGGTTAGGCCACCATTAGTCTTTAGACCCAACAATGCTTTTGTTAGTAATGTAGAACGGTATCACAAGTTGCTCCTGGCTGATTTTTTTTAAATTTTTTTTTTATGAGCTATTAATATTATTTGCGTAATGAGTTCTGGTCTCTGATAGATTCCGTTTTTTATTTCCTACAGCTACTCGGTCTCCCAGATGTGGATGACGACACTTTTGAAGAATACAATGCAGACGTGGAGGAGGAGGAACCAGAGGCAGATCACCAGCAGATGGGGGTCAGCCAGCAGTAGAAGACCTAGGCTAATCCCCCTATAGGAAGGAAAACAAACCCAACATAATGTAATAGTAAACACATTTGACAAAAATGCAGAAACCCTCACAGCGAGCAGAGCATCAGGCTTGCCGACAGCAGCGTTTCCATGGGAGTTTTGTTGCTTTCCATCCATTTCCGATTCTAGAGTTTCTATCGTTGTTTTTGAGGTTGTTGGACTCAGTTTGGAATGGATCTGACTAATAGGATTTGTAAGTGACGATTTACTGATTTGATAACAATGGATGGAGAGTTATAAATGTAAGTTGTAAACAAAATGGCCCAAAATTAGTATTTCTGACGGACCTTTGTTTAATGAACATAGCGAGCACTGAATTTTGAGGAAGACCAAATAGAAATCCAATGTCTTGTTTTTTTTTTCCCACAAGTACACATTCCCAGCCCCATAGAGTATAATTTTTTGCGAACGCCATTTTTGGTGATCAAATTTCGATGAAGGAGCAAGGGCGTCACTTAGCCAGGTTACCTAGATGCCCGAACTAAACACTGGGTCAAATTTGGCTAGTCGTTACAGAATGCCTGTGGTCTTACCTTATCAAGAAGCAATAGAAAGCACTGGCGTACCAAGTAATAACTTTTCCCTCTTACATGAGCAATCCAATTCTAAAAAATATTACCATATAAAGTTTATAGCCCCAGAAATGGATTCCTTTAGTAAATACACTTTTTCCTGAGTTTAGAGGTGGTATGGCTTAATAAACTCTCTTGCACTCTACGGCAAGAGACTATTTTATCTAAATGTTATACATCATAGTGGCCAATAAGTAGTCCATCGGATAAATTATTTAATGTATTACCAATGCTGTATACATTATTTATTACTAAAACAGACAATGGTAAAAATATGAGAGCTCTGTAGTTGGAAAAAGTCCTTCCACACTGCAGACGTTCAATATTACTATTAGATTGGTATTTCTCATCTTCTCATCAGAAGTAGACTAGACGGAAATCGCAAACCATACATTTTGGATTTTTTTTTTAATAAAGAACGTCACTTGTGAGAGAGAGAGTCCCACGCTGAATTTTGTTTAATGTACACATATATCCATTCTGCTGTTAAACATCATGGCTTCCTGTGAGTAATGCTATCCCTCCTTAATGTACATGTTACGAGTGGGGCACTGCATTGCACCAGATAAGAGTTGTAGTGATGGTGGACTTCAAGAATAAGGTCATTCTACATTGACGATCTGGGTGCGGACTACGATGTCCAGACCTGAACTCGGCAACCTCGTATGTGCCTATGAAGCTGTTGAGCTTGAGTCAGGAGACCTGTGGCAACCTGGACATTGTGACCTGTACTCGGACCGTGAATATTGGACGTGTAAAACCGGCCTGAGGATTTCGTTCACTCGCCGGTTGTCAGCAGGTTATTCTGCAGACATTCGTGAGATGCTGGTGGCCTCCGCTGGGCTGCATAATTTGCACTGTATTGGTTGAACTGGAATTCATTACACAGAGCAGGAAATATATACCTTGATATATTTAGCAAATGACACTCATTATTAATCTTTCATTGTATTCTATCCAGACACTTTCTGCGACAAGGATCTTGTGACAACCATGTCCAAGTTTGCCATATTAGTATAGCATGCATAGATATCTTGCATTCCAGACTCCTGTTGCTTTTTTTTTTTTTTTTTTTTTGCTAGCGGGGCTGACACCACAAAACATATTTCTACAGTTAAGTGGGGGGGGGGGGGATTATGACCATATTGCATGTAGATCAACTGCATACCCCCACCGTAATAGTAATTTAACATGATACTTTATTTTTAATTTTGTACGATGTACCCTGCAACCTGAAAGCTTCAGTTATTGTCAGAATATGAAGTGAGATGTCTAAAGTGAGCACAGATCAGAAATTTAAAACGGTAATTTAGCAACTTTTGTAAAATAAGACTAGTAAGTTGTAAGATAAGTTCACATCTTAAGTCTTTAAAGGCAATTTGCGTAAATGGGTGCCTCTTCTGACCGCCATAAACTTAATTTGTAAACTATCTATAGGACTTCATCTACTTGTTGTATGCCAAAGGTTTTCTTTTGGTATACACCATGCATTGACCTAATCCAGCTGTAGATTATTATGCAATAGCATACAAGAAAAAATACTTTTTTTTTCCCCCTTCTCCTTTGTACTAGCTTATGCCATTGTATGCCTGTATAATGGTATAGGGTGCAGCCATTTATTGCAGATAAATCCCTCTGCAGTATATCTTCAAAAGAAGGCACAATGGGGTACGCTGCAATACCGGAAACCTCCCATGAACAAGAGTGGCGCAATTTCTTGAAACAACCTTTAACTTTGTGGAACTTCTTTAATAAAAAGTTGATTTAAATTGCGTAATGATGATGATGACTTATGTAAGAGTTCTCCATCTAAATGTAATTCTAGAAAAAAAGTTAACACCTTCTAAGATGGGGAATCGTTTGGCTTGACGGCTGCCGAGCTGCATTATGTCAGCGCGGCGTTAGATCGGCTGTAAGCTGGGCTGGTTGTCTGGTTGCTATTACACATTGCTTAACAACATGACCGTCAAGTATCTTGTTTGTCAGATCCCCCTCCCCCCCCCCCCAGTCTTCATTTTGAGGAATAAATGTAGAACAGGTTATAGAAATCACAAGAAAACTTGCCCCAGACTCTTAAGTATTTCTGACAAACGTACAAACTTTTTAGAAAAAAATCTATTCAAGCCGAGCACCTCTTTGAAATGGCAGAATTCAGTAAATGCAGTAATTTGATAGCAGTAAGTGACAGTTGCTGTCATATTCATTGCAATAACTCTATCTGGAAGTGTAACCAGTGCAAGCGGGCAGATACTCCTCCTTATTGCGGTTCATATCACCTTCCATATGTTGGATAGTTACAGCCGTCTATCTGATCCCCCCTCCTAATTTCCCTGCTACGTTCATCTTCACAGTATTCTACTGCCACAGTAGTGGGACTTTCTTGACTCAGTAGAGAAACTACACTGGCAAGGAGATCAGTCTGTGAAGAATTGCCTAGAATGCAGAAGGAAGATATTGTAAGTTCAAAATGGGTCAGGGAAGCTTAAAGAGATTTTTCCACCACCTTGTTAAAAAAAAAAAAGTTACTTACCCCTCCGGAACACCTCCATTTCTGCACCGCTGCTTTGATAGTCTCTGCCAGAGCTTGAAGGAATGGCGCCTTGTCTGTAGAGCCACCTGATTGTTGATTCCACCGATTGCAGGATCCCCTCTTCTAGCAGAGTGACATCTGGTCATTCGATGTAGCTAAACCATGGCCGGTGGTCAGTGGCCGAAAAAATTAGATGTTGTCAATTCTAGTTTTGATGGAGACCACCAGAGTGGAGGGAGTTTAGGGAGAGTTAAGAGTTCTTACGGTATTTTATTTCTTTTATAAAGATCTCATCTCTGGGAAGTTTTTATAAAGTGATGGAAAACTGTCTTAATGGAGTATATGGCAGACTTATTGCTGTAATATCTGCCTGCTTTGCCTTTTCGATAAAAACGTAAAATTTAATTCCAGAAGTCCTGCATGAGAAATAGTGCAGAAATTTGTGGTCCAAAGCCTAATCACATGTTGCGCATCAGATCTTCTGGTCTGTTCTTCTCTTATACATGATCTTATCCTCCTGATGAGACAGTTATGTCAGCCGGAATTATTAGAATTTGAATATTGAAAAGATTTGCGCAAATGGAGTAGAATATAGCTGATCTGGGAATCATGTGTTGCTAAAAGTGTATTCCGTTATCCTCCATTCAGTCCACTTACTATTAAGTCATTACTTTCTGAAATTTGCTTTCTGGCTCATCCACTCTACTAAAGAAGCCATAGGCCAATAACCGGATCAGTCTGACCAATTGCCAGAACACATTTGACTACTCATCTTCACATACGGACTGACACTTGGTACCAGACAAATGCCAATATCCGCTCAGATCTTCCATCTCGTCTTCAGTGTCATTGTTCTGTGCGGCTGACGCTTCCCGCAGTCTAGAATAAGTTGACATAGTAAAGACTATTTAAATCAGATGTTTATTTTAAATCTTTGAAATACAAAGTAGGGTGGGATTGGCTACTGTTATGTGTGTGTGTAATAACCGGAGAGGTTGACTTTTGAGGTCTTTGCGGACCTTTTTAATTTATTTTTAAGTATTCTTTTTATTCTACAAAATGTGTACATGCTCATTGAAATGATTCAGATTTGTAGTGCCTCTCCAAGGTTAACAACACGTTCATATCCATGTTAAAGTTAAAGGGACACTACACCCAAAATATGTTGGGGCTACCTTTTGGCTGAGTTGTTTTGAAATATTATTTAATATTGCATTGTAATATTCTGAACGTTGTATATTTAAGGGGTATGTCTACTTTGTAAAAGCCCGTCTCCATTTACATAGAACTTGGCTAAATAATAAATGGACCATCTTTGGTAAACACATCCTGTTACTTTTAAAGGAAATCCGTCAGCAGGTTTGAGCCTAGAACTGGAAAGAATGGGTGTAGAAGTTTAAATATTGCTTTGTTTATGTTCATACTTAACATACAATTTACACAAAGATACGTTTAAACTGTTTTTTTTACGTCTATCTAGCACTGGCGACATTTATGACTTATAGATTTCTTTGTAAGTTATCTAACTTGGTTCTTTATCCATCTTTATAAATTGGGCTAGCTTATTGGCATATACGGCGGGTTCAATTATAAACTGCTGATGGACTGCCTTTCACATCTATAAACTGTATTATAGTCAAGAGCTGCATTCATAATTCTGCATGGGTGAAATAGAAATATCTCATCGTTCATTGTTGGTGCACATTTTGCGCGGAGCTTGCGCTGAAAATTGGAAAGCATCATGATTGTACCAAACAAAGTATAGTTCCCACATACCTGAAAATTAAACTGTCGCACTGCTGTATGGGAGTTCGGCCATGCTGTTAGACCAGCTTGCTGGCTGTCTCCTGAAACAACCTGTAGAACTGTGAATGCAGCTGCAACTATGGATCACTACAAGAAAAAAAAAAATATATAAGGATGTTAGCCAGTGAACATACCCTTACATACCCTTTGATAATATAGTTGCTGAAACAATGGCACAGTAGGCAGCCATTATGTTCACTTAAAGGGAATCTGTCACCCCTTTTTTCGAATATGAGCTGCCAGCACCGACATCAGGGGCTTATCTACAGCATTCTGTAATGGTCCGGTCCGATGGGTGTTGCGGTCCGGTGCCTCCCATCTTCATAGGATGCCGTCCTCTTCTTTCCTTCCTGTCGTGGCTCCTGCGCAGGCGCACTGCTCTGCCCTGTTGAGGGCAGGGCAGAGTCCTGCAGTGCGCAGGCGCAGGACCTCTGACCTCTCCCGGCGCCTCAACAGGGCAGAGCAGTGCGCCTGCGCAGGAGCCACGACAGGAAGGAAAGAAGAGGACGGCATCCTATAAAGATGGGAGGCGCCGGACCAGACCGCCACACTTTTCGGACCGAACCGCCCCCCCGGTGAGTATAATCAAATTCTTTTTTTCTTCTCTTTCAGGTTACATCGGGGGCTTATCTACAGCATTACAGAATGCTGTAGATAAGCCCCTAATGTCGGTGCTGGCATCTCATATTCAAAAAATGGGGTGACAGATGCCCTTTAAGTTGGTTTCTTGGTTGCAGATGCCCGAACAAGGCAGAATATTGCATGTTATTCAGACATAAGTGAGCCTATCCCCCCAGTTTGGGTGTATTTTTCCTTTTACAAGCCTACTGTATTCATAGCTCAACACCATATCAAGATTTGCATTGTTTCCAAAGTTGCTTCCAACAACTTAATCTTTTGTGTAAGTTACCAAGCTGTATGTAAAACAAAAAAAAAAACAAAAAAAATGCTTTGTATTTCATGTAGACAAAGGTTTGTGGTGGCATTGCATGTAAAAGATGTTTGCTTCTATCTGTGGACTGGGGTCTTGGTTAATAAATCATCTACACTGACAAAAGTGTCATGTCTGTCATTTCAAACAACAGATTAAATTTCATGGTAGCATTGTCTGCTATTTAAACTAATCAAACTTTTTACATTCTCTTATGTTGCATTTTTATGTTGAATCTATTTTATTGAAAACAAATAGACAAACAAAGTACAAGACAACAAACAGTGTACACCAAGGCACATGAAGCCATATTATAGACATTCACTTATAAGGACGAGATATCTTCTGGTGCCACGGCACATGACTCCCCTGTGGGATAAAAAAACGGTGCATATTCATCAGTATAGTTGTATACCAGAGGACATACGTATGTCATCCCGTGGTTTGGTATTCTTAACTATACATACATTTGTTATATATTATCGCGTATTCAGGTATCAACGGAAGAGATGTCACGCCGCCCTGTGTTTCTTTCGGGATATCAACAACATTAATAAAAGAGTAGTAACTGCGAGCGTGTTAAACAAAGTCTCCATGTAACCAGCAGAGGTGTACGTCAAGGAACAGTAAAGGAAACGTAAGAAAGGGAAATAAGAAACTCAAAGAAAGCGTGATGGGGAGAGGAAAGAAAAAGGGGGGAGGGGGTGAGCGGACCTCGGACCTCCAAGTCGACCTTTAATTTGCTCCCTCGACCAAGCGAGGTAATTCGGGAGTTTCCTTGAATAGTATCCAAGGCTGCCACACACGGATCATGCGGGTACTGTCTCCCTCCATTTCGGCCATTAATTCCTCCATACGAAAGATATCTGCAAATTCTATCACCCATTCTGCCATGGTCAGTATTGTGCGCCAATGGCGTGGAATAACCATGCGCGCCGCGGAAATGCAAAATCTGAGAAGGCTTTTTTTCTGAGAGGATATGGGACCTGGGAGGATCGACAGAAGGGCAATTTACGAGGAGGGGGGAACATGTGTTCCAGAAATCTTTTGATAAGCTCCAAATACCTTTACCCAGAAGGGTTGTATAGCATAACGCTGCCCCCAGATATGGAAAAGCGTGCCTCTTTCCGTCGCACATCGCCAACAGGTATCGTCAACTGACGGATAAATTGACTTTAGCCTGACGGGGGACAAGTACCACCTGGACAGTATCTTGAAATTTTTCTCCTGTGCGACCCCAGCCGGAGACATTTTATGTGTGAAAAAATAAGCTTTGTCAAGGTCTTCAGATGAAAATTTATGTCCCATCTCCTCCTCCCATGCTCGGATGTAACTTGGAGCCGCATCCGAGTCTTCTGAATGAAGTACCTTATATAAAAGAGAAATCAGGTGAGGAGGGTCTTGTTGTGATAGTAAGTTTTCAAACCGTGTCATGGGTGGGTGAGAAGAACGGTCGCCCAAATGTCTCCAAATAAAAGATCTCAGCTGTTTATATTCCATCCAGGAAATCGTTCCTATGGGGGACCCCTCCTTTAAGATTCCCAAGATGGAGCCCTCCCCTCTATCAACACCTGTCCCACACGCAAGTCAGACCTTCTATGCCAACCTAGAAATTGGTCTCTGTGACACCCTGGAGGAAAATCCGGGTTACCAAATATTGGAGTCAGCGGGTTCAGGGTGCTGATCAATTTCTTTCTGGTTTTAACACGATTCCATAACTGTAGAACCTCTCGGGTCAAAAAGCCTGTAGTTCCCCCAGAATCATTTGTGACCAAGTCATGGCGTCGGATCCATGGAAGATGACGCAATGGAACCTTATAAGATGTCTGTTCTAATTGAACCCACTGTTTGGAGTGATGACCAAATTGCCAATCAAATAAGCGTGCCAGTATGCACGCTCTATGGTATAACTCAAGGTCAGGGAGGCCTGCGCCACCCCTGAGCTTCGGGGCAGTCAGGATAGAGTACTTTAGACAGGGTTTGGAGGTCTGCCAGATAAACCGGATCAGCGCTGATCTGATGGTCTGGAAGAAAGTTTTCGGCGGTGTAATCGGGACCGCCTGAAAAAAATATAAAAATCTGGGGAGAATATCCATCTTAAATGAGTTCATCCTGCCAAACCAGGAAATATTCTTCCGTCCGTACTCCCTTAAACGTTTTAAGGTCGATTCTAAGAGGGGCAAGTAATTTAATTTGTACAGATCAGTCATGTCAGAAGGAATTTGAACTCCCAAGTATTGAATAGCCCCAGTCCTCCATCTAAAGGGGAAGTTTCCCATAATTCTTGTAAGCTCTGTCTGTCTCAGAGATATATTGAGGGCTTCGGTTTTCTGAAAATTAATCTTGAAGTTGCTGACTGCTCCATATTTTTGAAACTCTTCCATCAATGATGGGAGGGTAATATGAGGCTGGGATATATACAGAAGGGGGTCATCCGCATAAAGAGAGACCTTATAATGAACATGGTCTACCCATAACCCATGCACACTGGGGTTCTTCCTAATCGCCACTGCAAGATGTTCCATAACTATTGCATATAACAAGGGCGATAAAGGGCATCCTTGCCAGGTTCCATTCCCGATGGTCATAGGATCCGACATCGCCCCGTTGACTTTAACCCTTGCTGAAGGGCCGGAATAGAGAGCTGCAATCCTTTGTAGGAAGCGATTACCCAATCCTATTTGTCGTAGGGCCGAAAACCTGAATCCCCAGTGTACACGGTCAAAGGCATTTTCTGCATCAATCGACAGCAGAGCCAATGGTTTATGTTTTAATTTAGCATGAGCAGTCAGGATAAGGGTTTTACCTATACCATCCCTTGCCTCTCTTCCCCGTACAAACCCCACCTGATCCAGGCGAATGAGGGGAACTATCACTATTAATATTGTACAATGTATGATAGTATCGCCGCATTATACCTAGAATTTCAGTTGGGTTTGATGTTGTCTGGCCATGATGTCGCTGAAGAGAAGGAATATATGTGGTCTGATTACCGGGGTGCAGAAATCTGGCTAAAAGGCGTCCACATTTATTAGCCTGCTCATATAATATACTCTTAAAGCGGTTTCTTTGATGCCGGGACTTCTCATTTAGTAGGGATTTCAGATCGTCTCTGCACTTAATCAGTTCAGACAACGTCTCTGTCTCCTTATCCTTCTTGTGTTTCATCTCTCTAATGTTAATATCCTCTCCGTGAGGTCCGTATTTTCCCTACTTTTCCTTTGTTTCAAGCGAGAACCGTGCTTAATCAGAGCCCCTCTAAGGATGCATTTAAGAGTCTCCCATTTGATAGGCATGGCAGTGGTGTCATGTTTATGAAATTGTAAGAATTCTGCTATGGTAGTCTTAACGTCAGCCACACAGGTAGGGTCTTTTAAAAGGTTATCGTTCAGTCTCCATGTCCACTGTCGTGTCACTGAATCAGGAGGACTAATAACTAGGAAGATTGGAGTGTGATCCGACCATAGGAAACTTCCAATAGATGGTCTCGGATCCCACGCCAATGCACAGTGACTAAGGAGAAAAAAAACTCATATAGCAGAATAGATATGTGGTGTGGAGAAGAACGTATAGTCTTTCCCGTTGGGATTAAAAAGTCTCCAGACATCCGTGAGACGTAAGTTATGAAGGTCTTTTTTCAAAGAGGACAGCTGATGTAGAGATAGGTGAGATTTTGCTGCTGAGGAGTCTAATGTCGAATTGAGAGTCATGTTAAAGTCCCCCCCTAATATGACGACCCCCTCAGCGAAATCAGCCATTGTCTTTAAGAAGGACCTAGTGGCTCGAATTTGGTCCCGGCCGGGGGCATAGCATCCTGCTATAGTGTATGTTGTTGAAAAAATCTGAATTTTCAATATCACGTACCTGCCCTCCGTGTCGACCAGTGTGTCCAGCATTGTATGTTGGAGGGATTTATGATTTATGGAGTGCTATAGACACCCCTCGGGATCGAGAGTCCGGGTTGGCGCGATGGAACCATGTTGTATAATGGCGATCATGTATATTAGGGACATGTCCACTCTTAAAGTGTGTCTCCTGTAAAATCAGCATGTTTAGTCTTTTCTTGTGCATACCATATAATATTTGAGACCGCTTCTGCGGGATATTAAAACCCCTAGTGTTCAAAGAGCCCAATATAATCTTTTGCATGGCCTTCTTACCCGGCATTATGTTTGTAGTCCGAAGTCAAGAACGCAGACTTCGCCAGTAGGAGTAGGTCAGCCTCGGAGTCCGGTGCCCACTGTAAGGAGGGGAGGAGGAAGCTAATAGGAGGAGGTAGGTACAAGCAGAGAAAATAGGTAAGGGTTAAAGAAAACAATAGTAACAGATATTAAATTATAACAATACGGATGTGGATAGACCCACTCCGGCAAACAGTTTAGACCCTAGTGGAGGTTATTTCTAAATGCTGCGTGCCTCAATGGCCAAGCAGCCCTCTGGGGGGGTAAGAGTACGGCAAAAGAAGAGTCGGAGACGCCGTCTCCTCCGGTTTCCGACCCCATTATGTTATATCAGTTGAAAGCCTCTAAAGCAGAGAACCGGCCCTATACAACCCAGCGTAACTGTGAATGCATGAGCCATGACCCATCCCATTTCGTAATTACTGTCTGTGTTATCCAAAAAATAGAACCCAACCAAACCGCTAATGCATACAGGCACTCCAATCTGTAATCCTAAAACAGCATAACTTTTAGAAAACAGGTCTTCCCTCTAGGTTAGGGCACCCCCCTTTAATCCACAGATAAGAACTTATGTCTAAGGGCGTGAGGGGGTGAAAGGAGAAGGAAAGATTGGAGGAGGAGAATCATCTGATAGTGTAAGCATATTTAAATTTCAGTCCTGTATTACTCGCAGCAAAGATCCCCGAATCCCCCTCCCCCTCCAGACACGTAGACCCATGTCAAATCGGATAGAAAAGAAAAATTGAGTCGAACAATACTGGATGATCAGACTGCTTCTTCCCCCTCTGAGATGTGCGCGCCCATGTCCATTGGGCCTTCTTCCTCGTCTACGCTGACGTTGAGGATCTGGACCACCACGAGGGTCCTCCATCCTACAAAACGATGCTAGGGATGGCCACTCAGGAATATCCACCTCAGGTATATCCAAGGCGGCCGAAAAGGCTGGGATGCCTCCAGGGTGGCTCAGTCGGTGTACTCTGCCGCTCTTCTGGACTCGAAGACAAAACGGAAACCCCCATGTGTAGGAAAGTTCACGCTGCCGCAACTCCTCCAGGAGGGGGCGGAGAGCTCTGCACCTTTGCAAGGTCCACCTGGACAAATCTGGTAGAAGCTGTATTCGGGCGTCCGAGTGGCTTATGGACTTTGCCCTCCTGGCTGCCCCCATGACCGCATCTTTAAGTTGGTACTTATGTACCCGGCATATCACGTCTCTTGGGTCCTGTTCGCTAGGACGCGGGCCCAGAGCTCTGTGGGCGCGATCCAACTCCAATGGAGTGTCCTGGGGCCTATCCAACACCGAGTTGAAGATGCCTCTCAGAGTGGAATGCAATTCCTGGGGAGGTACAGATTCGGGTAATCCCCGAATTCTTATGTTGTTCCTACGCCCCCTATTCTCCGAATCATCCAGCATTTCTGCTAGGGTCTGTATCTGTCTGGCTTGAGCTGCTGTGATATTCTCCTGAGCTTCCATTCTATCATTTAGGGAGGCCAGGAGCTGGTCATAAGATTCAACTTTCTCGCCACATTGTTGGATATCGTCCTTAAGTATGGAAAGTTCAGCTTTATAGGAGGATTCCAAGCGGATAATGTACTGTTCCATATCTTGTTTCGTCGGAATGTCCTTTAGCCTGTTATTTAGTAGATTGAAATCGACTCCCATGGGTGCCGTGGAGTGCCCTACAAACAGAGGTGCCGGTGTCCCATATTGTGGTAGGGATGCATCCATATGGCAGACAGACGGCGAGGTTGTGTTAGATGGCAGTCCAACCTGATGGACAGGTGACAGAGTAATCTGCTCGCTCTCTTAGTGTGGGTTCCACTTCCTCTTGTATTACAGAATCCTTGGGGGGGTTAATGGAGGCAGTAATATCGGTGTCTGGGGGATTGATAATGTCTCCTTTTTGACATAGTGTGGGGAGTTCCACAGAAGTCACTCCAGGGCCCCCTCCTGTCTCACTGGCACCAGGCTGTGTCTGTATGCCCGTGGGGTCTCCCTGTGAGACATGGATCCCCAGGGGCTCAGCAGTCTTATCAAGGGGAGAGTGCCTCATCTCCCGTGATACCCCCGCGGTCGCCTCACCAGATCCCCGAGAGGCTCCCCCGTGTACCTTCTCCCCGGACTTCTCTCCTGTCTCCTGTGCCTTGCCTCCTGTCTCTAGCGGGGACGGCCGTGCGCCACGCGCCATATCCATCATGGCACCTGTGGCTTTCTTTCTCCCCGTTCCCAAAAAGTAGCGGGAGATGCTCTGGGGAGCCTTGTCGGGCGCTGCGGATCTGGTGGATACACTCCCCTTGCTCTTCCTGGTAAGCATCGGGGTAGAGGGCATTGTATCGGGCTCTTTTTTAGTCGGTTACCGGTATAGGAGCGGGAGCCTCTCCAAAGCGTGTCCTCACTCCTCGTCCGCCATGCCACGCCCCCATGTTGCATTTTTATAACCAAAAGCCCCCCATAAGCATTGGATTAAAGTTAGTCAAGCTCGCCCATTTCAGCTTGACCAGCCTACCATCCAGTGTATGGGGTCCTGCCAACATCTACCAACAGAGTATGTCATAGAGATAAACATTGGGCAGATGGAATTTAAAAACTGGTGTGTCTGGCAGCAATTAAAGGGGTTATCCGGGACTATATATATATATATATATATATATATATATATATATATATTTGCTACTAACATGCAGGTAGCTGCTAACTACTTATCTATTGTACCCGGTGATAGCTTAGAGTGATCACTAACCGCTCCTGCTGGCGATTCAGCTGCTTCATGTCTACATATCAGCTCTTCATCTCACGGGCTGCTCTGTCGAAGAGTGTGACTGCTTGACAGCCAGCTCCACACTGAGATCAATCAGCATGACGTCTGCAGTTACGCCCTTCCAACAGAACTCAGCGGAAGAGAAGCTGCTCCTCTGTCGATGTGACCTCAGCAGTAGCCACTGAATCGCCAGCAGAGATCGGCAACAGGCAGGTAGTTAGCAACTACTTGCCTAATAGTTCTTAGGCCCATAATAACTTCTCTATACAAAAGTGGATCTTCACTTATCGCTTTGGGGACTTCATATGTCTGTGCATTACATGATGTCCTATTTATTTTAGAGGCCATACACAGCATATGACCTCTACAGCCCCTTTCTACACACTACTTTAAAATATCAACTTTTTTTTTTTTTTTTTAATCTGATTTTTCTAACAATTAGTTTTAAAAGGGAGAAAAAGTAATGACCTGTATGAGGCATGGGTGACTATATGACTAAATTAAGGAAGAAACATTGAAATATGATCTGTTAACCCTTGGCAAAGCAAAAAAACACATGGAAGCATTATAAAAACATATAGTAGAGCAACTTTATTGTGCTGGGGTTACAGAACCCCTGACTGCCAAGCGCTTTCTCTTTTCCCATGCACAGATTAAGTGCATTTCTTTCTTATATTATTATGAAGCTGTCACGTTCAGGTCAGGTGACACGCAGCCAGTCCACGCATCGCAGTGTTTTAGACCAGTGTCACACTTCAATATTTCATGGTCTAATAGTAAGTAGACTTAGCAGTGTGGATGTACTTACTAATCTATTATAATTATTAAAATGGGCTGTATGAGTAAAAGTATAATAAAAAGAAAAGTGTGTGTATATTACATAGTGGCTTGCAAAAATATCCTCCCCCCTCCCCTTGGCTTTTTACCTATTTTGTTACATTACAACCTATTTTTAAATATTTTTTGCAATCCGATTTGTGTGTGATACATCAGCGCTAAATAGGCTAAGTTGGCGAATTGAGAAAAAGGCATACATTTTATTGGATCAAATACCTAAAAATTGACATGTGAATAAGTATTCACCCCTTTTACGTCTGGTTTAAGCAATTACCTTCATAAGTCACATGCTTAGTGAAAGGATGTCCCTCTGTGTACAATATAAGTGTCCCGTGGTCTGTCAGTATATACGCACCTTTGCTGAAAGGCCACAGAGGCTGCAACACTATTAACCCCTTAACAACCGCCAATACGTCTTTTAACGGCGGTAGTTAAGGGTACTTAAACCACAGCGCCGTTAACCCCTTCATGACCAAGCCTATTTTGACCTTAATGACCAGGCCATTTTTTGCAATTCTGACCAGTGTCCCTTTATGAGGTAACTCAGGAACGCTTCAACACATCCTAGCGATTCCGAGTTTGTTTTTTCGTGACCTGTTGGGCTTCATGTTAGTGGTTCTGCAATTTTCAAATTTTGAATTTTTATTCTGTTAAACCAGAGAGCTATGTGACACAAAATAGTTAATAAATAACATGTCTACTTTACATCAGCACAATTTTGGAAACAAAATTTTTTTTTTTGTTAGGAAGTTATAAGGGTTAAACGTTGACCAGCGATTTCTCATTTTTACAACAAAATTCACAAAACCCTTTTTTTTAGGGACCACCTGACATTTGAAGTCACTTTGAGGGGACTATATTGCAGAAAATACCCAAAAGTGACACCATTCTAAAAACTGCTCCCCCTCAAGCTACTCAAAACTACATTCAAGAAGATTATAGATTCTTCAGGTGCTTCACAGGAACTAAAGCAACATGGAAGGAAAAAATGTACATTTTAATTTTTCCAACAAAAATTTTCTTTTAGTATCAAATCAATGTTTTCATTTTCACATGGGCAACAGGATAAAATGGATCCTAAAATTTGTTGGGCAATTTCTCCTGAGTACTCCGATACCTCATATGTGGTCATAAACCACTGTTTGGGCGCACAGCAGGGCTCAGAAGGGAGGAGCGCCATTTGACTTTTTGAATGGAAAATTAGCTCCAATCGTTATTGGACACCATGTCGCGTTTGGAGAGCTCCTGTGAGCCTAAACATTGGAGCTCCCCCACAAGTGACCCCATTTTGGAAACTAGACCCCCTAAGGAACTTATCTAGATGTGTAGTGAGCACTTTGAACCCCCAAATGCTTCACAGAAGTTTATAATGCAGAGCAGTGAAAATAAATCATTTTTTTCCTCAAAAATGATTTTTTAGCCCGCTATTTTTTTATTTTCACAAGGGTAACAGGAGAAATTGGACCACAAAAGTTGTTGTGCAATTTGTCCTGAGTAAACCGATACCCCATATGTGGGGGGGAACCACTGTTTGGAAGCATGGGAGCACTCAGAAGGGAAGGACCGCCATTTTGGAATGCAGAGTTTGATGGAATGTTCTTCGGGCATCATGTTGCGTTTGCAGAGCCCCTGATGTGCCTAAACAGTAGAAACCCCCCACAAGTGACCCCATTTTGGAAACTAGAACCCCCAAGGAGCTTATCTAGATGTGTAGTGAGCACTTTGAACCCCCAAGTGCTTCACAGAAGTTTATAACGCAGAGCCATGAAAATTAAAAAAAAAAAAATTTTTCCTCAAAAATGATTTTTTAGCCCGCTATTTTTTATTTTCCCAAGGGTAACAGGATAAATTGGACCCGAAAAGTTGTTGTTCAATTTGTCCGAGTACGCTGGTACCCCATATGTGGGGGGAAACCACTGTTTGAGTGCACGGCAGGGCTCAGAAGGGAAGGAGCGTCTTTTGACTTTTTGAAAGGAAAATTATCTCCAATCGTTAATGGACACCATGTCGTGTTTGGAGAGCCCCTGTGTGCCTAAACATTGGAGCTCCCCCATAAATGACCCCATTTTAGAAACTACACCTCCTAAGGAACTTATCTAGATGCCTAGTGAGCACTTTGAACCCCCAGATGCTTCACAGAAGTTTATAACGCGTATCTGTGAAAATAAAAATTGGACCCCGAAAGTTGTTGTCCAGTTTAGCCTGAGTACACTGGTACCCCATATGTGGGGAGGAACCACTGTTTGGGCACACGTCGGGGCTCGGAAGGGAAGTAGTGACGTTTTGAAATGCCGACTTGATGGAATGGTCTGCGGGCATCATGTTACGTTTGAAGAGCCCTTGATGTACCTAATCAGTGGAAATCCCCCACAAGTGACCCCATTTTGGAAACTAGACCCCCCAAGGAACTAATCTAGATGTGTGGTGAGCACTTTGAACTCCCAAGTGCTTCGCAGAAGTTTATAACTTATAACGCAGAGCTGTGAAAATAAAAAAATTATTTTTTTTCCTCAAAAAATGAATTTTAGCCCACTATTTTTTATTTTCACCAGGGCAACAGGATAAATTAGACCCCAAAAGTTTTTTTCCAGTTTGTCCTGAGTATGCTGGTACCCCATATGTGGGGGAGGACCACTGTATGGGCACACGTTGGGGCTCGGAAGGGAAGTAGTGACGTTTTGAAATGCCGACTTGATGGAATGGTCTGCGGACGTCATGTTACGTTTGCAGAGCTCCTGATGTACCTAAACAGTGGAAACCCCCCACAAGTGACCCCATTTTGGAAACTAGACCACCCAAGGAACTTATCTAGATGTGTGGTGTGCACTTTGAACCCCCAAGTGCTTCACAGAAGTTTATAACGCAAAGCCGTGAAAATAAAAAATAATTTTTTTCCACAAAAATATTGTTTTTAGCCCCCAATTTTTTTTTCCCCAAGGTTAACAGGAGAAATTAGACCCCCAAAGATGTGCAATTTTTCTGGAGTACGCTGATACCTCATATGTGGGGGTAAACCACTGTTTGGGCACACGTCGGGGCTCGGAATGGAGGGAGCGCTGTTTGACTTTTTGAACGCAAAATTGGCTGGAATAAATGGTGGCAACATGTCGCGTTTGGAGACCCCCTGATGTGACTAAACAGTGGAAACCCCTCAATTCTATCTCCAACCCTAACCCCAACACACCCCTAACCCTAATCCCAACTCTAACCCTAATCGTACCCCTAATTCCAGCCGTACCCCTAATTCCAACCCTAACCCTATTTCTAACCCTAATTCTAGCCCTAATCCTAATGGAAAAATAAAAAAAATATTTTCTTTATTTTATGTCCCTATATATGGGGGTGATGGGGTGATAAGGGGGGCGGTGATTTACTTTTTTATCACAGTGATCAAAATAAATGAATGAATCTGCAGCTTTGCAGATTCGAATGGGCGCACTGCGCATGCGCCTGCCATTTTCCAAGATGGCGGCGCCCATCATCAGAGACGGCGAGACCCCGGGACTGCCAGGAGGGGGATCGGAAGGCGGAGGGGGGCAGATTATGACGGCGGCTGCCAATCGGCGCCTCCAGTCGGTGGGGGGGCTGATCAGTTTCTCAAGCCATGGCAGATGCTATAGCAGCATCTGCCATGGCTGAATTGTAATATTTCACCAAATTTCATTGGTGAAATATTACAATCGCTCTGATTGGCTGTTTCACTTTTGACAGCCAATCAGCGATCGTAGGTATGTGTGGGCTAAGCCACGCCCCCTGGGGTTAACTTTGAATGGTCATCTGTGTGCGGGTCAGGTGACCTTTCAGTGACCCCGGTCACCCGACCCGCAGGGGGGCTTTAAAGTCATGACGCCACATAGGCGTCACTGGTCATAATGGCACCGGTTTTCATGATGCCAATGTGGCGTCATTGGTTGGGAAGGGGTTAATTAACGGTGCTGTGGAAAAAGTGTATAGCGCCACCCAGAATCAGATTTTCTCTAGGTTCTAGGCTGCTGGGGGTAGCAGAGACCCCAGAGAACATGATTCGGGTCGGTTTTTACCGACCGCGCTTTTGCGATCGCCGTTATTAACTGTACAACGGCGACCGCAAAAAAAAGCTGTGATTTTGCATTTACTTTCTTCTCTGATGTGATCGCAGATTCCATTCGTTCATTCAATGTACATTTTGATCACTGTGATAAACCCTATCACAGTGATCAAAATAAAAAAATAGTAAATAACCCCCCTCTTTATCACCCCCTTAGGGAAATATAATGAAATAAAGAAAATATATTCATTTTCATTTTTCCATTAGGGTTAGGGTTGGAATTAGTGTTAGGGTTGGGATTAGGGTTAGGGGTGTGTTGGGGTTAGGGTTGGAGCTAGAATTGAGGGGTTTCCACTAGTTAGGCACATTAGGGGGTCTCCAAACGCGACATGGCGCCACCATTGATTCCAGCCAATTTTGCGTTCAAAAAGTCAAATGGTGCTCCCTCCCTTCCGAGCCCAGACGTGTGCCCAAACAGTGCTTTACCCCAACATATGGGGCATCAGCATCAGGACAAGTTGCACACCAAGTTTGGGGGTCTAATTTCTTCTGTTACCCTTGGGAGAATAAGAAAAATTTGGGGCTAAAAAAATCACTTTTGTGGAAAAAAAAAGGTTTTTATTTCACAGCTCTGTGTTATAAACTTCTGTGAAGCACTTGGAGGTTCAAAGTGCTCACCACACATCTAGATAACTTCCTTAAGGGACCTAGTTTCCAAAATGGTGTCACTTGTCACTTGTTTCCAAACGCGACATGGCGTCCAATCTGAATTTCAGCCAATTCTGCATTGAAAAAGTCAAACGGTGCTCCTTCCTTTCTGAGCTCTGCCGTGCGCCCAAATAGTGGTTTACCCCCACATATGGGGTATTTGTGCACTCAGGACAAATTGCACAACAACTTTAGGTGTCTAATTTTTCCTGTTACTCTTGTAAAACTAAAAATTTGGGGACGAAAAGATCATTTTTGTGGAAAAAAAATGATTTTTTATTTTCATGGATCTACGTTATAAACTTCTGTGAAGCACATGGAGGTTCGAAGTGCTCAGTCACCACACATCTAGATAAGTTCCTTAAGGGGTCTAGTTTCCCAAATGGGGTCACTTGTTGGGGATTTTCGCTGTTTAGGCACATCAGGGACTCTCCAAACGCAACATGGCGTCCGATCTCAATTCCAGCCAATTCTGCATTGAAAAAGTCAAATGGCGCCTCTTCCGTTCCAAGCCCTGCCGTGCGCCCAAATAGCGGTTTACCCCCACATATGGGGTATATGCATATTCAGGAAAAATTGCCCAACAAATTTTGTGGTTCATTTTCTCTTTTTACACTTGTGAAAATACTGTAAAAAAATTGGTTCTCAATTAAAATGTAAAAAAAAAGTTAAATGTTAACTTTTTCCTTCCACAATTGCTTCAGTTCCTGTGAAGCATGTAAAGGGTTAATACATTTCTTGAATGTAGTTTTGAGCACCTTGAGGGGTGCAGTTTTTATAATGGTGTCACGTTTGGGTATTTCCTGTCATGTTGACCTCACAAAGTGACTTCAAATGTGATGTGGTACCTAAAAAAAATGGTTTTGTAAATTTTGTTGTAAAAATGAGAAATCGCTGGCAAACTTTTAACCCTTATAACGTCCTAACTAAAAAAAAAAATTTTTCTAAAATTGTGCTGATTTAAGGGGAAAAAAAATTAAAAGTTTAAAAATTGCAACATTTTAAAACTTTTCGCCATATTTCCGTTATTTCCATAAATGCAGGTCATATCGAAGAAATTTTACCACTAACATGAAGTAAAATATGTCACGAAAAAACATTCTCAGAATCAGTGGGATCCGTTAAAGCGTTCCAGAGTTATAATCTCATAAACTGACAGTGGTCAGAATTGTAAAAATTGGCCTGGTCATTAAGCTGCAAGTTGGCTCTGTCACTAAGGGGTTGAGCAAGAGGCACCACTAACCAAACACCAAGGAGATCTCCAAACAAGTCAGGGACAAAGTTGTTAAGAAGTACAAGTCAGAGTTGGGTTGTAAAAAACAAAATAAAAATAAAATATCTCAATTTCTAATGAGGGCATTAACCCCTTACTTACCGACCTTAGATGTACTGGGTACATCATGGCTAAGATGCAGCACCGCGACCGTTGTCGTGGTGACCACATTCATCAGCTGACATCATGTTCAAGCAGGGGTCGCGCCCCCCCAAAACGACCATCGCTATGATTGGCTGCTCAATTCTGAACAGCCAATCGCAGCATTTCTCAGTGTTTCAGGCAGATTGCCTGAAACACTGATGTCCAGCCTGGGATTGGTGCTGTAAGAGCACCGAACGTAGGTTGGAGCCTATCAACCACGGTGTCTCCAGGGCCATCTCTGATTGCTTTGATCGACAATGACATCGATTGCACCAGACAGAGGCGTATCTAGGCTTTCTGGCACCCGGGGCAAGAATTCGGTTCAGGACCCCCCCCCCCCGGCACGCCCAAGTACATATGCGACTTGAACACTTAGCCATGTACCCGCGAGCTGCTCCTCCTAATGCTCTCAATGTTCAGTAAAAAACTGAGAGAAGCAGGAAGAGAAGCTCGTTGTCACAGGACCATACCTATGAAAATCGCATATGAGTGAAGTGTCCGTGTGATGACTACTGGAACCTGCAGAGCTGAGTCCTGACATTGCAGCTTCTGAATTCTCACAACGAATGCACTGCACACTTTCAGGATTCTCCCTTGCTGATATACAGTCATGTCAGCACAAGTATGTGGTTTATATACTTCTGGCCACATTCTGACTAGACGTGCCCGGCCTCGCTCAGTTCATTTTCATTGAGTGAGGCCACACACGTCTAGTCAGCATGTGACCGCATGTATGTAAATTACCGGCACAAGAGAATCCTGACAGCGTTCAGTGAGCACTGTGAGAATTCAGAAGTCTGCAGTCACATAGAATGACTGCAGACTCAGCGCAAACCTGGAGAACCCCTTTAATGTTCCTAACAAATAAAAACATGAGAATTAGTCAGTATCACAAATAACATTTACATCCAGGTACCTTATAGATGACGTAGTCTCTGCAGTCAGTCACCTTTTCTTCTAGACCCCATGATGAGTTTTCTCATCCACATCTCGTCTCTGTAGACGTCCATCTTCTCCGGTCTTCTGCAGCAACTCTCCACACGACGCCCTTAAAGATAGATGTGTCATTATAATGCTCCTAAATAAAAATATCTGCAATATACTGTCTCCTCACACTATTCCCCTCTAGCATCCCACCTGTTCACCATACTGTCTCCTCATATATTTACCCCCTCACTCTCTATACTGTCTGCTCACACATAACCCATACTGTGTCCACATACATTAACCCGTTCGCTCCCCATACTGTCTGCACCAATCCCCCATACTGTTTCCTCATACTCTTTATTTTGTGTCCTCAAATCTCCCCACACATTAAATCCCCCCATCCCCAATCCCCCACACACATTAAGTACCCCATCCCCACTCCAAATCCCCCCACACATTAACCCAATCCCCACTCATTAACCCCCATCAGCACTCCAAATCCCCCCACCCCCACTCCAAATACCCCCACTCATTAACGCCCCCATACATTAACCCCCATCCCCATTCATTAACCCCCGCACACATTAACCCAATCCCCACTCATTAACCCCATCACCACTCCAAATCCCCCCACACATTAAATAACCATCTCCACTCCAAATACCCCCACACATTAACCCCCATCCCCACTCATTAACGCCCCCACACATTAACCCCCATCCCCATTCATTAACCCCCGCACACATTAACCCCCATCACATTAAATAACCCCCATCTCCACTCCAAATCCCCCCACACATTAACCCCATGGCATCCCCACTCATTAACCCCCACACACATTAACCCCCATCCCCACTCATTAACCCCCATCCCCACTCATTAATCCCCCCACTCATTAACCCCCATCTCCACTCATTAACCCCCACAGTCATTAACCCCATCTCCACTCATTAACCCCCCAATCATTAACCCCCATCCCCACATTAACCCCCCACATTAACCCCCATCACCACATTAATCCCATCTCCACTCATTAACCCCCATCCCCACATTAATCCCATCTCCACACATTAACCCCCATCCCCACATTAATCCCATCTCCACACATTAACCCCCATCTCCACTCATTAACCCCCACACATTAACCCCCATCTCCACTCATTAACCCCCCACTCATTAACCCCCATCCCCACATTAACCCCCATCCCCACATTAACCCCCATCCCCACATTAAGCCCCATATCCACTCATTAACCCCCATCCCCACATTAAGCCCCATATCCACTCATTAACCCCCATCTCCACTCATGAACACCCCCATCTCCACCCATTAACCCCCCACTCATTAACCCCCATCCCCACATTAACCCCCTTCCCCACATTAAGCCCCATATCCACTCATTAACCCCCATCTCCACTCATGAACACCCCCATCTCCACCCATTAACCCCCCACTCATTAACCCCCATCTCCACTCATTAACCCCATCCCCACATTAACCCCCTTCCCCACATTAAGCCCCATATCCACTCATTAACCCCCATCTCCTATCTTCGGTGGTTCTTCAGCTCCACAGTGGAGCACACTTACCACCAGGGTTCTCTCTGGGCGCCGGGGAGTGACGTCAGCAGCGTGATCACATGACCTGATCACTCTGCTGACGGTCAGAGCTGTACTGGCGTCTGTATAGACGCCAGTACAATTGCTGCCTGGGAGTCGGCGCAGCCTCCTTCTCTGCGTCGGCTGTCAGCTTGACAGCCGACACAGAGAACCGCCGACTCCCAGGACTGGTAGCGGCAGAGCGCAGCCGCCGGGGGGAGGGGGAGATACTGGCATACTGCGGACCGCTGCATTAGGCGGCCGGGCGGCCCGACTGCGCCCCCCTGCTGCCTGCGCCCGGGGCAACTGCCCCGGCTGCCCCCCCCTGGATACGCCACTGGCACCAGAGCGCATAGAGTTTATCTGACCTGGCAGTGACCCCCTGTACTTTCTCTTTCTATTCTGCAGATTTGTCCAGGGCAGTAACTCAGTCCCTATATGCGCCATGCTGGATCTTGAGGTGCTACAAAAGCCTGTGTTATCACAGATCTTGCTATTGTTACCTGTGCATCACTGCTCCTGATTAAAAGAAAAAAGAAGAGTTACTGATTTTTCCCTGATCTTTCCTAATCTACAGCAATCCTCCTTCCCCACCCTTTTCCACCCTCTCCCTACCACCCCTTTCTACCACCGAGTGCTGATCAGTTCTTGATCGCTCTATTTTGGGCAGTTTTTTTTCTCATGAATCCTGCAGTTGCCGAGCTCTGATTAGTGATGCACATCACTGATCAACGTCCTTGCCTGCCGTTTTCCAGGACTCTTTTTTTTTTGTCCCTGCATATTCCGCCCCCCTTTGCACCACCTCCGTGCGTGTATCCTCCAGCTGACGTGCATTGATTAGTGATGCAAATCACTGATCCGCACTCATGCTCAATGTTTTCCACAACTTTTTTTTTCCCGTTCCCCCCACACACCTTTCATTTGCACCACTCTGTGTGGGCGTCCTACAGCCGCTGATCAGATGTATACCACTGATTAGCACTCACTTTTGGCAAGAACTTTTTTTTTTCCTGTCTTTTTTACATCTCTTTTTGCACCATGTTTGTGCGTGTGGCCTACAGCTGACGAGCGCTGGTAAGTGAAGAACATCTCTGACTGGTCTACAGTTGTTGGTCTTTTTTTTGTGAAAAAACAACTTTAAAAAAATCATTAAGATTAGTTGCTAGGACTAGTTTAAGGACAGTAAAAATATACTGTAGTAATCATTTACGTCAACTACAGTATATTTTTCTGAATTGAGTTAGATTTAGTAAAGGATAAAAATATACCGAAGTAATAGTCTACTACAGTATTTTTTACTGAATTTAGTTGGCGTCAGCACAGGAAAAAAAAATCATCCATGCATCCGTCCAGCAGCGCTGATCACACACCTCTGGTTGTTGTTTTTTTTTTTCTTTTTTAAAGAATATAATTTAGATTAGGAACAGTAAAAATATACCATAGTAATCGTCATCTACTGCAGTTTTGTTTACTGAATTCAGTTAAAGGGAACTTGCACCCCCCAGGGCGATTTTCACTAAAAGAGCCACCTTCAGCAGCACTAAGGCTGCATTCTGTGAAGGTGGCTCTTGTGTTTCTGACCCCCATTAACGCCAAAATATAGACTTTTAGAAATCCTTCCTCATACCTGCATCCTGTCACAGAGGTATGGAGTGTCGCCGCCTCCCGGCTGGCCATCAACCCCCCCCCTACAGCGTCCCTGCACTGCCTCCTTCTTTTGTATTTGCCGCTGTTACATGTCAGGCGCCTGCGCTGTGACAACAGTTCTCAGGCATGCGCAGTGCGCGCTATCCGGGAGCTGAAATCAGGCTATCACACCTGCGTGTTTCTGAGTCCCCAGATCCCGCCCCGCAGTGTGTTATTAAGTATTCACACTGCAGGGCTGCGGGGCTGGGAATCTTGAGACGCAGAAACACGCAGAAACACACAGGCACGATAGCTTGATGGGGCACCAGAACTTCCGGAACTGAAGTTGCTCGTACTGCACCAAGCTAACATTTCGTTGGTGATGTTCCTCAAATTGCAAAGAAAGGAAGGTTGTAAAAAAGGTGCTGAGTCTGTTGCAAAAGGAGGATACACAAGGCGACACCTGTCCCAACAAACCTGGCCTGTGTATAAAAGGAAGTTTTAGACTGTACCACACATCCATGGACTCCTAGATTAATTTCTGACTTACAGTACTTACATATGCCAACTTCATGTACAGTACACTACACGACTCACATATGCCAACCTGATGTACACTACACGAGTCACATATGCCAACCTGATGTACACTACACGACTCACATATGGCAACCTGACATATACTACACAACTCATGTATGCCAAACTGCCAATCTGATGCACTCTACACAATTTATGCATATGTCACCTCATTATAAAATTCACATACCAGGAAAACACTAGATCAATTCCAATATAGGGTCACTTGTGGGGGGGTTTCTACTGTTTAGGCTCATCATGGGCTCTGCAGAAGCGACATGACACCCGCAGATCATTCCATCACAGTCTGCATTCCAAAACGTCACTTCTTCCCTTCCGAGCCCTGACATGCGCCAGAACAGTAGTTTTCTCCCACATAGGGGGCATCAACGTACTCAGGAGAAATTGAACAACAGATTTTGGGGTCCATTTTCTCCTGTTACCCTTGTGAAAAGAAGAAAAAAATTGGGTCTAAAATAACATTTTTGTTGAAAAAATATGATTTTTTTTATTTTCACAACTCAATGTTCTAATTTTCTGTGACGCACCTGGGGGTTCAAGGTGTTCACCAAGTATTTATATTAATTCCTTGGGGGTCTAGTCTCCAAAATGGGGTCACTTGTGGGGGATTTCCACTGCCTAGGCACATCAGGGGCTTTGGAAACGCGTCATGACACCCGTAGACACTTCTATCAAAGTCTGCATTCCAAAATGTCACTCCTTCCCTTCCGAGCCCTGACCGACGCCTAAACAGCTGTTTTCTCCCATATAGGGCATATCAGAATACTCAAAAAAAATTTCCTAGCAACTTTTGAGGTCCAATTTCTTTTGTTATTCTTGTGAAAATAAACAAATTAATTAAGTTATAAACTTCTGTGAAGCACTTGTGGATTCAAAGTGCTCATCACACATCAATATATGTTACTTGAGGGGTCTAGTTTCCAAAATAGGGTCACTTGTGGGGAATTTCCACTGTTTAGGCAAATCAGGGGTTCACCATACGTGACATGTCGTCTGCTAATGATTCCAGCAAGTTTTGCGTTCAAAAAGTCATATGACGCTTCTTCCCTTCTGAGCTCTGCCATGCGCCCAAACAGGCTCGGACTGGCCCATAGGGGAGCAGGGGAATCCCCCTGTGGGCCCCTATGCAGATCTGGGCCCCCAACCTTACTGTATGGGTATTCATAATTCATTAGATTCGCTCTGTACAGAAAAAAGCAGCATCATCATTCACTAACCAAACTACGCAGTTTATTACTATAAGCAATATATGTAAATTTGTGAACCAGGGTCATGTAATATTTGCATGCAGGTGAAAAGTGGACACCGAAAGTCAATTTTACTCGTGGGCCCTTGGCACCCCAGTCCGACACTGCGCCCACACAGTGGTTTTCCGCCACATATCAGTATATTCAGGAGAAAATGCACAACAAATTTGATTGCCCAATTTTTCCTGTTACCCTTGTGAAAATAAAAAATTGGGGGTTAAAAGATAATTTTTGTGGAAAAAAATGTGATTTTTTTTATTTTCACGGCTCTACATTATATACTTCTGTGAAGCACATCTACATAAGCTCCTTGAGGGGTCTAGTTTACAAAATGAGTTTACTTGTGGAGGGGTTTCCACTGTTTAGGCACATTAGGGGCTCCCCACAAATGACATGGTGTCCGCTAATGATTTCAGCAAATTTTGCATTGAAAAGGTCATATGGCGCTCCTTCCCTTCTGAGCCCTGCCGTGTGCCCAACCAGTGGTTTTCCGCCACATATAGGGTATCAGTGTATTCAAGAGAAATTGCACAGTGAATTTTGTGGTCCAATTTCACCTGTTACCCTTATGAAAATAAAAAATGTGGCATTAATAGATCCTTTTTGTGGAAAAAATGTGAATTTTTATTTTCACCGCTCTAAATTATAAACTTCTATGAAGCACTTGAGGGTTCAAAGTGCTCACCACACATAAGTTCCTTGAGTGGTCTAATTTCCAAAATGGGGTTACTTATGGAGGTTTTCCACTGTTTAGGCACATTAGTGACTTTCCAAACGTGACATGACGTCCTCTAATAATTTCAGCAAATTTTGCAATTCAAAAAAATTAAATGGCGCTCCTTTCCTTATGAGCCCTGCCTTGTGCATAAACAGTGGTTATCCCCCATATATGGAGTGTCACCGCACTCAGGAGAAGTTGCACAACAAGTTTTGGGGTCCAATTTTTCCTATTACCCTTTTGAAAATAAAAAAATTGGAGTTAAAAGATATTTTTTGTGGAAAAAATTTAATTGATAAAATAATAATCACTAGACAGTAAAGTGCTAAAAGTGCAAAAAATAGCAATAAATGCACAGCCACATTAATTGCAGTGCTAAAAAGTGCCAAAGATATGATGAAACAAAAGACAGCAATATATGCCCCAATAGTGCAACTAGACAATAAGGTCAATAAGATGATGCTAAATTGCATTGACCAATGGCAGGTAAAGACATTCCAAATAAGTCATATAACATACTGTATATTACCTGAGGGGTGTTTTTATTATTATTTTTTTACAGGAGCTCGTGGGCTTCATTTGGATTAACAGAAGAATAAAGATGGGAAAATTGTGTGGTCTTTTATTTCATTAAAAAACTTTATTCTGCATGTGTGTGTTTATTTAACACTTTGCAAACTTCAGGATTAGTAATGGATGGGTGCCTTATTAACACCTCTCCATTAATAGGCCAGGCTGAATGTCACCTTACAATACAAATTTATTACTCCATATGCCACCACTACATGGCAGTGGGAAGAGAGAGGCTAAGTGCCGGAATTGGCGCATCTTACAGATTCGCCTTTTCTGGGGTGGCTGGGGGGCAGATGTTTTTAGCCGGGGGGAGCAATAATCATGGTCCCTTTCTAGGCTATTAATATCTGCCCTCCGTCACTGGCTCTCTGGCGCAGAAAATTGCACGGGAGCCCACACCAGTTTTACCGGGAATATTCTTTTATTAAATACCTACAGCTCCCAAATTTTATACATATATACTACTGTACTAACACTGACATATATAAATCTAACTGTTCTGCAATGGTTTACTGTATGTAAACCATGTCTCCTATCCTGTCGGCTCCTGCATTCATTTTACAGAATTTACAGAAGCCGACAAATGAATTACTGGCTTTTCTACTATCTTTCTGTGCAATATTAATATATATATATATTTACTGCTCAAAAAATAAAGAGAACACTTAAACAACAAAATATAACTCCAAATCAGTCACACTTCTGAGAAATCAACACTGATTGTGATTCAATTTCTCCCGCAGTTGTGCCAATGGAATAAACAACAGGTAGAAATGATAGGAGGGTCACTAACATCCATGTGTCTGCTCAGTCTAGTGTATGTATATATATATATATATATATATACACACACATATAATATATATATAATATATGCATATTATATATATATATATATATATATATATATATATATACACATACATACATGTCAGCGACAAATACAATTAGTATAGTGTTTCTTACTATAAATTATAGGGGGACCCCACGCCATTTTGTTCCTTGAAATAATCATTTATTAATTAAATACATGTCCATAATTTTGCACCAACACTATACTAATTGTATTTGTCACTGACATGTTGACATGTGTATATATGTATATACTGTAGTATATATATACTGTATATATAGAGAGAGAGAGAGAATACTAGCTGAAGAGCCCGGCGCTGCCCAGGCATAGTAACTAACTGTGGTTAATTATAACAAATTATTATTATCCTCCATCCCATAGTCCCGTGCCCATATACCCATCATACATATCCACGATCCCATAGGCCCGTGCCCATATACCCATCGTACATATCCTCCATCCCATAGTCGAGTGCCCATATACCCATCACACATCCTCCATCCCATAGTCCCATGCCCATATACCCATCATACATATCCTCCATCCCATAGTCCCATGCCCATATACCCGTCATACATATCCTCCAACACATAGTCCCGTGCCCATATACCCATCACACATCCTCCATCCCATAGTCCCGTGCCCATATACCCATCATACATATCCTCCATCCCATAGTCCAGTGCCCATATACCCATCACACATCCTCCATCTCATAGTCAACCATTATTACATCATAACGAGCGGCGGGGCTTGCAACTATGAAGAGCCCGGCGCTGCATGGGATTAGTAACTAACTGTGGTTAGTTATAACAAATTATAATTATCCTCCATCCCATAATCCCGTGCCCATATACCCATCATACATATCCACCATCCCATAGGCCCTTGCCCATATACCCATCATACATATCCTCCATCCCATAGTCCCATGCCCATATACCCATCATACATATTCTCCATCCCATGCCCATATACCCATCATACATATTCTCCATCCCATAGTCCCATGCCCATATACCCATCATACATATTCGCCATCCCATAGTCGAGTGCCCATATACCCATCACACATCCTTCAACTCATAGTCCCATGCCCATATACCCATCATACATATCCTCCATCCCATAGTCCCGTGCCCATATACCCATCATTCATATCCGCCATCCCATAGTCCCGTGCCCATATACCCGTCATACATATCCTCCATCCCATAGTCCCGTGCCCATATACCCATCACACATCCTCCATCCCATAGTCCCGTGCCCATATACCAGTCATACATATTCTCCATCCCATAGTCCCGTGCCCATATACCCGTCATACATATCCTCCATCCCATAGTCCAGTGCCCATATACCCATCACACATCCTCCATCCCATAGTCAACCATTATGACATCATAATGAGCGGCGGGGCTTGATGACACCATCGTCGCCATGGCAACCATTGTGACATCATAATGAGGGGCGGGGCTTGATACGCTCACACTGTTTCCCCATTATGTAGATAGGGGCATTATGACATCATAATGAGGGGCGGGGCTTGACGGGCACACACTTTTTCCCCAGTATGTAGATAGGGGCAAAATTGTTTGGTGAATTGGATCGCGCGGGGTTAAAATTCGCCTCACAACATAGCTTAGGACGCTCTCGGGGTCCAGACGTGTGACTGTGCCAAATTTTGTGGCTGTAGCTGCGACGGTGCGGATGCCTATCCCGGACATACACACACACACACACATACATACATACATACATACATACACACTTTGAGCTTTATATATTAGATAGATATATATAATCCATATTATATATAATTTTATATATATTATATGATATATAATTATATATCATATTATATATTTATATGTGTGTCTATATATATATATATATATTCTATATATATATTGCATATATATTATATATATATCATATATATGTGTCACTGATATGTATATACATACAGGGTGGGCCATTTATATGGATACAGCTAAATAAAATGGCAATGGTTGGTGATATCAACTTCCTGTTTGTGGCACATTAGTATATGGGAGGGGGGAAACTTTTTAGGATGGGTGGTGACCATGGTGGCCATTTTGAAATCGGCCATTTTGGATCCAACTTTATTTTTTCCAATGGGAAAAGGGTCATATAACACATCAAACTTATTGAGAATTTCACAAGAAAAACAATGTTGTGCTTGGTTTTAACGCAACTTTATTCATTCATGAGTTATTTACAAGTTCATGACCACTTTTAAAATGTGTTCAAAGTGCTGCCCATTGTGTTGGATTTTCAATGCAACCCTCTTCTCCCACTCTTGACACACTGATAGCAACACAGCAGAAGAAATTCTAGTCTAAGGGTCACAGTCCTTGTAGGAATGCTTGGACCTGACACCCAGTAGCGGATTATAATGAGGTCAATCTGGGCGGTAGCCCAGGGTCCAGTGGTGTGGGGGGGCCACCAGCCCAGGATCAATTGTCCAATTATAATCCGCCACTGGTCTGGACTCCCGGAGCTGTCTGTCCAGCTGTGGAGGTTGCCCGGGTGCCTCCTCTGTCCCGGCTGCCCCCTCCTCTCAGCTGCTCCATACAGCCGTCTCCTCCACTCCCGCCACCTATGCTGCCTCCTCCCCCTCTTGCTCTCTCCATCTCTCCCTCCTCCAGCATCGGCTGCCATCCTCCTCTCTCCCTCCATCTCTGTCCAGCTCCCCACTATCAGCCCCACCAGACCGGGGCCTCAATGACCACACCATGATGACAGGCAGGGGCGCAGGCTGTTATCCTCTGTAAGCACAGGACCTGTGATGAGGTCACAGGAGGGGAGCAGTCAGAGGTCACATGATCAGGGGCCTCGTTGTGTGCAGAACTCTGCTGTGCTGATCGTCATCATGGTACTGGATGAGGGAAGTTTCTGTGTGAGGTCAGCAGGGCTGTGGAGTCGGTAAGCCACAGTTGCGACTCCGACTGCTTCATAAATGGCCAATTCATAACAACAAATTTACTGTTGTAAAATGTTAAACATCGTGCTTATTCAGTTTCTCACCATCATATAAGTAATCAGACCACTTAGAGCAAAAACTACATTTATTAGAATACAATTAGAATATAGCAAATAACTTTTATAAACTTTTCTAAACTGTAAGTAAATATGCAATAAACACTTTTATGCAGTTAATAAGAAGAAATCTATAAATTTGTCCTCAGAAAAAGTATTGCCTCTGTCAGATCCTCCTTCATGGATGCCCTCAAATCTGATCTAATTATTTTGAGAGCAGAGAACAACCTCTCTACACTAACTTGTGTTGGTGGCAAAGCAGTAACCACTCGGGCAACATCTCTGACAATGTCAGGATACAGAGGAATCGCTTGTTGCACTGTTATTTTTGATGAACGGTCAAATTTCTCAATTTCTTTTAGTGCACATGAAAAATTCTGCTGAAATGTACTGGCTGTGTTCCTTGATGGGGATGACTCTTCTTCTATGCGGGAACGCTTTGCACGGTCCTTGTGATCCAAATATTTTTCGAAATTAAATTCTTCATCAGTTGATGATGAGGGTGAAGATGTGGCAGGACGACCAAATTCTTCTTGTTCCTCCTGACTGTTCTGCAACCCTTTCATCCTTACTGCTATTTCAAACAGAGCTTCTTTTCCTTTACTTAGCTGTTGATCATCTAGAAGAATCCGATGCATTGGGTCTACATAAACAGCTGCCAAAAGAATGTTATTTTGTAATAGTAGCTCCTCTCTCCGTTTCATTGATGTAGCAATGCCACTTGCAATTAACCCTCCTCTTTGGGACAGGCGAAACATCAGGTTCTTCCACTCCTTTAAGAAAATACCTGGAGTTAAGTCCTCTGCTTGTAATTTTTTAGTCACTGTAAATGGGTGCTCTAGCAATTTTTCCAGCTCAGTCACCTGATTCCACTGACTTTCATTTAGCGTCAGTTGAGGGTTAGCCATGTCTTCAGTTCAACCAAGCGCTGAATCATTAAGTAAGTACTGCCCCATCATGTGGCTTGATCAATAATTGCCCCTTTTCCAGCACGTCTCTTCAAAATGGAGTCAACTTTAGGGGTTCTGGCAACAGTAGCCAATTTTCTCACCTTGAATCAGTGCAGCAGCATGTCCTTCTTGCAGACTGTCTCTTATAGCCAGCTGTAGCGTATGCACAACACAGCACATGTGATGAATGAAAGAACATATTGACACAGTTTCAACAAGATCATCTAAACTATCATGTTGCTGTTCATCTGAAGCAACTTCAGTTTGCTCCTCAGTTACAATACTGTGTTCCTCTATTTCAAACATTTCTGTGTCTGTGGACCCAGAATGTTCTTCTAGCTGCTGGTCACCATCATTACTCTCATTCATTAGCTTAATAGTACTTATCATATTTGAAGCATTGTCAGTTACGACAGAAAGAACTTGCTCTTTTTTAAGTTCATAGTCTTGCAGAACCTTTTCCACCAAGACCTGGAGAAACTCACTGGTGTGATGAGCTTTGGTGTCTTTTACTGCCAATGTCTTGGTAACTATTTCATTTTTGTCACAAACAAATCGGACATTGATGGCAAAATAGTTCACTCTGTGACGTGTGCAGGCATCCATTTTAAGAAACAGAAAGCGTCCCTTGAGAGTTTTTTTAAGTTCTTCCTCTTGTTTAAAAGCTTCTTCGATTACTAATTTTCTAATACTCTCTCTCTCCAGAGAAACACCAAGCTTGCGGGCTATTTCCCCATTCAGACACATAAAAGCTGGTCGTGAAAATAATGAAATAGGCACACTATCCTTTACAACAAGCTCTATGATCTGTTTTTTAAATGTATCTACTGTCATTGTCACAGTAACTTTGTCACTGACAAAATATCTTGCAACTGATGGCTGCAAAGTTCTCTGCTCCTTTGTTTGGCTGGAAGAGCTGGGCACTGGTTCATTGGTTTGGATGCAGTCTTTCTCATCCACTGCTTTCAGTACTTCTGGATGAAGGCGCTGTAAATGTCTCTTTAGATTAGAAGCTCTGGTAGGAGCATTTTTATCTTTGCCTGAATATGCACTCATCTTGGCTTCACAGCATTTGTTTTCGTCTGGATCATTTGTCATACACTGACAGACATAATGTTTTCTATCTTGAGTGATGGTGAAATGTTCAAATACAGCTGATTTAATGTGATGCTTCTTTGACATTCTCAGGTTTTTAATTCTGCATTCACAATCCAAATGACAATTGTTTTTCCTAAAAACAATTGTACAAAATTATTGCCAGGTCGTACAACTGATATAGTGGTCAGTAATACTGTTATTATTCCTCATGTACTCACAGTTAACTGATGCAAAGTTTGTTGAAAGGATAATACTTCTTACAGTCTTCCTCTTCTGAGTAGCAGGCAGCTGTGAGATGCTTGGAAGACGCACACCTAGTATGATCTAGTCTAGAGGAGGAGCTTTACTACTAAGAATTTGCAACACATTTTCACTTTCAGTTTCATACATTGTAAGTAGGGGGGTTGGGGCAGCATGAGGTTAACCAAGTATAAGATTAGATAAGGGCAGTGGAGAACAGTGACACACAAGAAGTAAGAAATGTCTCTATCTCCAGCAGAACTGCTTATCACTGTTGTTCATAGTTTGATAGAACATATATATTTGAGTAACATTTATAAAATTCATATGAAAGTTCAATTATGAAATATTAATACTTTTTTTTAAAGCTGGAATCGGAGTCGGTACATTTCTACTGACTCCAACTCCAACCAAAACTAACTCCGACTCCACGACTCTGACTCCACAGCCCTGGAGGTCAGGAGAGGTCTACAGGGTGGATGTAGCAGAGCTATGTGTGTACAATTTTGGACGTAGGAGTGCCGTGTGTGTACGAGGTGTACGGAGCGGAGCCGTGTGTGTACGAGGTGTACGGAGCAGAGCTGTGTATGTACAAGGTGTACGGAGAGAAGCCACGTGTGTACGAGGTGTACAGAGGGGAGCCGTGTGTGTACAAGGTGTACGGAGAGAAGCCACGTGTGTACGAGGTGTACGGAGAGAAGCCGCGTGTGTACGAGGTGTACAGAGGGGAGCCGCGTGTGTGCAAGGTGTACGGAGAGAAGCCGCGTGTGTACGGAGAGAAGCCGCGTGTGTACGAGGTGTACGGAGCGGAGCCGTGTGTGTACGAGGTGTACAGAGCGGAGCTGTGTATGTAGAAGGTGTACGGAGAGAAGCCGCGTGTGTACGAGGTGTACGGAGGGGAGCCGCGTGTGTACGAGGTGTACGGAGGGGAGCCCCGTGTGTACAAGGTGTACGGAGAGGAGCCGCGTGTGTACGAGGTGTACAGAGTGGAGCCGCATGTGTATGAGGTGTACGGAGAAAAGCCGCGTGTGTACGTGGTGTACGGAGCAGAGCCGCGTGTGTACGAGGTGTACGGAGCAGAGTCGCGTGTGTACGAGGTGTACGGAGCAGAGCCGCATGTGTACAAGGTGTACGGAGAGGAGCTGCGTGTGTACGGAGTGGAGCCACGTGTGTACAAGGTGTACGGAGAGGAGCCACGTGTGTACGAGGTGTACGGAGTGGAGCCGCGTGTGCACGAGGTGTATGGAGAGAAGCCGCGTGTGTACGAGGTGTACAAAGGGGAGCCGCGTGTGTACGAGGTGTACGGAGTGGAGCCACGTGTGTACGAGGTGTACGGAGCGGAGCCACGTTTGTACGAGGTGTACTGTGCGTGTACAAGGTGTACGGAGAGGAGCCACGTGTGTACGAGGTGTACGGAGAGGAGCCGCGTGTGTACGAGGTGTACGGAGCCGTGTGTGTACGAGGTGTACGGAGTGGAGCCACGTGTGTACGAGGTGTACGGAGCGGAGCCACGTTTGTACGAGGTGTACTGTGCGTGTACAAGGTGTACGGAGAGGAGCCACGTGTGTACGAGGTGTACGGAGAGGAGCCGCGTGTGTACGAGGTGTACGGAGCGGAGATGTGCGTGTATTTTGGCATGGGGGGGCTCCATTTGAAAGTTTGCACCGGGGCCCATAACTTTGTAGTTACGCCACTGATTGACAAGCATTGCTGCTGCCTCCTTCTTCTCCAATGCCTGCCGCTTCTGAGGCTGTGGACTCCACTTTACCACCCTGGCCGAGCTGATTGAGCACATCGAAGACAACCATATCGGTGAGTACCCCTGGTCGGTGCACCCCCAGGTAGGGTGCACACCTCTCACCAGTGCAGGATGCAGGGGCTGCACTGGTGCATTGCTCCGGACACGTTCGGGCTCCCAGGGCTGCAGACAGCTGCCCATTAGGTTGGCAGCTCTGTGCCGGGCACCCCAAAGAGTGTGCATGCAGGAGGTACGGAGAGAGCAGTGGCAGCCGCGGCCACGCAGCACATGCACTCATCTAGGCACCGCTGGACACCCTGTCTGCGCCATGCTGAGGTGCAGGGTCCGCCCCCGTGGGTGGCGTGTTTACAGATGCTGCGGCCAACCCCGGGCCCCTGCAATTGGTGGCAGCCATTAGCCTCGCTGTGTCCTGTCAGCTGTGGCAGAAAGTCAGCTGGAGTGTACAAAGTATAATGGATGTCCTATGTCCCCCCATGTAACCCCCGATACATAACAGCAGGGCCATGGGTGCAGGCAGTTACCAGGAGGAGCTATGAGAGGGGAAGAGGCAGTGAGCAGGTAGGGAGTGGCTGCCTAATGTTTCTTTAGGCTGTGTGCACACGTCTGAAATTCCCACGTATTTTATGCATTTTTGCCGCATTTTTTCACAGCGAAAACTAAACGCATAAAATAAGCAAGCCATTGTATTCAATGGCATTCCGCACATGCTGTGCTAATGCTGCATATTTTTCCGTTGCTAAATCGCATCGTGGAAAAATACGCAGCAGGCTCATTCTTTTGGCGGAAAATGTGCGGATGGTACCCAGGGTCTGGAGGAGAGGAGACTGTCCTCCAGGCTCTGGGTACCATATCCCTGGTAAAAAAAGAATTAAGGCTGAGTGCAGACGGAGTTTTGAGCCCTGCGGATTTTTTCGTGCAGAATGGAAGAAATCCGCAGGTCAAATGACCTGCATTTTTCCTGCGGATTTCTTCCATTTTTGATGCGGTTTTCATGCGGTTTTCTACTGCGGTTTTCCCCCTGCGGATTTGGTGACAGGGGAGATGGAAAACCGCACAAAAGAAGTAACATGCTGCGGATTTTGTACAGCGGGAAAACCGCGCGGAAAAATCTGCAGCGTCTGCACAGCGTTTTTTTTTTACATTGATTTTAAGGCTACTGTACATCACAATTCAGAAATGCAACGTTTCTGCGCGGTAAAATCCGCTGCGGAAACGCTGCAAATCTGCATCGTGTGCACACAGCCTAAAATAGAAAATCGTTGATATTCTCACCTTCGGGCGTCCCCAGGCTTCAGTGATGCTCCCGTTCCCAGTGATGCCTTGCGCGACAATGACCTGTGATGCCGTAGCTGTCTCGCGTGATGCTACGTCATCAGAGGTCATTGTCGCGCAAGGCATCACTGGGACCGGGAGCATCGCGATGATCGGGAACGCTGCGGGGGACGCCGGAAGGTGAGAATATAATGATTTTTTCTTTTTATTATTATTTTTAACATTAGATCTTTTACTACTGATGCAGCATAGGCAGCCTCAATAGTAAAAAATTTGGTCACACTTGTCAAACACTATGTTTGACGAGTGTGAGCAACCTGTCAATCAGCATGCAAATTTTTTGCGTATTTCCTGCGGCAAGGAGTTGCACGTGTGCACATAGCCTAACTCTCTCCTTGTTTCCTGGTCTGGTTTTGTGTGATCGAGCAGCAGCGCAGAGATGACAGCGAGCGGCAGCCAGGACTAGCTGTCATACATGTCCTCTCCGCAGCCGGAAATCATCATCACAAGCTCAGTAATACAGCAAATCTCTTCCTGATGCCAAACTCTCTGCCCCCTGAAATCTCTGCTGCTCCCAGACTGGCACGGAGAGGGGCGCCCAGGCGTGCAGGAGGGATCCCCGCCTCTGTGTGGAGCGCAAGGACAGGGCTGTGCAGAGGGATCCGGTGTACAGCAGGATGAGTCAGCCCCTGGGGCCTGCCGGGGGTGCAGGTAACACCTGGCTGCTCCTTGCTGCTCAGGGGTCGGTAGCTGCAAGTTCACTCACTTCAGGCTGGGATACTTCTTGTGATACTACTCTTCTAGGGTGTATCAGCCGAGTTATGGAGGTACCTCAGTGCGGAATAGCATTATACAAGGAGTTCAGTCATCTCCATAGTGCTTGGTGGGGAGGTACTGGGGTCAGTAGTAGCCGGTGACACTGAGGGGTCGTAACATTGTTTCATTGTAGCCAGAATTTAACCCTTTCTCTGGGAAGGTGTCCATACACAGACGGCCGGTAATCAATCATCATAGTGGAAGTCGTCTGTTTCCATCAACTTTGTTATATGTGGGCAGTGGGCACCTCTAGTAAGGTGGGCACGAGATGGCGGGTCTTGTCATCACTGCCTCACACATAAGTTACTATGAGGTGTACTTTATTCCTGCCACATTTCTTTCTTGGCCTACTCAGAGAAATGTTTTGACCAGTTGAAAGTTATACAACCTGAGGATTGTGCATGTGTGCGCTGCCCGCATGTAGTAATATGTGTGTGTGTGTGTATATATATATATATATATATATATATATTTTACTTACTCCGACCCCTATATAAACCCTTCCCCCCTGACCGCCGTCCACTTTCCCATGCTCCTGTTCCAATCCTGGGGTCTTTTTTGTCCCCCCTTGGTCCTCCACATGCTGAACATCTGGGACATGACTAATATTGCGCATTGTGCGCTTGTTCGTCGCCAGATGCAGCGTCGTGTCCAGTGTGTGAGGAGACGGCAACTTGTCTGTGGTGTTAACCCCTCTGCTGACATGCTGGGCACAGCCTGTGGCGAGGAGCGTCTTTTCCTGTGTATCAAGCCACAGGCTGCACATCATAGGCTGCTTCTTCTATCTGGGGAATTTCATGGAGCAGAAGCCTCTGTGTGACTCATGTGAAGTAACTTGTCTCACAGGTCATGGGTCCAGGTCAGCAGGTGATGGCAGACTATTAGCTGGTTTCGATGTTAGGTACAGGTGAGTCAGGACTAGATGTTGGGTGGAAGCCTTCCAGTATTTGTAAGGCCTCGTGCACACGCTGAGTGTTTGGTGAGCTTTTACCTCAATATTTCTAAGGCCTCATACACACGCAGAGTATTTGGTGAGTTTTTGGCTCAGTATTTGTGAGGCCTCATAGACACACTGAGTATTTGGTGGTTTTTACCTCAGTAGTTGTGAGGCCTCATGCACATGTTGTGTATTTGCTGAGTTTTTTACCTCATTATTTAACCCCTTCCCGCCCCTTGACGCACTGTATGCGTCAAGAAAACTAGTAACTTCCCGACCCCGTCACATGACCGGGGGGCCCACAGAGTCTGAACAGCCCGGGGCCCTGGCTACCATTAATCCACTCCTGCTGACACCCATAATGTGGTGGTGCACCATCTTGCTGGTAAAACTCAGGGAACGTGCCATCTTCAGTGCATAAAGAGGGCAACACATCATCATGTAGCAATTTCAGATATCCAGTGGCATTGAGGTTTCCATTCATGAATTATGGCCTCACTATCTTTGTACCCCATATATCACACCATACCATCAATTATGGGTGTCAGGTCCGAGCATTCCTACATGAACAGTTTCCTGGAAAGTGGATTGATCGTCGTGGGCCAGTTGAATGGTCACCAAGGTCTCCCGATCTGACCCCCTTAGACTTTTATCTTTGGGGTCATCTGAAGGCAATTGTCTATGCTGTGAAGATACGAGATGTGCAGTATCTGAAACAATGGATACTGGAAGCCTGAGCTAGCATTTCTTCTGTGGTGTTGCTATCAGTGTGTAAATGGCCCACCTTGTATATGTATGTACTCTATGTGTATATATCTAGTGTTTTGTGAGCTGTCAGTGTGATTTTACAGTAGCCGATCACCGATGCGTAAAAATCGGACAGCATTCGCATGGTGCGAGTGCTGTGCGATTTTTTTCTCACACCCATTGACTTGCATTGGCGAGTCTTGTCCAAGAAACACAGCAATACGTAGCATGCTGCGATTTTTTTCTCAGTCCGATTTCAGCTGAGAAAAAAAATCGCAGGTGAGATGTCACCCATTGAATAACATTGGTCCAAGTGCAATCTGTTTTTTTAACGGATTGCACTCGTTCGTATTTCTCGCAAGTGAGTATGAGCCCTTAAGGACATAAAAAGTAAAAGTTTGAAGATTGCAACATTTTTGCCAAATTTCTGATATTTTCACAAATAAACGCAAGTCACAGAATCTTAGAGTCCCTAGGATCTTTTGAAGCTTTCCTGAGTTTTTATCTCTTAGGGTGTGTGCACACGTTGCGGATTCTGCTGCGGAATTTTGTGTAAATCCGCAGGTAAGGCTAGTTTCACACTTGCTTTTTTTTGCAGCGCGTTTTTCCCGCAAAAAAACGCATTAAAAAAACGCATACAAATGCATACAAACGCTGCGTTTTTTTCAAGCATTTTTGTGCGCATGCAGGAAAAAAACGCAGCGTTTTTGCGCGTTTGTATGCGTTTTTTGTGCGTTTGCGTTTTTTTACAGATTTTGGAAAAACCCCACAAAAATGAAAAAACAACCATTCAACAACACACAAGACCAATGGGACTTCATTGTGGGTGTGGTATGTTAATATATAGACCCTGTCTACAGTATTCTTCACATTTGCTTGATTCTTCTCGTGACCATGGATCTGCGCTGGAAGAGTTTTCACTTCAACTTGGATTTGGACATCGCGATGGCTCAGGCGTATGCAGTTGCTTGCCATGAACAAAGGAAGAGAGAGAGGCAGCGAAGACGGCGGCGTATGTGGATACATCCGATTGTTGAACTCCGGGAGAGCCGTGGGGCATACCACACCCTCTACAGCGAGCTCCAGTCAAACCCGGAGAAATTTACAGATTATATCCGGATGTCCCACGAAAGTTTCATGGATTTGCTTGCTCGTGTCCAACAATCCATCCGGAGACAGGACACACAGCTCCGTCGTGCGATTCCTCCTGAGGAACGGCTACTGGTGACATTACGGTATGTTTTAAAAACCAAGGGGTGCGGTCTGATGGGTTTTTTTTAAATTTAGTATTCAAAACCGTGGGTAATTAGTTTTCGTGAATGTACTAATATTTTATTTTATAGTTTTTTAAAATAATATACATAAATATTAATTTTACTTCTTTGTCTGTTCACAGATTCCTGGCGACTGGAGAAACCCTATCTTCACTACACTTCCAGTACCGTATTGGAATCTCTACCTTGTCTGGAATTGTTGCTGACACCTGCCGGGCTCTCTGGAATGTTCTTTGCCCAGAATTTATGCCCCTGCCCACCGCTGAAAAGTGGATGGAAATTGCTGACAAATTCTGGACAGTATGCAATTTTCCCAACTGTTTGGGAGCTGTTGATGGTAAACACATACGGATCATCAAACCCCAAAGAACGGGATCTGAGTACTATAATTACAAAAAGTACTTTTCAATAGTACTCATTGCGATTGCGGATGCCGGATGTATGTTTGTAGCAGTGGACATTGGAGCATTTGGCCGTGGTAATGACTCACAGGCTTTTAAAAACTCAGACATGGGCCGGAGGTTGTATGGCAACCAATTTAATTTCCCTATGCCACGGCCTCTTCCTCACACCGAAGCTCCGCCACTGCCCTTTGTAATGGTTGGCGATGAGGCTTTTCAAATGTGCGGAAACTTACTGAAACCCTACTCCAGCCGGGACTTGGACCACACCAAAAAAATATTTAATTACAGGCTGACCAGGGCCAGAAGAACTGTCGAGTGTGCTTTTGGGATTCTTGTTTCCAGATGGCGAATTCTGGGCACGGCCATTAATCTTAAACTTGAAACAGTCGATGAGGTGGTGAAGGCCTGTGTGGTTCTACATAACTTTGTGATGGCTAAAGAGCACCCGACCTTTGAACTGGACGATGATGCTCCTAACCCATTGCCGGAATTCACTCAGCACACTCTCAGGTCATCCGTTGAAGTTGGCCAAATGAGGGACCAATTTGCGGCCTACTTTATTTCTGATGTAGGACGGGTGCACTGGCAAGATGAAATGGTGTAATATTTTTGTTTGTTTATGGTAATAAAAAACCTTATTTGATACCATTACTGAGTGCACTATATTTTTTAAACTCCAATTTAATAAACTTCCCATGTATAACTGAATTTTTTGATGTTCACACACCTGGGCAGGTAAATACACATATGAGTTAAAATGCAGCATTGCTAGTCTGCGTGAAATATATTGGAACGAGCAAAGCTGCAGGCCATGAATCAGGAAACCATTTTTTTTCAAGAGAAAATTGTGCAACTAGTTGAAAACAAAGTATGTGATTTTCTCAAAACACAACCCTCAAAACCCAACCCCAATGAAAGTCCATGGGGAATACAAGTCAGCATTGAGTGGATGAATGTAATCTGCTCCATTCCAACTTACAAGTTATTACACTAGGCCTTTGAATGACTATACTAGGCCGTGGTATTTCAAATATGAGTATAGTAGGCCTTGGGCCTACTAGTATAGTCATATGTGAAATACCACGGCCTAGTATAGTCATACCAAGGCCTACTGTAATAACTCGATTTTTAACAACTAGCATCTTGTTTCACAAAAAACAAACTGGTGAAACTAGAAAGAAACTTATAAGTTTCAACAGTTTGTTTTTCATGAAACCAGATTCTAGTTGGTAAAACTAGAGTTATTACACTAGGCCTTGGAATGACTATACTAGGCCGTGGTATTTCAAATATGAGTATAGTAGGCCTTGGGCCTACTAGTATAGTCATATGTGAAATACCACGGCCTAGTATAGTCATACCAAGGCCTACTGTAATAACTCGATTTTTAAAAACTAGCATCTTGTTTCACAAAAAACAAACTGGTGAAACTAGAAAGAAACTTATAATTTTCAACAGTTTGTTTTTCATGAAAACAGATTCTAGTTGGTAAAACTAGAGTTATTACACTAGGCCTTTGAATGACTATACTAGGCCGTGGTATTTCAAATATGAGTATAGTAGGCCTTGGGCCTACTAGTATAGTCATATGTGAAATACCACGGCCTAGTATAGTCATACCAAGGCCTACTGTAATAACTCGATTTTTAACAACTAGCATCTTGTTTCACAAAAAACAAACTGGTGAAACTAGAAAGAAACTTATTTTTAAGACAAGTTTCAACAGTTTGTTTTTCATGAAACCAGATCCAAGTTGGTAAAACTCGAGTTATTACACTAGGCCTTGGTATGACTATACTAGTCCGTGTTATTTCACATATGACTATACTAGGCCTTGGGTTGGTTTTTAACATGTATTTACCCATCAGTGTGTGTGAGCGGCGCAAACAACATTAATGAAACTTAGTAATGGTGAACCACAAATGTAAATTTATTTTTTATCACAAAAATAAACCAAAAAATTATTTTTTCCGGCGTTTGGGGGCAGATGGTTTCAATTTGGGGGTGTGCAGGGAATGCAACACTTGCTGTTGAAGACGGTGTTTGAGGGGAAGGGGCAACAAAACTTGTGGGGGAAGGTAGTCCAGTTAAGGGAATCAAACTAGGAACACTTGGAGGAGAGGAAATCTGTTCAGGTACATTAGTTGTAATGGCATGTCGCCGTAGGCTTGTGTGCCTGGACCGACTTTGGCCCAATGCCCGCCTTGATGGATTTCGCCTTGAAGTAGGGGCAAATATTGAGTGTAGGTCCCCCGTCTGCAGGTGTGGCTGCTGCTGCTGCTGAGGTGGCGGCTGCTGCTGCTGAGGTGGCGGCTGCTGCTGCTGAGGTGGCGGCTGCTGCTGAGGTGGCGACTGCTGCTGAGGTGGCTGCTGCTGCTGAGGTGGCTGCTGCTGCTGAGGTGGTTGCAGCTGCTGCTGAGGTGGTTGCAGCTGCTGCTGAGGTGGCTGCTGCTGCTGAGGTGGCTGCTGCTGCTGAGGTGGCTGCTGATGAGGTGGCTGGAGCTGCTGCTGAGGTGGCTGCTGCTGCTGCTCTTCGTTGTCAGTGCTCGTCCTTGCAGGAGGACTGGTGGCGGCAGTGATGGTCCAGGTTTGCAGAGTGGTGGTGGCAGGGCTACTACACGTTGTTGTAGCGGCAGGGCTGTTCCATGTTTGCCTAGTGGTGGCTGAGCTCCACGCATGCATGGGAGTGGCGTTGGTGCTCCAGACAGGAGCAGCGCTTGCCATGGTGGTGTCGGTGAAGTGACCAGCTGCACTCAGACTTGTGGTGGTGTAACGGTGGGTGTCCTGGCTTTGAATAGAGGTGTCCGTGCAGTGGTATGCAGCACAAGTCGGTAGTGAGGTGAAGCGAGTCAATGGTGGCACAGGTGGAAAGGACACCACTGACTGCTGACCGTACCGATTATGCTGCATAGCCTGCAAGAAAGCATTGTTGCAGGCCTGCAGCACATTCAGCTGTTGATCAGGACTAAGGTGTTCCGCCATGCCCTTTTCAATCTTACTAAAAAAATGGTGTGCTGGTCTGTTGAGGTCGGCCTCCAGACGGTCAAGGCGCTGTTCTACAGAATTGAAGCGGTGTTCAAAGTGGTTAAAACCACGTTCCATGAGTGCAAAACCGCTTTCAACTCTGTCGGACAGTGACTTGAGGCTGGAATTAAATGTCTCGCTCAAATGCATAAACTCGGGCAAGACATTCCTGTCCAAGGCCCTCTGCCGCTGGCGGGTAGTGCCCGCATAACCAGTGGCAGAGACCTGGGACAGGGGAACACCTGATGGCCCAGCTTCCTGGTCACCAGCTGTGTGTGTGGTTGACCTGCAAGGTGCTTCCTGGCTGTCGGATGGCTGGGACGGGTCAGAGGACGTCCGAGGAAGGACCGCTCCAGGGCCAGGTTGCAGGGTGCTGCTCCAGGTGCTGTTGAAGAAAGGAAAATCATTACTACCATGCCTTTACAAGAAGCATCAGCTGTGGATTAGAAAAACACAGATTAATAAAAATAAAAACCCAAAATTTATAATACTTACGATCTCGTGGCAAGGACCGGTCTTAGGAACTGCAACGCGTTATAGTGACGGTATCTAGTTCTGGTCCTTGACGCAGATCCACTGCGAACCTGGCCCTCAGCACGAACATCACTGTTGAAGCGGTCCTTGATCGAACGCCAACGTGTTCGGACTTTGTCCACTGTTGATAAAAAAAAAACAGTGCCGTCAAGGACAACAGTCGCTGCGGCACAATGTAGAAATACAATACTCAAAGCAGTCACTGTAGACCACGATGACACTGTTGGGTTTCCTGCTAGAATACACCTAGCACGAAACCCAACAGTGCCGTCAAGGACAACAGTCACTGCGGCACAATGTAGCAATACAATACTCAAAGCAGTCACTGTAGACCACGATGACACTGTTGGGTTTCCTGCTAGAATACACCTAGCACGAAACCCAACAGTGCCGTCAAGGACAACAGTCACTGCGGCACAATGTAGCAATACAATACTCAAAGCAGTCACTGTAGACCCCGATGACACTGTTGGGTTTCCTGCTAGAATACACCTAGCACGAAACCCAACAGTGCCGTCAAGGACAACAGTCACTGCGGCACAATGTAGCAATACAATACTCAAAGCAGTCACTGTAGACCACGATGACACTGTTGGGTTTCCTGCTAGAATACACCTAGCACGAAACCCAACAGTGCCGTCAAGGACAACAGTCACTGCGGCACAATGTAGCAATACAATACTCAAAGCAGTCACTGTAGACCACGATGACACTGTTGGGTTTCCTGCTAGAATACACCTAGCACGAAACCCAACAGTGCCGTCAAGGACAACAGTCACTGCGGCACAATACAGAGCAGGGAAATACTCACTAAACGCCTTTTTGTAGGATGCTGTGGCGCTGTCCCAGCCATCCATCAACGCTGCGGCCACCTCATTCCATAGCCGCCGGGTCACCACAATGTCCTTGTGCAGCCGGTCATGGCTGTCCCACAACGGCGAACGCTCCTGGACCAGGCTGATGAGCTGCTCATTATCCAGGTACACGTCTTCATCTCGTTGTGGAACCTAGACAAAACACATTCATTAGAATAATCCAATTTAAATTGAATAAAAAGTTACAAAAAAAGAAACATAAAAAAGAGTAAAAATAGAAGATAAAAAATAAAGTATCAAATCATTTGATACTTACATTCCGTATCACCACCGGGACTTGGCTTCGCTGCTCCTGCTCTTCGCCCTCACTAGTCCCGTCCACAGAAGAGGATGATGACGATGTCTTAAAAAAGTTGAAAAAAACGTAAGAGATTTGGAGAAGCAGCAGATATACTTACCAGATGCACAAAAATAATCACCTCACGGTCTGCTTGCGCCAATTCCTGCCGCGATGGGGAATACTCTGATTCTGAAGACATACTGCATGTAAAAATAATAAAAATCATTAGTACATACATAATTTAAAAGGACAGGCATATAATGTAATATACTCACATTCTTCGCTGATATAATGGGTTCTTGGTTGACTGTCTGCTCTTCAATCTGTCAGTGTAGTAGTGGCAGAGTTTTGGCAGGCACCTCCTTTATATAGCCTTTTTTTTTTTGACTTTAGAAGATTATAACTAGGACAACAAGTGGACACCACCAAAAAAACGCAGCGCTAAAAAAACGCATACCTGCGCATGCCAGTGCGCACGTATGCGCATCCATAGGCTATAATGGCCATTTTTAGCGCAAAACGTGCGCATACGTGCGCATGCGCTTTTTTCAAGGGCCAAAAAATGCAACATGCTGCGTCTGGAAAATACCAACGCACACCCCAAAAAAACGCAGCGCATGAAAATCGCATACATGCGCTGACCAGTGCGCAGGTATGCGCACCCATGTTAAATATAGGGGAAAAAACGCATGCGCAGGTATGCGTTTTTTTCCAGCGCTAAAAAACGCAAATGTGAAACCAGCCTAAATCTGTGGATTTTCTGCGGATTTGCCTGCGGTTTTCCCTTGCGGTTTGACACCTGTCATGGAGCAGGTGCCAAAGCGCTGCGGAATCCGCACAAAGAAGTGACATGATGCGGATTTTGCATTGACTTTTATGGTACTGTACACCGCAGCAGAAACTGCTGCGGATCCGCAGGACCAAATCCGCTGCGGATCCGGAGCAGAATCCGCAACGTGTGCACACACCCTTAAAGTGACACTGGTCAGAATTGAAAAAATTGGCCGGATGAGGAAGGCAAAAACAGGCTTGAGGGGATGAAGGGGTTAAAGGCTGTCATTTTAGATTGTCAGATGTGACATTACCACCAGACATGCCAACCTGTTTATTACTGTTTTTCCATGAACATGTATAAAAAAAAACTTTTTTTATGAAAACATTGTAAATCCATTATAAATTCAAAAGATAAATTTTAAGTTTTCATAGCCCAGAATACTAGTGTGAACACATCAGCCACATTCACTGTGAGCTGTAAAATGTGGTTACAATCATAATACTCTGTACAGCTTTCTACAATTTAAATAAAAAAAAAACAAAAAGTCCAATTTTTCTTTACACAAACACATAAAAAAATGCCCATATTTATATTATTTACAATCAATCTAGGGATATATGAGCAGTTAGCAACGGCGATTCACACTCACATGTCCATAGAAAGGAGTCACTAGCACATCTTATTCCTGTTGGCTGGATGAGGAGGCTAGTACCCAGCACTAAATTTTTCATTATAGGGAGAGAGTGGGGAGAAAGAGACCACTTCACTCTCTTGATGTTTGTTACATACACTCACTGGCCACTTTATTAGGTACACCTGTCCAACTGTGTGTTAAGACTTAATTTCTAATCTGCCAATCACATGGCGGCAACTCAGTGCATTTAGGCATGTAGACATGGTCAAGACAATCTCCTGCAGTTCAAACCGAGCATCAGTATGGGGAAGAAAGGTGATTTGAGTGCCTTTGAACGTGGCATGATTGTTGGTGCCAGAAGGGCTGGTCTGAGAATTTCAGAAACTGCTGATCTACTGGGATTTTCACGCACAACCATCTCTAGGGTTTACAGAGAATGGTCCGAAAAAGAAAAAAAATCCAGTGAGCGGCAGTTCTGTGGCCGGAAATGCCATGTTGATGCCAGAGGTCAGAGGAGAATGGGCAGACTGGTTCGAGCTGATAGAAAGGCAACAGTGACTCAAATTGCCACCCGTTACAACCAAGGTAGGCAGAAGAGCATCTCTGAACGCACAGTGCGTCGAACTTTGAGGCAGATGGGCTACAGCAGCAGAAGACCACACTGGGTACCACTCCTCTCAGCTAAGAACAGGAAACTGAGGCTACAATTTGCACAAGCTCATCGAAATTGGACAGTAGAAGATTGGAAAAACGTTGCCTGGTCTGATGAGTCTCGATTTCTGCTGCGACATTCGGATGGTAGGGTCAGAATTTGGCGTAAACAACATGAAAGCATGGATCCATCCTGCCTTGTATCAACGGTTCAGGCTGGTGGTGGTGGTGTCATGGTGTGGGGAATTTTTTCTTGGCACTCTTTGGGCCCCTTGGTACCAATTGAGCATCGTTGCAACGCCACAGCCTACCTGAGTATTGTTGCTGACCATGTCCATCCCTTTATGACCACAATGTACCCAACATCTGATGGCTACTTTCAGCAGGATAATGCGCCATGTCATAAAGCTCGAATCAACTCAGATTGGTTTCTTGAACATGACAATGAGTTTACTGTACTCAAATGGCCTCCTCAGTCACCAGATCTCAATCCAATAGAGCATCTTTGGGATGTGGTGGAACGGGAGATTCGCATCAGGGATGTGCAGCCGACAAATCTGCGCCAACTGTGTGATGCCATCATGTCAATATGGTCCAAAATCTCTGAGGAATGCTTCCAGCACCTTGTTGAATCTCTGCCACGAAGAATTGAGGCAGTTCTGAAGGCAAAAGGGGGTCCAACCCCTTACTAGCATGGTGTACCTAATAAAGTGGCCAGTGAGTGTATATTCTGCTATATTACATCTCCTCTATTTGCCAGCAGATGTCACACGATGGTTTGGCTACAATACAATGGAAAGTAAACAACATGAGTTACAATGTACAGGAAATCTAGACTTAGGCTGTGTGCCCACGTTGCGTTTTTGTAAGCGTTTCCGCAAGCGTTTGAGCCGGATCAGACGCTGCAGAAACGCTTAAAAGAAGCTTCCTATTAAATTTCATGCATTTTTGGCTTTTTGCGCCAAAGCATGTGTTTTTAAACGCTTAGAAAACGCTTAGCGGCTAAAAATGCAGCATGCTCATTATTTTCCGCATAGCTGCGCGTTTTTCACCATTTCCAATGTTCCCAGAAACCGTGCGGAAAAAACGCATCAAAACGCGCGGTTTGTGTGCAAAAATCATGCAAAAAAACGCACGGAAATAAAACGCATCAAAAACGCACCGTTTGTGTGCAAAAATCACTCAAAAACTTGCGGAAATAAAATGCGCGGTTTCTGGGAAGGAGTCCGGTTTTCTAAGCGTTTAAAAACGCTAACGTGGGCACATAGCCTCACATGATTCAAAAGTAAAGATGTGAAAAACTCAATACTTCTCACTTTTTTTTTTTTTTCAGCTCCAAATCATGTAAAAAATAACAATAAAAAAAATCTATAATAAAAAGCACAGAAACCAAGTGCTCTCCATTTCAAAATATGTATCTTGCATCTAGTAGAACTCCTTTGCTCTTTCAGGCTGAAAATACTCTGACATTACTCACAAGGGTAATGAGTAGTGATGAGCGAGTTTGTTCGGAAAACGATCGCCAAACATAAATTCAGCACGAATATGGCACATTTGGATTCGTGATCGGAAACACGAGCAAAAATTTATAAAATTGGGAAAAATCGGTAACATTCGGTAAAAGTGCGGGAAAATATTTGCATTGCCAGTTGCCACAAAAGTATTTTCAGCACTTTAGCAACGATAATGGTGTGTATCATGAGCATTTGGCACGTGTTTGATGAGGGGGTTTGCAGAGATCAGAGGCGCAGCGCTCTTGTAAAAAGTCATTGTTTTTCTTAACTTTATGTGTACACATTGCGGCTAGCCAATGAGGGCACAGGAAACACCCACAATGTCTTGACACTACGGCTTGTGTCATTGGCTGCTGAAAGCACATGTCCTTCTCCATATAAATAGTGGACATCTTGTTTTAACTCCATTTTGACACTATAACAGCGCAGAGAGGCTGCTCCTGACGCTGGCACTGTTAACAGCAAGATTTACAATATCAGTCAGATAGTGTAGCTAGCTAGTGTCCAGTGTGGCTGTTAAATTGACCTTACAGGACTTTTTCTTTGGCCATTACTGAGGTCCACAGACAAAGCCAAAAGGCCACTTGTTGTGCACTGCTTCTATTGTGCTCCATGCACAAGTATAGCGTTCTAATTAATATTTTTTCACTAAATGTGAAAAAGCCTGCTGTATCCCACATTTTAGCTAGTTAGCTAGGCGGTTGTATATCAGTCAGAGGCCAGGATCACACATGCGAGAAACACGGCCAAGTTGTAAGAAGATGAGCCAAAACAGAGTCAGCGATTCTCTCTGCACGTTAGGGCCGGAACTATCGGGACTGTCACCACTGTTTCTGAGGGACGATTTATCGGAGTGGAGAGGACCTTTGCACTGGACAGTAGGGGGCATGGGGGAGAAAAAAAGTACTGAGCGTGGGAACAGGAGAGATTTTGCAGGAAGGCGACACGAGAACAGGGTGAAGGTTGACTCCCTCCCACTGCTCTGACGGTGAAAGCCAGATACTCGAGTTCCCTGCAGATTGACTTACCCTCGGAGAGTGTCCTGACTGAGCTGCCCTTGAATGTTCCTGTACCGACCCGGTCCTTATTGCTCGCAGTGAAAGATACTTTTACTCGCCCTGAACATAGTGAGCCCATTAGGGGTCCACACGCTGCTGTGGCCTGCAAGCTTGCGTGCTGCTTGTGCTCTGTGACATTCCAGAGGAATCAACAAAAGAGTCTGTTCTCACATAACAACCCACTCAAGTCAAGCAAGCCCGGATACATCGGCACGGTCGAGAGACAGTGCATTTCGTTCCTCCGCAACAGGGCCAGAGACATTGTCCACGGACAACGACGCCAGCGGAAGATATTCCAGCCTCTCCCAAACAAGAACTTCAAGCGATAAGTTACTTCTTTTGTACACCCCCTTCCCCCCAAATATTGTGTTTTTGTGCATATTCTGTTGTTGCGCTCAGTGTTCCTGCACCATTTCATTGTTGATTTCATCTCCCTGTGCGGAGTATCCCAACCATCCCAATTCTCGCGGAACAGTTCCGTTTTTGACCCCCCCCACCCGCGTCCTGCCCGGGACACTATTTTTCCCGCACTGCACTGAGCCGCGATGCCCCCCCATGCACCGACCTCATCCTCGCCGTCCCAGAGATCCACCGCAGCCAGCAATGACATCCTAGGATGTTTTTCTGTGGCTGTGCGCACAGGACCTGTGATGAGGTCACAGGAGGGGAGGAGTCAGGGTCACATGATCAGGGGCCTCCGTGTCACTGTCTCTGCTGTGCTAGTTGTCATGGTGCTGCTGGATGAGGTGAAGTTTCTGTGTGGGGTCAGGAGGGGTTTACAGGATGGATGTAGCAGAGCTGTGTGTGTACGGAGCAGAGCCGTGTGTGTACGATGTGTATGGAGCAGAGCCATGAGTGTACGGGGTGTACGGAGGGGAACCGTGTGTGTACGAGGTGTATGGAGCAGAGCCACGTGTGTACGATGTGTACGGAGCGGAGCCACGTGTGTACGAAATGCACGGAGCGGAGTCGTGTGTGTACAAGGTGTACGGAGTGGAGCCGTGTGTTTACGAGGTGTACGGAGCAGAGCCGCGCGTGTACAAGGTGTATGGAGCGGAGCCGCCCGTGTACGAGGTGTACGGAGCGGAGCCGTGCGTGTACGAGATGTGCGGAGCAGCACGTGTACTTGGTGTATGGAGCGAAGCCGCGCATGTACTTGGGGTACGGAGCGGAGCCGCACGTGTATGTGTATGGAGCGGAGCTGCACTGTACGATGTGTACGGAACGGAGCCGCGCGTGTAAGATGTGTACGGAGCAGAGTCGTGTGTGTACTTGGTGTACGAAGCGGAGCCGCGTATGTATGGGGTATGTGGAGCGGAGACGTGTGTGTATGGGGTGTGTGGAGTGGAGCCGTGTGTATGGAGTGGAGCCATGTGTGTATGGGATGTATGGAGCGGAGCCAAGTGTGTACGAGGCATACAAAGCGGGCTTTTCCCGCGGACACAGGAGTACACGGCAGAGCCCTGAGGAGCACTTTAAAACTCGCACATGACGTTCCACCGGAAGCTATGTGCTGGAAGCTGACCAGAAATGAGGTAATTTCATGAGGAGATTGTGATGGAACCATGGAGGCACTTCAGGGAATGCTTCAGGTCTATCACCGTGTCCTCCTCCAACAGCGGGATCGCCTTGGAATTGGGGATGCCAGCCATGTGAGCTGATCATGATATGTCCTGCATCGGGAGGCTCAGGTGCGCATTACAATGGGAGCCGGGCTGCTATAGTATCTTTATAGAATCTTTCTTTATTTATTTCTTTCTCTCTCTGTTTCTTTCTCTGTTCTTCCCTTCTCTCTGTTTCTTTCTTTCTCTGTTCTTTCTCTCTCTGTTTCTTTCTCTCTCTCTCGGTTCTTTATTTCCTCTCTTTTTCTTTCTCTCTCTCTGTTCTTTCTTTCTCTCTCTAATCTTTCTTTCTTCCTTCTCTCTCTCTGTTCTTTCTCCCTCTGTTCTTTCTTTCCTTTCTTTCTTTCTTTCTTTCTTTCTCTCTGTTCTTTCTCTTTTTCTTTCTTTACTTCTTTCTTTCTCTCTCTGTTCTTTCTCTGTCTCTCTCTGTTCTTTCTTTCCCCTCTTTCTTTCTCTCTATTCTTTCTTTCCCCTCTTTCTTTCTTTCTCTGTTCTTTCTTTCTTTTTTCTTTTTCTCTCTCTGTTCTTTCTTTCTTTCTTTTTTTTCTTTCTTTCTCTATTCTTTTTCCCCTCTTTCTTTCTTTCTCTCTGTTTTCTTTCTTTCTATCTGTTCTCTCTCTCTCTGTTCTTTCTTTCCCCTCTTTCTATCTGTTCTCTCTGTTTTTTCTTTCCCCTCTTTCTTTCTCTCTGTTCTTTCTTTCCCTCTCTGTTCTTTCTTTCCTTCTCTTTCTTTCTCTCTGTTCTTTTTTTCTTGCTAATCTTTCTTTTTTCATTCTCTCTCTCTGCTCTTTATTTCTTTCTCTGTTCTTTCATTCCCCTCTTTCTTTCTGTTTCTTTCCTCTCTTTCTTTCTCTCTGTTCTTTCTCCATCTTTCTTTCTTTACTTCTTTCTTTCTCGCTCTCTTCTTTCTTTCTTTCCCCTCTTTCTTTCTTTCACTCTCCCTCTGTTCTTTTTTTCTGCCCCTTTTTTCTTTCTCTCTCTGCTCTTTTTTTTCTTTCCCCTTTCTTTCTCTTTTCTTTCTTTCCCCTCTTTCGCTTTCTCTCTGTTCTTTCTTTTTATCTGTTCTCTCTCTGTTCTTTCTTTCCCCTCTTTCTTTCTCTCTCTCTTTTTCTGTCCCTTCTTTCTTTCTCTCTGTGTTCTTTCTCTTTCTTTCTTTCCCCTCTTTCTTTCACTTTGTTCTTTCTTTCTTTCTTTCCCCTTTCTTTCTCTCTGTTCTTTCTTTTACTCTCTGTTCTTTCTCTCTCTGTTCTTTCTTTTACTCTCTGTTCTTTCTTTCACCTCTTTCTTTATCTCTCTCTGTACTTTCTTTGGCTCTCTGTTCTTTCTTTCTTTCCCCTCTTTCTTTTTCTTTTTCTCTCTGTTCTTTCTTCTTTCTCTCTCTGTCCTTTCTTCTCTCTCTGTTCTTCCTCGCTGTTATTTCTTTCTCTCTTGCTCTACTTTCTTTCTCTGACTCTCTGTTTTCTTTTTTCTCTCTCTCTGTTTTCTTTCTTTCTTTTCCTCAGTACCTGTCAGTGTGCGCACAGTACCAGCCACTGTGCCTATAATGCCAGCCACTGTGCCCTCAGTACCAGTCAGTGTGATTAGCAGTGCTAAATGGGTGCGGTTGGGTGTGGACATGGGTTCGAGTAGTTGTGAAATGGGTGTGGTCGGGGTGTGGCCTAAAATTTGCCGCGACGTGCTGAGTGCGTCATCCTTTGTCCCTCTTTCCCTTCTTCAAAAGTTGGGAGGTATGGAGTATCCAAAATCCTGTTTAAAGTAAACTTTGTTAACCCCTTCTCTGCTTCCTCCTCTTCACTGCATCCAACGAACTTCACTTCCAGTATCTCTTTCAGAGTCTCGCATGTTAATACCTGCCACTGCGGCCGACACTCGGGAGCGGAGCGTGCGGCTTCATGTATTGCTATGCGGCTGCATGCGCTGATCCGAGTGCCGGCGACAGTGTCGGGTATTAACATGCGAGACTTGGCTGTGTTTCTTGCATGTGTGATCCCGGCCAGATAGTGTAGTTAGCTAGTGTCCAGTGTGGCTGTTAAATTTACCTTCCAGCATTTTTTTTTGCCATTGCTGAGGTCCACAGACAAAGCCAGCAGGGCATACAGTATGTCCTACAGGTGTGTTGTGCACCGCTTCTATTGTGCTGCATGCACAACTATAGCATTCTGATTAATATTTTTTCACTAGCTAAATGTGAAACAGCCTGGTGTATCCCACCTTGTCATTCAGTGCTGTGGTAATGTGAAAATGTCTGCAGACCTATGGCACATGAAACAAAAATTATGATTTTTCAGTTGCAAAAAGTTAGACAACCCGCCGTATCACACTTTGTGATTTGGCTGGGTTGAAATTACGCTGTAGAGGGCTGATCCAGAGACGACCAAAATTCCTCTGTTCCTAGTGTCATACAGTAGGGGATCTGACTACAGATGAGTGAATTTGGATTTTGTCCCCGAATCTGATTTTGACATATTCGAGCCATATTTGAACAATATTTGTGCCGAATGTATGTCTTATGATCGGTTCCGAGCATTTTCGGTAATTTTTACTCCCATTGACTCTAATGACGTTCGTGTTCATATTCCGAACTAAATCCGAACAAATTCGCTCATCTCTAGACCTGACTTTAAAGTAGTTTGCAGCATCTAGTGTGTTATAGAGGCCTGATCCAATGGCCTCCAAAGAATTCTTCTGTTCCTAGTGTCATACAGTAGGGGACCTGACTTTAAAATAGTTTGTAGCATCTAGTGTGTTATAGAGGCCTGATCCGGAGGCCATAAAAAATTCTCCAGTTCTTAAGGTCCTACAGTAAGGGCCCTGACTTTAAAATAGTTTGTAGCATCTAGTGTGTTATAGAGGCCTGATCCATAGGCGGAAAAAAATTATTCTGTTCCTAGTGTCATACAGTAGGGGACCTGACTATAAAATAGTTTGTAGCATCTAGTATGTTATAGAGGCCTGACCCAGAGGCCACAAAAAAAGTGTTCTGCTCCTAGTGTCATACAGTAGGGGACTTAACTTTCAAATTGTTTGTATCATAAGTTTTTTGTCATACAGGCCTCATCCACACTCAAACAATTATTTTTAATGTGACTAACACGATACAGCACGCTATATTTCAACTTGAAATTTACTGTTTGCAGAGGTGGTGCAGAGTTTAAAATCTATTTTTTGTTGCTAATACTGTGCTCCGAGCACACTATCTGAGCAACATGACTGGGAAAAAGCGAGGCCGTAGTGGAAGGGAAATTATGCTTGGTGTTCAAGGTGGACGTGGGGTAGGTGGTAATGTTTGTGAAAGCACTAGTAAAGCAACGTTACGTTCTATGAAAAGACAATCGACAACTTATGTTACTGGACAGGCTACACCACTACCTTCCTTTGGCAGATGCACAGCGGAACGCCTTTTCGATGATGCCCAGAAAGAGCATGTACTCGAGTGGATGGTAAGCGGAGCTTCAAGTGGCCTCTCCTCCTCTTCCTCCACCTCAACATCACACCCAGTACAGTCCACAGAAGTGGCACCCAAATTCCCTTTGCTTCCCACCGCGCCTCAACTATCCAACTGTTCAACTGACTGTATGGAACCACAGATGGGTGAGTCTGAAGAGCTGTTCACACATTCTATGCCATGTTCATCAGAAGTGTACTCAAAAGCTTCGCAGTCAAGAGGAGGAAATTTGCACCGATGCCCAAAATTTTTTAGCTTGGATCTGGGGCAGGACAAAGTACGGTCCGAACAGCATCCTGACCCTCGTCATCAGACGTTAACCTCTGAGGGGGAGGTGATCCTGATGAGACTCAGATATCTGAGGCTCACGTGGACTGTACTGTACAGTACTGTCAGGCAAGAAGAGAAGGAGGGTGACTCCAAGGGCAAGGAATGTGATAACAAAGAGGATGATGATGATGAGGTGTTCGATCCCAGTTGGTGTGAACATAGAGGCACTCAGCTGAATAGGTCATCTGAGGAGGAAGACGAGGAGGTTATGCTGCGCTGTATGTCGCTGACACTTATTGATGCAGCCACAACAAGCAATGCATCCTCAGCCACAACTGTGCCTGTGACCAGCAGCGTCTGTGGGTCTGCAGCTCGAAGGGGTTGCAAGGGTTGCCTAGCCTGGGCCTTTTTTGACACTGCAAAGGATGAGCCAACCCACATAATCTGCCAACTTTTCAAAAAAAACAGAGTCGAAGTTAAAAGTGCAATATTTTGACTACTAGATGTGTGAACCTTCACATGCGCAATCAACATGCTAATGTAATGTCACGTGTGACTGGATACACCGCCTCCAGCAGGGCGAATTTCTATAACACCCGTGAACCTGGATACACCGCCTCCAGCAATTTAAACAGAGTTAAGGGAAACACCGGGGAAACCGTTACAATGGAGGGCCCTGCAATAGGGAACGGGGATGTGGAGACCTCCTGCACTCCCCTGAGTCAGTGTCCCTACACTCCTGACAATCCCTAGCCAGGTTCCGCACCTGGCGACGAGTTGGATACCTCAAAACCCTAGCTCGCCCTGCACCTATCCCTTTCTAGTGAATTGGACAGTGCAGAAACTAATCCCACCACTGCACTATTACACACAAGGAAAGTAACAAACAGGGAAAAACACCACTTAGCTTTGCTCTGTTACTATTGCTCCCAGCAACAGAGTACGACACCAAAGTTCAGCTTCACCCCTGAAGCTCGACACCTGAATTCAGCTTCCGCCTGAAGCTATTACACCAGAGCTCCCATGAGCTGCCAGGAACTCCTCTCTGTAGTTCCTTCCTTCACCAGACTTGGCTGGAAATGAACACTATCACCAACAGTGAGTGAGACCACCTGCTACTCCTTTATAAGTAGCAGCCAGGGAATCACACCTGCTTCATTATCACGTGCAATAACACTAGCGGCCACCGGGGGCAACTAAACTAAAGTAACCAGAGTGCAATGACCCTAATGGCCACGGGGGCAAAACTAGAACTAAAACAACCACAGTGTAATGACCCTAACGGCCACTGGGGGCAAAACTAACTTTAAGCAAACAGCTTAAAGGAAAAAAAAAGGTTTCTTGTGCAAAATCTGTCATAATCCAACCTGGATCATGACAGCTTTACTGTGGGAATCCCACTGCACAGAAATGCGGACCAGCGGACCTCAACAACCATCAGCCACCCCATCAATCGCATCTGCTGATTCTTCCTCCTCCTCTATTACTGTGCCAACTATTGAGACACAAGTCTTCGACTGCAGAACCTTGGGTTCTTTACCCGCTCCAGTCATGCTGACTGAGAGCCTGCTGTCAGCTGTAATGGAAGCGGACATGCCTGCTGTTTTTGACCGATTTCAGAGAATGAGCACATCACAAGTTTCTCAATCCACCGTAACATCTCCGCCTGCACCTCTCTCACGGTCCAGCAGTTTGTCCGATTCACAATACTCCACCCTCTCTCAGTATTGTAGCCAGCCCACGGTTAAGCAGTTGTGGTCACGTAAAAGATTGTTTCCTCCTACGCATGACAAAGCTAAGAGGCTGAACTCCACCATCACCAATCTGTTTGCCACAGAAATGCTGCCTTTCCACCTGGTAGTTACAGACGGTTTCCGAAAACTGATGGCCGTCGCAGTCCCCCAGTACCAATTACCCAGTCGCCATTACTTTTCTAAGAAAGCTGTGCCTGAGCTATATCAGCATGTCGCAGACTTTTTTTTTCTTTCCTTCCCGTTTTTGTCCTTAAAATAACTACCTCCTTTATTGATTGGAATTCACAATACGTTATACATTACATTTGCCGCATTTAGGCGGAACACAATATATTGAATGTATATGTAGCAAAATATATATATATACATATATATATATATATATATACTGTATATATATGTATCCCTGAGCATTTTATTAACTTTTTTTTTTCAGGAGCAATGAAGCATTTTTTCGTTTGTTCACCAGAGAGATATTTCTTTTCTTTTTTCAAGGTTTTTGTATTTGAGATTTATTTTTTTCATTTTATATGAGGACGGAGGCAATAAATAATAAAAAATGCTCTTTTTGTGCTAAATATTTTGGATTTCAAAATTGTACATCAAATTTCTTATATGCATGTATTCTAAAAATGGTTTGTTCTATGGAAGAGGTTTTTTCCTGTTCAGAGTTTTCAGCAACCACATCTTGCACATATGTGACTAATGATTGTTGTATTTTGATTGGTTTGTTCTTTGTATATATATTTGTTTCATTGCATGTTCTTGTATACTATGAATCAACCAATTTGGACATATGGACTAATTTCGTAGCAGCTCCAAGTCTCCCTTCTATGCATTCGTGAACAGTCATGGTTGGTCTACATCTGATGGGTTAGCTGTAGTGGAAGACATCTCGGTCCCAATTATACTATTTCTATTCTTGTGACAGTTATTCCACTTCGGTGGTGTCAGGCCCTCATTTTTTTAAAACGTGAACACTCCTGGTTGGGTGTCCATCTGCTGTATTGGGTGTTGAGGAAGACCTGTCTGTCCCTATTATACTATTTCTCCTTGTGAAATTAATGCCACTTCTGTGGTGTCAGGCCCTCATTTGTTTAAATGTGAACACTCCTGGTTGGATGTCCATCTGCTGGATTGGGTTTAGTGGAAGACCTATCGGTCCCTATTATACTATTTCTACTCTCATTAAATTGATGCCACATTTGTGGCGTCTGCCAGTAATTTTTGGAAATGTGAACACTCCTGGTTGGGTGTCCATCTGCTGTATTGAGTGTAGTGGAAGACCTGTCGATCCCTATTATACTATTTTGACTTTCTCCTTTCGTGAAATTGATGCCACTTCTGTGGTGTAAGGCCCTCATTTATTTAAATGTGGGCACTCCTGGTTGGGTGTCCATCTACTGCATTGGGTTTGGTGGAAGACCTATTGGCCCCTATTATACTATTTCTACTGTGGTGAAACTGATGTCACTTTGGTGGTGTCTGCTAATAATTTTTGAAAATGTTAACACTCCTGTTTGGGTGTCCATCTGTTGGATTGGGTGTAGTGGAAGGCTTGTCAGTCCCTATTATACAGTGCTGTGCAAATTAATTGGGACAAAGCATTTTTTAAGTAAAATCTTAAGTTGGTTACCAGTCAGTGATTCAAACCAGTTTTAACTGCTTTGAACAGGTGTGAGTGCCTGTTCAAAGCAGTTAAAACTGGTTTGAATCACTGACTGGTAACCAACTTACGATTTTACTTAAAAAAAATGCTTTGTCCCAATTAATTTGCACAGCACTGTACTATTTCTACTCTCGTGAAATTGATGCCACTTCTGTAGTGTCTGCCAGTAATTTTTGGAAATGTGAATACTCCTGGTTGGGTGTCCATCTGCTGTATTGGGTGTAGTGGAAGACCTGTCGGTCCCTATTATACTATTTGTACTGTGGTGAAATTGATGCCACTTTTGTGGTGTCTGCCGGTAATTTTTGGAAATGTGAACTCTCCTGGTTGGGTGTCCATCTGCTGGATTGGGTGCAGTGGAAGACCTGTCGGTCCCTATTATACTATTTCTCCTTGTGAAATTAATGCCACTTCTGTGGTGTCAGGCCCTCATTTGTTTAAATGTGAACACTCCTGGTTGGGTGTCCATCTGCTGGATTGGGTTTAGTGGAAAACCTATCGGTCCCTATTATACTATTTCTACTGTGGTGAAATTGATGCCACTTTGCTGGTGTCTGCCAATAATTTTTGGAAATGTGAACACTCCTGGTTGGGTCTCCTTCATGCGTGTTGCCTTTAGAAGTAGGCCTCTGAGACCATCAGGCCTCCACTTCCTTGGACTCAACTACCCGTGTTACTATCCTTAAATTTTTCTGACAATGATAGTCTACAAAACTGATATTTGTGCCACATGAGTGTGGCTCAGCATGAAAGCAGGTAGAGTTGTTGCATGTGGTATCAGGGCTCCCAGCAAAGGGGTCCTCCACTGATCCCTCACCTACCTTGTCTTACTGTGACATTCAATTGAAAGCTGTAAGTGCTGTCCCAGACTCCGAAACCTCATGCCTAGCTGATTGCTGCAGTTCCATGCTAAAATTTGTACTGTGGGTGAATTGATGCCACTTTTTAGGTGTCTGTCCCTCATTTGATGTGTTTTGGCAGCATTTGGGGCCGTTATAAGGTGTTGTGCATGCGTTTGTTTTTGCCTCCCATGGTATTCAGTTATGTTCAGAGAATATTCAACGAATTAATCGGTAAATATTGCAAATTCAGAGATCGTAATCCGAATCGTACATTGAAATATTCGCTCATCTCTAGTAATGAGTCCTTTACATCCTCTACATTTTCTTCACTTTGATATTTCTTGCACTTTTCTTATTTGTACGTCCTGGCAATGTCTATGTGGCTGTTCTTTTGCTTGAAAATAATTTCCAACAAGTCACAGTTCTCTTTCAAATTGAAGAAAGATTAATTGTTTTATTATGTATTACTGTATCTATTTTATCTTCAACCTGCCAAAATTCCCAAGATCTCATGTAAAGAAGAGTTGAATGGTATAATGCTCCCAATCCCATGCTTTATTGTGGTGATGGTATAGCCAAAATGTCATATCCTTTAATAATGATCTATTTTTTTCTCTCACACTTCTTTCATTGATTGTTTTCTGAAAACTTTACCAATCACAGTTTGCATGATCAAAACTCACATCTTACAAGAGTTTGTGACACTTTGATAGTTGTCAAAGTGACCATCTTCCCACAGGCCCACCCCAGGGCACGAGCATCTAATTAACTGAAAACTTCTAACACTGATTACACAAGGACCACAATATGGATTTCTTCACCCCAGGTATCATTTTAATCAGTATAACAGCGGCAACATTACAATGTCTGTAGTATACTTACCAAAATCCTGCTGACAGGTTCACTTTAAGATTGTTGGTGTAATGTGAAAAAAAGATGTGCCAATTCTGGCACTTAGCCTCTCTCATCCCTGCCATGTAGTGGTGGCATATGGGGTAATAATGGGTTAATGTAACCTTGCTATTGTAAGGTGACATTAAGCCCAGTTAATAATGGAGAGGTGTTAATAAGATACCTATCCATTATTAATCTTATAGTATGAAAGGGTTAATAAAACAAAGACATTAAGAATAAAGTATTTTAATGAAATAATTAAACACACTGGTTTCCCATCTTTATTAAACTCCCAATCCAAGCAAATCCCTCGTTCTCCTGTAAAATATAAAAAAGCAGCAATATCCCATACCTATCCGCCGTACAGTCAAGTCCTACGTCGCAATCCATCTCAAGGGGTTAAATAGTTTACAACCAGGAGCGGTGCTAATGCTACCGGCCCGGCTGTAAACCACCGCTGAATGAATGAAAAGCTGCCTGCACAACCTCCCCCCCGACCGGAAATTAACTCTGAAGCGTGGGAAACTTTCTGAACATTTTCCCACACTGCCAAGTTCATCGCGGGCAAGGCGGAGAGTCTGTGCAGCCTCAGTGACTAGCGCTGACGTCACTGAATTACGTGTTTTGGTCACCACAACACTACAATAAAATGCAATAACGGACAATCAAAACATCGGGTCTACCCCAAAATGGTATCAATAAAAACATCAGCTCAGCATGCAAAAAATAAGCCCTCACCCAGCCCCGAACCCTTAAAAATGGGAACGTTACGTGTCTCGCAAAATGGCACCATTTTTTTTTCTTTACAAACTTTGCAGTTTCAGCATTTAGTGAACATGGCAAACAAAAAAAACACAATTGTGAAACTGTACTTTTCTTGCAATTTCACCACACTTGGAATTTTTTTTTCCATTTCCAAGTACACTATATGGTAAAATCAATGGTATATTTCAAAAGTACAACTTGTACCGCAAAAAACAAGCGCTCACATTATGGCCATATTGACAGAAAAATAAAAAAAGTTTTGGCTCTGAGAAGAAGGGGAGCAAAAAACTAAAACATAAAAAAAGGAAAATCCCAAGGTCGTAAAGGAGTTAAGTGACTTTGAGGAGCTTATTTATTGAATAACCCAAAATGTAATATCATTTTAAAACAGCACCCATCACATTATTCAAAGTTATCATGAAATTTGTTATCCCTTCAGGTGCTACACAGAAATGAACACAAAGTTGATTGAATGGAATAAAAATTCACATATTTTACTAAAATGTTGCTAACATTATAACAGGAGACCATAGCTGGCAGACCCTAAAGCCAGTTGTCAAAGATAACAACAGGTGGAGTCACGCAGATTCCACCGCTGCCACCAGTTTGCATGGAGACGCAATCCACTGCCTCCAATTGTCAGGACAATTACGCAATAGGCTAATGAGTGATGGACTAGGCCGCAGTTGCTTCCACTACTAGGCCAGCCATTGGAAACTCACAGTGAGCGTAAAACAATATGGTCCATACAATTATACACTGCTCAAAAAAATAAAGGGAACACTCAAATAACACATCCTAGATCTGAATGAATGAAATATTCACATTGAATACTTTGTTCTGTACAAAGATGAATGTGCTAACAACAAAATCACACAAAAATCATCAGTGGAAATCAAATTTATTAACCAATGGAGGCCTGGATTTGGTGGCACACACAAAATTAAAGTGGAATGTTATGTCCTTAAAACAAGTCAAAATGAGGGACAGTATTGTGTGTGGCCTCCACGTGCCTGTATGACCTCCCTACTGTACAACGCCTGGGCATGCTCCTGATGAGGCGGGGATGGTCTCCTGAGGGATCTCCTCCCAGACCTGGACTAAAGCATCCGCCAACTTCTGGACAGTCTGTGGTGCAACGTGCCGTTGGTGGATGGAGCGAGACATGTCCCATAAGTGCTCAATCAGACTCAGGTCTGGGGAATGGGGGGGGCCAGTCCATAGCTTCAATGCCTTCATCTTGCAGGAACTGATGACACACTCCAGCAACATGAGGTCTGGCATTATTCTGCATTAGCAGGAACCCAGGGCCAACCGTACCAGCATATGGTTTCACAAGGGGTCTGAGGATCTCCTCTCCGTACCTAATGGCAGTCAGGCTACCTCTGGCGAGCAAATGGAGGGCTGTGCGGCCCTCCAAAGAAATGCCACCCCACACCATTACTGACCCACTGTCAAACCGGTCATGCTGAAGGATGTTGCAGGCAGCAGTTCTCCATGGCATCTCCAGACTCTGTCACGTCTGTTACATGTGCTCAGTGTGAACCTGCTTTCATCTGTGAAGAGCACAGGGCGCCAGTGGGAATTTGCCAATCCTGGTGGTCTGTGGCAAATGCCAAGCGTTTGTGCAGACACATGCACATTTGTGGCCTGCTGGAGGTCATTTTGCATGGCTCTGGCAGTGCTCCTCCTGTTCCTCCTTGCACAAAAGCAGAGGTAGCGGTCCTGCTGCTGGGTTGTTGCCCTCCTATGGCCCCCTCCACATCTCCTGGTGTACTGGCCTGTCTCCTGGTAGCGCCTCTGGACACTACGCTGACCGACACAGCAAACCTTCTTGCCACAGCTCGCATTGATGTGTCATCCTGGATGAGCTGCACTACCTGAGCCACATGTGTGGGTTGTAGAGTCCGTCTCACGCTACCACGAGTGTGAAAGCACAATCAACATTCAAAAGTGACCAAAACATCAACCAGAAAGCATTGGTATTGAGATGTGGTCTGTGGTCCCCACCTGCAGAATCACTCCTTTATTGAGTGTGTCTCGATAATTGCCAACAATTTCCATCTGTTTTCTATTCCATGTGAAATTGATTGTTAATCAGTGTTGCTTCCTAAGGGTACCGTTACACTAAGCGATGCACCAGCAATCCCGACAATGATATGGATAGCTTGTGCATCGCTAAGTGGTCGCTAGTGTGCTGCCAAACAGGCAGATCTCACCAGCGAAATAGCAGCGGTCGGGGGTCGCTACTTACCTGTCAGATGCGGCGATCCTGACGTCCTCCTGCCCGCGTTGCTCGTCGGCACCACAGGAAGCCCAGCAGGAAGCGCCCGACGAGAAATGGTCCAGGACGTTCTCGCGTGATCAGCGGTAACCAGCGGGGAGAGCGGGTTGGAGGTAAGTATCACATGTAGCGATATCGCTAGCAATATCGCTGCTACGTCGCAAAATCGGTGACGTTACAGCGATATTGCTAGCGATATCGCTATGTGTAACGGGCGCTTTAGTTTTCTAAAATTGAGAATGCCTTGTGCATAAATTGGTCAGTCTTTTGATATTTGTATTAGCCCTCTGACTGAGTACTCCTCCTCAGGCGTTTTTAATTGCAACAGGATCCTACCCCTCCCTAGAGATATAGACTTTAGTCTAAAGGCCCCTTTACATTTAGCGATGCACCAGCGATCCCGACCACGATATGACCCGGTCAGGATCGCTGGTGCATCGCTAAATGGTCGCTAGTGAGCTGCCAAACAGGCAGATCACACAGCGACACAGCAGCGGTCGTTACTTACCTTTCAGACGCGGCGATCCTGACGTCCTCCCGCCCGTGTCCACGCATCGCTCGTCGGCGCCAGCAGGAAGCGCCCGACGAGAAATGGAGCTGCACAATCTCGCGCGATCAGCGACAGACAGCGGGGGAGCCGGTCAGAGGTAAGTATCAAACATAGCGATATTGCTAGCAATATCGCTGCTGCGTCACAAAATCGGTGATGCTTTAGCGATATTGCTAGTGATATCGCTATGTGTAAAGCCCCCTTAAGATTGGATCCACATTAAGTTCCAGAGAGATGTAGACTGTGTAAAGCAGCGGTGTCCACGCTGTGCAGTGATGAGGCAGTAACCCAGCAAGTTCAAACAACAAAATGTGTTTAATGTCCACAAAAACACTCACAGTGCACAACACGCTGTATCCTCCAGATCGCAGCCAGGAAGCAACAAAAACAGTCCGTGGCCAGTTGCCGTGAGCGACTGTGCTGCCCGGGTAAGAAAGGGGTGCCAGACCTTGGCTCAGCTTGGCCCTGTGTTGCCTCACACAGGGAGCTCTGCAGACCACTGCTCTGTCTCTGTGCAAGTCAGAACTGACACACCCAAACCCTCTCTGCAGGTTTTTTTTTCCTTTCTCCAAACTTATATGACCTGGGCTGGAGGAAACGGACCGGACCCCACTACCTTCCTGCAGTCTGTTTCAAAAATAAAAGCCCATACCGGGTTTTCCTGAATAATCTCCTTGGTCCAAATAACTTGACCAGGCTCCGTCTCTCTTTTATTCTGCCCTGTGAGTCACAGGCACACTGCTGCGACAACAGGGCACTCCAGTGGATCTAATATCCTTCTGAGTGCATTCTGGGGGACACATAGCGACCCTCACATATGACTCAGGTCGCTGCCTCACATACCCCCCCCGTTCAAACTTGTGGGGTTGAACATTTGTCACCATACAGGGGGCCCATGACAGGGTATCCGCATTTCCCTGTGACTTCCCCGCCCTATGTTCCACTGAGAAACTGAAGTTTTGTAGGGACAGGAACCATCTGGTGACTCGGGCATTCCTCGCTTTTGCGTTTCTCATCCAGACGAGGGGGGACTGGTCCATTACCAAACAAAACTGACGCCCGAGCAAATAATAGCGTAGGGACTCCAAGGCCCATTTAATCGCCAAGCACTCCTCCACTACGCTATAATTTTTCTCTGCCGGGGTCAGTTTCCTGCTCAAGTAGGTAACTGGGTGCTCATCCCCGTTCACCTCTTGCAACAGCACCGCTCCTAGACCTACCTCCGAGGCATCGGTTTGTACAATAAAGGTCTTCTTGAAGTTGGGGCTGATGAGGACCGGCTGTCCACACAACGCCGACTTCAGGGACTCGAATGCTTTTTCCGCCTGACGATTCCATCGGACCATCACTGTCCTTTTACCTTTTAAGAGGTCCGTTAGGGGTGCTGATTCCCCTGCAAAATTGGGTATAAACTGGCGGTAGTAGCCAATGATGCCAAGGAATGCCCTCACCTGCTTAGTACTTAAGGGCTTGGGCCAGTTTTGGATGGCCTCAATCTTGTTTACTTGGGGTTTGATCACCCCGCGACCGATCACGTAACCCAAGTACCGAGCTTCTGTGAGCCCTATCGCACATTTCTTTGGGTTAGCTGTTAACCCCGCGACTCGGAGCGAGTCTGACATGGCTTGTACCTGGGACACGTGGGTCTCCCAATTGGTACTAAAGATGAGTATATCATCTAAATAGGCCGATGCGTATTTCCGATGAGGTACTAATACTATGTCCACCAGCCTCTGGAATGTGGCCGGAGGCCCATTTAACCAAAAGGGTAAGACAACATAGAGAAACAGAGACTCTGGTGAGATAAATGCGGTCTTCTCTTTAGCCGATTCTGTGAGGGGAATGTTATGATGAGTCACCGAAGGAGGAAAAAACAAAATACCAGCTAAGTCCAGAAAAACCAGAGAGGTTGGCAGCTATCGGATTGCAGACCCCTGAACCTATCCACAACAACTAGCAGTAGCCGTGGGGGATTCCTACGTGCCCTAGACCCCTCGATCACAGCCGGAGAAGTATATAGCCTAAAGACAGAAAGGGGAAAAACTAAACTGCCCCAGAGCAGACCCCAAAGCAATAGGCAGCCCCCAACATATAATGACGGTGAAGCAAGATGAAAACACTAACACAGATAGAAAGATAGGTTGAGCAAATGATGGGGCCCAAGCTAACTACATAGGACAGGATAGGAAAGCTGCTGTCTGCCATCCGCAAAAACCCTATCAAAATGAGCCAACCGACTGATAGGAAAAACAGGCCCTGAAGTCGTTAGGCTTCAAAAGACTATATCAGCACTCAGGTATATTCTGAAGACAGAGCAAAATATCAACAGATGAGAGACAAAAATGGAGTTCAGCTCACCCCCGGCCGGGGATGGCAGAACTCCCAAAAAACAAGGCAAAACAAAAACAAAACTGAAGAGTACAAAGAAGAGCAGAAAAACTTAGCTTTGAGATGCAGGAATCAGACTGGTCTCCAAGAATCCAGCAGGAAAATCAACAGCCAGGAAGAAGGGCGTCGGCAGCCTTATATCCAGTCCTCAATTCCAGCCACCCAGTCATCATCTAGCTGCCCAGGTGTTTGGTAATCAGCCTCACTACCTTCCTTCACCGGAGGAGGGAGTTCATCAGACCTCAATGGTGAAGGGAAAAATGAACTCACAACAGGGGAACCTGTCAGTACCCTTTAGTGAGGTCGAGCATGGTGAAGTACTGGGCCTTTCCCAGTCTTTCAATTAGCTCGTCCACCCAAGGCATTGGGTAGAGGTCAAATTATGACACCTCATTTAACTTCCTGAAGTCATTACAGAAGCGTAATGACCCATCCGGTTTCGTTATTAACACAATGGGGCTAGCCCACTCACTCCGGAACTCTTCAATGACTCCCAATTGAAGCATTTGCTTCACTTCAGCCGCTATTGCTTGCCTCCTGGCTTTTGGCACTCGGTATGGTTTCATCCGTACCCTAACCTGGGGCTCGGTGATAATGTCATGCTGTATCACTGAGGTTCGTCCCGGCAGCTCTGAGAATACATCCTTATTCTGCTGCACTAAAGCTCGAGCCTCCTGTCACTGCTGTTTTGTGAGGGCGTCATTTACTTTTACCTCACACCCAGCCGGATCCTTGGCCGTGGCCAGAGGGACCCCCGTTTGTATGACCGGAGTCGCCTCTGTAACCAAACATTCTCGGTCCTTCCAGGCCTTTAGCAAGTTTACATGGCACAGCTGCTCGGGTTTCCTTTTCCCAGGATGGTACACTTTATAATTCACTTCCCCCACTTTGACCCGTATCTCATAAGGCCCTTGCCACATGGCCATGAGTTTACTCTCTGGGGTGGGTACTAGTACCTGTAGTATCCACACGTTATGAAGAATTCAAGGTATTAAACTTTAGATATGTTTTATTCTTCGTCCTCCAGCACACAGCATAACAGTTGCATTCCCATGCTACACAGAAGTGAAAGTGAAACTTCCCTTCTCATCCTTCTTGTCTCCACCCCCCAAGTCCCATAAGTCTGGCTTGCTTAAAGAGACAGATCTAATTATTATACATTACATCATCCCCCTTTTTTTTTTCTTTTTTTTTTTTACTATAAATAACCCATATTACTGATAAATGCAACAACATGAAAACGTCCAAAGAAATCATATGTCCGTTTTGTCTTATTTGTTCAATTCAAAAACCAGAGAAACAAAAAAACAAAACAAACAAAACTGTAGTTACACTTCTTCAATAAGCCTCGATGGAGCTCTTCTCTCTCGTGTAGGATAACGTCTGGGCTCATTGAGAGGGTTCATTATTGATGGACCAGCTACCTCTTGTTGGTCCTCTCCACCATCGGATACCAAATCTTCCACCAAAGAGAGTTCATTGTCATCATTCTGCGGTATGACTTTAAAATATGAAGAATTTCGCGTTATGGAGTGTCCATCTCGTTCAGCTGTGATCATGCTGCCTTTCCTTTTAGTAACATAATATTTTGCAGGTGAGGTCTTGTTGGTTGGTCTTTGACGTACCACCACGACATCCCCTCTTTCGATGGCACTTGACTGTGTCCTTCGCCTTCTGTCTGCATAACGTTTCATGGCTTGTTTGTTGGAGAAATCTGTGGATCTCACTGAGGAGTCACTCGGTCGGGGATGGCTGGTCACATCAGGGAGACGTATACGCAGGGTTCTGCTGAACATTAAATGAGCTGGAGCAGCATTAGTAGTGGAGTGTGGCGTATTGCGGTAATTACGCATGAATTTGTATAATGACTGTTTCAGTGGGATGTGTTCCAGACTCGCTGCCTTGATACGTTTCCCCAGAGTACGCATAAAACGTTCCACAATTCCATTGGCTTGCGGCCAGCAAGGTGTGATTTTCCTGTGATTGAATCCCAAGTATTCAGAAAATTGTGTAAACACATGTCCATTAAATGGAGGTCCATTGTCTGTTTTGACCACTCTTGGAATACCATATGCTGAGAAAATGTCGTCCAGCTCTGGTATGACATTATTAGCAGATGTTGAAGAGATAAATGAAATGACAGGGTATCGAGAATATTCATCAATTGTTACGAGAATGTATTGGCCATTTGGCAATGGTCCATATATATCGACTGCCACTTCCTCCCAGACAGCAGTGGGTAACGGAGACATTTGTAATGGCTCTAAGTTTGATGATGGAGTGATTAATTGACAAGTAGAACAGCGTCTAATCTTTTCTTCCACCAAGTGATCCATATTTGGGAACCACACTTTTTCTCGGAGTAACTTCTTTGTGCCAACAATTCCTAAATGACCTTCATGTGCTATCTGTATGACTAAGTTACGCAAAGTCTTAGGTACAACTAGTTTGGTACCTCGAAGAATGAGGTGTTCTTCAGTGACTGATAATTCCTCACGTACGTTTGAGAATAGTTTTAACTCTTTCAGATCAATCTCAGAATCAGGAAATTTTTCCTTTTGAATTTCATGCCACCTTCGATTTTGGATGATTTGTATTAGGGCACAGAGTGTCTTGTCTTTTGTTGTTTCATTTATAAATTGATCAAGAGAAAGTGCTTTTGGCACGGCATGATCTGTAACAAAACGTAGGTATTCTTCAATGGAGGAATGCACAGGTATATCATCATTAGTAGGATGTCTTGAAAGATAATCAGCTGGATTGCTGTATTTTCCAGTTTTGTGAACAATTTTATAGTTGTAGTCCTGTAGACGTAGGCCCCATCGTTCAATTCGTGCAGGCATTTTAGCTCTGGGATTTCCAAAAATTGTAAGAAGTGCTTGATGATCTGTGACAATGGTGAAGGGAGCTCCATAGAGAAATAAGTGAAAGTGTTCACATCCCCAGACAACTGCCAAGCTTTCTTTTTCAGGTTGAGAATATTTTCTTTCAGTGTTTGTTAAGCTCTTACTTGCATAAGAAATGATGTGAGGATTTTGATTGTTATCCTTGTACTGCGCTAGAATAGCACCCAGTCCCACGGGACTGGCGTCCACAATCAGTTCAGTTCGAAGAGCTGGATCAAAATAAGCCATAGTGGTTGTCGAGCAGAGTTCATTTTTAATTGTTTCAAAAGAGGCCGGACAGTCTTGAGACCATTGAAAAATACAACTTTGTTTTGTAAGTTCCCGTAGTGGATTGCTGATTGTTGAAAAATTCGGAATATATCTAGCACAGTAACTTGCCATTCCAAGGAAAGAACACACTTCACTGGCATCCTCTGGAATTGAGGCTGTTCTGATAGCTTCCACTTTCTTGGGGTCTGGTTGTACTCCTTTTGCCGAGAAGATGTGACCATAGAATTCTAATGAACCCTTGTCAAACTCGCACTTCTCTTTGTTTAAAGTGAGTCCAGCAGAAAGCAGACATTCGAAGATAGCATATAGAGCACGATTATGCTCAGCTTGAGTTTTACCAAAAACCAATATGTCATCACTGTAATTAAAGGCATTTGGGATGTGTTGAATGACACTCCTTATTGCATCCTGAAAAATTTCTGCTGCTGAGCAGACTCCAAAAGTCAATCTTTTGTATCTTCTGAGGCCCACATGGGTGGAAAATGTGGTCAAGTATCGGGACTCTGGACTCAGTTCTAATTGATGATATCCCTTATTGAGGTCGAGCTTTGAGAAGATGGTGGCTCCATTTAATAAATGAATAATGTCATCAATCGTAGGTGAGATATGTCTTTCCCTCTGTATAGCGGTGTTGGGCAGGCGCATGTCAACACACAGTCTCACTTGATCAGGAGTCTTTGGTTTCGGAACTACCACAAGTGGAGAGACCCACGGAGTGGGACCAGTAACAGTTTCAATAACGTCCTCATCCATGAGCAATTGGAGTTCTTTTTCTACCTTCTGTCTCAGGTGAAATGGAATACGCCTGTGAGGCTGGGCTACTGGATGAACATTGTCATCCACATGAAGGTGTACTTGAGAGTCCTTTAGTTTTCCCAAACCACTAAATAGGGAGGGAAAGCTGTTCACCATAGTTTGTACATCCATATCCGCAGGGTCAGTTATGGTATGAATAACCTGGATGAGCCCTAGCTCCAAGGCAGTGTGATAGCTGAGAAGACAGCCTCCCGATCCTTGTAATGTGTGGAAAGTGGTTTTCTGCCTGTTTTCTTTATATCTAATTTCAGCATCAAATTGTCCCATTATAGCTAGAGGTGTTTTAGATCCATAAGGAAAAATTTTAGTCTGCACTTGTTGTAAGACTGGCCTTGTTTTCAATTGTTCATATGTAGTGCCATCTATGATATCCACTGAAGCTCCTGTATCTATTGTAAAGGTAATGTCAGTGTTGCAGATTGAGAGTGTAACACAGGGAGACTGTACTGAACCAGTGACAGAGGTAGTGAACACATAGTTCTCAGTCGCAGACATTTCTTCTGTGTCCTGATTTATCACTTTTACCTCTGCAGATTTTGTCATAGGCAGCGGAGGCTTGTAGTGCGCTGATTTGCAAACAGCTGCAAAATGATTCCCTTTTCCACATTTACTGCAGGTTTGTCCCATAGCTGGACATTTGTTCTGGTGGTGAGGGAAATCCTGTCCACATCTATAACATTTCTTCTGTTTCTGGGCTTGTTTGTCTGGTAAATTTTTCTGTTTGAGATTATGCACATGTAATTTATCCCCATTCTCCATTACGGTAGCCTGATGATCTGCTATTTCTATAGCACGGGCCATTTTGAGCAAATCATGTAGAGAGATATCCTGCTGCAGAGCCTTACGCCTTAGGTTATTAGACGAGCAGGTGACAATTATTTGAGTTAGGATTTCATCATCTACATCTGTAAAGGCACATCCATGTGCTAACTCTTTCAGCCGTGTGACATAAGTGTCTATGGACTCTTCTGGAAGCTGCTTGGCAATCCTGAATTTATATCTTTCATATCTGATGTTCTGTTTAGGGTTGAAGTAGCCAGTGAGAGCTTTAGTGCAGTTGTTGTATGTGTCTGTTTCTGCTGCAGGTAATGTACTGTATATGTCATAGACTCCTGTGCCTGCACAATGCAGGAGCAAAGCTCTCTTTCTTTTCTCCTCCTTTATGTCCATGGCTTCTAGGAAATTCTCAAATCTGTTTAGCCATTTTCTCCAGTTATGGGAGAGATTAATGACATCAGTCATATCAAATTGTGGGAATGTGTGCAAGTAGTCAGCCATGATAGAGTCTCTCAGTGGTGCTGGCGTGTGAAGCGGTAAAATATAGTCCGTACTCACAGCAGTAGGTGATTATATCCCATCCTCGTTGCCAGTTGTAGTATCCACACGTTATGAAGAATTCAAGGTATTAAACTTTAGATATGTTTTATTCTTCGTCCTCCAGCACACAGCATAACAGTTGCATTTCCATGCTACACAGAAGTGAAAGTGAAACTTCCCTTCTCATCCTTCTTGTCTCCACCCCCCAAGTCCCATAAGTCTGGCTTGCTTAAAGAGACAGATCTAATTATTATACATTACAGTACCAACACCCGGTCTCCTTCTTTAAAGGTCCTGACCGTGGCCTTTTTATTATACGTGCGGCGCTGAGCGGCCTAGGCATCCAACAGATGCTCCTTTACTATGGGCCACATGATGGCAATCCGATCCTGCATTTTTGTCACATACTCAATGACACTCTTATGGGGAGTGGGCTCTTGTTCCCACATCTCTTTGGCTACATCTAGCAGTCCTCTTGGGTGCCTGCCATACAATAGCTCAAACGGGGAAAACCTTGTTGATGCCTGCAGTACCTCGCGAATGGCGAACATTAGATAGGGCAGTAACATGTCCCAATCCCTCCCATCCTTGGCAATTACCTTTTTTAGCATGGCTTTGAGGGTCTTATTAAACCTCTCCACCAACCTGTCGGTTTGTGGATGGTATACCGACGTGCGTAGCTGGTTGATTTGGAGTAGCTTACACAGCTCCTTGGTCACCTTAGACATAAATGGAGTACCTTGATCGGTAAGGATCTCCTTGGATAGCCCTAAGTGACAGAACATGGCGAACAGTTTACCGGCTATTAGTTTAGCTGAAGTGTGATGGAGTGGTATCACCTCTGGGTACCGGGTGGAGTAATCTACGACTACTAATATGTGCTGGTGGCCCCGAGCGTAATTTACTAATGGCCCCACCAGATCCATCGCAATCTGCTCAAAAGGTACCTCTATAATGGGCAGAGGCACCAAAGGATTCCGGTGGTTCGTGGTTGGTGAGCTTAGTTGACACTCCGGACATGTGTCGCAATACCTTTTGACCACAACATAGACCCCAGGCCAGAAAAATTGCTGCAATATGTGCTCTAGCGTCTTTTTGGCCCCCAAATGCCCTCCCAGCATGTGAGAGAGCCATATTGAGCACCTCCCGACAATAGGGTTGAGGCACCATCAGCTGTTCTACCACCTCATCCCTGATTTTATCAACCCTGTACAGTAACTCCTGGTTGATCTCCATCCGGGGAAACTCCCTCTTTGCACCTGATTGTTGAGCCACCCCATTTACCACAATTACTCTTTCCCTGGCCCAGGTCAAAGTGGGGTCCTGGAGCTGGGCAGTGCCGAACTTACCAGGTGACACCTTCAGCTCAGGAATCGGTGAGTTCTCCTCAACTTCTCCTGTCAACACCTCTAGGGGAACCTATCGTGGTTACACTCTATCCCTATGTTGGTAACCCCTACGGCAGGAATCCCTGACTCGGGATCTTCAGGTTCAGCGCCCGGAATACTTTTTACCCTGAGAAGGTTAACCTTGGTCTCCCACAGGGACAGAACAGGGGAAAGTCTCTTCCTAATACAGTCCCATACGGAAGAGTCTTTACCACTCCCACCACATGTTTTATCTCCTCACACGGGGTGGAGAATGTGACCTCCTCAGTCGGGTACTCACAGAGGTCCCCATGTATGCACACTGCCCCCACCTTCCGTCCATTAGGTCTATCCCCGGTAACCAGGGACCCGTGTACCAGAGTCACCAAACTCCATGAGTCCAAGAGAGCGTCCTTGTGGTACCCATTAACGAGTACCTTGCACCGCTGAGGTTCGGTACCAACAGGGTCTGTAGTGGCAGTGCAGACTGGCTGGGCATACATATATACATGGCGGGTGTACCCGCAGTCCATGGATTCGGTTGTTAGGGGGCAGTTAGCAATCATGTCCAGGCTCTTGGCACCGCCAACGCTTAAGGACTGGGGCCCGAGGGAACCTTGGGGTTATGCTAGGGGACATGGGGCGGTTGACTCTCTCCTTCCAAGATATCCCCTCAGTATGTGCACGATACATATTGGACTTGGTGGAGGGTTGTAGACTTTTCCCAGGCTCCTGAGCTGATGGGGCCTTACGTGACAGCCGAAGTGGGGCAGTGTCCCGTATAAAGTCTTGAGTGGCTGTATATGGCTCAACCAGACCTACCACCTGGTCTAGAGTACCCGGGTCCCCTTGCCCCACCCAACGTTGTATGGCGGCTGGCAGGGCCCTCACCAGCCGGTCAACCATCACCCTCTCTACCATCTGATTCAGGGTTAAAGTCTCAGGCTGTAACCATTTTTTAATCAGTTGCAGTAAGTCATAGGCTTGAGACCGGGCAGGGCGAGTCTCAGAAAAGGACCACTGGAACACCCGTTGGGCCCGCACATATGTATTAACCCCCAGTCGGGCAAGGATCTCACCTTTCAGCTTCCCATAGTTCAGGGCATCGTCCTGACTGAGGTCCAGGTAGGCCTTTTGTGCATCGCCTGTCAAGAAGATGGACACCACCTCAGCCCACTGAGCCACCGGCAAGTTCTCCCGCTCCGCAGTGCATTCAAAAATGGTGAGAAAAACCTCCATGTCGTCCTCAGGTGCCATCTTCCTCAGCGCTGAGCGGACCTTGTACCGGGTTTCTGATCGGTATGTGGTGGCTGAGGAACCTGCCTCTTGTAGAGCCGCAATCTGCTGCAGAATTAATTTGTTGGTTTGCTGCTGTTCCTCTTGCAGCTTCTGCTGTCACACTTGTGAGGCGGCCAACTGTCTCAGTATTTCCTCCATCTTATTAGTTGGCTTAAGCTACATCATTGCAGGCCAAATATATGACTTGCAGCACGCTTTGGGTATGCCTCAGTTCACACTGCCCGCATTCTCCACCATATGTAAAGCAGCGGTGTCCACACTGTGCAGTGATGAGACAGTGACCCAGCAAGTTCAAACAACAAAATGTGTTTAATGTCCACAAAAAACAGTCAGAGTGCACAACACGCTGTATCCTCCGGATCGCAGCCGGGAAGCAACAAAAACAGTCCGTGGCCAGTTGCCGTGAGCGACCGTGATGCCCGGGTAAGAAAGGGGTGTCAGACCTTGGCTCCGCTTGGCCCTGTGTTGCCTCACACAGGGAGCTCTGCAGACCACTGCTCTGTCTCTGTGCAAGTCAGAACTGACACACCCAAACCCTCTCTGCAGGTTTTTGTTTTCCTTTCTCCAATCTGTGGCCATAGGCCACATATAAGACCTGGGCTGGAGGAAACGGACCGGACCTCACTACCTTCCTGCAGTCCGTTTAAAAAATAAAAGCCCATACCGGGTGTCACGCCGTTCTGTTTGTATTTGGTTGTCGGCGTGACAATGCATGTTTTTTGCTTTAACCCTTTGCTCCTTCCCCCTAATTGAGCTGGGATACTGCTGGCTTTTACCTGTATGGAGCCTGCTCAGTTCCTTGCTCTGCTGCGTAGCTGCACATGTGGTGTTAGGTCTTTGCTCTGCTGCTTGACCTTTTACATGTGCGGTCCCTGGTCACCGCTGTGGAAGCTGTCCACGGGTTGTGAGGTCATTTTTCAGCTGGTGCATGACTTTCCACATGTGTCTAGGCTTGCAGACGATGCCAGGTGCTATAAGCTGCAGTTCCTGCACTGATTGTGCTGCAATGGTTTCTGTGTGTGCTTGGGGCGTGCGCAGCCTCACCTTCCCTGCTTTTATCAGGGTTAGTGTGTGTGCTTGAAATGCTGTCCCCAGCCAATTGCTGAGGGGCAGCCCCTTTATAAACTTTTCCTGAATAAACTCCTTGGTCCAAATAACTTGACCAGGCTCAAACTCACTTTTATTCTGCCCTGTGAGTCACAGGCACACTGCTGCGATAACAGGGCACTCCAGTGGATCTAATACGCTTCTGAGTGCATTTTGGGGGACACATAGCGACCCTCACATATGACTCCGGTTGCTGCCTCACAACTGTCTAAGAGAGGATTGACATTAGGACCCTGGCAGAGAGCATCGCTTTATCGTGGCTGCCAGGTACACATGAATTTGCCAATTTATGTGCTAAGCATTCTCAATTTTTCATATATCTACTGCAGTTATGCAATTTAATTTTCATATTTTACATTTGCATGCTATAGCGCTGCAGAGTGCTGACTTATTTGTTTGATTGTATTTCAGTTGGCTACTCTAGGTAAGCACCTGTTCAGACCTGATTTGTGTTTGGATGTGACTGTCAGTTTTTTGTTATTTGTATTAGCCTTCTGACTGAGTACTCCACCCCTTAGCCTCAGGCATTTTTAATTGCAACAGAATCCTACCCTTCCATAGAGATATAGACTTTAGTCTAAGAGTGGATTCACATTAGGTTCCCAGAGAGATGTAGACTGTCTAAGAAAGGATTGGCATTAGGTCCTGACATCGAGAATCGCCTTATCATGGCTGCCAGGTACACATGAATTGGCCAATTTATGCGCTAAGCATTCTCAATTTTTCATATTTCTAGTGCAGTAATTTAATTTTCAGATTTCATATTTGCATGCTATAGCGCAACAGAGTGCTGCCTTATTTGTTTGATTCTTCAGGAAAATGGACAGAACCCACGGCAAGCTGTAGCTTCCAGGACTGACCAAATACAAAAACCCAAACTCTGATTTTATTAGGTCAAGGTTATGCCTACATACCTCTCCTGTGACGTCCGTCCGCGAATCTGGGCTGCAGTAGGGACAGCACCCTGAGAAACCCCGAGACCCTTAACCCCTATACAGGGATCTGGAATTGTTGCAAGGCCCAGGGGGTGGCTGTCTAGAGAAGCAGTGGACCAGAGCAGGACGGTCGCCAAGGGAAAAGGCAGGAAACCAAAAACGTAGACAGAAATCGGGACAGCAGCAGAGGTACAGAATCGGCAGGCAGTGGCAGAGTCGACAGTCCAGGCCAAGGTCACAAAACGGAAGAGTGGCAAAGGTAAAAAAATGGCAGGCAGTAGCAGAGTCGAATATCCAGGCCAAGGTCACAAACCAGGAGAGTAGCAGAGGTACAAAATCGTCAGGCAGTAGAGGGGTCAGAAATCCAGGCTGAGGTCAGAGTCAAACAATAGCAAATCACACCGTAGCACACAGGGGAACCAAGAATATCTGGCGGCTTGCAAGACCAGTCCCAAGGTATTTGAGGGATCAGGTCATCCCTCACAGGTTCCCGGACTGATGATGTCATCAGGACCGCCCCAGGACCAGGCCAGATGGTGATGCACCAACCCCTTCATGACTGACAGAGGAGCGGAGCCTGCGTCCACCAGATGCCTGCGCAGGATCCCCTTCTCTGTCGCCGCCATCACTCGGGGGTGAACCACTGCGCCTCCCAGTGGCTGAGTCAGGAACAGCAGGCCCCGAGTCAGACGGCGACGTGACAGTCTGGGGCCTCCTGGTGGCCAAGGTCGGGACAGCAGGCCTCAAGTCTGATGGCGATGTGACATCTCCTTGGTGAGCTCATATGATGGCTGGTTGTGGGATGTGCTAAGTCTGTTAGAATTTTATGATATCCCTAAGTTTCGGCAATTCTTTGCCCCTGCAGGTTCCAGGAGGTAGATATTGTCATCATGTTTCCTATCACAATTTTACCTTTCAATAGAGAAGAAACACGGCATGGACAATATTGAACCAATATTAAGTTGGAGAGGTTAGAATGGCCTTACAGTTATTTAATTGAATGCGTTATGTTCATCCTTAGGCTATGATGCCGAAAATATATCTCTTATAAATATCGTATCAATACAAACCCCAATATTCAGGAATATTCTGTTCCAGCATGACTGCCCACAGCAAGGTCTACTTGAATGCCTTGCAAAGAGCAATGACCATATCTCTGTCAAACACCTTTTTGGAATGAACTAGAATGGAGAAGGCTAGATAGGCCCTTTTTTCCAACATCAATGTCTGACCTCACAAATGCTCTTCCCAATGAATGGGTAAAAATTCTCACAGACATACTCTAAAATGTTGTTGAAAGCCTTCTCTAAAGATTGGGAGCTGTTATAGCTGCAAAGGGAGAGACCAAACCCATATTAATTGCTATGATTTGGCGTGAGATATCATAAAAGTCCCTGTAAGTGTAATGTTTATGTGTCCCAATACTTTTATCCACACAGTGTATTTCTAAAGCTGGCAGTGAAATTGGTAGTTAAATAAACCGTGCTCACATTTGTGGCCCATGACACCCTGGAGTGCCAGCATTCCCTAGACAGACGATTGTGTCTCAGCTGTTCCTGTACTTGAAGCCAAATCACGAATCGCAAAACTTGGAACCACTCCCAGATTCTTTGTGTATCTCCTGCAGAAACAAGGCACCGGGCACTGTCAGCTAAGAATGACTATCCTTCACTGCTTACCTACTGTAGATTACCACACCAGGGAGGCTCTGTATAAACTGGCACTTTCAGTCATGGTAAGTGGTCAACGTCAAAACGTAATTTTTTATTATTATTATTATTATTATTTATTTATATAGTACCATTGATCCCATGGTGCTGTACAGGAGAAGGAGTTGCATACAAATTACTGATATCAAATGAGAACAGAATATAATCTACTGCAATTTGATCATTTGAAAGTATTATTTTTCTAATGTTGCTAGATCTCTCACTTTTCCAGGCAGTAAATCAAGATTTTATAAGTAATTTACTTAGCACTTGCATCCAGTGGCGTAACAAGAGTCCAATGGGGCCCGCTGCCAATTTTGGACATGTGTCCCATCCTGCACGTTGATCAGATCTTGTCACTCATCATGAGACCCTTCCTGGTATAATGTCCCCATGTTGGTATAATGTACCCCATTTTGTTATAATGTCACCCATGCTGGTCCCCTTCTGTTCTTTTCCAGCACACTTTAAAAAGAAGCAAACAATTCTAATCACTTTTCTCCACTCCCACGCCACTCGCCGCCCTCTACTGTAGCCGTCGCAGGAGTCAGTAGCTGAACTTTGGCATGCCAGCACAGGCAGCGCGTGACGTCACTGCCATGTGCCGCTCATCACTGGCAAGTCAACGTTTCCTGCCAGCCACTGATTGGTTGGCAGTGTGTATTGCAGCTCAGGAAGCAAGCGGGTCTCTGCGCCGCAATACATTTCACCTGAATGTGCGTCTGAGGACGCATATCCAGATAAAATTGGCTTGGGTGGGTTCCAGGTAAAATTGACCAGGGTGGGTCATTGACTAGGGTGGGTCATTGACTAGGGTGGGTCCCCTTCTGGGACCCTTCCTGACGTGTCCGGTCATAGTTCAAACCCTCTGTGACAGCCAGGGCCCTGGATGAACAGGGGGCTCACTCACCATTGTAGACACTGGCACACTATGGGGCTCGTGAGTCGGGGAGCCCGGTGCCAGCGCTGGGACCGCACACCCTCAAATACACACCCCTCTCCTTATTCTACGCTGCTTCAGTTTCTTCAACATCTTCTGACTCTCTGTGATGTATCAGGGCAGAGGGCACGATGACGTCACTATAGCGCACCCTCTGTGCCGAGTAGTGCAGAGTTAAAAGACTCTGAAGAGACTGGAGCAGTGGGGAACGTGAGTATTTGATTTTTTTTTAGGGAGAATTATATGGGGCCCAATAGACTGTACAGAGTAATATATGGGGCCCGTTATACTGTATGGAGAAATATATGGAGCCCATTATACTGTATGGTGCAATATATAGAGCCATTATACTAAATAGAACATTACTGTATATGGGGCCCATTATACTGATTGGAGAAATATATGGAACCATTATATACTTTATGGAGCAATATATGAGGCCATTGTACTAAATGGAGCCCATTATAATGTATGGAGCAATATATGGGGCCCACTATACTGTATGGCACAATATATGTGGCCATTATGTACTGTATAGAACATTATAGGGGGCCTTTATACTGCATGGAGTAATTTATGGGGCCATTATACTGTATGGAGCCCATTATAATGTATGGAGCAATATATGGGACCCACTATACTGTATGGTGCAATATATGTGGCCATTATGTACTGTATGGAACATTATAGGGGGGCCATTATACTGTATGGAGCATTACATGGGGCCCATTATACTGTATGGAGCAATATATGGAGCACATTATTCCGTATGGAGTATTATATGGGGCCCATTATTCTGTAGTGAGCATTATATGGGGCCCAACATACTGTATGGAGCATTTTATGGGGCCCATTATTCTGTATGGAAAATTATATGTGGCACATTATTTTGTATAGAGGACTATGTGGTGTCCATAATACTGTTATGAGAACTATGTGGTGCCCATAATACTGCATGGATGACTATGTGGTGCCCATAATACTGTATGGAGGACTTTGTTGGGCTCATGATACTGTATGGAGGACTACGTGGTGCCCTTAATACTGTATGGACGACTATGTGGTATCCATAATACTCTATGGAGGACTATACTGTCCAATCTAAAGTGAAAAGTCTGCATTCACTCTGACCGCATTCACTCTGACTTTTAGGTCTCCCCAGCACACGCTGTTGTGAATTCATTTTCTAGTCTGCCAGTCGTGAGTTCTCTTTCTGGGGTCCCTCTGGTGGTGGCAGGAGGTAGTAAAGCTGATTTAATTAGCAGAGACCTGACACCTGATAATGAGGACGAGGATTGGACATCTTCAGTCTCAGACTGGATTTAAGACAGCCGACTCCCTATTCCCATGCTGGTGATTTTTTCTGCCTCTTGAGGTCTTGGCTTCCAGCTCAGTTCCTGTCATCTCAAGCTAAGTTTTGTTTGCTAATGTCCACATTTGATTTGGTTTTGTCTTTTCAGTTTCTGTGTGGTCGGCCAGCTCCGGCTGGGGCTGTGATGAATTTCCACTCTTATGTTACTGTATGTGCCAGTTTGCTTTTGTCCCTTAGTAGATTGGCCTCTTTTTTGCTCTGTTCTCAGAATATGCCAGAGTGCTGATATAGTGGGTGAAGTCTAGTGACTTCAGGGTTTTTTTGCTATCAGAAGTGTTGGACATTATTTGCAGGGTTTTTTGGTGTGATTGCAGACAATATCTTTCCTTTCCTGTCTTTTCTAGTTAGTGTGGGCCCTATCGTTTGCTCAGCCTATTTTCCTACCTGTGTTTGTGCTTTCATCTTGTTTCACTGTCAATACATGTGTGGGGGCTGTCTATTCCTTTGGGGTCTGCTCTGGGGCAGTTAGTTTTCCCCTTTCCTTGCTTTAGGCTCATTTAGTCCTCCGGCTGTGACGAGGCATCTAGATTCATCGTAGGTACGCTCCACGGCTACTGTTAGTTGTGTGGTTAGGATCAGGGGTCTGCAATCCGCATAGTTACCAACCTCTCTGTTTTTCCTGTGGCTTAGCTTGTTTTTGTTTTCCTCCTCGGTGACCCATTCATAACAGCATGTATTGTGCGTGGCAAGGATTCAGCGTTTTTCAATGGGTATCAATCATGTAATGTAAGAAGTAAGTGAAATCTTTGGCATTTTACTATACATATATTTCTCTGCCATATATGTGCATCATGAATTGTGGTATGTGTTAAAGGGGCCCACTGAGACTCTTTAGCCTGCGGCCAACGAAAACCTGGAGCCAGCCCTGGCTAGAAGGACTGGCAAAACACGTTCCCTGTGACAATTAACCTAATATTTAACACTTTGCATTTCTGAGAAAGTAAAAAGAATGTCAAATGTTTGGTTACTCAACACATGTGCCTAAAGTAAAGAAATTAAAGTGTATACTGTCCTTTAAAGTAAACTTGCAGCACCGTGTCTGTGTGTCTCTATCCCCTCTCTCCAATCCATGGATCTTTCTGAGGAGCAGCTATGATCAGATCAATGCCTCAGTCATGGGAAAATCTGTAGTAACTGAAAACAGATTTTACGACTGAACAGATAGTCAATGACCAGAGCAGCAGGAGAACATTTCTCTTATAAGTTATATTACAAAGGCATCTTATTCCACATACGGCTATTGTAAGATGTTGCTCATTGCAGTAACCTCTCCTCCACAAGCATATTAGGTCCTCTGATGAACCCTGGTCTATCTCCCTGGGGGAAACATATTGGGAGGGGCTTGTACTATTATATAAGTAAATCTTTCTTTTTGGTCTGCTGCATTTTTGATCATGATATCGATCCCTATTGATCAATTTCTTTTTTCCTATATCTACATTGTTTTGAGGGGGTATTTGGCTGTCTGAACAATCTGATAATCCTCATTTTTTGTGCCAGTTTGAAGCTACAATATATCTGTACAAAAGAGATTTATTTTTTTGGTACTTGTACAATTTGTCAGTACGGATCTCATTATTATACGGGTCTAGAAGGATATTATATTTGTCAACTAAAAAGACATAATTGTAAAACACTCTGAGCATAAATGCTTATAATGAAGGTCATTATCATGTAGATTTACAATCATACTATATCTGTGTAAGAAGGGTTCTTTTGCCTTTTAAACAATCTGTTATTACAGACCCCACCATTATATGGGTCTGAAACTATTGAACTCATCTATTCATTATTGGTGTTATTTAATAAAAGGACATTACTAAGTAAGATCCTGAGGAATAAAATAGTTTGCCTTGATGGATAAAAAATGACTCATCATGGTAATCCAGTAGATATAGGCCACTGCATTGCACTATACCACTTTATTGGCGTTTGGTGATGTTTTTTTCTGCTAGTTATTCCCTTTAATGTCATAAGGGAAAGCCGACGTTGAGCGGGGGTGCCGTGTTGAACTTAGGGTGCCAACATCCGCAGCAAGGTAGGGAAAGTAAGGAAGCATACACATCCCCACCCCTTCTAGAGACTCTTTACTATTTTGCTATAAGATTGTTATTTTAATGCCTTTGTTATCCTATTATATGAGCATTTTTTTAAGCCATATAAAATTAAAGTGGAGTTTTTTGTTTTTGGTTATAATATATATTGCAAAGTTCCAAGCTTCATTTGTACTACCAATTTAAGTCAAACAATGGTTACACCTTAATTCACAAATAGCAGCATCTTTTCTTCTCTAATTGAAAGTCAGTCATGGTAGACTGGAACCCACAACACCCTACATATGCCATCTGCATATCCTTTAATCTTGATGTGCAGTATTCCACCTTTTCCTCTGTGTGATGACAAAAAATAGGTGCACAGTATCTCCGATTCTGTGTTGGCTCCAATCCCAGCATCTGCATCAGCAACACATGCAACACATTAGAGTGGTTATCATGAAACTCAGTAATGAAAATCTTAGTATTAAGTTACAAAGTAAATTTAAAAAGATGTTAGAGACCCGATCTTGTATATCTTAGGTAACTGACATATTAAAGTACAACTGATAAATGTTACTTACAAGACGTCCAAAGAGTCCATACAAATCATTGATCCTTTAAGCTTTGGTGTTTAGAAGACAGGTCATGTGGGATGTCATCCTGGGAAGAGGTGTGTTGTGTAGCAAATTAACTGCCCTGAGGCCTGTGAAGAAGCCTGGATAGTTCATTACCTTTGTTCCTGGTTTAATCCCTCAACCAAGCTCTTACAAGGTTTTCATTAAGGACTGTGTTTGTGTAGTGGACTATTGAAATCTGCACAAGAATACAGTGTCCTAATTTATATCAGTTACATTGGAAATAGTCACTGTTGTTTCAACAAGCTTGTGCTTTGTGGATTGTAGACTACCAATAGTGGCATATTCTTTCAATACCAAGAAATGCGATATTTGAGTGAAGAAAAAAAACATCCATATGTGTCTTTTTGTATAGTGTAAGTAAACTTCTAGTTTCAACTGTACATATACAAATACACACATGCATGTGCAATAGTAGATTGATTATGCAATACATTGTGGGAAGTATGGGAAATGAAGTCAGGAGCGCATACTGCTAGCAAGCTCAAACCAGCACAGTGCTCTGATGTAAAGGCAATGGGGTAGAGTAATTTGAATAAATGAGAGGATCAAAAAATGGAAGAATAGTTCAAGTATTGTTTGTAATATTTGATTGTGCATACCGTATATACTCGAGTATAAGCTGACCCGAGTATAAGCCGAGGCCCCTAATTTTGCCAAAAAAACTGGGAAAACTTATTGACTCAAGTATAAACCTAGGTGGAAAATGCAGCAGCTACTGGTAAATTTCAAAAATAAAAATAGATACCAATAAAAGTAAAAATTGCATTAGGTTAAATGTTTTTGAATATCCATATTGAATCAGGAGCCCCATATAATGCTCTATACAGTTCATGATGGGCCCCATAAGATGCTCCATACAAAATACACCCCATATAATGCTGCACAATGCACAAGGTTAATAATGGCCCCATAAGATGCTCCATAGAATAATAAGCTCTATATGCTGCTCCATAAAGGTTATGGCCCCATAAGATGCTCCATAGAATATGCCCCATATGCTGCTCCATAAAGGTTATGGCCCCATAACATGCTCCATAAAGGCTATGGCCCCATAAGATTCCCCATAGAATAGGCACCATATGCTGCTCCATAAAGGTTATGGCCCCATAAGATGCTCCATAGAATATGCCCCATAAGCTGCTCCATATATCTTGATGGCTCCATAAGATGCTCCATAGAATATGCCCCATAAGCTGTTCCATATATCTTGATGGCCCCGTAAGATGCTCCATAGAATATGCCTCATATGCTGCTCCATAAAGGTTATGGCCCCAAAAGATGCCCCATATAATAGGCCCCATATGCTGCTGCTGAATAAAAAAAATGACACACTCACCTCTCGTTGCTGGGGGCCAGGTGCCGGTGTCCTGAGCAGGCGAGGACACCGGCGTGCTATGGGGGACAGGTGCTGGTGTCGCCACTGGCTCAGGGCCCCGACACCTGAGATATTCACCTGTCCCCGTTCTACCGCCATGCACCGCTCTGTCTTCCGGGTCCTCTGTCAGTGACTGTTCAGGCAGAGGGTGCGCATTAACCACATCATCGCACCCTCTGACCTGAACGTCATTGCCAGAGGACGCAGAAGACAGAGCGGTGCGCGGCGGTGGAACGGTGACAGATAAATATGGCTCCCCCGTTCTCCCCGTCATACTCACCCCCTCCTAGCGCGACTCTGCAGCTCCTGCTTCTTCCATGGTCCAGCTCTTCCAGTGTTCAGCGGTCACGTGGTACTGCTCATTAAAGTCATGAATATGCGCATATTCATGACTTTAATGAGCGGTACCACGTGACCGCTGAACACAGGCGCCAGAGACCATATGAGAAGCAGGAAGCAGGGGGGCTGCAGAGACCGTGCCAGAAGGGGGTGAGTATGATCTGACACCCATGCTCCCCCTTCCCCTGCTGACCCCCCTGGTATATGACTCGAGTTTAAGCCGAGAGGGGCCCTTTCAGCCTTAAAAATGGGCTGAAAATCTCGGCTTATACGGTATATATTAAATGTGCATCCAAATGACATGCACACTAAGTTTGAATCATCTGTAAATGTGCCAAGGAACATTAATCCTTTCATAGAAATGTGAAAAAGGTATAATGGCACATTCAGTTGCAAGTAAAAATATGAACTTATTTATTGCTAATTCATGAAAATGTTACTCATGTTGTCTCAGTATACATATCTCTAGAACAGATATGTATGCCGAGACAACATGAGTAACATTTTAGTGGATTAGCAATAAAGAAGTTCACGTTTTTACTTACAAGTGGATGCGCCATTATCCCTTTTCAACTACAAGGCTGTCCATAATCTGTCCCCTATATCTCCGAACTAATATCTATCAACACGTAACCTCCAGTCTTCCCAAGACCTCCAACTCTTCTCCACACTTGTACGTTCCTCATCTAATTGCCTCTAAGACTTCTCCCGAGTATCCCCATCCTCTGGGATTCTGTGTCCCAACATATCCAACTATCTACCACATTTGAAACCTTCAGACGAAATTCGAAAACCCATCTCTTCAAGGAAACTACAGCCTTTAATGACTCTTCCCCACGTCACCTCACCACAACTGTAGCTGCTGCATCCTCCAACTTATGGTCTCTTACCCCATTAGCCTGTAGACTGAAAGACCACAAGTGCAGAGCCCTCTCCTCACTGTTCCAGACTGTTACTGTTAGTTTGTTCACTGTAATTTATATTTGTATCTTATATGTACCCTTTTTACATGTACAGCACCATAAAATCAATGGTGCTCTAAAAAAAAAAAATACAGAAAGTCAGTGTATGAAATGCCACTGACAGTAATATCAACAGAGTGTTTGCATTAACGTGATGTGTCCAGCGTGTTTTCTTTTTGCACTATATTAATTCTATAATTGTTTCATCTATTGTTAATTTTGTGTTAACATGGAAATAAGTTTATACATTTACCTGTATTTAAGTTTAGTGACCAATGCAGAAAGATCTACACCCTTGAAGAAAATTCCAAAATTGTGACACTTTTGCAATAAAGTGACTTGATACTATCTGAAGACCTCTAGAAGAAAGTGGAGCTAAGATTAAGGGTAATATGCTAGAAGACATGCATGTTATATGCCAATATCACCACCTGGGGGAGTATGATCATGCAATCGCTACACTATTTTCTTTGAGAACTTTGTTAAATGCTTATTGTGGCAAATATAGAAATTGTAAAATATATAAATATATTTATTATACATAGTGGATTATAGTATTTAGTTTTTGGTGAAGGATTTGTAAAGATCTGATATCTTTTTTAAATTGCATCCTTTTGACTTTTAATTTTTATACAATACCAGAATACTCCTAAAATATCAGAATGTCATATATTGTTCATCTATTGATAAACTTTAGTTTTCCCTTTTAAATAGAGCCATTGTAACCCAAATTTAAAAGGGGTTATCTGGGACTTTTGCGTTTTTCCTAAGGGGCTAAGAACTTACCGGTGGGTAGTTGCTAAGTACCTACCTGTTCTGCCCTGCGACAATTTCTGCCAGCACAGAGCAGTCACGGACTGCTTCTGCCAGCGATTCTCCTGATTTCTGTGACATCACATCGACAGAGCAGCTTATTCAATTCCACTCTCTTGGAGGTGCATCATTGCCAACGTCATGCTGATTGAAAGCTGGGTGCTACTGCCTAACTGCAGGGATACTGCTGTCAATCAGCATGACGTTGGCAATGATGCCATGTCAGCAAGGCCGAACTGAAAAGAGAGAATTGCTCTATCAATGTGTAGTCAAAGGAACCTGGAAAATTGCTGTGTGAGCCGGTGTAACAGGCCATAGAATACCCTAACTCCAGACAATGCTAGGGGTTAAAGCGGCCTAGGCTTGATTATACTCCTGGTATCTTATGATCTAGGCCAATTTATACTTCACAATATAAATTGGCCTAAGCTATTTCATACCGCCTCATTCAAGATTATACCCCCCTTTACGTCAGCAGCGTTGAGTGATATACATAAGAATTGCTTAATTTTTTGACAAGTTAATGGGGGTTTGTCGGGTAAGTTATGTGAGAAGATAACTGACTTAAATCTTAAAGTTCTAAACACATCGACTTTTATTACTTTAACCAGAAAAACATCAATCAGCAAAAATATTAGACTTACACAAAGATATAACGAGGTAAAGAGTTTACCGCACTTCTCCGTAGTTACACTTTAAAAGCAGCTTTATATATGAGTATGATAGAAAGAGATCTGCACACTTTTCAACAAATCATAAACAGGGTGAGAAAACAGGTAAAGTGATAAGATCAAGTCACAATTGCATGCTAAGGTAAAAGCCCTGATCGTACTGGAAAACAGTGTAATCTCAGATGTAATGACTGTTGTCCGTTACCAGTCACACTGTATTGTAAGATCAATCTTCACCATGTGATTAATAACACAAATACCTTCCCACTACATGTAAATCCCCGTCACACAGCGATCTCGCTAGCGAGATCGCTGCGGTGTCACAAATTTTGTGATGTAACAGCGATTTCACCAGCGAGATCGCTGTGTGTGACACTTACCAGTGACCGGCCCTCCTGCCAGGTATCGCTGATCGTCCTGGAATGGCCAGGACATTTTTTTGATCGCTGGTCTCCAGCTGGCCAGCACGCATCTCTGTGTGTGGCAGGCGGGAGACCAGCGATCAGCGAGCTGGAGCTGGTAACCAAGGTAAACATAGGGTTTCTAAGCGTCGGGTGGCGCTTAGAAACCCGATGTGTACCTTAGTTACCAGCGCACTGGTGCAGGGAGCTGGTAACCAAGGTACACATCGGGTTTCTAAGCGCCGCGCGGCGCTTAGAAACCCGATGTGTACCTTGGTTACCAGCTCCCTGCACCAGCGCGCTGGTAACTAAGGTACACAGTGGGTAACCAAGCGATGTGCGTCGCTTGTTACCCGCGTGTCGCTGTCCTGATCGCTGGTGAAGCTGCCTGTTTGGCAGCTCACCAGCGATCATGTAGCGACACACCAGCGATCCTGACAAGTTCATATTGTTGTCGGGATCGCTGGTGAGTTGCTATGTGTGACGGGGCCCTAAGTCGGTTTTAAGTTGTAAAGTTATTTTTTCTATTTACATGCTGATAAAAAATGTAATTTGGATCTGTATATTGAATCTATGCTTATTCAATCCATTGTGCAATTTTTGTATAGTCCTTCAAACATATATTGGATCCTACGTTCACACTCTATCATATCATTGACATGTGTAATAATTTCATATTTGAATTATCTCCGCTTTTGCATTTGACATGAGGGTTGTATGTCAATGTGTAATTATATAGCAGCATAAACAGCGTGGTTGATCACCACGAAACTGCTGGGCTTCTTTTATACAATACATTGGACTAGACAAGACCATGGACAGAAACAAAATGAACAGATACCCTGCTGCAAGTAAGTAAGTAAAAGCAATAGCGCATATAGGTAACATTGGGTACTTATTAAATACCGTTTTTTTTATCAAAGAGGGGTAAAAGCCATCCCACCAGTGTCATGGTGTACTCAAATTCTGGATGGTCCTAACCTCTAGTATTAAAACCTTACCATGTGTCAAAGAAACATCAATGTGAAGAAGGGCCGAGCAGGACCGAGTCCCGAACATGAGTGCCCCAAAAAAGTGGGAAGCAACATAAATGTAATTTCCAGCTCAAAGTAACGGAGGCAACACCCTTACCTGCACTAAGTGCAGAAACCTGAAGCTAAACTGAAAAAAATGAACTGGAGTTAGTATGGTGTGCAATATAGAACACAAAAAGAAACCCTTTTAAAAACTAATTTTTTAAAATAACTTTTTTTGTATTATTAAAATACCATTAAGGACCCAATAATTATACTCAGGACATCCGAGGGTGTTGGCAGCAGATTATTCAGGATACTCTCCAAGCGTGTGACAACAGAGCTTCTTTATTCAGGAACAATATATGATAAGCTTAATAGATCAGGAATAAATAATTTGTGTGTCTCTATCTGTGCAACATCTACAGCAGGCTGCCTCTCTCATACACAGACACAGGAAAAACAGGAAATACAGTCACATGCTATCCCTGTGTGAATTTTTTTTGTTCTAACTTTATGAGCAGCATACAAATCTATCAACTGAACAGTCCCATTGAGGTTCTGAAGTTTACAAACTTGGCTCTTGATAATGACTTTGTCTTACCATCAGCTATCATCTGGTCAGACTTGCAATAAAGACACTCAAGTACACCACGTTCCACTAAGTCACGTAAGTGGTGATGTTTTACATAAATGTGCTTAGTCCTTTCCCTAATCTTCTCACTACTGGCAAGTTTAATGCATCCTAAAGTTGTTTCAACCAAATTACTTCTTGACTTGCATAAGCAACAGACATATATTCCGCTTCTGTAGAAGATAATGCGACTGACACTTGTTTTCTGCTGGACCAAGAAATTGAATTTTCTCCTAACTTGAACAAGTAACCACTTGTTGATTTCCGGTCACTTGAATCTCGAGCCCAATCTGCATCCATATAACTTCTGAGAGTGAGATCTCCTGCAGATATCTTAAGATTTAGCCATTGAGTTTCTTTAAGATATTGAAGAATTCTCTTAATTGCATTCAATTCAAGTCTCTTTGGCGTGGCTTGCTTACACATCAGCAGAGAATTCCGACTGTGGCTGTGATTTCCGGATGAGTTGCAGTTGCTATGTACAGAAGCGCCCCCACTGCTTGTCTGTGACTCTCATTGCTGGATAGCAGATATCTTCTTATCCTTCCAACTTTAAGTAGGATGGATCCATTGGTGTTGACGCACCTTTAGCTTCTGATATTCCAAACTGGTTAGGATTGTGGAAATTTTAGGACTTTGGTTGAGAAGAAAACTCCCATCTTCCTCTCTCTGGATGTGTAAAATATTATGTCATATTTCCAAGGTCCTTAGTCTCAAAGTGCTGGGTGAGAATTTCACCTAGCTTTGCAATTTCTTTTTCATCTTGATGAGACATGATCACATCATCTACATATAGGAGAACATACATCTACTCCTTCACTACATTTTTCGTATACAAACATAGATCAGATTGAGATCTTTTAAATCCTTCATTCATCAAAACTTTGTTCATTTTCAAGTTCCAAGCTCTTGCCGACTGCTTGAGTCCATAGAGAAATTTTTGAATCTAGTTCCTACCATTGTGGCCTTTTGTATCAAGTTTAATGATCCAAATTAGTTCTCTTAGGGGGAGTTTTTTCTTCCAATCACTGCCTCTAATAGGAAAATCCACTCTTTCTATCCCATAGAATGAAAAATTAGTTAATTACCCTTTATGTCTCTCTACAAAATGTTTGCATGCTCCTGAATAGGATGCATTTTTATTTTTGATGGTAGTAACATGTTCTACCATCCTTTTCTTTAATGTACGTATTGTACAGCCAGTGTATTTCATTTTACATTCTTTGCAAAATATGCAATATACAACATAGTTTGTATTACAATTAATAAATCTTTTGATATCATTGGCTGCATCAATCTTTTGAGTTTGCAGTCTATAGATTCTATTTAATTCACCTTAAGGGATTTAATTCACAGTGTGTGCAGGGGTGGCAGCTGTCTGCTCTAAGTGGTATTAGGTTTTCTATAGTTCTGATATCTGACTTTTTTGTTTTACATCTCCCATAAGAAAAAAATCCAAGAAACTGATTTTATCCTGTGGTTCGGTATAAGTGAATTTTAAATTTACATCAATAGCATTGCTATAGGAATGATTATGTACAAAAGAGAAAAAAAAAGTGATGGCACTCACCGTTCTGTCATGAAAATTCTTTATTGATTAAAAGGCATTGGCACGGGAGGAACGTACAGAGAGTGGACAGCGTCCACTCTCTGTACGTTCCTCCCGTGCAATGCCTTTTAATCAATAAAGAATTTTCACGACAGAACGGTGAGTGCCATCACTTTTTTCTCTTTTGTACATAATCAGATTACATTTTTGCTTTTCTGGATTGAGCACCCGTTCGGACGGTATTTTGGCGGTCGGTCCAGGTGTGTGATTTTGAACTTGAATAGCAGTCATGGAACTGCTTAGGGGTTGAGTAGTGCCGAATCTTCTGTCTCTTCTATTGATATAGGAATCTTATCTGTGAATAAGGGCTTTTGCCAGAAACGCATTGAGATGTATCCCCAACCTATATGATCTTTTAAATTATTTGAAATAAATTGAGGATTTTATTTATTTTTGGGACTCGCCAAAATTTCTTTCCTATTTGGAATGTTGGTTAGATATAATGAAAGTTTTCACTGAAATTTCTGAATGTAGCTATTGAATTTACAGAATGTCATTATTGCAATGTAGAAACATGCTTTGGTGTGGATGTTCTTCATAGTATTGCAAATCATGAGCCACATTTTATTCATCACAGCATTATGGCGGAGAAAAGTTTTGATTGAGGAAATGCCCAGATGTTGTAGAGAAAAGCTTGCACAGAAAAACATTGGTAGTGAAAGCAATCACAATTTTTGAATGTAGATAAAGAAGACACAGGCGCAGTCGTTGGCAAGAAAACAATGTAGAGCGTGTCAGGGGAAATGTAGGCCACAGATAAATCAATGGGCAGACATTTTGTGGTAAATTACGAGTACTTCAACTATGGATAAAACACACCCAGGAGAGAGACCTAAGATATATGAGTACTTGAGATGGACAGTAGTGGTAATCTGTCAGTTCTAGTGCTTAAAAAATCTGCACAGTTTATAAATGTATTGAGATGGAGAATGAAATGTGCAAGGACATTAAAAGTTCAAAGCCAAAAACATTTTACCTATATTTACATCAAACTTCCAAGAAGAATTTTTGCAAGTACTTTTGAATGAGTACACTTCCAGTATCATTTAACACTTACTAAGAGGAGCTTAGATGTCTTACAATATGCAGAAAATAGATTTTATGGATCCAAATTACCATCTGGTTTATTACCCCACATTCCAACTTGTTGTACAAGTATGCAGAGGTGTATCTAGGGAAGGGGGCAGGCAGGGCATATGCCCCAGGCACAGTCGGCAGCGGGGCGCCTTCTGGCAGCCTGTTGCGGTGGTCCTATGTGTCTCCCAGGTGGCTGCATTTTGGAGCAGGAGTCGGCCATTCTCTGAGCCTGTACAGTTGAAGCTCTGACTGTCGTCATGTGATCACACTAATGACGTCACTCGCTGGCACTGCAGAGGCATGACCAACGTTGGTGGTAAGTGCTCCAGCGTAGCTGAAGACACCGAAGGTTTAGTATAACGGGGGAGGGAGAAGATTTAGTGTAATGGGGTTGGTAAGATTTGAGGACACAGTTTGGGGAGCAAGGTAGGGACAGGTGTAGGCACAATATGGGGAGACAGAAATTTGAAGACAGTATGAGGAGCAAGAGGGAAGATGGGGGCATATGTGAGGAGACTATTGAGGGGAATAGTGTGAGGAGACAGTATGAGGGGACAAAAGTGTGAGTGGACACAAAGAGAGACTGAGTAGTGTGATGTGTAGCATGGGGTTACAATGAATGGGTGCAGTCAGTAGGGGACAGTAAACCAAGAAGGGGGAGTGTGATGAGGGGGCACAGAAAAGAGACTGGGCCATATAGGGGGAACCCAGCGTGAGAGGACAATGTGAAGAGAGGGCCCAGTTTGCAAAGGAGAGGGCAGTGTGGAGGGCATGTACCATAAGATGGACAGTGTATGGGTCATATTTTATGCAGGGAATTTAGTGAGGGGCAATCATTTATTCAGGGTCACAGCATAGAGCAGATATTTTTATTTAGCAGCATTATAATGACACGGCTATTTTTAGTTTCAATAAGGCTTTATTTAAACACTTTAAGAATCAAAAATATAACTTTGTTTGAAGTAAATTTTTTCCTTGCAGGGGAAATTTAAATGTACATAATAGAAACACATCAGTCATGGGGGGAGACTGGACATTGACAAAGACATGGGGGAATAACACATTAGGAAAGAGGTGATAAATCCACAGTATGAGGTGTAGTGGAAGTCTATTGCACCTGTTGTCAATATTAACAAAGAATAGGGATGAGATCCAATCCAGGCCCCTTCCATCTCCACCCACATCCCGCCATCCCACAACATCATGGAGAAAGTTGCAACACCTGGTCTAGTTGTGTATTGGATTCTAGTACCATCCAAGGCCTCCAGGTATTAAAAAAGTTGACCCACATGTCATTTCTTGTAGCCTCACTTTGCTCATAAAGCATAATGTTATTCATTCTTTCTTTAACGAGTATAATTGAAAGCACTGAGGATTTCCAGTTCACAGCGATGTGGATTTTGGTGGCCATAAAAAGGAAATTTAGTAATTTGTGAAAACTTCTAGTAAGTGACGGGTGTTTTGCTCCCAGTAGGAAGACAGCAGGATCTAAGCCCAATTTTCTGCCCATCATCCGCTCTATCAATAGTCCAACTGTAAGGATTCCCAAGGGTGAACCCACTGGACCGCGGCAAGCGAACCTCCCCTGGGCGAGCGGACCAGGTGGACCACCCCCTATACAGGGAGCGTTTGGGACAGGCCCAGGGGAAACTACTCACCACGGCAGCTGGTACCCGAGGACGGAGGTGCACAGTAGAGGATGCAGCGGGCAGGCGGAAGGATGAGCTGGACTGGAACCGGCAGGACTGGAGGCCAGGAACGGAGGCTGAAGGATACAGGCAGGCAAGGCTGGAACGGCAAGACACGGGTCAGACGCAGGGCACAGGCTGAACACGGAGACGAGATGGCGGGCACTGGGAGGAACACAAGGAACGGTTAGACAGGAAGCACGAGGAAAGGGTAAGAGCAGCAGGAAAAAGGCAGGCAGGCTGGGGCCAGAGTCACAGGGAGAGGAAGTGACGATCAGGCGGTGAGCTGGAGGAAGAGGCTGCCTCTTATAAGAGGCAGGAGTTTCCGGGTCAGGTCAGCGGGGTCAGGAGGGTGGGGAGAAGGCCTGGCTTGGCCTGTAGTGGGACCTGGAGCGCAGGGTGCGCATGCGCCCCGGGCCGAACGCCGGGACAGAGCGCGGGGTGGAGGATAGGCGTGCAGGTGAGCGCGCGCCCGCCACGGGAGCACGCCGGAGGCGGCGGGCGCACCCAGCGCGGGGAGAGGCGGCAGCAGGAGCCGAGGACGCGGCGGGAGCGGCGAGTGTGGAGCCGGCGGTGAGCGTGACACTACCCCCCCTTTTACGCCCCCTCTTCCCACGGCTGGAAAGAAACTTAGCTAAAATCTGAGGAGCTTGAATGTTCTCCCGGGGTTCCCAGGATCTCTCCTCAGGGCCAAAACCTTTCCAGTCAATTAAAAAGAAAGTTTTACCTCTAGATCGTTTCATAGCAAGAATTTCCTTAACCTCAAAGACATCCTGTGCGGAAACGGGCGCGGGAGCGCTGCCCGTAGAAGCATGAAACTGGTTGAGTATGACCGGTTTTAAGAGGGAAACGTGAAACGAATTAGGAATCCGCAGTGAAGCGGGGAGTTTCAGCTTGTAGGCAACGTCATTGATACGGGCTAGAACCTCAAAGGGACCGATGTAGCGGGGACCCAGTTTGTAGGAGGGAATTTTGAGACGAACAAATTTTGAGGATAGCCAAACTTTATCCCCAGGGTGGTACAGCGGAGAATCTAGGCGTTTCTTATCGGCGTGCTTTTTGAACCCGTCTCGTGCTCGCTTAAGTGCGGTTTTGGTCTCCTGCCAGACCCTGGAGAACTCCTCGGTCAGAAGATCGGCCGCCGGCACACCCGAGGTCGGGAGTACCGGCAGAGGTATACCAGGATGTTGACCGTAGACCGTAAAGAAAGGCGACTTGGCGGAGGATTCGCTGGTATGGTTGTTGAAAGCGAATTCGGCCCAAGGAAGCAAGTTGGACCAATTGTCTTGATGGCCGTTGGAAAAATGTCGGAGGTATGCTACGAGGATCTGGTTCGTGCGTTCCGCTTGACCGTTGGACTGAGGGTGATAAGCGGAGGAAAAGTCCAACGTTACCTCCATCAGCTTGCATAGAGCCCTCCAGAAACGCGAGGTAAACTGAACCCCTCTGTCCGAGACAATGTGCTTGGGGAAGCCATGAATCCGGAAGACATGAGATATAAAAATTCTCGCCAGGTCAGGAGCGGAAGGTAGACCGGGCAGAGGGATGAAGTGGGCCATCTTGGAGAAGCGGTCCACGACCACCAGAATGACCGTGTGACCTGAGGAACGCGGTAGATCCGTAATAAAATCCATCGCGATATGCTGCCACGGAGCCGAGGGAACCGGAAGTGGATGCAGAAAACCGGAGGGTGGCTGACGTGGGACCTTGTTCTTGGCACACGATGGGCAGGAGAGGATGAAACTTCGGACATCTTGAGACAAAGAAGGCCACCAATAAAAACGAGAGATGAGGGAGAATGTTTTCTTGAGGCCGGCATGACCCGCTAACTTGGTAGCATGACCCCAATGTAGAACTCGCCTCCTGTCATCGTCTTGGACAAAAGTCTTGCCGGGGGGCATGGAAGTCAGGTTAACAGGCGCGACTACGATGAGCTTGCTTGGCTCCACAATGTGTGAAAGCTCCTCCTCGTTGTCGGTGACCAGAAAGGATCGAGACAGGGCATCCGCTTTGAGATTCTTTTCACCCGGACGGAAATGGAGCTCAAAATCGAACCGGTTAAAGAATAATGACCATCGGGCCTGCCGGGGATTAAGCCTTTGTGCTGATTGAATGTAGGCTAGATTCTTGTGGTCGGTGAAGATGTGGAGTGGGTGTACCGCTCCTTCCAGAAGATGCCGCCACTCATCCAAGGCTAACTTAATGGCAAGCAGCTCTCTGTCCCCGATGGTATAGTTTCTCTCCGCAGGGGAGAAAGTCTTGGAGAAGAAGCCGCAGGACACCAAGCGACCAGAAGGAGATCTCTGGGAGAGAACCGCACCGGCTCCGGTAGCAGAAGCGTCTACCTCTAGGGTGAATGGTTTGTTCGCCTCTGGACGATGTAGCACCGGGGCTGTGGCAAAGGCTTGCCACAAGGTTCGGAAGGCGTTCTCGGCCTCAGGAGGCCAGTGGTGAGGATCGGCTCCCTTTCGGATCAGAGCAGAGATGGGAGCAGTCAGAGAGGAAAAGTGCGGAATAAACTGCCGGTAATAGTTGGCGAATCCCAGGAACTGTTGGATAGCCTTAATTCCCTGGGGACGCGGCCAGTTGAGTACCGCAGACACTTTTCCCGGATCCATGCGCAAGCCAGAATCGGAAATGATATAACCCAAGAACGGCAGAGAAGACTGTTCGAAAGCGCATTTTTCCAGCTTGGCGTAGAGACGATGTGTTCTCAACCGAAGTAAAACTTGACGCACGTCTTTTCGATGTGTGGACAAATCAGGAGAAAACACCAGAATGTCGTCCAAGTAAACCACCACGCAGGAGTAAAGAAGATCCCGGAAAATGTCATTGACAAATTCTTGGAACACTGCGGGGGCATTGCATAGGCCGAAGGGCATAACGAGGTATTCATAATGGCCGTCACGAGTGTTGAAGGCGGTCTTCCATTCGTCACCGGAGCGGATCCGGACCAGATTGTAGGCCCCTCGAAGATCCAATTTAGTGAAGATCCGTGCACCCCGTAGACAGTCAAATAGCTCCGGGATGAGGGGCAGAGGATATTTATTCTTGATGGTGATAACGTTGAGCCCTCTATAATCAATACAGGGACGCAGGGACCCGTCCTTCTTCTTGACAAAAAAGAACCCAGCGCCTGCAGGAGAGGAAGACTTACGAATAAAGCCTTTGGCCAAGTTTTCCTGAACGTATTCGGACATGGCCTGGGTCTCGGAGGGAGACAGCGGGTAGATGCGACCACGAGGCGGCGTAGAACCGGGGAGCAGATCGATGGGGCAGTCATATGGACGATGCGGGGGCAGGACCTCTGCTTCCTTCTTGTCGAAGACATCCAAAAAGGCCCAGTAGGCGGAAGGTAATTCGGTAGACATCGACGTAGGACGTGGAAATTTCGGCGGCTGTACAGGGAGTAAGCACTTATCTTGACAAAGTCGACCCCATCGCAGAACGTCACCAGAGCGCCAATCCAGGATAGGCTCGTGGATCCTTAGCCAGGGAAGTCCCAGAAGGATGGCATGGGACAAAGAAGGCAGCACATTGAATACTATCTTCTCCCGGTGTAAGGCTCCGACCTGAAGCTCCACCTCTTCGGTAACCTGAGTAACGGACTCCCGCAGGGGTTGACCGTCGACCGAAGCAATCTGCCGAGGGGTCTCCAGGGATCTGACAGGAATTCCAAGTCTCCTAACCGCCTCAAGTTGGATGAAGTTACCGGCCGCCCCAGAATCTATATAGGCCCATTCAGAAAAACGTTTAGAATCCAGGTGCAAAAGGACAGACAGGGTCAAGGGTAGAGAGGAGTCAAAATTACCTAGGAAGACCTCTCTTACCTGTCCTAGGCGGAGGCGTTTCCCGGACGAGTGGGGCAGGCACGAAGAAAGTGGGACGCACTCCCACAGTAGAAACAGAGCCCCTGTTCGACCCTCTCTCTCCTACGCTCCTCCACCGGTTTGAGGCGATCCACTTGCATGGGTTCCGGTAGCGGGAGCGTGGAGGCTGGAGTCGAGCGGGCTCGAGGTGGACTCCGAGCGGCCGGAGGAGCGCGGAGAGGTCTCCTGTCCCTAGCGAGCTCTCGGGAACGTTCTTGAAAGCGGAGGTCGATGCGGGTGGCCAAAGAGATTAAATCCTCCAAGGAGGTGGGGGTATCCCGCCCCGCCAGCTCGTCCTTGATCCGCCCCGAAAGGCCCCGCCAAAAGGCTCCCACCAAGGCCTCATTGTTCCAACCCAACTCTGAGGACAGGGTGCGAAACCGAATGGTGTACTGACCTACTGAAAGCGTGCCCTGATGCAGATTGAACAGTGCCTCGGTAGCGGAGGCAAGGCGACCGGGTTCATCAAACACCTTACGAAAGGTGTCTAGAAAAAAGGAGAGTTGGGTGACCACGGGATCGTCTCTCTCCCAGAGGGGGTTAACCCACGCTAGAGCCTCTCCTTCTAAGTGGGACACGATGAAGGCCACCTTGGCACGGTCAGTGGGGTACTGTTGTGGCAGCAACTCAAAATGTAGCTGGCATTGATTTAAAAACCCTCTACACATCTTGGGGTCGCCACTATAACGCGGGGGTTTAGCCAGCCGAGGGGAGGGGAGCGGAACCGCAGGCTGTGCCGGGGCTGCGGCCGCGGTCTGGAGGGCCAGCAGGCGGTTGTCCACCGAGGCCATGTAGTTCAGGATATGAGCCTGAGTGTCGCGCTGCTGGGCTAGCTCCTGTTGGAGGCCGGCGATCTGGGTGGTACTCCCTGGATCCGAGGCCTGTAGTGACGAGAGACGAGACTCCATGGATTTGAGGAACGACATGATCCTCGCTTGATTTTCCCGCAGGAACAGAAGTTCCTTTTGGGTCAGGGTAGAAGTACCAGCGGGGTCCATGGCCTGATCGTTCTGTAAGGATTCCCAAGGGTGAACCCACTGGACCGCGGCAAGCGAACCTCCCCTGGGCGAGCGGACCAGGTGGACCACCCCCTATACAGGGAGCGTTTGGGACAGGCCCAGGGGAAACTACTCACCACGGCAGCTGGTACCCGAGGACGGAGGTGCACAGTAGAGGATGCAGCGGGCAGGCGGAAGGATGAGCTGGACTGGAACCGGCAGGACTGGAGGCCAGGAACGGAGGCTGAAGGATACAGGCAGGCAAGGCTGGAACGGCAAGACACGGGTCAGACGCAGGGCACAGGCTGAACACGGAGACGAGATGGCGGGCACTGGGAGGAACACAAGGAACGGTTAGACAGGAAGCACGAGGAAAGGGTAAGAGCAGCAGGAAAAAGGCAGGCAGGCTGGGGCCAGAGTCACAGGGAGAGGAAGTGACGATCAGGTGGTGAGCTGGAGGAAGAGGCTGCCTCTTATAGAGGCAGGAGTTTCCGGGTCAGGTCAGCGGGGTCAGGAGGGCGGGGAGAAGGCCTGGCTTGGCCTGTAGTGGGACCTGGAGCGCAGGGTGCGCATGCGCCCCGGGCCGAACGCCGGGACAGAGCGCGGGGTGGAGGATAGGCGTGCAGGTGAGCGCGCGCCTGCCACGGGAGCACGCCGGAGGCGGCGGGCGCACCCAGCGCGGGGAGAGGCGGCAGGAGGAGCCGAGGACGCGGCGGGAGCGGCGAGTGTGGAGCCAGCGGTGAGCGTGACACCAACTTTTTACAATAGGTTTTGGACTACCTGGCAGGTCCACCATATGTGTCCCATATCGCCTTGGAGGTTGCACCCTCGGAAGCATTAAGCAGATTCATTTGGATACATATTGTGAAGTTTAGACGGGACTAGGTAAGTTCTATGGAGAACTTTCAGTGAGGTTTCGACAAGATGACTGGTGGCTACCCTTGGACAATGTATCACAGCAAGACCTCCATTCTTCCAGGGATAAATTAAAACCCATTTCCTCCTCCCACTGAGACATGTATCACAATTTTTCTTTGTTATGGGGAGGGTTGAGAATGGAGTACAACAAAGATATTGTACCCTTTCCCATAGGGTCGTGTATACATTTTTGCTCATAACTAGTGTTGAGCATTCCGATACCGCAAGTATCGGGTATCGGCCGATACTTGCTGTATCGGAATTCCGATACCGACTTCCGATATTTTTTCAATATCGGAATTCGGCATCGGAATCGGAAGTTCAGTTGATTGACGGCCTGACGTCATCATGATGCGCGGTGTGTGCGCGCATCATGATGCGCCGTCATTTCGGGCCTTCCGGGGGTCTCTGCCGGCCTGCCGGGGGGGCTGTGCCGGCCTGCCGGGGGGCTGTGTGGACTGCCCGGGGTCTGTACCGGCCTGCCGGGGGGCTGTGCCGGCCTGCCGGTGGTCTGTGCACCCTGTGGGGGTCTGTACCGGCCTGCCGGGGGGCTGTGCCGGCCTGCCGGGGGGCTGTGCTGATGTCCGGGGGTCTGTGCAAGCATCGTCCGATGGGACTACAAGTCCCATCGGGCGATGCCTGCTACCATGACAGTGATTGACACATTAGCCAATGATGGGACAGTAGTAGTCCCATCATCCGGCTAATGTGTTAAATGTAAAAAAAAAAAAAAAAAATTACATGCTACATACATACAACATGCATACTACATACATGCTACATTCATACTACATACTACATACATGCTACATTCATACTACATAAATACTACATGCAACATACATACTACATATATACTACATGCATGCTACATACATACTACATGCTACATACATACCACATATATACTACATACATACTACATGCATGCTACATACATACTACATGCTACATACATACTACATATATACTACATGCATGCTACATACTACATGCTACATACATACTACATATATACTACATGCATGCTACATACATACTACATGCATGCTACATACATACTACATGCTACATACATACCACATATATACTACATACATACAATACATTCATACAATACATACATAGACATACAGTACATATAACATAGAGTAACATACTTACCAATACTTGTCACATTGTTCCCCGAAGCCATTGTCTTTTCCGGGATAAATATTAACATAACAAACCACAAAAATACTCACCCACGATCCGAAGCAGTCCACGAGTGTGTCCCACGACGATCTTGGGTAGAGAACTGCAGCATCAGATGATGCTGCCGTTCTCTACGGGCTGCAGGAATCCAATGACGGAAGGTAGGTATCCTTCCGCACTGTATTCCTCCGCCACTTAAAAAAAAAAGTCCCTAGTCTCACTTTATGCCATTGCTGTGTGGGAATTTCCCACACAGCAATGGCATAAAGTGAGACTAGGGACTTTTTTTTTTTTAAGTGGCGGAGGAATACAGTGCGGAAGGATACCTACCTTCCGTCATTGGATTCCTGCAGCCCGTAGAGAACGGCAGCATCATCTGATGCTGCAGTTCTCTACCCAAGATCGTCGTGGGACACACTCGTGGACTGCTTCGGATCGTGGGTGAGTATTTTTGTGGTTTGTTATGTTAATATTTATCCCGGAAAAGACAATGGCTTCGGGGAACAATGTGACAAGTATTGGTAAGTATGTTACTCTATGTTATATGTACTGTATGTCTATGTATGTATTGTATGAATGTATTGTATGTATGTAGTATATATGTGGTATGTATGTAGCATGTAGTATGTATGTAGCATGCATGTAGTATGTATGTAGCATGCATGTAGTATATATGTAGTATGTATGTAGCATGTAGTATGTAGCATGCATGTAGTATATATGTAGTATGTATGTAGCATGTAGTATGTATGTAGCATGCATGTAGTATATATGTAGTATGTAGTATGTATGTAGCATGCATGTAGTATATATGTGTTATGTATGTAGCATGTAGTATGTATGTAGTATATATGTGGTATGTATGTAGCATGCAGTATGTATGTAGCATGCATGTAGTATATATGTAGTATGTATGTTGCATGTAGTATTTATGTAGTATGAATGTAGCATGTATGTAGTATGTATGTTACATGTAGTATATATGTAGTATGCATGTTGTATGTATGTAGCATGTAATTTTTTTTTTTTTTTTTACATTTAACACATTAGCCGGATGATGGGACTACTACTGTCCCATCATTGGCTAATGTGTCAATCACTGTCATGGTAGCAGGCATCGCCCGATGGGACTTGTAGTCCCATCGGACGATGCCTGCACAGACCCCCGGAGCCTGCACAGACCACCGGCAGGCCGGCACAGCCCCCCGGCAGGCCGGCACAGCCCCCCGGCAGGCCGGCACAGCCCCCCGGAGCCTGCACAGCCCCCCGGCAGGCCGGCACAGCCCCCCGGCAGGCCGGCACAGCCCCCCGGAGCCTGCACAGACCACCGGCAGGCCGGCACAGACCACCGGAGCCTGCACAGACCCCCTGGCAGGCCGGCACAGCCCCCCGAAAGGCCCGTACAGACCCCAGAGAGGCTGTACAAGGGCAGGAAAGGGTTTTTCTTATTCCGATACCGGAAGTCCCATAGACTTGAATGGGACTTCCGGTATCGGAATCGGCGATACCGATACTTTTTTTAAAGATCGGCCGATACCATCCGATACGATACTTTGAAGTATCGGACGGTATCGCTCAACTCTACTCATAACTTGAGATATGTAAAGGAGTTTTGCTAGGGAGAAGTTGACGGGCAAAGTGAAATAACTGGTTCATGCGCCATGACTCACTGACCGGAGGGGTAAATTTTTGGATGAATTCTGGTATATCCAACAATATGTTGAAAGGGGAACATAAGTGTTTTAAAGTGGAAATTCCTTTCAAGATCCACCAGGAGAAAAGATGCAGGTCTAGGCCAGGAAGGAACATTGGGTTGCGAAATAGGGAGATTAACAGGGAGGGCGTGGACTGCAATTTAAATTTGAATCTGGTCTTTCTCCAAAGAGTGAAGGAATGAGCTGCAAAGGGTGCGAGAGTATGTATGGCTTTTGGGAGTTTTTCTGTAGACCACATCAGACCAAGTAGGCATAGCGTTCTGAGGAGAAAAGATTCCAAATGTACCCATCTTGGTTTACTGGTTTGTGAGCATATGTTTGTTTATTGAGCTATTTGTGTTGCCCTAAAGTAGTGCATAAAGTTTGGTAAAGATACACCTCCAAGTCTCCTATGAAAATACATAAATTTTCGTGAAATTCTAGGTTTTTTCCCTTGCCATATGAATTTAAATATTGCAGAATGAATCTTAGAGAATGTTATAGTCGGTATTGGTATTGGTAGGGAACGGAAAAGGTATAGGAAACGTAGTGTCACCATTTTTAATTGAGTGTATTCTGCCTAGCCAAGATAGGTTCAGAGAAGACCTCCTGGCCAGGTCAAATTGGAGAATCTGGAGGAGTGGTGGGTAGTTCCACTTGTAGAGAGTTGCTCTGTGTGAAGTTATGTTAATACCTAAATAGGTTAGAAAATTCTCTCTTTTCGTGAATTTAAAGTGGGAGGTAATGTTATCTTATATATCTCTTGGGGTATTAACAAAGAGTACCTCAGATTTATCTACATTTATCTTGAGCCCCGATATAGCTTCAAATTCCCGCAATAGTGAGAATAGATTAGGGAGAGTGGTGTGAGGATTGGTGACAGCTAAAAGGAGGTCGTCCACGAAAAGACCAACCTTGTACTGGCCACCTAAGTTAGTAAGACCCGTTATGTTGGGGTTTTCCTGATTGCCTTGGCAAGGGGCTCCATGGCTAAAGCAAAGAGGGCAGGGGACAATGAGCACCCCTGCCTGGTGCCTGGCCGTATGCTAATGGGGGTTGGATTAGTGGTAGGAAGTTTGAGATACGCCGTTGGGCAATCGTATATCAGTTTTAGACATGAGATGAGTCTAAGGGGGATACCAAATTTAGAGAGGACCTGGAACAGGTAGGGCCATGAAAGTGAGTCAAAGGCTTTTTCTATATCTAAATCTAGAAGTAAAAGTTGCTTTTTGTGTGAGTTTGCTGTATGTATAATATTGAGGTTTCGCCTAATGTTGTCGGGTGCTTGTCTACCAGGTATGAAGCCAATTTGGTCATGGTGAACAAGAGATGGTAATAGGTCATTTAATCTACTAGAGATGATTGATGTAAAAATTTTCAAATCTATATATAAGAGATGGGTCTATAGTTTTTAGTCAAGACATGGTTCTCTTTTAGGTTTGGGTATGACAGTAATATGTGCTGCATAGAACTCTGGGGGCATCAGGGAACCGTTTAGTAGAAAGTTGCAGAAATTTTTAATGTGGGGTGTGAGGGTTTCAACAATATTTTTGTAGTATACCGCCCTTAGGCCATCGGGGTCGGGGCTTTTCCTTTTTTTAGATTTTTGATCGTCAGTGTTATCTCTTCTTCAGAAACATCTGAATAAAGTTGTTGGGCCATGGATTCAGAAATTTTAGGCAGGTGGACATCATGTAGAAAATTATGCATAGCTTGGGTTGGTGATGGTTGTGGAGCAGAATAAAGGCTCTGGTAATAATTATAAAATGTATTATATATATATTATCAGGGTGGGTGGACACATGTCCTGTCGGGTCTTTAATTGAGAAGCTAGAGTTGAGTAGCTCTCTCTTTCGTAGATTATGTGCTAACATTTTACTAGGTTTGTTGGCATACTTGTAAAAGATGGGTTTGGACCAGGTTAAAGCTCTTTCTGTTTTTGTGGTAAGGATAGCATCCAACTGCATCTTAGTCTCCTGAATCTGATTGGATAGGTAGAGGGATGTAGAAGCTGGTTTGCCAATTCCAATTTGGCAAGCTTACTTTCCAGTTTGGTTTGGGTTTCATTTCTGGCTCTTTTTTTATGAGCTGCTAGTTTGATCAAATTGCCAGTGACACGGCTATTTTTAAGGGTATCGTGTTAGGATGTGCTGCACAAGACCGGAGAAGTTGGTAGTCTGCAAAATAAACTGTGGCTGTGAAAAGTCATCATGGTGTCTGAAGAAAATGAAGAAAAGAAAGAAAACGACTCCAATCAGAGACAAAGTTATCTATCAGGTACCTGGATGTATTTTTTTGTGATACTGACTAATTCTCGTGTTTTTATTTACCGTATGTTAGGAGCATTAAAGGGTTTGCCCAAGTTTGTGATGTGTATGCAGTCATTATATGTGACTGCAGACCTCTGAATTCTCACAGTGTTCACTGTACGCTCTCAGGATTCTCTAGTGCTGGTGATTTGTACACATGTGGTCACATGCCGATTAGATATGAAATGAACTGTCAGACATGTCTAGTCGGTATGTGTCCAGAAGTATAAAAATCTCATAATTGTGCTGGCATGAATGTCCACGCTTGAAACCGGCAAGTGAGAATCCTGAAAGTGTGCAGTGCATGCGCTGTGAGGATTCAGAAGTCTGCAGTCATATAGAGTGACTGCAGACTTTCATCTCAAACCTGGACAAGCCCTTTAACTATAAAATGAAGCCCTTCAGCATGTAATATACTCACTGTCAGATTCACATCTGCTTGCTCAGTCATCACATGGCCACTTCACTCATATTCAATTTTCATACATGCGGTCACGTGACAACGAGCTTCTGTTCCTGCTTCTATCAGTTTTTCACTGAACATTGAGATAATTAGGAAGAGCAGCTCATCGGCACGTGACTGTAAGACTGCAAATCGCATATGTAGGGGAGAGGGCCCCAGAAAGGGGGCCCGTCGCGTGTCCGGGCCGAAACTAGGAGGGTTGTCACCTGAGTTCCCAGGGGGTACGTTCCCGGGGGGAGCAATTACAGGCCAGGACGGACCGTCGGCTAGGAAACGTGGGGGCGGGTTGAAGAAAGGGGGCCGAGCGACTATAAAACGAGCGGTGCAGACCAGCAGGAGACACTCGGCAGGGAGAGAGACGAGAGGAGAGAAGACGCTAAGTGGCGTCCAGGAGCGAGAGTGAGTCAGCACTTTCGGGACAGCAGTGACGGGGGGCTCACCTGACCAGGGAGGTGGATGGTGCCGAGCAGCGCGAAGAGGATACTCAGCGAGACCCGCTGCTACCTCTGCCCCACTCCATGCTGCGGCCTGTACCGTGAGACCCGCGGCGGCCTCTGCCCCACTCCATACCGCGACTGCGGCCTGTAGCGTGGGACCCACTGCCACTTCTGCCCCATTCCATACCGCTGCTGCGGCCTGTACCATGAGACCTGCAGCCGCCTCTGCCCCGCTCCATACCACGGCTGCGGCCTGCCTGCCGCGACCCATGGCCACCTCTACCTTGCCCCCCCGACGAGACAACCCCGGCGGTGGGGGACCGACGCGGGGCCTGTATCGCCCACCCCGCACCAGAGCGCAGGAACTTCCGAAGCCTTTGGTAACTTCTTCGGCTGGACCTGGCGGCTAAGGTGCCACCCGGACACCAACTCTGCAGGACGTCAGAGACCGATAAGTGACACTTTGTTGCTCATATTCCCGTTTAGTCCAAGGGACTTTTGCCGGCCAAACCGTGGCCATATAGCCACCACTACTCGCCGTACCGTTTAGTTCAGTGTTATTTGTGTATTTGTGTTTGACTTCCCTGCGTGGAAAATCATTGTCAGCTTTATCTTTCATCTCTATATAAAAGTTAAGTTTGACCTTTGCTCTGCCTCCGGCTCGTCACTGCATCCGGCGTACCTGCGAATACCACATTTTGGCATAGTCGGCAGGAAACAGTCTCCGAGCGTGGAAGCCGCAGACCAGGGAGGTGAGGGTGGCCCCCGGTCCAGTATATCTTTAGGGGCCATGTTGAATAACCTGCCAAGGTTCACAGGCAGTAATACAATGCTGTGGAGCTGGGCTGAGCGAATGCAGGGGTTGTTGAGGATGCACCCGATGACCCCTGACCTGGAGACCGAGGTGGCTCTGATGGCGTTGGACAGGGAAGCCCGGGACTCATTCATGTTACGACCCCCGGCCAGCGAAACACATTCACCTGGGTATTACAGATCCTGGAAGAGACCCATGGGGACCCTACTGACATAGGGGAACTGAGAACCCAGTTGTTTAGTTGTATGCAAATGGGGAGGGGGAGGCCGTAACGCAATACATGAATGTCTTGCAGAAACTGTATACAGTCATTGAACGAAAGGACGGAATTGGCGTGGGGCCGATAGACATAACATTACATGACCTGTTGGTGACCGGGCTGCGGGATCTCATGATGAAGCAGGCCCTGCGGGAGCCAGAACTGACAACGCGGGGTGGTGGAATTCCCGAAGATTTAGTAGCAAAGTGTCCGTTAATCTGGGCAGAGTTCGAGGGCCGCGTGGTGTGCAGCCTGGTGGATACGGGGGTCACAAGTTACAACCATGCCGGAAACCTACTTCCAGCAGCACTTTCCCGAAGCCGCAAGGCCCCAGTGGGGGTCTGTAATCCAGCTATTGGCCGCCAACCAGTTACCTATTCCAGTCGCCGGGATCGCTTGGATGCAGATCTCGATGTGCGGCAAAGAGCTGGGCCGACGAGGCATGGTCTTGACTCGAGGGAACGTGGGCGACGGACACACTGTCCCTCTGGACATGAATGTGCTTAAAAAAATTCGGCAGACTCCTCCTCAGTGAGCTGGCCCAAGAGACTCTGAAACAATGGAGCATCCGCACCCCCCAAGGATAGATCTTCCAACAGCTAGTGCGGGGGGGCGCAAGTCCAGGAGGCCTGCCAGGAGGGGGAGGTGTTGGGAAAGGTGATTGCACCTGTGGCCACTAAGCTAGTGCTGCCGCCAGGCCAGACGGTAATCTCCCTGCCCGTTCAAGCCCGTGTACCCCTGGACAGAGTGGAAGTGCAGGTGGAACCATCATTTTCCGAGCACTTACCCCCTGGGCTCCTGGTGACTCGTGCCTTGGCCACCATGAGGAAGGGGATGGCCCTTTTACGCTAAGACAATCCGGAGGACCAGGATATCATCGTGAAACCCCGCAGTGAGATGGTCAAGCTGGTAAAACCACTGGAGGAGATGCTCCCACCCAGTGGCGTAGCAACTGTTTGTGGCGCCCGGGGCGGTCGAAAAATTTGCCGCCCCTTTGGTCGATGATAATCCGGAAGCATCAGGAGAGCCCACACTACACTCAAAGATCTAATTTTTAGTCTGCTACTAACTCTGCTGTTATTATTTCTACATTTCTAGACTTTCATCTTCTTGCAGTTCTCTCTCTCTATATATATATGTATGTATTAGCTTGATGATGCTGGATGAAGACCTAATGGCTTTTTTTAATAATAATTTTTAATAATGTGACAGAAAAAAACAGAAAATATATGGGGAGGAGATGTACGAGGACACGTATATGGGGGGCTTTACGAGGACACGTATAGGGGGAGATGTACGAGGACACGTATATATGGATATGGGGGATGTACGAGGACACGCATATATGGGGGGATGTACGAGAACACTTATATGGGGGATGATTATTGTATTAGGACACCTGTGGTGTGATGTCTATGTGGCATGTGACAGCTGTCTGTGGCTTCTCCCGTACAGATGTTGGTGGTGCATTCTCCGGTAATGGCCGCGGTGCACCCAGCAGCCTCTCCCACAAATCGCCCCCATACCATGCTCCCCAGTATCCCACCTCACCCCGTGCAGTACTGTCCTACCCTTTTCCTCTCGCTCCCAGCCGGGGCAGCAGCACCGCCATATTCTTTCCTCCTCCCGGGAGCATCAATAGGGCGGAGCCTCTGCAGCTGCTACGGTGCCAGGACGGGACAGAAAACCTAGGAAAGCAGAGCTGCTGCTGTGCTGACACATGCGCAGAGTGTACACACACAGGTGTATACACACACACAGACACACACACACAGGCATACACACACACATAGGTGTATATACACACACACACACACAGGTGTATACACACACACACGTGTATACACACACACACAGACACACACACACAGGCATATATACACAGACACACACACACAGGCGTACACACACACAGGTGTATACACACACAGACAGACACAAACACAGGCATACACACACTCATAGGTGTATATACACACACAGGTGTATACACACACACAGGCATACACAAACACAGGCATACACACACACATGTGTATATACACAGACACACACACACAGGCGTACACACACAGGTGTATACACACACACAGACACACACACACAGGCATATATACACAGACACACACACACAGGCGTACACACACACAGGTGTATACACACACACACAGACAGACACACACAGGCGTACACACACACACACATAGGTGTATATACACACACACAGACAGACACACACACAGGTGTATACAGACACACACACACAGGCATACACAAACACAGGTGTACACACACATAGGTGGATACACACACAGGCGTACACACACACAGGTGTATACATACACACACATAGGTGGATACACACACACAGGTGTACACACACACACATAGGTGTACATACACACACACATAGGTGGATACACACAAACAGGTGTACACACACACATAGGTGTACATACACACACAGGTGGATACACACAAACAGGTGTACACACACACACATAGGTGTACATACACACACATAGGTGGATACACACACACGGGCGTACACACACACACACACACACAGGTGTATACACACACACACACACAGGCATACACAAACACAGGCATACACACACAGGTGTATATACACAGACACACACACAGGCGTACACACACACAGGCATACACAAATACAGGTGTACACACACATAGGTGGATACACACACACAGGTGTACACACACACAGACACACACACACAGGTGTACACACACATAGGTGGATACACACACAGGTGTACACACACACACACACAGGTGTATACATACACACACAGACACACACACACACACAGGTGTACATACACACACACACACAGGTGTACATACACACACACACACAGGTGTACATACACACACACAGGTGTACATACACACACACACATAAGTGTACATACACACACACACACAGGTGTCACGGGGGCTTAGTTCAACTAAGGCTGAAATACCCGGGGCCCCTGTGGTGTCCCTTTACTAGGGGAAACCCTGTCTGACCCTCAACCCAGGGTTTTTGCTGAAGGTGCAAATGCCTGAGCCTCCGACCTTTCCTTATCTCCTGCTCAGCCCTGCACTTAACCCTCCACCCAGTGAGAAGTCACCACCAAAGCTCCCACACAAATAATGACAGACAGGGAGAACTTAAACTGCACTGCGCCGCACACACACAGGAATAAACAGTAATGTGAACAGGGCACAACTAAACACAAATATGGGAAGGAGAAAGGATAACGACGGATCATACGACACCAGATATGAATCTCTCTCTCTTGAACACCTCCACTCCAGACCGGAACCACTTGGTATGAAACACAAGCTATAATCGGCGACGCCCATAGGCCAGCATGACTATTTAAAGACCGTGGGCGTGACTAACCATCCAACCTGGTCTCCAGCAGGATTAACCCCCGAGAGCCTGAAGATCAGGCCGGCGCCACTGAGGCTATAGTGGCTGGAGGTGGAACTACCTCTGCCTGCCGGATGCTGTGGTGTGAACAGCGTCCGACATGACAGTACCCCGTCTTCTACGAGGGACCCCAGGGCCCTCAAGACTCATAGGACCCGGCTTGTCCGGATGACGACGGTGAAAAGAACTGACCAGCCGATCCGCATGTATGTCTGAGGCTGGAACCCAAGACCTCTCCTCTGGACCATACCCCCGCCAGTGCACCAAATACTGAAGAGTACGGCGTACTACTCGAGAGTCCACTACCTTGGCGACCTCGAACTCTAACTCGCCATCCACCATGACTGGAGGTGGCATCGGCGTCGTGTCCACCAAGCCTACCACCTTTTTCAATAAAGCCCTGTGAAACACGTTGTGTATCTTGTACACCGCGGGAAGTTCCAACCGATAAGCTACTGGGTTAATGATGGCAGAAATCCTAAAAGGCCCAATAAACCTTGGACCCAGTTTTAAAGAAGGGATTTTGAGTTTTATGTTCTTCGTAGCTAACCACACCCATTCACCCACACACAGGTCCGGACCTGGCACGCGTTTACTGTCAGCCACCCGTTTGTACCTGGCACTCATGCTCAACAAACGCTGTTTCACCCGCCTCCAGACTGATGACAATTGGGCTCCTAGCTGATCCTCCTCCGGGACACCCCCGGAGTCACCCTGACGTAAGGTACAAAACTGAGGATGTTGACCGTACACACAAAAGAATGGAGACTCTCCTGATGACTCTTGGCGGTGATTATTTAATGCGAATTCGGCCAGAGGAAGGAAAGTAGACCACTCCTCCTGGTTGTCGGACACAAAGCATCGTAAATACTGTTCAAGATTTTGGTTCATGCGCTCAGTTTGTCCATTAGACTGTGGATGAAACGCCGATGAATGTGACAACTTGATCCCCAACCTTGAGCAAAAAGCTTTCCAAAACCTCGCCACAAATTGCGTACCCCTATCAGATACTATGTCAGACGGTACTCCGTGGAGTCTGACCACCTCCTTCACAAATACCTGAGCCAACGTCTTAGCATTGGGCAAAGAGGACAACGCCACAAAATGCGCCATCTTTGAAAAACGGTCAACCACCACCAGGATGACCGTGTTCCCTGCCGAGGCTGGCAAGTCAGTGATAAAATCCATGGAGATTTCTGTCCATGGCCTATTGGGTACCCCCAGAGGCTGTAGCGTGCCAGCAGGACGGGTTCGGGGTGACTTAGCCCTAGCGCACGTGATGCAAGCTGCCACGTACGAGACCACGTCCTGCCGGATTTTGGGCCACCAGAAACGACGCGATACCAGCTCTAAGGTGCCCTTCACCCCTGGGTGACCAGCCAGTACCGAATCGTGGTGTTCCTTCAACACCTTAGGCCGAAGATGCAGGGGTACAAATGATTTGTTGGCGGGAAGTCCTGGTGGTACCTCCTCTTGGGCCTCGGCAATCTCCGCCTCTACCTCAGTCGTGAGAGCCGAGACCACTACCCCTTTCTGGAGGATGGGTACCGGCTCTTCCCGAGGTTCTCCCCCCGGAAAACACCTAGACAAAGCATCCGCCTTGGTGTTTTTAGCCCCGGGACGGTACGTCACAAGAAAATTGAAACGAGTAAAAAACAATGCCCAGCGAGCCTGCCTAGGAGACAGACGCTTGGCCGACTCCAGGTAGAGCAGATTCTTATGGTCGGTGATAACTGTGACCTGGTGAGCCGCCCCCTCCAAGAAGTGTCGCCATTCCTCAAAAGCCAGTTTGATGGCCAACAACTCCCTGTTGCCGATATCATAATTCCGTTCGGCCGGCGACAACTTCTTGGAGAAGTAGGCGCATGGATGCATCTCGCTCAAGGACGAGCCTTGAGACAGTACTGCCCCCACTCCCACCTCCGACGCATCAACCTCTACCACAAAAGGTTTAGACACGTCTGGTTGCACCAGAATGGGGGCTGAAGCAAAACTATTCTTCAGACGCTCAAATGCACGTATAGCCACCTCAGGCCAGTTCGCCAGATCGGCACCCTTCTTTGTCATGTCCGTGAGCGGTTTGGCGACAGTCGAAAAGTGTTTTATAAATTTCCTATAATAATTCGCAAACCCAAGGAACCGCTGGAGTGCTTTCAGACTCTCCGGCCTCTCCCATTGCAACACCGCTTGCACCTTAGCGGTGTCCATTTTAAAACCAGCTGCGGACACAATATATCCCAAAAAGGGCAACTCCTGGACAAAAAATAAACATTTTTCCAGCTTAGCATAGAGCTGGTTCTCCCGGAGCAACTGTAACACCTGCCTAACATGCTCCAAATGAGTGTCCCGATCGCTAGAATAAATGAGGATATCATCCAGGTATACAATCACAAATCTCCCCAGGACATGAGCGAAGACATCATTAATAAAATGTTGGAAAACGGCAGGCGCGGTGGTCAACCCAAACGGCATAACCAGACTCTCAAAATGACCCTCAGGAGTGTTAAACGCCGTCTTCCACTCATCCCCCTGACGGACCCTTATGAGGTTATACGCCCCCCTGAGGTCCAGCTTGGAAAACCATTTTGCCCCCGCTACCTGGTTGAACAAATCCGGGATCAACGGCATTGGGTAGGGATCACGGATAGTAATCTGGTTTAACTCTCGGAAATCCAGACACGGGCGTAACCCCCCATCTTTCTTCTTAATGAAGAAAAACCCCGCGGCTACAGGCGAGGACGAAGGCCGGATGTGACCTTTGCTCAGACTCTCCGCGATGTAGTCTTTCAGAGCTTGTCTCTCAGGACCAGAAATATTAAACATCCTGGCCTTAGGTAATTTGGCCCCGGGTTTTAGCCTAATAGCACAGTCATAGGCTCTATGTGGAGGCAGTTCTGAGCAACCCTTCTCAGAGAAAACATCCGCGAAATCCTGCAAAGCCTCCGGCAGGCTGGGCGTCACGGCGGACACACATGTGGCCAAGCAATTGTCTTGGCAGAAACCACTCCATTGTACTATGTCCTGAGTTTTCCAATCAATTACCGGGTTGTGCCTGGACAGCCATGGAAAACCCAGGACCATTTGAGCTGGGAGATTACGGAGGACCCTACATGTAACCGACTCAGAATGTAGGACCCCAATGTGGAGTTTCACCTCTGCCACAAACTCCGTAATCTCCCCTTGAGGGAGGGGAACAGCATTAATGGTCACCACCTGTATGGGGTGAGGAAGTTTTTCAATCTTAAACCCGGCGGTGTGTGCAAACTCCTCATCTATGAGATTGGTGGCAGAACCGCTATCCACAAACACTGATATAGGTAGCTCTCTGCCGGCGATAATAACCTTGGCAGGGAGCATACATTGAGATACCATCATGGAGGATATGCATACGCTCAGTTGGGTCTCCTCCATACCCTCTGAGCTTAACAGTTTTCCGCCGGTGTGACCCTCTTAGGTAGTACCGGGCAAACGTTAACATAATGACCTCCTTTACCACAGTAGAAACATGCTCCGGACTTCCAGACTCCCGGAGCGCGAGGCTGAACCTGTGCCACGCCAGCAATCTGCATAGGTTCAGGGGTCTCATCTACTTCAACCACACCTGCACCTCTGTTTTCCCCCAGAGGTAGCGTCTCCTGTGCCCCCTGACGAAAACGGCGATCAATACGTATCACCAAACTCATGGCAGACTCCAATGATGCCGGAGTCTCATACATCAGGAGGGCTTGTTTCACCCTCCCTGATACCCCATGAATAAACTGGCTCCGCAGTGCTGGGTCATTCCACTGTGTGTCTACAGCCCAGCGGCGAAATTCCGAACAATAGTCTTCTGCCAAGCGCTCCCCCTGGCGGAGGGCGCGGATTTTAGATTCCGCTAGAGCCAGTCGGTCAGGGTCATCGTAAATGAGCCCGAGGGCAGAAAAAACATTATCGACCGAATGAGATGTAGCAGAGTCAGGTGGTAAGGAAAATGCCCATGCTTGGGGGTCACCACTCAGTAATGACAACACCAGCCCTACTCGCTGGGCCTCATTACCTGAGGATATTGGCCGCATGCGGAAGTATAATTTGCAGGCCTCCCGAAATACGACAAATTTGCTGCGATCGCCTGAAAATCGTTCTGGCAGCGGAAACTTCGGCTCTGCACCGATACCTGCAGATGCCGTTTGCACCTTTGCTACTACCAGGCCCTGCTGCTGAACTGCCCCATTCAACTCGGAGACCTGTATGGACAGCGCCGCCAACTGGCGGGTTATGGAATCTAATGGATCCATGGACTCCTGAAAAAATGTGGGCCGATTATAATGTCACGGGGGCTTAGTTCAACTAAGGCTGAAATACCCGGGGCCCCTGTGGTGTCCCTTTACTAGGGGAAACCCTGTCTGACCCTCAACCCAGGGTTTTTGCTGAAGGTGCAAATGCCTGAGCCTCCGACCTTTCCTTATCTCCTGCTCAGCCCTGCACTTAACCCTCCACCCTCCACCCAGTGAGAAGTCACCACCAAAGCTCCCACACAAATAATGACAGACAGGGAGAACTTAAACTGCACTGCGCCGCACACACACAGGAATAAACAGTAATGTGAACAGGGCACAACTAAACACAAATATGGGAAGGAGAAAGGATAACGACGGATCATACGACACCAGATATGAATCTCTCTCTCTTGAACACCTCCACTCCAGACCGGAACCACTTGGTATGAAACACAAGCTATAATCGGCGACGCCCATAGGCCAGCATGACTATTTAAAGACCGTGGGCGTGACTAACCATCCAACCTGGTCTCCAGCAGGATTAACCCCCGAGAGCCTGAAGATCAGGCCGGCGCCACTGAGGCTATAGTGGCTGGAGGTGGAACTACCTCTGCCTGCCGGATGCTGTGGTGTGAACAGCGTCCGACATGACAACAGGTGTACATACACACACACACACACACGTAAGTGTACATACACACACACACACACATAAGTGTACATACACACACACACACAGGTGTACATACACACACACACACATAAGTGTACATACACACACACAGTGTGGCTGCATGCACAGATCCTTTCGCTGCTGCACATGGTGAGACACAGGCAGCGGTGTTGGTGGCACATAACTGCACACAATGGAGGCTGACACACACCCAGCGCAGCCTGTGATGAGGATGACAGCTGCCTGCACACAGGGCCGCCGGGGGCAGCCGCAGACCACCTTACCCCAGCCCCGCACTCACCAGCTCACTGCTTGGCTCTTCCTAACATGGCTCCTTGTGTGCATCACATTCCTGGCAGTCGTGACCATCCCACCATGACAGTCCTCCAGTGCAGCGGGGCTGACGTCAGCACTGCCTCTGCCCAGCGCAGCGCCGCTCACTGAGGGTCCAGGCGGAGAGGAGGGAGAAGCTGCTAGGTAGCAGGGGTACAGAGACTCCCGATAGGCGGAGGAGAAGGATGGAGGAAGGGTGGGAAGAGGCTGCATTACCCCCTCACTGCACAGCCCCGCAGGCCGAAATGTACAGTCAGTGAGTCCAGGCTCCGCGCTTCTCCCACAGAGGAGAGGAATTGCTTCTGCTGCCGCGCCGCCCCCACACACGTGCCGCCTGGGGCGGACCGCCCCCCCCGCCCCCCCCACGCTACGCCACTGCTCCCACCCCCGGCGCTGCAGCTGGGGTAAGTCCGGGGAAACCCTGGGCCGTGACTGTGAATGCAACCCATATAGAAGATATAATGCGGCACTGCATTAAAATTTTCATAATCATCAAAAGTCGAGTGCCAAGTTTTCTCTTGATATTGATGTGAATGCAACCCAGACCTCGGGGTCCCTGCCTGAGCAGGAGGGACGGGTAATCTTGGAGCAGATGCGAGCAGAACTCTCCGGGCTAGGGAAATCCCAAGTACAACAAGTGGAAGCCCTCATGGGCTATTACAAGGAGGTATTTGCTTGTCACAAAGACGATTTTGGCTGCACCACAGCCATTACTCACGGAATTCCCACCGAAGGGACGGCCCCCATCAGAGAGCGCTATCGGCAGATTCCCCCACAATTGTACCAGGCGGTAAAGACACTATTGGGCCAAATGCTGCGGAAGCGGGTCATCCAGGAAAGTCAGAGTCCCTGGGCCGCCCCCATTGTGCTGGTATGGAAAAAGGATGGCACGTTGCGGTTCTGCGTGGATTATCGAAAGCTGAACGCCTGTACCATCAAAGACTCATATCCGCTTCCACGAATAGAGGAATCCCTGTCTGCCTTGGGGAAGGCAAAATATTTCTCTACCCGGACCTATCGGATACTGGCAGGTACCTATGTCAAAACAAAATCGAGCAAAAACTGCTTTCATCTTACCCATGGGGCTGTTCGAGTTCATTCAGATGCCCTTCGGACTGGCCGACGCCCCCAGAACCTTCCAACGGTTAATGGAGCGATGCTTGGGTGAGCTGAATTTCGAAGCCACTCTAATCTACCTGGACGACATTATCATCTACGCCGTTACGTTTGAGGACCACCTGTATCGTCTGGGCCAAGTACTCGGCCGGTTACAGAAGTACGGGTTGAAGGTGAAGCCCCAGAAATGCCATCTGTTTCACACACAGATCGAATACCTGGGACATGTTGTTTCCGCCGAAGGCATGAGACTGTCTCCGGAGAGGGTCGCTCTGATAAGGGAGTGGCCTACCCCCGAGATAGTGAAGGATGTGCGTGCCTATCTGGGGCAGGCTGGATATTACCATTGCTTCGTGAAAAACTTCGCTCACCGAGCCCAGCCCCTGCAGGACCTGTTAAAAGGAACCCTGACCGGCATCTACAAAGGCTGTGTTCACACACAGCGTTTTTTTAGCGGTTTTTACCTCAGTTTTCACTATAAAACCGCTAAAAATAAGCTTCCCAGTCATTTCTATGCATTTTGCACTTTTTGTGCACATTGATGCGTTTTTTACCACGAAAAAAAAGCATCGCGGTAAAAACCGCAGCATGCTCATTACTTTTGTGGATTTTTCCACAGTTTTGGCTTCTTCCATGTGGTTTGAAACCACTGCGGAAAAAAAACGTGCAAAAACAGCCGCGGAAAAATAGGTGCGGTTTCTGAGAAGGGATTCAGGTTTTTGAGCAGAAATTTTCTGCAACGTGTGAACTTAGCCTTAGAGGATTCAATGGCATGAACCGCAGGAAGAAGCATTCCGAGATCTCAAGGCTGCACTCTCTGAGGCCACAGTGTTGGCTTATGCGGAATTCTCGCAACCGTTTATTCTGCACACCAACAGGAGCTTACACGGGCTGGGGGCTGTGTTGTCCCAGATGCAGGATGGCAGAGAGAAGGTGATTGCCTATGCCAGTCTGTCCTTTCACGACTCCGAATGAAATCCGGACAACTACAGCTCCTTTAGGCTCGAGCTCCTCGCATTGGTGTGGGCCATGATGGAGCGATTCGCAGAGTACCTAGCGGGTTCCAAGGTGCTGGTGCGAACGGACAACAATCCACTAGCCCACTTCAAAAATGCCAAGTTGGGGGCCATGGAACAACGATGGGTAGCCAGGATGACGAAATTTAAGTATAAGATCATGTACAAATGAGGGGCGGATAACGTCCATGCAGACGGCCTGTCCTGAATTTGACACATGACCTCAGGGCGAAGCCGGGACAAGGATTTGGAAGGGAAGAAACACCATTTTCCTCAGGCTCCGCTGAGATAGTGGTGGTTGTACGAGAGCAGTCCCATGAGGGACCGACAAGGGGCCTCCTGGAGCAGTCCAGAGATGAATGAGTACGCCTGCAACTGGAAGATTGAGAAATTGCCCCCTATGTCAATGGGTGGCCGCGAAACAATTACCCAGTGACATCCAAAGAAGGACACTCTCTGGGGACACATTACTCATGCTACGCCAGTGGGAGAGGTTGGCGATCAAAAATGGACTGTTGTATCGAAAAGTGGAATTGCAGGCGGAGCCAACAGTCACCTGGCAGGTGCTAGTACCAGGAGCCTGGCTGGCCGAAACTGCCCGAGAAGCTCATGAAAAAGGGGCGCACTTCGGGGCTCAAAATTTTTTCCAGCGGATAGCCTACCACCCCCCGATTACAGACCAAAGTAGAAGAGACCTGCAGGAGATGTCATCAGTGAGAACTAACTAAACCACCGGAGCAAAGAGCTCCTATATAGACGATAGTAACAATGGCGCCCCTTGAACTATTAATGGTAGACTATCTGACCATCAGTCCAGCCCACCAGGGGTACGAGCATTGCCTGGTCATGGTGGACCACTTTACCAAGTTTGCCGTGGTGACCCTCGCCAGGGACCAAACGGCAGAATCTGCTGCCTATGCCATTTGCAAGAACTTTATTCAGGTCTATGGCTGCCCCCAACGTATTCACTCGGATCAGGGCGCCTGCTTCCTGGGAAAAGTAATGGAGGAGTAATATCGCCTGTATGGCATTGACAAATCTCGGACCACACCATACCACCCGCAAGGAAACGGGGCTTGCGAGCGGTTTAATTGGATCCTAATCAAGATGCTGCGTACAGTGGAGGACGACCGAAAGACCCGTTGGCCCGAGTACATTCCCTGAGCTGGTCTGGGTGTACAACATACGGGTTCATCTGGTCACCGGCTACACGCCATTCTCGTTACTCTTCGGCCGAGAAGGAAAAGGGATCACCGAAGTAGAGTTGGACCCAGATGAAGAACGACTGTGGACAGGGGTCTCCTCGTGGGTCTGAGATCATCGGTATCGTCTGCAGACTCTACACAGGCTAGTACAAACAAGGCTCCGAGAACTGGAGCACCCAGGAAAAGCCCCGTCACAGCCAACAGAATTCCAAGTGAGGGATCGCCTCCTCGTATGGGAGCGACACCCTCAGAACAAGTTGGAGCACTGGTGGGAGGAGGATCCTTACCAGGTACTTTGTCGGATAAGCCCAGATGGGCCTGTGTATTAAATACAACCTGAAAAAGAAGGACACTGACTTATCCGAATAGTCCATCGCAACATGCTGCTGCCCTGTATATCCACGGACTCTCAACAACCCAAGGTCCCTCCTGAGGCCCCAGACTCAGCACCAACAGTCTGGGATGATGAAGAAGATGAATACGTCCCAACAGCAAGAGTCGGTTCGCCAGGGGCCACTGCCCCCGTGACTCCAGCTTCCCAGCCGCCTTACACCACCCCAGATGGCTCCATTACACCATCCGAACTGCGACGCTCCGAGCAGTCTACAGCTGGTAAACCCCTCGAACTTTATGAACAACCCCAGTTTGTATGGTAAAAATGTCTCCACAGGCAGGACAAATTCACAGACCCCCCAAAGCCCTCGCCCATGGACTGGTGAGCAAAAAGGGTGGGGGAGTGTAGGGGAGAGGGTCCCGGTAAAGGGGCCCGCTGTGTGTCCGGGCCGGAACTAGGAGGGCTGTCACCTGAGTTCCCAGGGGGTATATTCCCGGGGGAAACGTGGGGGGCGGGTCGAAGAAAGGGGGCGGAGCAATTATAAAATGAGCGGTACAGACCAGCAGGAGACACTCGGCTGGGAGAGAGATGAGAGACAGGAGAGAAGACACTAAGTGGCGTCCAGGAGCGAGAGTGAGTCAGCACTTTCGGGACAGCAGTGACGGGGGCTCACCTGACCAGGGAGGTGGACGGTACTGAGCAGCGCGAAGAGGATACTCAGCGAAGCCAGCTGCTGCCTCTGCCCAGCTCCATTCCACGGCTGCGGCCTGTCCACCACGACCCACGGCCACATCTACCTCATCCCCCTGCGAGTACCACACATATATGCTTGGGGTGGAGGGAGCCCAAACGGAATTTTTGCCCTGGGTGCTGGAAAAACTTGATGCACCTCAGCAATTGTGTGTATATAGACAGAATGCATCTGTATAGTGAAATATACATTTTTCTATGATAGAGCTATTTCTGAAAGCAAAAAAAAGAAATGATCTGCCCCTGCTACTTAGTGTTCAACAAATATTGCTGCAATGGTGTTACCTTTGTGGGTGTCATTATCATGTGGCACTCTATTCCCATGGTTATATGGAGGACATGACATGTATCATGACACACAATCCAAATACAGAGTAAATTGAAAATTGTCACAGGGCATGTGATAGTGTATGCAGGAGCAGCAAACCAGTGGACAATCAAACAACCTTTATTGCATGACTTGGAGAATATTCCACCAAACAGAGATATCATTCCAAAAAGTCTGTAACACAGCAGCAGGAACAAATCCAGAGGCAAATGTGGCACCCTGCGTCTTAGTTGCCACAAAAGGGTTAAATACATACTGTTTTGTATGTCATTTGTGAGCAATGGGATTATGCTTTCTCTGCTAGAGACCACAACACACACACACACAATTTACCTCACTCCATTACTTGTCTGAAGCTTAGAGCTTTGCAGGCATACCCTAACTGGCAGGGGGAGGAGCAGAGCTGTTGTTTTCAGTGAAGAAGAAGGTGAAGGAGAAGATGGAGAACGCTCCTGGAAGCTATGACATGCGCTTCCTCCAGGAGCAAAGCTAATAAGAATCAGGAAGTCAGCCCCTAGGCCATCTATGCTTTCAGAGCAGGATGGTAAGCTGAAAGACTGTGTGGGTTTATACAACCAACAGTAGAGTGTTTTCCCCGGGAAGACTGCAGCAAACTAGTATAAATGAAGGATTGTGCAAGAAGGAATTTGAGCTTCACACAGGATCCAAGCTGCAAGTTGCCAGAGGAGGAAAACACAGTGAGTAAGGGCTATACTGAAAGTTCTAGACTCCGGGAAGCCTTGGTCCCAGAAGGGATTAGAATAGCAGGAAGCTTACACCGAGTCACAGCAGAGTGAAGGGTAACTTACATTCTGCAGAGCAGACTGTAACCTGGTAAGAGTTTTAATATCTCCTCTGAACTGCACCTGAACTACAGTAAATGATAAAGTGACTTTCCTTGTCTCCTGCCTGATTACTCCGTGCCTTCTACTTCCATCACAATCTCTGGGAGTCAGCCCTAGTTGGAGAGGATTAAACATCTGCACTGCCATCACCATCTACTCCCCCAGGGATCATCTGTAGTGCCGGCTGTACTACAGTCGAACACTCCAACTGGCATCACGAATCACTACATAAACTTTATCCGTAATCAATACTCCCCTTTTACATGACCGCCTGGGGCCACGGACCGGGTCACTGCCACTGTGACATATCCCTTTAAGATGACCAGCCCGGTACCGAGTATCCCACGGCCCCTTGGGCGCATCACACCACCTGATAATTCGACGCCATGGAAGATAAAACACTGGTCCTGAATAACTCCCCAAAGCCAGCAGAATAAGCAAAGTGGGTAACAATAATACAAGGCAGATTATCCCTTGTCTCCTGTAGTCTATACACTGATACCAGGATCTGGCCGCAGCAGATCCTCTTCCAATACCCAACACACAACAACCCCCACACATGTGTCTTTTACTTTTTTGCATCCCTGTTTGAGATCAGTCCCTTTAGGTGGGTAGAGGTGCTCATAACCCACCCCCTTAAAAATCTGGTACTTTCAATTCAAATCATGGAAGAAGGTTCCTGATGTCCTGTCTCTGTCTGGTCTGCAAAGTAGTGAATCAGGGAAGCCCTCTGCAAAGAGGAACAAAGACACACCTGCTCCCCACCAGATGCAGGGCTTGAAATGGTAAAGGAGGCTCTGATTGCATTATGGTCCATGGGGGTCAACTGGGGGTAACACACTATGCTATAGAAGGTCAAAGCTGTCTGTGTAGATGACATTATATATGTGATGATATAGAGTACATGCTATGTACCGTATATGTTAGAGGGCATACACTTTGCCTGGGGTTTTAGACCTGCAGGGAATCAGGACACAATCCCAACATGGTGAAAATTGCTACGTACTTTTGAGCTCATGCTTATTTCAGTGCCCGGTTTATGTACAATGACATGCGTAAACTGTAGACCTCATAGAAGATTACATTATATATTCCTTACGGTACACAGGTATAGTAATCCAACCAGATTTCTAAGCCATTAGTTTCAATAATATTTTTAAAGAGAATAAATATTTTACTAGTGCTTTAGAAACCTCAGCCATTTACTGTAATACAAATGGTTTATGTTTCATGTAAAGCCATCGATCAATCTAAATAAATCATTAGTCTTCTGCTCCTTATTATTTTTAGGCATTCTCACATGTTCGTTCCCCACATACCAGGTAACGTTCTTGTCTTAAGAACTGCCAACAAAAACAGACAATTGAGCTCCTTGTTTATATTGAGGAGGAATGTGACAAAGGAGATAGTCATGGATGTGTAGTAACTGGCTGGAGATGATATTATCCAGGCTTCCATCCACATGCTGCTTGTGTTATTAGGTACTACATCTACTTCTTCATGAATGTCCTAACATAAAACTTCTTTTATGTTGGATGGAAGGCTTTTTTAACCTTCTCAAAATTCCTGCAGCGAAAATTACAATTTCAGACTGTAATTAAAAGAAAATTAGCAGAAATGTTAGATAAATGGCACCGATCACCAGTCTGTAGCTTCCATTCTTATTTAAGACAACAGTGTGCAAAGCCAGATAGAAGTGTCCCCAATGCCAGGCTAAACTTACCAGTAAATGTCGGGTCAGAACTTCAGCTGTGAAATAGTGGCATGGAAAACAGGAACCCACTACCCTCCACAGAACCCCTCACTGTGGCTCACACCCTGCCACATTTCCTGTTTCCTGGCTCTTGTTATACACAGATGTCCTTGACAAAGACCACTCTCGGTTGAAACGTTGGACCTCATCTGTTTTTGACTCCTTGCTGGATCAAATAAATTAACACTACAGCAAGACCTACGGTCTCATTTTCTTTTCTGGTGCGGAGTTTCTCACTTCAATTTATCTGGACCACACATCCCATCATGGAGCACACTATATATTTAAAAAAAAATAAGGACAGTGTTGCTGGGCTTTCTCCCTCATCTAACTGTGAAAGTGTGGGTGCTCGTGTTTTATTGCAAGATCTAACTTTTTGAACTATACCAGTGGGGCCACATTATATACTAAGCAGTTACTGTAATTTATCATTATTAGAGTGGTGGCGCTATTCCGCTCAAAGAGCGAGATTTCATACTTTCACAGACACGTGGGCTGTGGAAGGTTGTGGGATCCTGCAATGTATGCTGCAATCCTGCAGCCTGTAAGTTCAGATACAACTTTTGTTGTTTTTTTAGCCTTGCGCTAGAGGCACTTCTGAGCATTTTAATTAATAAATTGTATTTAGTAAAATCATCTGTCTGCGGCAGATTATTGATTTCTTAAATTAAAAAGGTAGCCAGAAACTGATGATAAATACTGTTTATTGATGCTTTGAGCACAATTATTAGACAAGGAACTTTCAAGGAACTTGATAAAAAAACAGTGCTTACTAAGTCCCTGATGTTATTTATATGCACTTTTGCTTTTTACTTACTTATAGCAGGGTATATGTATAACTTCCATATATATAGACAGACGTGTTTCTTAAGAGCTGAATTCACTGCATACTCTCATGCTGGAAGTGTAACTGTCGTTCACACTGTAGTAAACGTCAAGAGCGAAATCCTAACTGAGGCCATTGACAGTTTTTGTGGATTTCACAGTTTCACATAGCCATTAAGCACACTGTCTTCTTTACTGCTTGATAGCAAATCACATGAAACACAAGATCTTCTGTTTTTTGTCAGCTACTTGCCAGCACAACATAGAAACGACAGCTGCAGTCACCCATGTAAGTGCTTCTACTGCAGTGCTGAGCTCAAATGTGAGCTGTCAGGGAAAAAGATAAGACAATGCCTACCACATAATTACTGGCATCATTACATGTTTAAAAGGCGCACCAATTTGAGAAGAATTGACTTGTGACTTTAAATAGTTTAGTTTATTAATAGTTCTATGTAAGTAAAACAAAATAGACTACAGTATATTTAGTATATTATAAGGCACGGAAAAGTTGGGACACCTATTTACAACTGTATATCATATTTTCAGTAGCCATTCTGCTTACTTTCAGGGAAAAAAATTGGGGGGATTTCTGATCTCATTTTTTTTTAACAACTTGGTGCTAACAAAGTTGTTCCTGAAAAGAAGTATCAGCACAGGACCCCAAATAAATAATAGTGCCCCCTGTTTTAATGTAAGTAGGTCCAAAGCTCTGTGCAAATTAAAGGACTTGTAACGCTTCTCTAAAAAAGCTGCACAAAAATTTAGCAACTTTTGGAGGTTTTACACCAGTCCTGGCAATCAAGTCCAACTTTTTGCAAAGTGGGCAGAGCTGAGGCTGGTCAGAGCTTGAGCTAGGATGCCCAACAAATGAGTCATGATTTACGTCACAAAGTGATGTAAAGTACAACAGAGATGTGAGTTACTACATTTACTGGGTACAGCTGTTCTGACACAATCAGAGTTTTTAGATTTAGCAATGCAATATAATGAAACTAGTAAACAGAAAAGCGCAATAGGGTCTTATCTGGTGGTAATAAGATAGATATGACAAAAGTCTACTCACCCTTTCCAGGAGAGATATAAGCATATAAACCCGCCGTCAGCCTGCTGCACGCCCTAAGGTCCACTGCGTGACCTCCAATACGGATCCTTATGGATATAATGTTATTCTCGGGCTTACTGTGCGCTGCTTGACCAGAATGAAATCACCACAATATGAGAATTTTGACCATTTATTTCCCAACGCGTTTCAAAGTGTGAACCACTTCTTCTTCAGGGGTTGACATTGTCATCCCCTGAAGAAGAAGTGGTTCACACTTTGAAACGCGTTGGGAAATAAATGGTCAAAATTCTCATATTGTGGTGATTTCATTCTGGTCAAGCAGCGCACAGTAAGCCCGAGAATAACATTATATCCATAAGGATCCAGATTTAGCAATGCAGCAGAGCTGAGAAAGCAGCTTCCACCCACACCAAGCTCTGTATGTGCAATGGCTGTAGACAGTGAGCTGCTTATCACAGGAGGAGGGGCGGAGTTAGAATAGTGCAGACTAGTATTGCTAATCACAAGTGATTATTTCGTTACTTCACTATAAGTAAACACCACCACACAGTGTAATAAATGGCACATTTATGAACACTATGTCGCAGCCTCTATCTCCCCCTGTCTTCACATTACATAGCAAAAACCTGATGACAGATTCCCTTTAATTATATTAATTGAACACAATTCAAATGTTTGGTATACTATAAGCATCACTTACAACTTTGTCTTATGTCTGTGATTTGTGTCGGCTTTTATTGAACTTTTTAATATTTGCATGTACATGGTATTGCTTTAAATAGCTACATTCTTAACCTTTAGGTGTATATAGAATATGTAATTGATGCCAAGGGCAACTGTATTTGGATTTTAGTTTTTTTTTGGACAGCACTTTACTGTCATAACCAGCTGTAAACATCATACATACACTAGCTTCTTGTAGTTTTCCTAAGTAATCTTTGCCCACTCCTCAAGGCCAATAGCCTCCATCTCATGATTCTTGGGATTGCGTGCTGCAACCACCTTTTTCAGATTTTCTATGGGGTTCACGTCAGGTGTCTGTGATGGTCACCACACAAAAATCCAGGATTTCTGAAACCAAACCTTTGTGGATTTTGAGGTATGCTCGGGATCATTGTCTTGTTAAAAGATCTAATGATGCCCAAGCTTCAACTTACTCTCAGTGGCAGGATGTTTTGCCCCCGAATTTCCTGAAACCTAATTGAATTCATTGTGCCCTCCACATGCTGCATGTTTCCAGTGCTAGAAGAACTAAAACAGCCCCAGACCATCACAGAGCCATCACACTGCTTTACTGTACACTGATATTATGGGGACACTGTGGATATCACTGTTATTATGGGGAGCACTGTGGATATCACTGTTATTATGGGAGCATTGTGGATATCACTGTTATTATGGGGACACTGTGGATATCACTGTTATTATGGGGACATTGTGAATATCACTGTTATTATGGAGACTGTTGTGAGTTCATTTTCCCCTTCATCACTGAGGTCTGGTGAACTCCCTATTCTGGTAAAGGAAGGTAATGAGCCTGATTATCAGGCACCTGAGCCTAATGATGATGACTGGCTGAGTGGAGTCACGGACTGGATATAAGGCTGCTGATGCCCTTCTGCCCTGCGGGTGATTTCTCTGTGGACTTCTAGGAGACCGGTCTGATTTCTGCTCCTCTAAAGCTAAGTTTTCTGCTTTGCCTGTTAGCATTTGTGTTTTGTTTTTGCTTTCCTTGCTTTTCTGGATTCTGCCATTCCCTGCTGGGGTGAGCTGAATCTCCTTTTGCCGGTTGCTCTGTCTTCAGAATATTCCTGAGTACTGACATAGCTTTTTTTGAAGCCTAGCGTCTTCAGGGCCTTTTTCACTGTCAGTCTGTTGGCTCTTATTTTCATACGGTTTTTCTCGGATTGCAGACAGCAGCCTTCCTGTCCTTTCCTATCTAGTTAGCTTGGGCCCCGTCTTTGCTCAGTCTATCTTTCTGTCTGTGTTAGTGTTCTTTCTTCTTGCTTCACCATCATTTTATGTTGGGGGCTGCCTTTTGCTTTGGGGTCTGCTCTGGGGCAGTTTAGATTTCCCTTTCTGTCTTTAGGCTATATAGTCCTCCGGCTGTGATCGAGGGGTCTAGGGCATCGTAGGAACCCCCCACGGCTACTGCTAGTTGTGTTGATAGGTTCAGGGGTCTGCAATCCGATAGCTGCCAACTTCTCTGGTTTTCTGGACTTAGCTAGCATTTCTGTTTTTGCCTCCTACGGTGACACAATCATAATAGGAGACACTGTGGATATTACTGTTATTATGGGGACATTGTGGATATCACTGTTATTATGGGGACATTGTAGATATCACTGTTATTATGGGGACACTGTGGATATTACTGTTATTATGGAGACATTGTGGATATCGCTGTTATTATGGGGGCACTGTGGATATCACTGTTATTATGGGGACACTGTGGATAAATGATAATTACTTACCGGTAATTTGATTTTCCAGAGCCATGACAGCACCGCACATGAGAGAAGGTACCCGCCCCCAGGAAACAGGAAACCTGTAGCAGAGACATAAGAAGGGGGGCGGCACCTCTCCCCTCAGTTTGTTTCACAGTATGCAAGGTAACCGCCTTATTAGTTTACATACATGTTATATGACAGCGCTACTAATATTCCCCTTTTCCTTTAAATACATGTCTATATACATATATCTACACATCCAGATATAATTAAAAACCTCTGGTGCACCACACAACCATCACCAAGATAGGGCGGGAACAATGCGGTGCTGTCATGGCTCTGGAAAATCAAATTACCGGTAAGTAATTATCATTTTTTCCCTTCCCATGACAGCACCGCACATGAGAGGAAAGATAGAATAGACTCCTAGGGTGGGACAACAGCAGACAACACTTTTCTCCCAAAGGCCAGATTTGAGGGCCCTAGGTCTAGTCTATAGTGTCGGAAGAAAGTGGATGCTGCCTTACAGATCTGCTCAACTGAAGCATTTGCCCTTTCAGCCCAGGACGTGGCTATGGCTCTTGTAGAGTGAGCTGTTACACCCAGTGGGGGAGTCTGGTTTGAAGAAGAGTAAGCTAGTGCAATACCCATACGAAGCCATCGTGCAATCGTTGACTTTGAAGCTTTTTTTACCCCTGTTTGTCCCCTGAAAGGAGACAAAAAGGGCTGAAGACTGTCGCCATGGTTTTGAGGCTTCTATATATTGAAGCAGGCAACGTCTGACATCTAAACAATGGAAGGTTTCCTCTCCCTGGGATTTGGGTTTCGAACAAAACGAGGGCAAAATTATCTCCTGCTCCCTGTGGAATTTGGAATTTACCTTTGGTAGGAAGGCTGGATCAGTTTTTATGATCACTCTATCATCCAAAAAGGTGGTATATGGTGGATTTACAGATATCGCCTGCAGCTCGCAAACACGACGAGCTGAGGTTAGGGCCACCAGGAGTACTGTTTTTAGTGTCAGCGCCTTCGAATGGAGATGCTGTCAGTGCCCTTAATACTAAATTTAGATCCCAGGGAGCTACCTTAGGTGTTAATTTTGTGGGCCTGGATGTGAAGGAGGCCCGAATGAATCTATAGATCCAAGGGTGATCTGCCAGTTTTTGATCAAACAATGCACCCAGGGCCGATACCTGCACTTTTAAGGTGCTTGTGGATAGTCCTTTTTCCAGCCCTTCCTGGAGGAACTCTAGGATCTCCTTTATTGGTATTTTCTGGGCTGTTCTAGTCAATTGTCGGCCCGTGAACTGTAAGAATTTTTCCCAAATTTTTTGGTATTTTCGTGAAGTTACCTCCTTCCTGCTAGCGAGCAGGGTGGTTACTAACGGGACTGAGAACCCTTTTGCTATAAGGAGTCCCCTCTCAAGTTCCACGCAGTGAGGTGCAGCCCGTGAACTCTGGGGTGTTCCACTGGGCCCTGGTATAGCGGATTCGGGGTATCTGGGAGGATCCATGGGTCTGAGATAGACATGCGTCTGAGCCATGTGAACCATGCCCTTTTCGGCCAGAAGGGCGCAATCAGGATTATTCGAGCTTTTTCCTGCCGGATCTTTTTTAAGACTACTGGAATCAATGCCAACGGGGGGAACGCATATGCCAGGTGAAATTTCCACCCATGTAGTAGCGAATCCACCCCCTCTGGCCGCTCTCTTGGATTTACGGAGTAGAACCTGTCCACTTTCCGATTTTTCCCTGGTGGCAAACAAGTCTACTTCTGGTGTGCCCCAGGCAGCGCAGATTTCCCCAAATATTTTTTGACTTAGGGACCATTCTCCCTGGTGTGAAAAAAAAAAAAGAAGTTCCAGCGCCAGGAATGGAAAATTAAAAATCCATTTTATTGTGCCATTGCATATTAAAATTGCAGCAGGTACAGCATATCTGTCGGATGACTACAGAACAACGCGTTTCGACGCCTCAGGTCTTAATCATGTTCTGCTCGGACAGGATCTGCCATTGTAGTTCTCTCGTATGGCTTTGTGCCCACCGGACCGCTGGAATTGTCACTGTTAACGTGCCCAGGAGCGACATTGCCTCTCTTACTGGTATGGCTCGACCAGACTGTATCCGTTGTATTTTTTTTTGTGGATAGCTCCAATTTTCCTTCCTGGAAGGCTGCACTGTTGTTTTAATGAGTCCAACTGAATTCCCAGGAATTCTTGTGACTGTACTGGAGTTAATTTGGATTTTTTCAGATTGATCATCCAGCCTAACCTGGTTAATATCTCCAGGACCCTTGTAACTGCATTTTCGCAGTTTTCCCTGCTGTTTGCTATAACCAGGAAATCGTCCAGATAAGGTACTAACAGGATATTTTCCCTTCTTATAAAGGACGCTACTTCCCCGATGATTTTCGTAAATATACGTGGGGCTACTGATACCCTGAAGGGTAGGCACCGGTACTGTAGATGAGTGGGGAGTTGAGCAATCTCTACTACCAGTCTCAGATATTGTTGGTGTTCTTCCCATATTGGGACATGGTAATAGGCATCGGTAAGATCTATTACTGCCATGTAGCAACCTGGGTCAAGTAGTTTTACTGCTGACCCCAAGGTCTCCATTTTGAATTTTTCTGTTCTGATTTATTGGTTCAGGGCTTTGAGGTTGAATATTGTTCTTAGTGACCCATCTGGTTTTGGCGTGAGGAACAGAGTACTGTAAAACCCTTTCCCTTTCTGATGAGATGGTACTTTTATAAGTACCTCTTTTTGAATGAGGAGCTGGATCTCCTTTTCTAATGTAGCCTGATTCTTCTTGGCTACCCGGGTCACTTTTAGTCTCTGAGGAGGAAGGGTTAAAAAACTGAGTCGTAGGCCCTCGGCCAACAGGTTGGTTACCCACTTTGAGGTGGGCAATGCTACCCACTGATGGACAAAGAATCGAAGCCTTCCCCCAACCGCCCTGGCGTCATTGCTTGGTATCGGGTCTCGGGGTGGTTCTACTAAAGAGGAAACCTCTCTCCTTCCTTCCCCTCCAGGGCCTACCCCGCGTGGTTCTATCATCTGGCCGTCCTCGGCTCCCTCTACTCCCTGTTCCACGAAAGGACGAGTGAGCCTCAGTCCACCGACGCCTAGGGAAGGGGGTTGGAAACCGTTTTTTCTTATCTGATGCTTTTTCCAAAATTTCGTCCAGTGCTTTTCCAAATAAGTATTGGCCCTCACAGGGGATGGCACAGAGTTTAACCTTTGACTGGAAATCTGCAGACCAGTTTTTTAACCAAAGTGCTCTGCGGCCTGAATTAGAAAGGGCGCATGCACGGGCAGCACCTCGGACGGAATCTACTGCGGCGTCAGCCAGGAATCCTGCTGCTTTCTGTAGGAAAGGTATTGCCTCCAGCAGTGTCTCCCTTGGGCATTTATTCTTAATTTGGTCACTTAATTCGTCTAACCACCTGACCATAGCACGTGCCGTACAAGTGGCAGCCACCCCTGGTTTAAACGACCAAGCTGATGCTTCCCAAGCAGCTTTTAGAAAAGCATCTGCTTTCTTGTCATGGGGGTCTTTTAGGGCGCCCACATCTTCAAATGGCAATGCTATCCCTTTGGATGTACTAGCAATGGCGGCATCTAGTCTGGGCGCCTTTTCCCATTTATCGCATACCTCCTCATCAAATGGATTTGCAATAAAAAAAGAGAAGAGCCAGCACTGCCAGTGGTCAGAACGCATAACATGAGGTGCATATGCACATATCTTAATGCATTCAAAATGAGACATTTAGCAAAATATTGATCAATATATTGAGCCACCCCGCCACGCCAAGGCAATCTCATATGGGGGGGTCCTACTCTACATTTTTATTTATTCACTGTGCCATTGCGGCCTCCTAAATGTTTTAAAAGCAAGACCATATCAAATGCAATCCATACCTGAAGCATATCTGCATCACTCCCGTGCAGCCAGATGGAGCAGGTGCAGATAAAGGCCAACCAGGTCTGAACACAGACATCTCAGGTTTGACCTCCACACACTGCCTAACCAGCAAACACAGATGAAGGGCAATGCAGGCTCAGACATGGATGCAAAAATAAATAAAGCCTGGGGCAGGGCGGGGCTGCCGTGAGTGTGCACAGCAGCCTAGATCAATCACAATAAACACAGAAAAGATGGCGAACATGACCCAGCGTGCACGGCAACAGTGGTGGTCAGCCACAAAACCAATTTGCAATAAAAAAAGAGAAGAGCCAGCACTGCCAGTGGTCAGAACGCATAACATGAGGTGCATATGCACATATCTTACTGCATTCAAAATGAGACATTTAGCAAAATATTGATCAATATATTGAGCCACCCCGCCACACCAAGGCAATCTCATATGGGGGGTCCTACTCTACATTTTTATTTATTCACTGTGCCATTGCAGCCTCCTAAATGTTTTAAAAGCAAGACCATATCAAATGCAATCTGGTGCAGCTGGTGGCTTTTCCTCCTGGACTTGCTCTCCAACTTCAGGATCCATTTCGTTCTGCTGCTGGCTATACGTGGAGCCTGTGTGCAGCCTCTCTGGGACAAATGGCATCTGCCGCGACTCCCTTCTTATGGAGGAGCGGTGCGCGCTTCTGGGACTGCTCCCGCCCGGAAGTGCTCAGTATACCGCTCCCCCGGTGTGCGACGTCACTTCCGGTGCGACTCCGGAAGCCGTCGCCACTCAATCGGCGCCAGCGTCATGGTGGCCACGCCTCCCCCGGCCCTGCCTCCCACTGGAGCGGCCGCCGGGGAGTCACAGGAGGAGGACGCCATTTGCAGCGCCCACAAGCTGGGCTGACAGGCGCGCGCGACCGCGCTCCCTGCCGCTCTCTCCCCCCGGCCCTCGGCCTCCCGATCGGATCATCAGAGGGGGATCCCTCCAAGGTACCGCTCTGCCCCAGGCACCCACCCGCAAGAAACAGGAAACCAAACTGAGGGGAGAGGTGCCGCCCCCTTCTTATGTCTCTGCTACAGGTTTCCTGTTTCCTGGGGGCGGGTACCTTCTCTCATGTGCGGTGCTGTTATGGGGAAGGGAAAATCACTGTTATTATGGGGACACTGTGGATATCACTGTTATTATGGGGGCACTGTGGATATTACTGTTATTATGGGGACACTGTGGATACTACTATTATTATGGGGACATTGTGGATATCGCTGTTATTATGGGGGCACTGTGGATATCAGTGTTATTATGGGGACACTGTGGATATCACTATTATGGGGACACTGTGGATATCACTGTTATTATGGGGACATTGTGGATACCACTGTTATTATGGGGACACTGTGGATATTACTGTTATTATGGGGACATTGTGGATATCACTGTTATTATGGGGATATTGTAAATATCACTGTTATTATGGGGACACTGTGGATATTACTGTTATTACGGAGAGCACTGTGGATATCACTGTATTATGGGGAGCACTGTGGATATCACTGTTATTATGGGGGCTCTGTGGATATCACTGTTATTATGGGGACAATGTGGATATCACTGTTATTATGGGAGCACTGTGGATATTATTGTTATTACGGGGACACTGTGGATATTGCTGTTATTATGGGGCACTGTGGATATCACTGTTATTATGGGGACACTGTGGATGTCACTGTTATTATGGGGCACTGTGGATATCACTGTTATTATGGGCGTTACTGTAGACAGAGTATTCTTTTTATAAAAAAAAATATTCCTCAACAAAATTAAATCAAAGATCCCTTCAAATAAGGAATACTTAAGCCTATAGAGATAAAGGATCAGTGCGATCCAAGATATTCACCCTTATCAAAATTTATTAAGGTATATGAAATACATCAATTTATAAAAAACAATAGAACACCCATTTTCAATAAAATCAATGTATAATTCAGACAAATACAAAAACAAATAAAGAGGTACAATTGGAACAAAACATGTTCCTGGTAAAATGTGACAGTCACTGTATGCTTCAATACAGCATGACCATGGGATTGCAGCATTGTGGTCCTTCTTAAATATGACTAATTTTGATTCAGTTTTGGTTCAATTTATTATGGAATTGTTACACTTCTTATGAACACATAATGCTTTTGCTTTTAAAGGCCAATTTTTCCTACAGCTCCAGGGAACATCTATGGGGACTTCATGTGCACCCTCATATGCTAATGTATTCCTGAGGCTTTGGGAAAGAGAAGTGGACAAAAATATGGAGGACGTTGGTCCTGTGATCTCATGGTCTAGATATATAGATGACTTTCTGTTTATCTGGCAAGGCTTTGAAGCATCCCTAAATTCTTTTCCTAATAGATTGAATGACAACGCAATTTTGGACTCACTTGGAAATACAGCAAAGAGAGGGCTTAGTTTCTTGATGTCCTAGTTGAAAAAAATCACCAGGGTTTTATTACAACTAACGCTTACGGTACTTTAAATTGACCACGACTAGCACGCTATTACAAGCAACTTCATCACATCACCCCCAGATAAAAAAGCCATACCTGTAGATCAATTTTTGCACATGAAAAGCATATGCTCAGATAATTCCAAATTTGAACAACAAGCTGATATTCTCACACAAAATCTAAAACAATAAGGGTATAACTTTAGAATGATAAGAGTGGGTTATAGAAGAGCCAAGCATTCCCCTAGGAATCAACTTCCTACCTATACAAAAAAGCCTCCTACTAACAATGATTAAATGGTTAAATTTATTACTTCCTTCAACTCCAGATGCACAGATGTACTAGAGGCCCTCAAGAAACACTGTTCTGCAACTTCTGACAGATGATGATCTAGCTAAGCACCTTCCCACTCATCCAAAAGTTACCTGGAGGAGATTAAAAATTTCAAAGATTTAATTACTAGAAGCCACTATGTTGCCATTAATCTTTCTATACTGATATAAAGGGTCTCAGATGGGCTTCTTTTCAATGTGGCGATTATTCATTCCCAAACACACTGTTATGAGTGGTGGAACGCACTAAATAAAATTAAAATAAAGTGCGTTCACCGCTCGGGGTCCACCGTGCGGTAGATGGGGTAACCACTGCTAAAAGAGGCAGGGCACTCAGGTGGTAATGTGCACAGGGTTTTAGCTGCACTCAGTGCACTAAAGCAGACTCTGTTATATGCACAGAGCTGCCAACAAAAAAGATAAATAACGCTGAGTCTGTATAGGGTCACAGACTTCAGCGATGTGGACACGGTATTAAAGGTCACAGAAATAGCCTTAAACACCAGGACTATCCCCTCTATACCTACCATAAAAGATAAGGTGCGAGGTGTCACAACTGCGAACACCCGGGAGGCTGCAACCGCAGCGCGGCGTGAACAGAGCCGCAAGCAAGGTGCTGCAAGAACGCTGGCACAATGCAGGATGCTTAGCTGCTGAAAAGGTATAGCTGGAGCGCGCTGGCGCTAGCGCTGCTACTGGCGGCTGCCCAATCACTCACACAATCGTAATATCAGAGGGAAGGGGTTTCATAATAAGTCATTCACCAGTCCAAGCATCCAATACCAAACACACAGCAGCAAGTATGAGAAATACTTATAGTGACTGGGACCTTCCGGAAATCTCCAGAGCCCTGAGCTGAACCAATGGAATCAGGAGCAGGACCTGAGCACCTGACTCCTGAACTCCATTGGGAGATCATTCCAGGAGCATGCTCAGAAGCTGGCTGAAAGGACTTAGCCTCTGGAGACAAATGTGAGGATCTGGATATCTGCATAAGTATGGCAGGACACAGATTCCTAACACACACACCATATTACATCTAAAGCTGAGATGATTATTGACTATGCTTACTGCCCAGGCAATCATATTTATGTCGGTATGACAACCCCCAACTTAGGCTGGTTTCACACTTGCGTTTTTTTGCGCTGTATTTTAGCGCAAAAAAACGCATGCGTTTTTTTCGCTATACTTTAACATGGGTGCGCATAGGTGCGCATATACATGCGTTTGTACGCATTTGTATGCGCATGCGTTTTTTTGTAGTGTGCGCCCAGGCGCACAAAATGCATCCTGTTGCATTTTTTGTGCATCCGACTTGCCCCAAAAAACGCATGCCCACGCAATGCGTTTTTTTACAGCAAAACACCCATTATAGTCTATGGGTGCGCATACGTGTGCATTGTAATGCGCACGTATGCACAAAAAAAGCATGCGTTTTTTTTAAAAAAAATGCACCAAAACCCGCAAAAAACGCACACAAACGCATGATGCATTTTTTTCATGCGTTTGTGTGCGCAAAAAACGAGCAGCAAAAAAACGCAAGTGTGAAAGTAGCCTTAGAGTTAGAATCTTGGAACATGCATGACATCCGAAGTGCATGATCTGCCCAAAATTTGGAAAACATAAAAAACATTTCTGGACATTTCAAAAGCCACCTTAACAGTAATCTAAAATATCTCAAGGTAAGAGAGCTAGATAAAGTTAATTTAGGAATAAGAGGAGGGAATTACAAAAATAGAACTTCTAAAAAGAATCAAAATGGATATTTTCCCTTGATACCATTGCACAGTGAGGCCTTTAATGAGATGTTGAGCTTCAAACTCTTTATTTAGAGCACAAATTTTAGCTATTATTTTTTCACTTTATTGTTTTTTTGGCTGGTGTTTGTTTCTTTGTTGTTTATTTTGGTGTTGCATATATTTTTATACTCACTTCTGTTTTGTGTTTGTAGTGGTTCTCCTTGATAATTAGAAGACAGCTTTTCCGGACTTAATATCTGCAACAACTACTGTTCTGGATGGGTGATTCTTCCCTTTTTCTGTTTGTACCTGAGGAATTATGGGATATTTTCAGTGTATGGACATAACTATTCCTGTGTGATAAATTTCTTATGAATTCATTCTGCTTTTTAGCGGATATGATAGGTGCCAGTGATTTATATTGCTGATACAGTGGGGAAAAAAAGTATTTAGTCAGTCAGCAATAGTGCAAGTTCCACCACTTAAAAAGATGAGAGGCGTCTGTAATTTACATCATAGGTAGACCTCAACTATGGTGGAAAATAAGTATTTGGTCAGAAACAAGCAATCAAGATTTCTGGCTCTCACAGACCTGTAACTTCTTCTTTAAGAGTCTCCTCTTTCCTCCACTCATTACCTGTAGTAATGGCACCTGTTTAAACTTGTTATCAGTATAAAAAGACACCTGTGCACACCCTCAAACAGTCTGACTCCAAACTCCACTATGGTGAAGACCAAAGAGCTGTCAAAGGACACCAGAAACAAAATTGTAGCCCTGCACCAGGCTGGGAAGACTGAATCTGCAATAGCCAACCAGCTTGGAGTGAAGAAATCAACTGTGGGAGCAATCATTAGAAAATGGAAGACATACAAGACCACTGATAATCTCCCTCGATCTGGTGCTCCACGCAAAATCCCACCCTGTGGGGTCAGAATGATCACAAGAACGGTGAGCAAAAATCCCAGAACCACGCGGGGGGACCTAGTGAATGAACTGCAGAGAGCTGGGACCAATGTAACAAGGCCTACCATAAGTAACACACTACACCACCATGGACTCAGATCCTGCAGTGCCAGACGTGTCCCACTGCTTAAGCCTGTACATGTCCAGGCCCATCTGAAGTTTGCTAGAGAGCATTTGGATGATCCAGAGGAGTTTTGGGAGAATGTCCTATGGTCTGATGAAACCAAACTGGAACTGTTTGGTAGAAACACAACTTGTCGTGTTTGGAGGAAAAAGAATACTGAGTTGCATCCATCAAACACCATACCTACTGTAAAGCATGGTGGTTGAAACATCATGCTTTGGGGCGGTTTCTCTGCAAAGGGGCCAGGACGACTGATCCGGGTACATGAAAGAATGAATGGGGCCATGTATCGTGAGATTTTGAGTGCAAACCTCCTTCCATCAGCAAGGGCATTGAAGATGAAACGTGGCTGGGTCTTTCAACATGACAATGATCCAAAGCACACCGCCAGGGCAACGAAGGAGTGGCTTCGTAAGAAGCATTTCAAGGTCCTGGAGTGGCCTAGCCAGTCTCCAGATCTCAACCCTATAGAAAACCTTTGGAGGGAGTTGAAAGTCCGTGTTGCCAAGCGAAAAGCCAAAAACATCACTGCTCTAGAGGAGATCTGCATGGAGGAATGGGCCAACATACCAACAACAGTGTGTGGCAACCTTGTGAAGACTTAAAGAAAACGTTTGACCTTTGTCATTGCCAACAAAGGATATATCACAAAGTATTGAGATGAAATTTTGTTTCTGACCAAATACTTATTTTCCACCATAATATGCAAATAAAATGAAAAAAAAAACAGACAATGTGATTTTCTGGATTTTTTTTTCTCAGTTTGTCTCCCATAGTTGAGGTCTACCTATGATGTAAATTACAGACGCCTCTCATCTTTTTAAGTGGTGGAACTTGCACTATTGCTGACTGACTAAATACTTTTTTTCCCCACTGTATATTTCCCAATATCCTATGTATATTCCCTCAGTGGGTTTTATACTTATTTTATTGCACTATATTAATTGCTACTGTAGTCTGTATGTCATTTTTTGTTGGGCAAAACAAACATCATCATTAGTATTGATACTTTGGAAACCTGGTAACATTATTGTATTATTCATGCTGCAACACATATTAATACTATTTCATCTTACTTATGATGTATTACCACTTTAATACAATTCTAGATGATGTTATAGTCATACTAGCTTTCTTCAGACGTTAATACACTTTACACATATTTATCCATCACTACCACCAGAGCACAAACATTATAATTTTTGTCCGATTTACTTCATTTTGTTATTTCAATAGAATACCATTTGCATATACTCTTAGATATCATGCAAAGTACATAATAGGCTCAATGACATATATTTTTTAATTTTATGCTATTATCAGATATTTATTTAATTATCAGATATTTATCTATAATAGGAAATAGGATTTCATTCATGCATGTTTTGTTTTATATTACTAAGAGTTTTTACTGCTAGATATTGTCCTATGTATGAACAAAATACAGTTGTATGAAAAAGTGTTTTAGATCACCAAGCAAATGTAAATATTAGACAAAGATAACACAAGTAACACAAAATGTAGTTTTTAAATGAAGGTCTTTATTATAAAGGGAAAAGAAATCCAAACCTACAGGGCCCTGTGTGAAAAGTGATTGCCCTCTAAACCTAATAACTGGTTGGGCAACAATAGTAATCAAGTGTTTGCGATAACTGGCAATGAGTCTTGTACAACGGTCTGTAGAAAGTTTGGCGCACTCATCTTTGCAGAATCCATTTAATTTGAGGGTTTCCAAGCATAAACTGCCTTTTCAAGGTCATGCCACAGCATCTCAATCAGATTACCGTACATACTCGAGCATAAGCCGACTCGAGTTTAAGCTGAGGCCCCTAATTTTGCCACCAAAAAACTGGGAAAACTTATTGACTAGAGTATAAGCCTAGGGTTAGAAATGCAGCAGCTACTGGTAAATTTCAAAAATAAAAACAGATACCAATAAAAGTAAAATTAATTGAGACATCAGTAGGTTAAATGTTTTTGAATATCCATATTGAATCAGGAGCCCCATATAATGCTCCATACAGTTCATGATGGGCCCCATAAGATGCTCCATACAAAATACGTCCCATATAATGCTCCATAAAGTTCATTATGGGTCCCATAAGATCCTCCATAAAGTTCATGATGGGCCCCATAAGATGCGCCGTACAAAAATATGCCCCATATAATGCTGCACAAAGGTTAATGATGGCCCCATAAGATGCTCCATATTAAAATATTCACCATATAATGCTGCACAAAGGTTAATGATGGCCCCATAAGATGTTCCATATTAAAATATGCACCATATAATGCTGCACAAAGGTTAATGATGACCCCATAAGATGCTCCATATTATATATGCCACCTATAATGCTGCATAAATGGTTAATGATGGCCCCATAAGATGCTCCATAGAATAATATGCCCCATATAATGCTCCATAAAGGTTGATGGTCCCATAAAATGCTCCATAGAATAATATGCCTCATATAATGCTCTATAAAGGTTGATGGCCCCATAAGCTGCTCCATAGAATAATATGCCCCATATGCTGCTGCGATTAAAAAAAAAAGACATACTCACCTCTCGTCCTGGGCAAGCAGGGACACCGGCGTGCTAGGGGGGCCAGGTGCTGGTGTTGCCACTGGCTCGGGCCCCTGGCACTTGCAATATTCACCTGTCCCCGTTCCACTGCCACATGCCACTGTGTCTTCTGGGTCCTCTGGCTGTGACCGATCAGGCAGAGTGCACTCACTAAACACGTCATCGTGCCCTCTGACCTGAACGTCACAGCCAGAGGACACGGAAGACACAGCCTGGTGGTGAAACAGGGATAGGTGAATATAGCATGGCTCACCCTGCCCCGTTATACTCACCCTCCTGGTGTGGTCTCTGCACTTCCATGCTTCTCCGTTGTCCCAGGGCCTGCAGCTCCTTCCAGTGCTGAGCGGTCATGTTGTACCACTCATTAAAGTAATGAATATGCGCTCCACACCTATGGGAGTGAAGTCGGATGCATATTCATTACTTTAATGAGCAGTATCACGTGACCGCTCAATACAGGAAGAAGCTGCAGGCCTCAGGATGGAGATACAGGGATGGTGACCAGCGATGGCGGGGAGGAGGGTGAGTATGATCTCTTCGGCGGCTGTAGCTGCTCCCCCGCTGCCCATCCCCCTGCTGGCTTACTGGTGTATGACTCGTATATATGCCGAGGGGGGCGTTTTCAGTACAAAAAAAGTGCTGAAAATCTCGGCTTATTCACGAGTATATACAGTAAGGTCAGGACTTTGACTAGGCCACTCCAAAGTCTTAATTTTGTTTTAAGCCATTCAGAGGTGGGCTTGCTGATGTGTTTTAGATCATTGTCCTGCTGCATAACCCAAGTGCGCTGCAGCTTGAGGTCATGAACAGATAGCAGGACATCCTCCTTCAGGATTTTTTGGCAGACAGCAGAATTTATGGTTCAATTTACCACAAGTCTTCGAGGACCAGAAGCAGCAAAACAGCCATAGACAATCCACTACCACCATCATATTTTACTATTGGTATGATGTTCCTTTTCTGAAATGTTATGCTACTTCTAAGCCAGAGGTAATGGGACATACACCTTCCAAAAAGTTCAACTTTTGTCTAGTCAGTCTACAGAGTATTCTCCCAAAAGTCTTGGGGGTCATCAAGATGTTTTCTGGCAAAACTGAGACAAACCTTTGTTCTTATAGTTCAGCAGTGGTTTTTGTCTTGGAACTCTGCCATGTAACCCAATTTTGCCTAGCCACTTTCTTAAGGTGGAGTTATGAGGCAAGTGAGGCCTCCAGTTCTTTGGATGTTTTTGTGGGGTCTTTTGTGACCTCTTGGTTGAGTCGTCACTGAACTCTGGATAATTTTCCCAGCAACCCATGGGAAGATTCATCACTATTCCAAGTTTTTCCATTTGTGGATAATGGCTCTCACTGTGGTTCGCTTTAGAAAGGTTTCATAACCTTTTTCAGACTGATAGATCTCAATTACTTTGTTTCAGAATTTGTTTGGATCACGTCATGATGTCTAGCTTTTGAGGTTCTTTTGGCCTACTTCACTTTGACAGGCTGGTCCTATTTAAGTTATTTCTTGATTGAGAACAGGTGTGGCAATAAATAGGCTTGCGTATGGCTAGGGAACTTGAACTCGCCTTCACAAAAATGTGATAAACCACAATTAATTTATGTTTTAAATTGATGTATTTCATATACCTTATTAAATGTTGAAATAGTTGAATATGTTGGATAGTAATGCTCCTTCTTTATCTCTCTAGGCTTAAAGAGTATTCTTTTTTTTTTTTTGCATGTTTCATTATTCCTCCTCCAGCCATACTGCTGTTACATTGGTCCGAAACGTTTCAAGTTTTTTCATTACTCCAGACAACGGAATCCAAAACTTCTGTATCTTATTTATTTGGTTTTGAGCATTTTAGAGCCAACTTTTCTTGTGTTTTGGGAGTACCAGATTTGGAGAAACCACTTGTTTTATTAAATGGTGTCACGGGCTGCCGCGTCCCTCCCGCTTGCTGACGCAGTCCCCGCCGGCTTCCACACCGCTGCTGCAGCCCTCCTGGTCACGATCTGCTTCCACGCCGCGGTCTCGGCCGCCTTGCTCCTCACCACGGCTCTCCGCCCCCCGGCACACTTACCCAGCACACGCTCCTGCCCTGTCTCCTGCGCTCCGACGGGCGTGCGCCCCTGCCCGGCTTCCAGCTCTTCGTCAGGCGTGCGCTCACACTGTGTTCAGGAGCGCGCGCACCCTCCATTCCCCCTGAAGGCATGCGCTCTCCTCACTCTGATCTGGGAGGGGTCGTGACCCGGAAGTCCCTGACACGTTCCCTATATCAGGCCGCCTCTTCCTCCTGGCGGTGCCTGATTATCACTTGTGCCCTGCTAGTGATTCTGGCCCCACTTCCCGCTGTGCGTACCCCTGCTTTCAGCCTGCCTATATCTTATCCATCATCTCCGCTGTTCTCTCTCCTAGGATCTGGTAGTCCAGGGTTCTGTTCCGTCCTGTTCTGGTATCCCAGCTGTGTCCTCCAGTCCGTGCCTGGTCCCTGCCGTCCTGCCCGAGTTCCTGTCTGCCATCCGTGTTCCTGTCAGCCTCTCCAGCCTCCCGTCGTGTCTTCTGTGTCCTTTCCCTGGGTACCAGCTGCCGTGGTGTTAGTTACCCGCGGGTCTGCCCCTAACACTCCCTGTATAGGGGGTGGTCCACCTGGCCAGCTCGCCCGTGGGAGGTTCGTTGCCACGGTCCAGCGGGTCCACTCCAGGAGTACTTCTAAAGTCTCACAGAATAATCAGGCCATGAATTCCTTGGTACCCCGACCCCGACCCAAAAGGAACTTTTGTTCCTCCAAGAAAATCAGGCGAGGATAATGTCATTCCTCAAGTCCATGGAGTCCCGTCTATCGTCTTTGCAGGCCTCTGATCCGGGGACTGCCTCTCAGATTGCCGGCCTCCAGCAGGAGCTTGCCCAGCAGCGCGACACTCAGGCCCACAGTTTGAATTATATGGCGTCGGTGGACAACCGCCTGCTAGCTCTCCAGACCGCAGCTGCTGCTCCAGTTCAGGCGGCAGTTCCGCATCCGTCACACCGTTTGGCTAAACCTCCGCATTATAGCGGAGATCCCAAGCTGTGTCAGGGGTTCCTTAACCAATGCCAGCTGCATTTTGAATTGTCGCCTCAGCAGTACCCCACCGACCGAGCGAAAGTAGCCTTTGTGGTATCCCACTTGGAGGGTGAGGCGCTGGGCTGGGTAAATCCCTTGTGGGAACGTGACGATCCGTTAGTCTCCCAGCTTGCAACCTTCCTGGAGACTTTTCGTAAAGTCTTCGATGAGGCCGGTCGCCTGGTCTCAACCACCGAGTCCTTATTCAATCTATGCCAGAGTACTCTCTCTGTGGGGCAGTACGCCATCCAGTTCCGTACGTTGTCCTCTGAGCTTGGATGGAACAACGAGGCCCTGGTGGGGGCTTTTTGGCCCGGTTTGTCCGCTCAAATTAAAGATGAGTTAGCTGGGAGAGACACACCTACGTATTTGGATGACCTTATTTCTCTGGCAGCGCATATCGACCTACGTTTCCAGGAACGCTCCCGCGAAGCCGCTAGGGAGAGAAGACCTCCTCATTTTTCTCCCTCTACACGCAGTCCTCCTCGTCCGCGATTTTCCTCCGCGGCTTCAGCACCAGAGCCCATGCAGGTGGACCTACTCAAACCAGCGGAGCAGCGTCGCCAGGAAAGACTTACACACGGTCTTTGCCTCTATTGTGGCAGTGCCACACATCTCCTGCGTTCCTGTCCGGTGAGGCCTGGAAACGCCTCTGCCTAGGACAGGTAAGAGAGGCCTCCCTAGGTGTCAGTGATACCTCTCTACCCTTGACCCTCTCTGTTTTGTTAATCCTGGGTACCAAACGTTTTTCTGAGGTGGCCTATATTGATTCAGGGGCAGCAGGGAACTTCATCCAACTTGAGGCGATAAAAAGATTGCGGATACCTGTCAGGTCCTTGGAGATTCTCCGGCAGTTAGCTTCAGTCGACGGTGCTCCCCTGCGCGAGACCGTTACCTTGGTCACCGAAGACTGGAGACTTTTCGTAAAGTCTTCGATGAGGCCGGTCGCCTGGTCTCAACCACCGAGTCCTTATTCAATCTATGCCAGAGTACTCTCTCTGTGGGGCAGTACGCCATCCAGTTCCGTACGTTGTCCTCTGAGCTTGGATGGAACAACGAGGCCCTGGTGGGGGCTTTTTGGCCCGGTTTGTCCGCTCAAATTAAAGATGAGTTAGCTGGGAGAGACACACCTACGTATTTGGATGACCTTATTTCTCTGGCAGCGCATATCGACCTACGTTTCCAGGAACGCTCCCGCGAAGCCGCTAGGGAGAGAAGACCTCCTCATTTTTCTCCCTCTACACGCAGTCCTCCTCGTCCGCGATTTTCCTCCGCGGCTTCAGCACCAGAGCCCATGCAGGTGGACCTACTCAAACCAGCGGAGCAGCGTCGCCAGGAAAGACTTACACACGGTCTTTGCCTCTATTGTGGCAGTGCCACACATCTCCTGCGTTCCTGTCCGGTGAGGCCTGGAAACGCCTCTGCCTAGGACAGGTAAGAGAGGCCTCCCTAGGTGTCAGTGATACCTCTCTACCCTTGACCCTCTCTGTTTTGTTAATCCTGGGTACCAAACGTTTTTCTGAGGTGGCCTATATTGATTCAGGGGCAGCAGGGAACTTCATCCAACTTGAGGCGATAAAAAGATTGCGGATACCTGTCAGGTCCTTGGAGATTCTCCGGCAGTTAGCTTCAGTCGACGGTGCTCCCCTGCGCGAGACCGTTACCTTGGTCACCGAAGAGGTGGAGTTACAGATCGGGACCTTGCACCGAGAGAAGATAGCCTTCTTCGTACTGCCTTCATTATCCCACACCTTGCTTTTAGGTCTTCCTTGGTTGGTTAAGGATACACGAACCTGTCCTGGATTAAGGATCTGGAGACATTCTTCGTTGGGGTCAGTCCTGCCAGACTAAGTGCCTCCTTCCTGTGCAGCCTCACAAAACTTCGCCACCTGCCTCGGGACCAGCGGCTCTGCCTTCAGCCTACTGGGCCTTCGGCGCCATCTTCAACAAGAAGGAGGCAGGGACTCTTCCCCTACACCAGCCATATGATTGCCCGATCGATCTTGTTCCGGGCTTTACTCCACCCCGGGGGCGAATTTATCCTTTGAATCCTCGAGTCCCAAGCCATGACCGAGTATGTTCAGGAAAATTTGGCCAGAGGCTTTATCCGGAAGTCGTCTTTACCCGCTGGAGCAGGTTTCTTCTTTGTCAAGAAGAAAGATGGGTCTCTTCGTCCTTGTATCGACTATCGGGGTCTTAATGAAATTACTATCAAGAACAAGTACCCAGTTCCTCTCATCCCTGAGTTATTCGATCGGCTGCGAGGGCCGCAGATCTTTACCAAACTAGATCTCCATGGAGCCTACAATCTCATCCGTATTCGCTCCGGAGATGAATGGAAGACCGCTTTCAACACCAGGGATGGGTACTACGAATATCTGGTCATGCCCTTCGGTTTGTGCAACGCGCCCGCAGTTTTCCAGGAATTTGTAAATGACATTTTCCGAGACCTTCTGTACTCCTGTGTGGTAGTATATCTGGACGATAGTCTTGTCTTCTCTCCTGACCTGTCCACCCACAGAAGAAATGTCCGTCAAGTACTGTTGCGCCTGAGGGAGAATCGCCTGTATGCTAAGCTGGAGAAATGCGCCTTTGAACAGTCCTCCCTTCCGTTCTTAGGCTACATCATCTCCGACTCAGGCTTACGCATGGACCCAGAGAAAGTATCTGCCGTGCTCAACTGGCCGCGCCCCCACGGCGTGAAGGCAATTCAGCGATTTCTTGGTTTCGCAAATTACTACCGGCAGTTCATTCCTCATTTTTCTTCTCTGACTAGTCCCATCTCCTCTTTGATCCACAAGGGAGCTAATCCTCACGTCTGGTCACCTGAAGCCGAGAACGCCTTCTTGTCTCTGAAACAGGCCTTCGCCACGGCACCCGTGCTCCATTGCCCAGAGGCTAACAAGCCTTTCATCCTCGAGGTTGATGCTTCGGCAACCGGGGCCGGAGCAGTCCTTTCTCAGAAATCCCCCTCTGGTTGGCTTGTTACGTGCGGTTTCTTTTCCAAGACTTTCTCCACATCGGAACGGAATTATTCCATTGGAGACAAGGAGCTGCTTGCCATTAAGTTAGCCCTGGAGGAATGGAGGTATTTATTGGAGGGAGCCGTACATCCGTTTACAATCTACACAGACCATAAGAACCTAGCTTACATTCGATCGGCACAGAGACTCAACCCTCGTCAGGCCAGGTGGTCCCTGTTCTTCGGCCTATTCGATTTTGACCTGCACTTCCGTCCTGGCAACAAGAACCTCAAGGCTGACGCTTTGTCCAGGTCTTTCTTGTCCAGTGATATTGAGGAAGAGCCCACGCACATCTTGGACCCATCCAGGCTCATCACGGTGGCACCTGTCTCGTTAGTTTCGCCACCTCCTGGTAAAACTTTTGTGCCAGAGAAGGGCCGGAGACGTGTCTTACGCTGGGGGCATGCTTCCAAACTTGCAGGTCATGTCAGCCTTAAGAAGACGCTTGTCCTTGTGTCCCGCTACTACTGGTGGTCTACTCTTCTCCAGGATGTCCGAAGTTTTGTTGCCTCCTGTCCGTCCTGTGCCAAAAACAAGGTGCCCAGGCAGCTGCCCTCCGGTCTTCTACACCCGCTTCCAGTTCCTTCGGCTCCTTGGCAACACGTTGTCATGGATTTTATTACCGATCTACCCAAGTCTGCAGACTGCACCGTCATACTTGTGGTGGTAGACAGATTCTCCAAGATGGCACACTTCATCTCTCTCACTGGGTCACCTTCAGCGCCTGACTTTGCGAAAGTTTTCATTCATCACATCTTCCGTCTCCATGGACTGCCCCAGCATATTGTTTCGGAAAGAGGAGTCCAATTCACCTCTCGATTTTGGAGAGCCCTATGCCGGTCTATGGACGTCACACTTGACTTCACCTTATCATACCACCCACAGTCCAATGGTCAAGCAGAGCGGACTAACCAGAATTTGGTGAACTATCTCCGGCACTTTCTAATGCCCACCAGAATGACTGGTCTGACTTACTCCCGTGGGCTGAATTTGCCTTTAACAATCACATCAGCGAATCTTCTGCCAAGTCACCTTTTTTTGGATCTGGCAGCAGACCAAGGCCGCTCTCGAGTTAGCACGTGACAGGGTGAAAAGACACGCAGACAAGAGGCGCTTGGATTCCCCACTATATCACCCGGGTGATAAGGTTTGGCTATCCTCCAAGTTCATTCATCTAAAGATCCCTTCGCATAAACTGGGACCCCGGTTGGCTTGTATCAACGATGTCTCCTACAAACTGCGGCTTCCCGCCTCACTCCGCATCCCTAATTCCTTTCATGTGTCCCTTCTAAAACCTGTCATCCTCAATCGGTTCCATGCCTCTGCTACCCAGTCACCTCCACCTGTCTCCGCTGATGATGTCTTTGAGGTTAAAGACATTTTGGCTATGAAAAAGCAAGGAGGGAGGACCTTTTTCTTGGTTGATTGGAAGGGCTTTGGTCCCGAGGAGAGGTCCTGGGAGCCTCGGGAGAATATCCAGGTTCCTCAAATTTTGGCTAAGTTTCTTTCCAGTCTGCGGATGGGGGCACGTAGGGAAGGGGGTACTGTCACGCCACTGCCGCGTCCCTCCCGCTTGCTGCTGCAGTCCCCGCCAGCTTCCACACCGCTGCTGCAGCCCTCCCGGTGACGGTCTGCTTCCACGCCGCAGTCTCGGCCGCCTTGTTCCTCACTGCGGCTCTGCGCCCCCAGCACACTTACACAGCACACGCTCCTGCCCTGTCTTCTGCGCTCCGACGGGAGCGCACCCCTGCCCGGCTTCTTGCTCTTCATCGGGCGCGCGCTCACACTGTGTTCAGGAGCACGCGCACCCTCCATTCCCCCTGAAGGCACGCGCTCTCCTCACTCTGCTCTGGGAGGGGTCATGACCCGGAAGTCCCTGACACGTTCCCTATATCAGGCCGCCTCTTCCTCCTGGCGGTGCCTGATTATCACTTGTGCCCTGCTAGTGATTCTGGCCCCACTTCCCACTGTGTGTACCCCTGCTTTCAGCCTGCCTATATCTCATCCGTCATCTCCGCTGTTCTCTCTCCTAGGATCTGGTAGTCCGGGGTTCCGTTCCGTCCTGTTCTGGTCTCCCAGCTGTGTCCTCCAGTCCGTGCCTGGTCACTGCCATCTTGCCCGAGTTCCTGTCCTGTCCGCCAACCGTGTTCCTGTCCTAGGGAGATCCTCCGCCAGCCTCTCCGGCGTCCCGTCGTGTCTTCTGTGTCCTTTCCCTGGGTACCAGCTGCCGTGGTGATAGTTACCCATGGGTCTGCCCCTAACACTCCCTGTATAGGGGGTGGTCCACCTGGCCAGCTCGCCCGTGGGAGGTTCGTTGCCACGGTCCAGCGGGTCCACTCCAGGAGTACTTCTAAAGTCTCACAGTTGGGTCCAGCTATCGAACTTATTGCAGTTAAATTGTGTTATTGTAAACAACATAAATCTTGTAAATTTTGCAAATAAACGTAATTTGCTATACAATAATAATAATAATCTTTATTTATATAGCACCAACATATTCCGCAGGACTTTACAGTTTAACAGTTTCAAAACACAAGTCATAAGTAACAACGTTAACAATACAATAATTAAAGCAAAATAAGATGACCCTGCATGTGAGAGCTTACAATCTACAATGAGGTGGGGGAGATACAAAGTACAGGTGTGTATTTACAATGGTGTATTTACAATGATGGTCCAGCAATCTTGAGAGAGTGAGGGTTGGATGGAGATAGTGAATGGGCTACATATGCACACTTATACATAGAATGACTTTGATTAGTGAACGTGACAGGCTGCTCTGAGCAAAGGTGTTTTGAGGGAGTGCCTGAAACTATGCAAATTGTGGATAGTCCTAATTTCTTGGGGTAGAGCATTCCAGAGGATTGGTGCAGCGCGGGAGAAGTCTTGGAGTCGGTAGTGGGAGGTACAGATTAGTGCAGAGGTTAGTCGAAAGTCATTTGCAGAACGCAGCGGTCGGTTAGGCCGATAGACAGAAATGAAGGAGGAGATGTAAGGGGGTGCTGCACTGTGGAGAGCTTTGTGGGTGAGAACAAGTACTTTGAATTGGATCCTATAATGAATGGGCAGCCAATGTAAGGACTGGCGAAGAGCGGATGTGTCCGAGTACCGATTAGCCAGATAGATGACCCTGGCTGCTGCATTAGGTATGAACTGGAGAAGGGATAGTCGAGTAACGGGGAGGCCAATTAATAGAGCGTTGCAGTAATCCAGGCGGGAGTAGATCAATGCTACACTGTGGGGTTTTTTTGTGTCCATGGTGAGAAAAGGGTGGATTCTAGAGATGTTCTTTAGGTGTAAGCGGCAAGAGCGGGCAAGAGATTGTATATGAGATGTGAAGGAGAGATTGGTGTCAAACATAACACCCAGACAGCGCGCCTGCTGCCGGCGTGTTATTGTGGTGCCACCCTTACGGAGAGGGAAATGTCACATTTAGAAAGGTTAGTAGATGGCGGGAGCAGAAGAAGTTCAGTTTTGGAGAGGTTGAGTTTCAGATAGAGAGTGGATAAGATGTTGGAGACTGCAGACAGACAGACAGTCACTGGCATTCTGTAGTACAGTGGGTGTAAGGTCAGGAGATGATGTATATAGTTGTGTGTCATCAGCATAAAAATGGTACTGAAAGCCAAATCTGCTGATGGTCTGTCCAATTGGGGCCTTGTAGAGAGAGAAGAGAAGGGAGCCAAGGACTGAGCCCTGAGGTACCCCGACAGCGAGAGGAAGAGGAGATGACGTGGAGCCAGAGAACAAAACACTGAAGAAGCGGTCAGAAAGATAGGAAGAGAACCAGGAGAGAGCAGTGTCCTTAACACCTAGTGACTGGAGCCTAGAGAGTAGAAGATGGTGGTCAACATTGTTGAAAGCTGCAGATAGATCAAGAAGAATGAGCAGAGAGTGGTCACCGTTACGTTTTGCTGTCAGAAGGTCACTGGTCACTTTGATGAGTGCAGTTTGAGTTGAATGTAGGGGGCGGAAGCCGGACTGTGAAGGGTCTAGAAGGGAGTGAATGGAGAGGTAACGGGTACGGCGGGAGTAACTTAGGTGCTCCAAAAGTTTAGAAATGAAGGGGAGATTGGAGACTGGTCTGTAGTTGTTTGTGCGGGTCGAGAGGGGGTTTCTTTAGTAATGGAGTAACAATGGCATGTTTGAAGGAGGATGGGAAAATGTCCGAGGCGAGGGAGAGATTAAAGATTGCAGTTAGGTGAGTTGTGACAACTGGAGAGAGACTGGAGGAGATGTGAGGGAATGGGGTTGGTAGTGCATGTAGTAGGATGAGAGGAAGAGAGGAGTCTGGAGTCTTCTGTGATGGGTTCACATGTGAAAAGTGAGCCAGGGGAGATGCAGGAAGGGATGGGAGTCACAGAACTTGGTGGTTGGGAGCAGATTTCCTGACAGATATTATCTATTTTTTCTGTAAAGTGGGAGGCCAGGTCATCAGCACAAATGTCTGTGATAGGGGCTTGTGCTTTTGGCCTGAGGAGGGAGTGAAAAGTGTCAAAAAGTTTTTTGGGGTTGTTGGCTAGTGAGGAGATCAGGGTGGCGAAGGTTGAGTAAAGGTTGAATAATAATTTTGATTGCTACTGTAAGCTATTCTCATGCTTGGAGAAATCGCATTACAAATTTTGTAGTGTTTTTACTCTTATTACCTCTTTGAAAAAACAACTAAAGCCAAATATTTATTAAAAGGACCATATCTCTGGAACGGTGTGGCGGTTTAAAAAAGCCCCAGAACAAACAAAAATAACATACGAAGGGGAGCTATGGAAAAAAATAAAAGCAGAAATTTCCCACTTCTAACTTGTTGACAAGATACTGTATCTTAAGCCACAAACATAAAGACTAGTGCAAACAAAAAGGGGTTGTTGCTTGATGACTAGAGTCGCATCTGATCTAGCAGCCATGTACAACTACCTCCCCTTTAGTCTCCATGTTTTTATACAGATCTATAGCCTATCTGGATAAACCAGTGTTGAGTAGATCTCCTGACTTGTAGAAGGCTGCTCAATGTTTTATCTGTCCGTTGGGATAATGATAAATCGGTCACAGTACACTGCCAGTGCACAACAAGCACTATACGCTCAATGATCCATTTTCAATACATCATCCACTCAATTAAGTGTGTTTGATAGTTTACAACCTTCACTTCAATGGGCAGTAAATTCTTTTGGAGATCTGTAAATCAGCCACTGTTCATGGAAAATGGAGAAGCTGATTTAAAACAACATCTCCATAAGTGATGACATTTGAAACCATTGATCCACTTACCCATCGTTCAATAGCTAGTACAGTGGTCTATGCATGCATATGATGTACTAAACACCCTATTTAATGGGTGAATACAAAAAGGGTGGGGGAAAAAGAGGCGCAATAGTGCCCTATCACTAGTGACACTACTATGTGAGTGGTGTAATGCAGTTCCACTCACCTATTCCGGTTGTGTGACCCACAACTGGCTTGAAGACATAACACAGTATCAGCTGCTGCAGGACCTCCACCGACCACTCCAAAGTGGAAAAACTGCCAGAGAATATGGGAAGCAAGATGTGCCACAGTCCGCGCTGCTGAATCCACAAAATCACCTGGGATGCAAGATGTAGTAACAAAGTACTGCTTTATTCCTTCCTACGCGTTTCGGCGCCCTTCCTGGCACCTTCCTCAGGGATATACTTGAGGAAGGTGCCAGGAAGGGCGCCGAAACGCGTAGGAAGGAATAAAGCAGTACTTTGTTACTACATCTTGCATCCCAGGTGATTTTGTGGATTCAGCAGCGCGGACTGTGGCACATCTTGCTTCCCATATTCTCTGGTATTTAATGGGTGAGTCTGTATGGAAATGAGAAAACAAATGCTCATATATTCAGAAGGATATTCTCCTTCTTCCAAGAGTATTGAAAGACACCAAACTATTTAACATGGAATTTTCTTTTGTTTGTCAGTAAATTATAAGTGGAGTGAAGAACAACTAAATTCAGCCATTGTTTTTGGTTTCATCTTTACCACATTCCGTAAGGGGTTAAAAATGAGCCAACGACATGATACTGCAGGTCAGTGTGATTTTAAAGAATTCTGTAAAAAAATAATAAAATAAATAATGTTTTTGTGTTGCTATTTTGCAAAACATAATGCTTATTTATTTTCCACTGATGCTTGACAGGCTGTAGGTTTTTATTGATACTATTTTGGGTATATGTGACTTTTTTTCTTTAAGCAATTACTGTTTATGTTACATAATTTTTGTTTTTGATATATTGTACTTTTACGTACATGGTAATACAAACTATGCTTTTTTATGCTTTTTATTTTTTGGAACGGGAAAAGGGGGACAATTTAACAGTTTTTTAATTTATTTTAATATTTTTTTTTACTTTTTTTACTTGAATGTGCAATTGTTTGCGCAATATACTGCAATACTTTAATAGTTGTTATAATTATGAAATGAATTGCAGTATTTGAAATATTAACGGGATACCAGAAAGGTAAGAATGGTGGCCTTCAGTAGACCACCTTCTGCTAAAGTAACCCATTAACTTCGATGTTGGGGGAAGACTAGCACTGTAACACACGCTTTTCCCACGACTGGACCACTTAAATGCCACTTTCAGAGACTGACAGAAACATCTAAGTGGTTAAACAGCAGTTTAAGGAGCTAGTTGTGAGGGACAGGTGCTGGCAGTGGAACCAGCTCTATACACGAGCATCTGATACGTGATGTACATGTACATAAGCAGGTTGGGAATGTGGGAAAGTGTTATTAAAGGGGATATCTGGGACTTAAAAAAAAAAGTATGTAGTTGCTAACAGAGGCAATTACCTGTCTGTTGTGCATGTTGCGGGTCATTAACCGCCCCTGCCAGAGATTCAGCTACTCCCTTTCAACAGAGCAGCAGTTTATCTTCCTGTTGACAGGGCGGGACTACTGGTGTCATGCTAATTGACAGCCGGCTTCCTCCAGATAGACAGAGCAGAGACTGAAAACAGCAGTAGCCCCCATAAGTAACCCCATTTTACAAACTACACACCTTAATTAAATTATCTAAGGGTACAGTGAACATATTGACACAATGTGGGTTTCACAAAATTTTTTAGCATTGAGTGGTGAAGAAAATAAATTTTTATCACTGTAATATTGTTTTAGACCCAGATTTTACATTTTCAGAAGGGGAAATAGGTAAAAATGACCAAATATATTTTCTACACAATCTCTTGTGAATGTGACAATACTCCATATGTGGCTATACAGTACTGTTTGGCCACATGGTGAGACTTGGGAGGGTCAGAGCGCTATTTGACTCTTGGAGAACAAATTTTCATAGAATAGTTTGCGGGCTCCATATACAGAGCCCCTAAGTGCCAGAAGAGCAAAATCCCCCCTCAAGAGATCCCAATTTGCAAATTGCACCACTCAGGGAATTTACAGGTGTAGTGATGATTTTGCTACTGTGGTGTAGTGACTACTGTGTCCACTAGGGGGCACTGTGTGGGTGTCCCAGGACAGGCGTATAAGCATTTCCAGTGTCCTGATAGGTGTAGGATGCTGAATGATTGTAATGTATCTCAAGGTGGGTGGCCTTGAGATGAAGACTTGTGTATGTGTTGATCAGCAGTGATACTGCTGAGGTTTTGTGCCAATGGGTTAGGGAGCGCTACCTACAAATCCACCCAGGGGTGTGGCTAGAACGCCATAGTAAAGAATGTATGAATGCTTGTAGGACCTGTGATGAGGTCATAGCCATGTGACCCGGTGGGCGTGGCTACAGACCATATAAGATGGCCAGGGTAGGTCACATGAGTGAATGCTGGGACCCGGTTGGTCCGTTGTGGAAGGTCTCGCTGGAAGATGGGTCTGCCTTCCTGTACACATGAGACGTGTGTGTGAGAGTTCCCTGGAGGGAATGAATGTCTGCACTGAGAAGCAGCCATGAGGTAAACCCAGACAGGAGATATAACTCTGAGTCTAGGGAGCCTGTGTACTGGACATTGCACAACCTGTGTGAACACAGGATAAGCAGAGTGAAGCTCGGTCATGGACGCTATGCTGTTGTTATGAACTGTCTATTGCTTTGAGGGTTTATGATGCCTAATAAACCGCATGGACTGTTGGAGTTATGTTAAGAAACCTGTGCCGGATGTGATTTATTGGCTGCCAAGCGAGTATCTCCTACCCGAATGACAGCGCTACCTTACACTACCAATGGATGTTGTTAAGTGAAAATGCAAATATGCCATTGTAGTGGCCAGTACATTTTAGTGCCCAGTGCATTGTGCCCAGCTTGTACTTCTGGGGATATGCACCCTGTAAATTATATAGGCTCCCTTCGCTACTATAATGCCAAATATGTGGATGCTACCTGCGGTTTAGGTACACTGTGGGGCTCAGGAGAAGAGGGCATTTGGATTTGGGAGTGCAGATTTTGCTGAATTTTGTTGGGTGGGAGTCACGTCACCTTTCCAGAGCCTTTGTGCTTCCAGTAATGTGGAAACACCCCAAATTATTGTTAACAGATGACAAATATGAGTGAGGATTTGCTTTTGTGGGTTGAATAGCAGCTTTTATTGGTGACATTTTGATGTATAGAACATTTAACCTGCGCTCCACGCTGAGCCCTTATATCGGAGTTTCCATCTGAATCTACACAATACGTCAGTTGGATAAAACCCCCAAGGGATCTATTCACTAATGAGGCAGCAGAGTTACTTTGGACTTTCTGTGGTTTCTATTCGGTGGTATCAGGCTTTTAAGAGGTGTACAAAAACTGTGGTGGACTGTGCTTTTATGCACACCTAAAAAGAAGGGCAATCATGGCATGTGGAGGGTTAATCAGCCAGCGGTGGTGTGTGCACTGGCCCTGGCTGATACTGCAGGAGCTGGGCTGCATATTTCAGCACCTCCTGCACAATCATGCTGTGATAGGTCAGACAGATTGAGTCAATCAGAGAGAGGGGACCAATGAAATGGGTCCGTGCATCTCTGCCTGTGCCGCTCAGCTTTCACACAGTGACAGTTTAAAGTCATGATGAACATAGCACATCATGATGCGGGAACTGACACAAGCTCATGACATGCTATGTGCGTCACTCGTTTTTAAGGAGTGAGGGTGTGTGCACACGTAAGCATTTTTTTCGCGTTTTTTAAGCATTTTTACTGGCAAAAATGCTTAAAAACGCTAACAAGAAGCATCCCATTCATTTTAATGAATTTTGCACTTTTTGTGCATATTGATGCGTTTTTTTCCACAGAAAAAAACGCATCACGGTAAAAAACGCAGCATGCTCGGTAATTTTGCAGAAAAATCCGCATTTCTAACTATTTTCTATGAGACTGGGGACGCTCTGGAAAAAAACGCATAAAAAGCGTGCAAAAATCACGCAAAAAAAACGCGTGGAAAAAAGCACGAAAAAAAAATGCGCGTTTTCTGGGAAGGAGTCCGGTTTTCAGTCAGGAATTTTCTGCATACATGGGTACATAGCCTTAAAGCAAGTAGAGATCTTGAAAAAAAACCTCTTAGGAATTGCTACATTAAATATTCCCATTCACTGATTGACTTATACCGTAATACTGATTTAAATGGTTACTGGAAACAGCCTAGAGAAATTTGCTTCTGTATGCATAATTTGCTGTCATGCCCATAACTCACATAAAATAATATTTAATGATAATTAATTAAAGTGATGAAACCACAGACAAGTATTTACTCGCAACTAAACAAACTGAGCAAACTGCCAAAGTGAAAGAAAAAGTACACAAATTAATTACAAAACTAACCGTCAGTGTCAACATACAACATCCTGCCTGCGTACACAATTAGGAGTCTGTTTGATCTCTTTCAAATAAATGAGTCAGCACAAGTTAAAAACACATGTGCATATGATGTTAAGAAACTGTCACTTTTTCTTTTTATTTCATGATTGGATTTTAAAGGATAGAAAAGTATAAATAAACATGAAACCTTTTAGTTTTTTTTCCAAAACTCAAAATGTTCTAAGATACACATCCTCCTCTTTGAAACTCTAATTACCTCGCTTCTATGAATTTTCCCCAAAAATTGTTTCGCTGAGTATAAATTCATGGAAATTTATACTCTGAATTGCTCTGAATATACAGCTCTGGCAAAAATTAAGAGACCACTTTCAAATGTTCAGTTTGTCTGATTTTTATCTTTATAGGTATATTTTAGAGTAAAAATGTAAGTTGTTCTTTTAGTCTATAAACTTCTGACAACATGTCTCTGAATTTTCAAGCAATAAATTTTGTATTTTTTTTCTGACAAAGAAAAATGGTCAAAATAAAAAAAAATGCAGTGCTTTCAGTCCTCAAATAATGCAAATAAAACACGTTCATAATCATTTAGAAACAACAATACTAATGTTTAAACTCAGGAAGAGTTCAGAAGTCAATATTTTGTGGAATAACCATGATTTTTAAAAACAGCTTTCCGGCATCTTGGCATGCTTTCCACCAGTCTTTCACACTGCTTCTGGCGCAAAAATTTAAGCAGTTCTTCTTTGTTTGATGGCTTGTGACTATCCATCATCATCCTCATGATTACATTCCAGAGGTTTTCAATGGGGTTCAGGTCTGGAGAATGGGCTGCCCATGACAGGATTTTGATGTGGTGGTCTCTTATTTTTTGCCAGAGCTGTATGTGTGGGAGAGAAAAGAGACAGAGAACTCCGCTGACCATAAGAGCATGTACAATACAGAAGAGGGAGACTTACCCAATGATTCTGGAGATGGCTAACAACTCTGCCGTACAAACAGTCCTCCACTTGGAACTGCTGATCTATGATGAAGCAAGTACTGATCACCAATATTCAAGGTATGATAATCCATAACATAACACAATACCCATACAAATGACCAAGGCACAAAAACTGATATCTATTGTGAGAATCATGTGGGAATAGTGGATGAGGGCAGGTATATCTCGCCCAGATTCCTTTCCTATGTGGCCTAGTCTGGTCAGTATCGCACCTGCTTGCTAATGAATAATGGGAGGTGGATATAAAAGGATGCCAGGTGGTTGTGTGAGGGTCTCAGCCTGGGAACACAGAGAGCCTGTCTGTGTGAGAGACACACATGAGTGAAAGCCGTGCCCACTGCAAATGTGGTTTGGCTGGACAGGAGAAGCCCGCCAGTTGGTAGTTAGGTTGTCCATTGTTTAGTTAGTGCCGGACAGGCAAGGATTTGTTTTATGTTTTATTTCCTTTTGCATTGCTTTCACCATTAATAAACCTGACCCAGGGTAAGTTACACCCGAATCCCAGCTCTGCGCCTGAGTTTCATGCTGAACGCACGTGACCTTTGACCCCAGCAAAGCCGATCCCGGAGTGTTTTATCACATTGTGGTGGAGAATGCGGGCATCACGTTGCAAGCATGAGCATGGAGGACGTGGTGAAAGCGCTGGTACAGTCCACCGCCGTCCAGCAAGAAGCTAATCGGGTGATGATGGCCCAGCTGAAGGAGTTGGTGGACATGACAGTTACCGATCGTTCGCTTCTCCAGCAGGTGGCGCAGCGCTTGGCAAGCTTACCTGAGCTTAACCTGGAAGCCGAGTCGAGAGTGATTCACGTGAGTCGGTACTGGCAGAAAATGACGACCGAAGATGACGTCGAGGCATACCTGACCACGTTTGAACGGACGGCGGTGCGAGAAAAATGGCCGAAGGCACGATGGGCCGGCCTGATTGCCCCGTTTCTTTCCGGTGAGGCCCAAAAGGCTTATTATGACTTAGAGCCTGAAGCCGCGCAGGACTTTGACAAATTGAAAGCTGAGATCTTGGCCCGGCTGGGAGTGACGACCGCTGTCCGTGCACAGAGAGTGCATCAATGGACTTATCAGCCGGATAAACCACCGCGGTCACAGATGTTCGACCTGATCCACGTGACGAAGAAGTGGCTACAACCCGTGGTGCTGACAGCGCCAGAGATAATCCAGAGAGTCGTCATGGACAAGTACCTGAGAGCTCTGCCGCCAGCCCTGAGGAAGTGGGTAAGCCATGGAAATCCTACGACGGCAGATCAACTGGTGGATCTGGTTGAACGGTACTCCATGGCGGAAGGACTCCGAGATGACGCTACCCCACCTCGTTCGTCATCATCTCCACGTGGAACCGGTAAGACTGTTCCAGGGAGTAGGGGAGAAGGAAAAATCCCTAAGACAGTGGGGAGGAAAACGGGACTGCCCGCACTGCGAGGCCGAGAGTAACAAACTATGGTCTAAGCAAGGGGCCCGTTAGGTGTTTCCGCTGCCAAGAGATGGGACATATTGCTGCGAACTGTCCGGTCACTACTGGACCCATGCAGTGCGACCTCACAGACTCTAAAAACCGCATGTCTATGGTTGCACGGGTAGTGAGTGTGAATGCCGGTCAAAAGGATGTGGAAAAACACTTGTGTGATTTAACTGTTGATGGCAAAAAGGTGGTGGCATTGTTAGACTCGGGAAGTGTGGTGACTCTGGTGAAGGCCAGTCTGGTGTCAGCCCCGACTGGACCATCAGACAAATTTTCTGTAACGTGTGTGCATGGAGACACCTGTTCGTACCTCACCACGGTCATATGCATTACTACTTCCTATGGGTCTGTGCAACATAAAGTGGGACTCGTCCCGGCGTTATTGCATGATGTTATCCTGGGCCGGGATTTTCCCCACTTCTGGCAATTGTGGGAGAATCAGTTGATACCCCAGGGTAATAGTGTACATGATTCTTCTCCCAGGGCGCGTGTGGGTCCCGAACCCCTGGAAGAGGTCTCCCCGGAAGACTCTGGGGAAGAGTCTGCGGGAAATGACCTGCAGTTCCCGTTTTCAGTCATGGCGGGTGATACGGAGGAGACCGGGGAAGAGGAGGAGGCCGACAGCCGTCCACCTCCCCGTTTGCCAGATTTGGAAGTTCAGAAAGATGACTTCCAAAGCGAGCAAATAAAGGATCCTACCCTTTCTCAGGCTAGGACAAATGTAAAAGTGATAAATGGGGTACCCGTAGAACCTGGCTCTAGGCTGGCATATCCTTACATGGTTCTGGAGAATGATTTACTCTATCAGATAGAGAAAAAGGGGGAAGATACGGTGCAACTATTAGTCGTGTCAAAACCCTACCGGCGGCAGGTGCTGGACCTGGCCCACGGACATGTGATGGGAGGTCACCTGGGAGTCCAGAAAACCACCGAAAGGATATTACACTGTTTTGTTTGGCCAGGCATGCATCACGATATTCGTGTATATTGTGAGTCTTGTCCTGACTGCCAAGCCTCTGCACCTAAGCCTCGGTTCTGTAGCCCTTTGGTACCCCTACCTATTATTGAAGTCCCGTTTGAGAGGATTGGGATGGATTTAGTTGGGCCCCTTCCACGGTCTGCACGTGGACACCAACATATCCTGGTCATCTTGGATTATGCCACTTGTTACCCGGAGGCCATCCCTTTGCGTAACACGGCCACCAAGACGATTGCCAAGGAACTGGTGCATGTGTTTAGTCGGGTCGGTATACCAAAACAGATACTCACCGACCAGGGGACCCCCTTTATGTCCAGGGTAATGAAGGAGCTCTGCCGATTGTTACAAATCGAACCGTTACGCACATCCGTGTATCACCCTCAAACAGACGGGTTGGTCGAACGGTTCAATAAAACTCTGAAGCAGATGCTGAGAAAGGTGATAGACAAGGATGGGAAGAACTGGGACTATTTACATCCGTATTTGCTTTTTGCCATCAGGGAAGTACCCCAGTCTTCCACGGGATTCTCGCCTTTCGAGTTATTGTACGCCCGACGTCCTCGCGGACTGTTAGACGTTGCAAAAGAAACCTGGGAGGGTCAGGTCACTCCGTTTAAAACAGTGATAGATCACGTCACACAAATGCAGGACCGTATTGCGGCTGTTATGCCTATCGTCAAAGAACACATGATACAGGCTCAAGGAGCCCAAAAAAGAATCTATGATAGGGGCGCCAAGATCCGTACGTTTGCACCCGGAGATAGGGTGTTGATCCTGGTCCCCACGGTGGACAGTAAGTTCCTGGCAAAGTGGCAGGGCCCCTTTGAGATCAAGGAAAGAGTTGGTGAAGTAAACTACAAAGTACACTCACTGGCCACTTTATTAGGTACACCATGCTAGTAACGGGTTGGACCCCCTTTTGCCTTCAGAACTGCCTCAATTCTTCGTGGCAGAGATTCAACAAGGTGCTGGAAGCATTCCTCAGAGATTTTGGACCATATTGACATGATGGCATCACACAGTTGGCGCAGATTTGTCGGCTGCACATCCCTGATGCGAATCTCCCGTTCCACCACATCCCAAAGATGCTCTATTGGATTGAGATCTGGTGACTGAGGAGGCCATTTGAGTACAGTGAACTCATTGTCATGTTCAAGAAACCAATCTGAGATGATTCGAGCTTTATGACATGGCGCATTATCCTGCTGCAAGTAGCCATCAGATGTTGGGTACATTGTGGTCATAAAGGGATGGACATGGTCAGCAACAATACTCAGGTAGGCTGTGGCGTTGCAACGATGCTCAATTGGTACCAAGGGGCCCAAAGAGTGCCAAGAAAAAATTCCCCACACCATGACACCACCACCACCAGCCTGAACCGTTGATACAAGGCTGGATGGATCCATGCTTTCATGTTGTTTACGCCAAATTCTGACCCTACCATCCGAATGTCGCAGCAGAAATCGAGACTCATCAGACCAGGCAACGTTTTTCCAATCTTCTACTGTCCAATTTCGATGAGCTTGTGCAAATTGTAGCCTCAGTTTCCTGTTCTTAGCTGAGAGGAGTGGTACCCAGTGTGGTCTTCTGCTGCTGTAGCCCATCTGCCTCAAAGTTCGACGCACTGTGCGTTCAGAGATGCTCTTCTGCCTACCTTGGTTGTAACGGGTGGCAATTTGAGTCACTGTTGCCTTTCTATCAGCTCGAACCAGTATGCCCATTCTCCTCTGACCTCTGGCATCAACAAGGCATTTCCGGCCACAGAACTGCCACTCACTGGATTTTTTTTCTTTTTCGGACCATTCTCTGTAAACCCTAGAGATGGTTGTGCGTGAAAATCCCAGTAGATCAGCAGTTTCTGAAATACTCAGACCAGCCCTTCTGGCACCAACAATCATGCCACGTTCAAAGGCACTCAAATCACCTTTCTTCCCCATACTGATGCTCGGTTTGAACTGCAGGAGATTGTCTTGACCATGTCTACATGCCTAAATGCACTGAGTTGCCGCCATGTGATTGGCTGATTAGAAATTAAGTCTTAACACACAGTTGGACAGGTGTACCTAATAAAGTGGCCAGTGAGTGTATACCAGGCAGGTAAACGGAAACCTGAACAGATTTATCATGTAAATCTGATAAAGCCCTGGAAGGATCGGTCTGCCTTGTCAGCGGAGCTGGCCCGTCCTGTCTGCTCGCATACCGTACCGGAGGTACGGGTTGCAGAGACTCTCTCGGAGCGGCAAAAGACTGAGGTCAGGCAGTTTCTACTTCACAACCAAAAGTTTTTCTCAGAAACACCCGGGCAGACTATGCTAATGAAACATGACATCGTAACGGAACCTGGTGTCACAGTTCACGTAAAGCCCTACCGAATCCCGGAAGCGCGCCGTGAAGCCGTTTCCCAAGAAGTGAAGGCAATGTTAGAGTTAGGAGTCATTGAGGAATCGCACAGTGCGTGGTCCAGCCCGATTGTGCTAATTCCTAAACTGGACGGCACCATCCGGTTCTGCAATGACTTCAGGAAACTGAATGCGGTCTCAAAATTTGATGCCTATCCTATGCCCCGGGTCGTCGAGTTAATAGATCGGTTAGGAAAAGCCCGGTATATTACGACCCTAGATCTAACAAAGGGGTATTGGCAGATCCCTCTGGCTGAGGCTGCCAGAGAAAAGACGGCATTTGCTACGCCGGAAGGTTTATTTCAGTATGTGTATATGCCGTTTGGACTGCACGGGGCACCGGCGACCTTCCAGAGACTGATGGATCGAGTCCTGAGGCCACATAGGCGGTACGCTTCGGCCTATTTGGATGACATTGTCATTTACAGCTTGGACTGGGAGACTCATCTCCAGAAAGTACAAGCTGTGATTGACGACCTGTGGGAGGCAGGTCTAACTGCGAACCCCAAGAAATGTCACATCGGGCTAGAAGAAGCCCGGCATTTGGGGTATGTAATTGGGAGGGGTGTTGTTAAACCCCAGGTTGATAAGATTCAGGCGGTTCAGGACTGGCCACAACCTGTCAACAAGAAGCAGGTGCAAGCCTTCCTGGGGATCGCCGGCTATTATCGCCGGTTCATACCCAATTTTGCAGCCATCGCTACCCCCCTGACGGATCTTAAAAAGGGAAAGACTCCGTCATGATTAAATGGAGTTTAGTGGCTGAAGAAGCCTTCCATAGCCTAAAACGGGCACTTTGCTCTCAGCCCGTACTGGTGACTCCGGACTTCCGCAGCGAGTTTGTGGTACAAACGGATGCCTCTGATACCGGTATCGGGGCCGTACTCTCACAAGTGAGGGACGGAGTGGAACACCCAGTCCTCTATCTCAGCAGGAAGCTGAATAAACACGAGCAAAGGTATGCAGTCGAAGAAAAAGAGTGCCTTGCCATTAAGTGGGCTCTAGAGGCCCTCAAATATTACCTGGTGGGCCGAAAGTTCAGGCTGATCACTGACCATGCCCCTCTCAAGTGGATGCACTTGAACAAGGAACGGAATAGCCGGGTGACCCGGTGGTTCCTTGCCCTGCAGGCCTACACTTTTACGGTGGAGCACCGCCCAGGGGTACAGGTGGGAAATGCAGATGCCCTGTCCCGAGTGCACTGTTTGGCGGGTGTCATTGCTCGACCGGAGTGGTCTGAGCAGAGGGGGGGATATGTGAGAATCATGTGGGAATAGTGGATGAGGGCAGGTATATCTCGCCCAGATTCCTTTCCTATGTGGCCTAGTCTGGTCAGTATCGCACCTGCTTGCTAATGAATAATGGGAGGTGGATATAAAAGGATGCCAGGTGGTTGTGTGAGGGTCTCAGCCTGGGAACACAGAGAGCCTGTCTGTGTGAGAGACACACGTGAGTGAAAGCAGTGCCCACTGCAACTGTGGTTTGGCTGGACGGGAGAAGCCCGCCAGTTGGTAGTTAGGTTGTCCATTGTTTAGTTAGTGCCGGACAGGCAAGGATTTGTTTTATGTTTTATTTCCTTTTGCATTGCTTTCACCATTAATAAACCTGACCCAGGGTCAGTTACACCCGAATCCCAGCTCTGCGCCTGAGTTTCATGCTGAACGCACGTGACCTTTGACCCCAGCAAAGCCGATCCCGGAGTGTTTTATCACACTATATATATAATTGCCTTAAATTGTCTGTCATCCACTTCCGTCTGGATGTCCCTGAATCCCACAATCCACTGTGCCGCACCGGAAGTATGCCAACCACCACTTTAGAATCATAGAATAGAATCATAGAATCGTAGAGTTGGAAGGGACCTCCTGGGCCATCTGGTCCAACCCCCAGCTCAAAGCAGGATTTGTTAAATCATCCCAGACAGATATCTGTCCAGCCTCTGTTTGAAGACTTCTATTGAAGGAGATCTCACCACCTCTCGTGGCAGCCTGTTCCACTCATTGATAACTCTAACTGTCAAAATGTTTTTCTGTGTCTCCTCCCATTCAGTTTCATCCCATTGCTTCTAGTCTTTCCTTGTGCAAATGAGAATAAAGATGATCCTTCTGCAATGTGACAGCCCTTGAGATATTTGTAGACAGTTATTAAGTCTCCTCTCAGTCTTCTCTTTTGCAGACTAAACATTGCCAAATTCTGCAACCTTTCCTCATAAGACAGGGTTTGCAGACCGGTCACCATTCTGGTCGCTCTTTTCTGAACTTGCTCCAGTTTGTTGATGTCTTTTTTAAAATGTGGCTCCCAAAACTGGACACAGTATTCCAGATGAGGTCTGACCAAAGAGGAGTAGAGAGCAATAATGACTTCACGTGATCTAGACTGTATGCTTCTGTTAATACATCCTAGAATTGCATTTGCCTTTTTTGCTGCTGCATCACACTGTTGACTCATATTCAGTCTGTGATCTATTAGTATACCCAAGTCTTTTTCACATGTGCTGTTGCTTAGCCCTATTCCTCCCATTCTGTATATGCTTTTTTTCATTTTTATTGCCCAGATGTAGTACTTTTGCATTTTTCCCTGTTAAAAACCATTCTGTTAGTTGCTGCCCACTGCTTCAGTTTATTTATATCTTTTTGAATTTTCTCTCTCTCTTCTCTAGTATTAGCTATCCCTCCTAGCTTTGTGTCATCTGCAAATTTAATCAGTTTACCCTCAATTCCTTCATCTAAATCGTTAATAAAGATGTTGAACAATACAGGGCCCAGGACAGAGCCCTGTGGTACCCCACTTGAGACATTCTTCCAACTGGATGTGCAGCCATTTACAACCACTCTTTGGGTCCAATCACTAAACCAGTTATGAATCCACCTAACAGTTGTCTTGTCCATTCCATACTTAGTCATTTTTTCAATAAGGATTGTGTGAGATACTTTGTCAAATGCTTTGCTGAAGTCAAGATATACTATATCTACAGCATTTCCCTGATCCACCCAATCAGTGATTCTGTCATAGAAGGAAATTAAGTTAGTCTGACATGACTTATTAGTTACAAACCCATGCTGACTCTGTATAATCACTTCATTCTTATCCAGGTACTGACATACATGTTGTTTAATAATTTGCTCAAAGATCTTTCCTGGTATAGAAGTCAGACTCACCGGCCTATAGTTACCTGGGTCCACCTTCTTCCCCTTTTTGAAGATAGGAACAACATTTGCTCTTCTCCAGTCTTCTGGGACTTCTCCTGTTCTCCACGAATTTTCAAAGATTATGGAGAGGGGTTCAAAAATTTCTTCTGCTATCTCCTTCAGTACTCTGGGGTGTAATTCATCTGGACCTGGAGACTTGAATTCATTTAGGTTAGCTAAGTGTTTCCTCACTATCTTTCTGTTTATAGATATCCTGGATTCTTCTATTCCCTTAATAGGACAGTGAAGATTAGTTGATGTTACATTTCCTTTCTGAGAGAAAACAGATGCAAAATAGGAATTTAAAAGTTCAGCCTTCTCAACATCCTGTCTTACCATTTCATCATTTTCATCCTGTAGAAATCCTATAGCATCTTTGACTTTTCTTTTACTTTTGACATATCCCCAAAATCTTTTATTATTGCTTTTGAAGTCTCTTGCAAGCCTCAATTCATTGTCAGCTTTAGATAATCTGATTCGTGCCCTGCAGGTTCTGCAGACAGCATTATATTCTTCTTTAGATATGCCTCCCTCTTTCCATTTTATAAACATTTCTTTCTTCCTTTTTAGCATGTGCTTAAGTTCTGTGTTCATCCATCCTGGTTTCCTTAAATGCTTCCTATTCTTCCCTCTTTTTGGAATTGTTAACGATTGTGCTTTGAGAATTTCATTTTTCAAGATTTTCCATCCTTCCTGGACATTTTTGTCCTTAAGGATATCCAGCCATTGGATCCCTCCAATTCTCTTTCTGAATCCCTTAAAATCTGCCTTTCTGAAATCTAACCTTGACGTCTGAGTCTTCACAGGTCTTCCTCCTCTAGTTATCCAAAATTCTAAAATAGCATGGTCGCTACCTCCTAGGGTCCCAGCCACTTTTACCTCCTCCACCATTTCCTCCCTGTTTATAAGGATTAGATCCAAGGTAGCAGTTCCCCTTGATTTCTCCCCTACCTTTTGGAAGATAAAGTTGTCAGCAAGAGAGGATAAGAATTTCCTTGACCTGTTAGTTTTGCCTGAGAGAGATTCCCAACAAATGTCTGGATAGTTGAAATCTCCCATGACAACTATGTCATATTTTTTGGAGAATTCTGCCATTTGATGCATAAAGAGTTCATTCATATCTTCAGCTTGCACAGGCGGCCTGTAGTAAATGCCTACAATGGTGTCCTTTCCATTGTTCTGTCCTTGTATTCTTACCCAAACAGTTTCCACAGAACTCCCAGTCTCTGAAGCTTCAATCTCTGTGCAGATATACGTGATTGTAACATACAATGCGACACCTCCTCGTTTATCAAGTCTGTTTCTTGCAAATAAGTTTTATCCTTCTAGCCTTGTATTCCAATCATGTGTATTGTCCCACCAAGTTTCAGTGATTCCAATGACGTCATATTTATTTTCCTGTGTTAGTAGTTCCAATTCTCCTTGTTTGTTGCCCATGCTTTGTGCATTAGTATAGAAACATTTTAGTTTTTTATTGGTTTCTCTTTCTCCAATATTTTTATTATTTAGATTCTTTTGTCTTAGTTCTTCCTTTCCACTTCTAATAGCAGAGTTCTCAATGGCATTCGTCAGGTGTATGGCTTTTTCTGGCCTTTTGCTTCCCTTCCCACATTGTTCTAGTTTAAAGGGAATCTGTCACCCCTTTTTTTGAGATATCATATAATGATATCATTCAATTGTGTGTTACACAAGGATTCTCTTAGTACTTTTGCTTCCCCCTGACCCCACACCTTTCATGCATAAATACCTTTTTTATATCGGTTCAGATGTATGTAAACTGCCACGGTCCGGTCCGATGGGCGGGGCTTATTCAACTGCTCCCCCCTCCCTGTCTTGCTCTACACTAGAAGAAGTGCGTAGAGCAAGACAGGGAGGGGGGAGCAGGTGAATAAGCCCCGCCCAGCAGACCAGACAGCGGCAGTTTACATACATCTGAACTGATATAAACAAGGTATTTATGCATGAAAGATGCATTGTCAGGGGGAAGCAAAAGTACTAAGAGAATCCTTATGTGACACACAATTGAATGATATCATTATATGATATCTCAAAAAAGGGTTGACAGATTCCCTTTAAAGCTCTCCTGATGAGTGTAGCAAGGCGACTTCCAAATACATGTTTTCCAGTTTTCGTAAGGTGCACCCCATCTCTAGCAAGTAGTCTATCGTATAGGTAATTCACTCCATGATCCAGAAATCCAAATTCTTGCTGAGGCACCATCGATGTAGCCAGTTGTTCACCTGCAGAATCTTATTCCACCTCGATGGTCATCCACTGGGAGCGGGGCCGCATCATCCATGAACCAAGTTGAGAAATCAGCTCAGGTGGCACTCAGGAGGGGGCGGCAGCACGGAGCCGCCCCCTGCAGTCAGATAAGTGCTATGCAACAGAGGGAGAACTAGTCCCAGCCACAGGCGTACCCACCGTGGGGCAGCTTCCTCCCCTAGAAGCAGGGGCGCACAGTGAAAGAAGTAGAACTTTGAGAGTGGCCGGCAGGCCAGGCAGCCACACACAGCTGACAGGGGGCGGGCAGGACACTGCAGAGCAGGCTCAAACCCCTGGCATTGCTATGGCACCCAGCAGCGCGCCGGAGTTAAGACAGGGTTCAGAGGCTGTCATGTACAGCGTGCTATGTAAACACGCCTCTGAATGCTGTCTGAAGCCTCCAGGTGACTGTGTGAAGCGAGAGAGCTGAGAACAGGACAGGGGACCTCCGGGCACCGAGAGATCCCCACACCTTCCCTGAGGACCATGTTCAGCAGGAGATCCTGGAGGAGACAGAAGACATTCTGGCAGAGCTGTGTGAGTACTACTACCTTGCTTCTGCTGCAGAACATCTTCCAAGGGTCACTATGGTTAGCTCCAAACTATGCATCTAGTGAATCTAAGATATCCTGGGATTTGTAGTCCACAGGCACTTCTACTCTTCCCTATTTATCCAGCTTTATATGCTGGGACTTCTAGTTCTCCAGCAGCTACAGCTTATAGACCAGTAACTTTTGGACTGCTAGCAAATTGTTACCTTGCGTTGCTGCTGCAGAACTTCTTGGCAAGGTTGCAGTTTATGAGGTTTGCAACCTGTGTCTAGTTGACAAGTTTTTTATGACATGCTGGTAAATGTAGATGAGTGGCTGCTGCAGAACATCTTGGCCACATGTAGTGTTTGATGTATTGGGACTTGTAGTCCCATAGAAGTTGAACAATTACAGTTTGTAGATAGAAATGATGCAGTAATTTACCAAGTAGGACTATAAGGCCTGGCCTCAACTCAACCTGATGATACAGTGAGTGTTTTGTAAAGGTGGAAGCTGCTGCAGAACATCTTAGCCAATACTGACATATTCAGCAAATATTCCCATAAAAGTTGAAGAGGTTGTAGGTAAAGTTTTGGACTATTAGGACTATGCGCCATGTCCTCTACTTAGTGATATGGTTTGGTTTGCAGGTGCAAGCTGCTGCAGAACATCTTATGGCTATTTCTGAACTAATATATCGGGTATCGGCCGATATTCGCGGTATCGGAATTCCGATACTGAGTTCCGATACTTTTTGCATATCGAATACCGGAATCGGAAGTTCCCATAATGCTATGAACCAGTTTGATTTGATTCAGCCAATGAGGAATTCTCAGAAGTGTGGGCACATCCTGTTAGGCATGTATGCATATTAACTAATGGCATGGCTGTGATTGGCTGCTGAAATGATGTCATGATGCACTATAAAAGCCGCCGCCGCCATTTAGGGTTCACTCTGCTGTGAATTCAGTTAGGGACAGGCTGCTGTTCAAGACTCTGAGGGACAGTTAGAGATAGCGATTTGCTAAATAATATTGTGCTTTACCCAGGCTACATTATCAATCACTGTAGCTTTCTTTTGCCTTGCAGCGCTGTTCACAGCTGTCTGCAAGGTCTGTGTGAGTGCAGCTCACGCTGTGTAGTGTGTCCTGCAGCCACATCTGGTTGTAGGCCGCTCAGCGTGCGTCACTGTCTCATGCATATTTTTGTTTTATTGCTGCTCATTTTTCATTAATTCTCCTATTAGTGTGCATCCATCTGTATCCATCTACATTGGTTGCAAACACTATAGGAGTGGACAGCAGAGCCTTTCTGCAGCCTTTCAGTGCTAATGCCCAGTTCTCTGCACTGTTCACGACTGTCTGTCAGGTCTCTGTGTGTGAGTGCAGCTCACGTTGTAGTGTGTTCTGCAGCCACCTCTGGTTGTAGTCCGCTCAGCGTCCGTCACTGCCTCATACATAGTCCTTTTTTTGGTTTTATTGCAGCTCATTTTTCCTGATTTTTTTCTCCTATTAGTGTGCTTCCATCCGTATCCATCTACATTGGTTGGTTGCAAACACTATAAAGGAGTAGATAGAGGAGCCTTTTGCTGGCTTGTGCCCTGCAGCCGCAGCCAGATTAGTATTAGCCTATTTTTTGGAGCCTCATCAATTGCATTGTAGGTTACCTTCCTGCATTGTAATAGCTCCAAAAAGTTTGTGATACTATCACTTTCACATCTTTGGTCACATCCTTTTTGTTTTTTTCTAAAAAAAACCACATAAATAAAGTTCACCAAACACTCCACCTAACAGTTGTGTAGGCCACATTAGCTCATATTAAAGTGTAGTCCACACACTTTATAAAATTAGTGCTTCTTATACCTGTTAGCAGCTGTTCAGGAATAAGCACACTAAGCCCCCCCTTTGTACTTTTCTGCCTATCTTTATCAGTCTACCAAGATGAAGAAGGCAGGGAGTAAGGCATGTGGGCGTGGAGTTTCAGCAGGGAGAGGACGTGGGGATTCTCTGTCTGCTGTTGGCACCAGTGACTCAACATCCCCCAGTTTTACCAGGCAACAGTCCTTTATGCGCAGCTTTGTAGGAGCTCGCCGTACCCCACTGCTGTGGGACGAACAAATTGAAGCCATTGTCGGATGGATGGCAGCTAATGCATTGACTTCAATTACTTCCACATCCTCTCAGGGCCAGAGCACTGAAGAGCAACCATCTGTTTCTTCACCACCTGCCAATTACCCAGGCAGTCAGAGAGCCCTGGATAGGAGCCATCTCATTCTCTACTTCTGTTCTCTGAATATGTTGGCTTGGAAAGAGGGGGCCAGCCAAGCAGCATTCTAGAATGTGAAGAAGAGGGAGCATGCAGTGATGCGCAACTGCTTTGTCCCTCTGAATCTGAAGAGGCGGGTGGGCCAGTGCCTATGGTCAGCACACCTCAGTACGCATCAGATGATGAGACTCAGGTGCCACTTTCTGGTGCGTACGGTGCTGGCGAGACTATCCAGGAGAAGCAGGTGTTTGAAGAGGGGAGTGTAGATGATGAGGTCCTTGACCCATCATGGCGTGAGGAACAGGAAGGTGGTGGGAGCAGCTCTGAGGAAGAGATTCCCCGAATGGCCAAAACAGGAGGGAGAGGGAGGGGGCAGACTTGGTTGCCTGTAGCCTCTACTTCAGCACCCGTTAGGAGCATTCCTCTTCCAAAACCCAAAACGGGCGCTCCCAAGACTTGCAGTGCGTGGTCCTTTTTTGACACAGTTGCAGATGACATTTGCTTTGTCAAATGCAAGCTGTGTAATCATAAAGTCAAAAGAGGGAAAAGTGTCAGCAACCTGAATACCACAAATATGTGGAAACATGTGCGGACCAAGCACGTGGTGGAGTTACAAAGACACACTGAAGACGTAGGCCAACCTACAGCACCACCTACCACCTCTTCAGCTCGTGTTGTAGCCTCTTCCTCCAGCTCACACACAGCTGGTTCGGCTTTCTCACAGGATCGCCATGGAAGAACCTCTGGCACTGTTGTCTAGAGACCCAGTGACATTCCACCCACAGCACCACGTTCCCTGTCATCCTCACACTCCCAGGCCACTCTACAGCCATCGGTAGCACAGGCATGGGAGAAAAGGCGGCCATACTCGGCAAACCATCCCCGAGCACAGGCTCTGAATGCTGGCATTGCAAAACTACTGGCCCTTGAAATGCTCTCATTCAGGCTGGTGGAGACTGACACCTTCCGTAACTTCATGGCATTGGCAGTCCCACAATACACCGTGCCCAGCCACTTTTATTTCAGCAGGCAAGCCGTCCCTGCCCTGCAAAAGCATGTGGAGGGAAAAATTAAACATGCACTACTAAACGCAGTCAGTAGCAAGGGCCACCTGACCACCGATACGTGGACCAGTAACCATGGACAGGGACGATGCCTTTTCCTCACTGCCCATTGGGTCAATGTTGTGGAGTTGGGTACAGATCTTGAGAGTGGCGCTGTACGTGTTCTGCCAACTCCAAGGATTGCAGGAATCCAGTCTGTACACATTGACTCCTCCTCATACTCCAGTTCCTCAGAATCAGCGCTGCAGGAGCCTGTTACGACCGATATGAGCACAGTCGTGGCCAAACATCAACAGGCCATACTGAAATTAATTTCTTTGGGGAATCGAAGCCACACAGCGCAGGAGCTCTGGAATGCCATCAAGCAGGAGAGCGACGCGTGGTTTGTGCCAGCAAATCTCCAGCCAGGCTTGGTAGTGTGTGACAATGGCCGAAATCTGGTGGCAGCTCTGGGCCTAGGCAACCTCACTCACATCCCATGTCTGGCACATGTGCTCAACTTGGTCATGCAGAGCTTTCTGAGGGACTATCCGGATCTTGATGCACTGCTGCACAAGGTCCGCATAGAGTGCGCTCACTTGCGGCGTTCCAGCATGGCAAGATCCCACATTGCAGCTCTGCAGCGCCGATTCTGCCTTCCGGAACATCGCATCATATGTGACCTACCCACCAGGTGGAATTCAACGTTACATGTGTTGGAGCGGTTGTGTGAGCAGCAGGCAGCAGTAATGGAGTACCAGCTGCATCAGGTGCAAACAAGTTGCACTGTGCACCGGTCACACTTCAGCACCACTGAGTGGGCCTCTATGAAGGACATCTGCCATGTTTTGCGTGCCTTCGATGATTCCATGCGGATGGTGAGTGCAGATGATGCACTAGTCAGCATGACTGTCCCCCTTATCTGCCTGCTTCAAAAAACACTGCAAGCACTAAGGGAGGAGGTTTTGGAAGAGGTGGAGGATGAGGAGTCACAAATGCCATCTGCTTCTGGACAGTCTGCGCAACGAGGTTCCTCACAAAGGCCTAGGCAGGGGACACTTTGTGAGGAGGATCAGGAGGAGTCAATGGAGGAGGAAGACATCTCTCCAGAGGAGGGAGGTACACAATGCTCTAGTAGTCAATATGTACAGCGAGGGTGGGGTGATGCAGAGCAGGCAGAGATGACGCCTCAAGCAGGGGACAGTGTTTCTTGGGCAGTCGGGAGTCTGCAGCACATGGTTGATTTCAAGCTGCAGTGCCTGAGAAACGACCGCCGCATCGCCCACATTCTCAACACGGCTGATTATTAGGTGTACACCCTCCTAGATCCTCGCTACCGGGACAACTTACAAAGCCTCATAACACCGTTGAACTGGGAGCGTAAAATGCGGGAGTACGAAGACACACTGGTGCATTCCATCATGTTCTCCATTCCACCCGAGAGCAATGCTGCTAGTGCTTTACAAAGCAGCTCTGTGCGTCGAGGCAGTGGAGGAAGCTCTGCACAAAGAGGGAGCAAAGGCAGCGCCTCAGCACATGGCAAGACCAGTATGGCCCAAATGTGACAAAGTTTTGTGTGTCCGCCACAAATGTCTACACCATCACAGACGGCTCCAGTCAGCAGGAGGCATCATTTCCATCAGATGGTGACAGACTACATGTCTTGCCCTGTCAGTGTACTCCCAGACGGCTCTTCCCCCTTCAAGTTTTGGGTCTCTAAGCTGGATACATCTCCAGAGCTTAGCCAGTATGCATTGGAGGTGCTGGCTTGCCCTGCTGCTAGTGTATTATCGGAACGCGTCTTTAGTGCCGCAGGTGGTGTGCTAACAGACCGTCGCGCGCGACTATCCTCCGATAACGTTGACCGGCTTACTTTTCTGAAAATGAACAAGGCCTGGTTCTCGCCGGAATTTGCCAGTCCTCTTCCAGAATAAATAATTGGTTGGCAACAGTATCCAGGTCTCCTGTTGTGTTCATGTTTCTACCACCTGAACTGTAATCCCTGAGCTCCAACACCGCCAGTTGTTGCTCAGAAGTGCCGTCTGCACAGAGAAAAACACTAGCTCCTGTGTTAGTGGGGTTCAGTAACGCCAGCTGCTCCCCTGCTGTGTGTCCGACAATATCTCCTGCTCCCTCCACATTCAAACTACATCAGATTTTACACTTGCTCCAAGTAGGCCTCAGCCTACTCCATGATTGACCCTGGGCTCCAACATCGCCAGTTGCTGCTCAGAAGTGCCATCTGCACAGAGAAAAACACATGCTCCAGTGTTGGTGGGGTTCAGTAACGCCAGCTGCTCCCCTGCTGTGTGTCCGGCAATATCTCCTGCTCCCTCCACATTCAAACTACATCAGATTTTACACTTGCTCCTAGTAGGCCTCAGCCTACTCCATGATTGAACCTGGGCTCCAACATCGCCAGTTGCTGCTCAGAAGTGCCGTCTGCACAGAGAAATACACATGCTCCAGTGTTAGTGGGGTTCAGTAACGTCAGCTGCTCCCCTGCTGTGTGTCCGGCAATGTCTCGTGCTCCCTCCACATTCACCCCGCATCAGATATTAAACTTGCTCCAATTAGGCATCAGCCTAAACCCTGATTGAACCTGGGCTCCAACACCGCCAGTTGCTGCTCAGACGTGCCATCTGCAAGGAGAAAAACACATACTCCAGTGTTAGTGGGGTTCAGTAACGCCCGCTGCTTCCCTGCTGTGTGTCCGGCAAAGTCTCCTGCTGCCTCCACATTCAAACTATATCATATTTTACACTTGCTCCAAGTAGGCCTCAGCCTACTCCATCATTGACCCTGGGCTCCAACATCGCCAGTTGCTGCTTAGAAGTGCCGTCTACACAGAGAAAAACACATGCTCCAGTGTTAGTGGGGTTCAGTAACGCCAGCTGCTCCCCTGCTGCGTGTCCGGCAAAGTCTACTGCTGCCTCCACATTCACACTACTACTGATTTCAAACTTGCTCCAATTAGGCCTCTGGCTCCACTCTGTCTCTAGTATTTACCCTGGCCTCCAACACCGCCAGTTGCTGTTCAGAAGTGCCGTCTGCACAATCAACACTTGTTCCTGCGTTACTGGGGTTCAGTAACGTCAGCTGATCCCCGATGAGTGTCCGGCAATGTCTCCTGCTCTGTCCACATTCCCACTACTAGTAGTAGGAATGTGGACAGAGCAGGAGACATTGCCGGACACACATCAGGGGATCAGCTGACGTTACTGAACCCCAGTAACGCAGAAACAAGTGTTGATTGTGCAGACGTCACTTCTGAGCAGCAACTGGCGGTGTTGGAGGCCAGGGTAAATACTAGAGACAGAGTGGAGCCAGAGGCCTAATTGGAGCACGTTTAAAATCAGTAGTAGTCTGCAACAGATATTAAACTTGATGAAATTAGGCCTCAGCCTACACCCTGATTGACCCTGGGCTCCAACATCGCCAGTTGCTGCTCAGAAGTGCCGTCTGCACAGTCAACATATGCTCCAGTGTTATTGGGGTTCAGAAATGTCATCTGAGTGTCCGGCAATTTCTCCTGCTCTGTCCTCACTCACACAACTACAGATTTTAAACTTGCACCAGTTAGGCCTCTGTCTCCACTCTGTTTGTAGTATTTTCCCTGGGTTCCAGCACCGCCAGCTGTTTCCGGGTAGTGTCAACGTCACTTTGCCACCAATACGTTGTACTGTCGTGTTGCGGTCGGGTTAGCCGAGTCTATGGTGCCTGCAGTTTATGGGCTTCCTATGTGGGCTGCGGGATCTGGCAACAAAGGCTGGTTCAGTAGTGCCAATAGGTCAAGCACCCCCTGTAGGACTGTGGGTTTCGGTAACTGCGGCCGGCTCGTGGCCTTGTAACTTTGTTTTTCATGGGTACCTTCTGCAACCCATCCGGGTTCCAGTACCGTCAGCTTGTTCTCGGCAGTGCCTTTGGCTTAGGTGCCTCCTTCTCGGTATCCGAGTTCCAGCAACGTCTGCTGGTCCTTGGTAGTGCTTTCTAGCACAGGTACCTCCTGCTTAGTAACCAGGTTCCAGCACCGTCAGCTGGACCTTGGTAGTGCCATTGGCTCTTGGTCGTTCTGCTGCCCCTCCGGGTTCCAGCACCATCAGCTGGTCCTTGGTAGTGCCATTGGCTCTTGTTCCTTCTGCTACCCATCCGGGTTCCAGTACCGTCAGCTGGTTCTCGGCAGTTCCTCAGCCTTCTTGTACCTTCTACTACATTTCCAAGTTCAAGCTTTTGGAAATGGTTTTTGGTTATCACTCTGGATCTCCCTGACGACGACCCTGAAGACCACCCCGAAGAAGAAGACGACGACCACGAAAACGATGACCCTGAAGACGACCAGGAAGACCACCCCGAAGAAGACTAAAAAGATGACCCTGAGGAAGATGACCAAGAGGACAAAGAACATGAAGACAACCACCAAGATACAGAACAACAAGAGACAGAAGACCAAGAAGCAGAAGAACAAAAAGCAGAAGAACATTAAGCATAAGACTAAAAATCAGAGCAAAAGATATTATCTAAATTATTAGCAGAAGAAGACTAAGCAGTGTATGGGTGTGAGTCCGTTCCTCCTCGTGGTGCCCCTGGAAAATGCCTGCTGCTGCAGGCCAAACTGAACGCGGACAAATCCTGTTGTAAATCTTTTGTGACAGGCAGAACGGAAGGTGTAATCTTCAAACTTTTATAGATAACAACTACAGGAATGCCTGTCACAAATAATAATAATATGATGATGAAGAAGAAGAATAGGAAGAAGATGAAGAAGTAGAATATGAAGAATAATAGTTGAATAAGAAGAATATGAAGAATGTAAAAAAAAAGAATAATAGGAAGAAGGTGAAGAAGAAGATGAATAAGGTGAAGAAGAAGTTGATGAAAAAGATGCTGCTGCTGCTGCTGCTGCTGCTGAGGATCATGAAGGAGAAAGTGTGGGAGAAGTAAAAAAGAAGGTGAAGAGCATGGAAGTACTGAAACATACATATCTGACAAAATATAAAAAAGGTTAACATAGTCAATATCTTTGTAACTCCGAACGTCTTTAAAAAAAAAAAATTTATTCCTGCTATTCCATTTGATTGGGCTAAACCTCTATGCCTTTAATGTCTCCTCCACCTCCCCCAATACATTCTACATTATTATTAGTTGTTTTTCTTCATGTAGAATTAACCTACAAGGAAAGAAAGGGTTTTTTTTAATTCCGATATTTCTGTCCCATTGACTTGCATTGGTTTCCGGTATCGGAATCGGCGATATCCGATACTTTTTGGGTATCGGTCCAATCCAATCCGATCCGATATTTCACGATATCGGATTGTACCGCTCAACACTAGTCCCCACATGTATTATCCTGTCAGACACATCTTTAATTTTTGCACCTGGAAGACAGCACATTTCTCTTGAGGTTATATCCGGTCTGCAGATAGCGGCCTCTGTTCCTCTCAACAAGGAATCCCCCATGACCACCACTCTCCGTTTCTTCTTCACAACATTTTTCTTTCTCCATCCAGGATGACTCTGAGGGTGTACAAGGTTGCTGTTTGTGGGCAAAGTCTGATCCTGATGTATTTCTTCATCGTTCTCCTGTGTAAGAGCCTGGTACTGGTTCCTGAGCAGTATGGGTGCTGACTGCCTCCCGATCCTCTTGCTTCTCTGGGTCACATTTTTCCATTCCTCTGTTTCTTCAGGTGCACTTCGAATTTCTTCTCTTTCTGTAACATGAAGAGATAATTCTGCTCTGTCTAAGAACTCTTCACCTTCCTTAATGATTTTCAATGTAGCTAACTTCTCTTCGAGATTTTGCAACTTTTCCTCCAACAGGGACACAAGCTTGCATTTGTGGCATGTGAAGTTTGGCTTTTCCACTGGTAAGTCTGTGAACATGTAGCAAGAAATGCAGCTCACCAAATGGCTCCTGGCCTCTTCCATATCGTTATTATTAAGTAGATTTCAAATCAATGAAATAGAACACCCAAGTGATGCCGTTCGATCCAGGCCACCGCTGCGATCCCAACCGCCGCTGGGAACCCAGCTGCCGCTTGGATCTAGGCCACCGCTGCGATCCCGAACGCCGCTGCGATCCGACCGCCGCTGGGATCCCGGCCGCTGCTTGGATCCCAGCTACCGCTGAGGGGGTATAACAAGAGGGGTATAATGAAAGGGGTATAATGAGAGGGTGTAATGGGGGGTGTAATGAGAGGGTGTAATGAGGGGGGAGTAATGAGAGGGATGCCGCGCTGGACCCCTGCCGGGACCCACCGCCTGACTACACGCACCGGATCCCACCCACCTCCGTGTAGTCACAGCCAGCAGTAAAGACCGTGGCTTGAGACATGTGCTGGAGATTGGGTGCGGCCACCCTATGGTGGCGCCGCACACCATCTCCAGCACAGGCCGCATAACACTGTCTTTCCTGCCAGTTGTGACTGCATGGAAGTGGTTGGGCCGCCACCCCCAGCGTCACAAAACTGCCCCCATCGTGATGTTACTGCCCTCCCGATGCGATAGCATCGGGCACACATCTAGTACATACATAAGCACAAAAAGGAGATCCAGTATAGAGTGGCAATAAAATTTATCCTTTATTTAAACTCACTTAAAGTAGTTCACAAAATGATCATACAAAAAGTTCCTAATAGAATAGTAAGATCACTACTTGTCAATTCATAGGGGAAATAGCCAACATAACCAGACCTAAGACTCATGTACATAGTGCCAATATAAATCCTTCCCTATAGCCTACAAAGTCTCCTGTCCCCGGTACCAGCCGTGTCCAAATCAGGCTATTATAAATGCGTGATGGTCTCCTATATGTGGTGCCCCCAAGCGCCCCAACGTGCGTTTCATCTCTTCGTCCCTATATGCGGGGAGCTCTGGGCTTTCACAAAATGCTGGCGGAGCCCCCCGCACCACAGAGCACCGTGGCCATTTTCACCCACAGCGACGCATATCGGAGCACCCCCTCATCACAGCGCGCCTCTTTCCTCCTCCAGCAGCAACCCTGGGACCCTGCTCCACCATGGCCGGTAAGGTATATCCGCATTATAAGACGCACCCCCATTTTCCCCCCAAATTTGGGGGGGAAAAAGCGTGTCTTATAATCCAAAAAATACGGTATGTAATTTTTATTACCGTACGCCATATATAACACAGTTTATTACAACATTGGCCGAAAGCCCATTTTTGGGGTTTTGTGTGAAATTATGTCCAATTTGCCCTTTCTTCTGTTTTTTTTTTGTATTGTTCTAATACACACAAAGGAAATAAATATGTGCATAGCAAAACATGTAATTGCAATAGTTTTCTGGGAGAAATACTTCATTTTCTGGAACAGTTTCAAGGGTAACAACACTTTCGACCACGACTATAGTTATTGATAGCAGAATGAGTTGCTCTTTAAGATTAAACTGGTACAACACAATATTTTCTTTGTGAGAAGAGTATATCAGTGTCTCCTACACAAGGATCTATTCTAAGAGCTAATCGATCCAATGATCATTATATGTATTTATAGTAACATTGCAAATTACTGAAATAGAAAAGCTCTGTGGTTTTGTGAATGACTCCAGGGAAAACTCCAACAATCACATGATATAATCATAAAGGAGATAACACAAACTGAGGTAATTCCTTTCCAAATGATTGCATTAGATACTGCCTATCTATAAGGAAGCCCATCTATTCCTTAAATGTAAAATCCTTCAAAACCTCAACAAATATTTCAATTATTTAAAATTATCCATTACCCTGTGATAGTTGGGAATAGCTCTCCCAGATTGAGGCTCCTGCTTGCATGATAGTGAACAGACAAGTAGATTATACAAATTTTATTCATAGGCCTTTTTTCCATTGACTACACCCTCTCATTCTCTAAATCGCCTATTTTGTGGCATTTGTGTCCTGCATCTGGGTTCATACCCTTAAACCTGTGCCTTGTGGTTGACTTCTCTTTCCGATGAGCAGATACACCTTTTCTCCAGGTATTTAGTTTTCGTTATCCTCGTGTCACCCTTTTTAGGATAACAGCTGTTTTCAATTACTCATTTGTGTGCCCTATCACCTTTTGGTTGCGACTTTACTTTCCCCATGCTGTTATTTCCATTCTGGTGATAGTCTCATTTTGGATGTCCACATGTGCAGAAAAGTTGACCGGCACAATTCACCACACGATACCGACTCAAGACTTACGGGTGCCTTGCCATATAAAAAAAGTCCAAGCAAATGACTATGGTCTTGAGAGAAAATAAGACAACATGGCACTCACCATCTTTGAAGTGTCCTTTATTTGGATATCACATAAAAAAGTAGGTGAACATTGAGTGAAAAACGCACTGGACGACGGCAGTTTCGCGCATGCAAAGACCATAGTCATTTGGATGTCCAGCCATACTGCTGTAGTTTAAGCCGGTCAGCGAAAGGCCTGCTAGGGTTTATCTCTTTGCTGTTTATGTTCTTTTATCTGCACCTGCCTTCTGTTTCTTTTTAGGAAGTAGGTGGCATATTCTCTAACAGTAAGTACTTAGTCCTTTATTTTGTATTTCGTGGTTTGTTTTAGCTACTCTGGGATCGCTTTCTATTATAGCACACTTTACCTTCTGTAGGTAATTTGCCCTCTGCTCTGCCTTCCAGTTCTTTAAAAGGAACGTTAAGTGCTTGTGACAGAGTCAGCTTACATTGAGTCGCTTTCTTTAGAGTGGACCCTCTGGGTCGTGGCACACACCCACCTAGGGCGAGCTAACCTTGTGAGGAACCACCCCCTATACAGGGAGTGTCAAGGGCAAGACCAAGGGGGTGAGCCACCACGACTGCTGGAACCAGATGGCTGGTTCAGGTAGACATTAAGTACCAGTGTTTGACGACAAAGGACATGCAGGAAACAAGACAAAACAAGACGTGAATTCAAGGTATCTTCAATAAGGCAAACTAAGGGTTACATCAGGTGCAAAACGTGATAACAGGGAAAACAAAGCAAGGTGCGTGCATGGCACGCCAAGGTCCATGGCATGGTACGTGCTAGATGGCACGCCTAGGTACAAGCAAGGCTCGATGGCATCGGACTCCGGACAGCTGGCAACGATCGACAGGATCAGGGCATCAGGCTGCGGACATCAGCTCCAGACATCAAGCCGCAGTCATCAGGCTTACGATCTCTGGCAGCAATCGGCAGGTTCCGGGCATCTGGCAGTCAAACCAGGGTTCAGGCAAGGAGGCACGACAGATCTCCAGACATGGTGCATGTTAGGGAACATGCCAAGGTCCAAGGCAAAGTTCCAGGCAAGGTGCGTGCTAGGGAACACCAGGGTCCAAGGCAAGGTGCGTGTGTAGGGGACATGCCAGGGTTCAATGTACGAGACACAGTGCGTGTGTAGGGGACATGCCAGGGTTCAAAGTTCAAAGTACGAGACATGGTGCGTGTGTAGGGACACGCCAGGGTTCAAGGTCCAGAGTACGAGACATGATGTGTGTGTAGGGACACGCCAGGGTCCAAGGTCCTGGGTGTGCTAGAGGAGTCGCTAACGTTCAGGCTAAGGTCCTGCACGTGCAGAGGGGCACGCCAGGGTTCAGGCTAAGGCAAGGGCCAGCGCGTACTAGGAGGCACGCCAGGGTTCAGGCTAAGGCAAGGGCCTGCACGTGCTAGGAGACACGCCAGGGTTCGGGCTAGGGCCTGTGCATGCAAGGGGGCACAACAGGGTTCAGGCTAGAGCCTATATGTGCAAGAGGGCACGACAGGGTACATGGCAAGACCTGCGCGTACTTTTAGAGAAGCACGGGGAGGTATGCCAAGGAGCAGGCTATGGCCTGCACGTGCTAAGAGGGCACGCAATGCACAGTGCAGAGACATTGTGGGTGCAAGGAAGCACAGAGAGCACGGCTGAGGCACTGGCTAGCTGGTCGGTCTGAGGCACAGACAGACGGGCAAGACTGAGGCAAACCCGGCTGAGGCATAACAGGCGACACAGCTGTCACTGGCCGACGAGCACGACTAGGGCAGGCACGGCTGAGGCACAAACAGGAGGCTAGGGAAGGCAGGTGCATGCAAAGGGCACATGAAGAAACAAGGCAAGGCTAGGCAAAGTACAGAACAAGGAGCAGAACATAGGCAGAAGCACAGAGCCGGGTCAGAGAGAATATAGGGCTAGCAGCGGAACGTAGGCCGAAGCCCAGAGCTGGGTCAAGGCAGAACCTTGAGACTAGCCAGGAAATGTGCTAACGAGCACCATAGGACAGAGTCTAGCAGCGGAGCGTAGGCCGAAGCCCAGAGCCGGGTCAAGGCAGAACCTTAAGACTAGACATGGAATGTGCTAGCGAGCACCAGAAGACAGAGTAAGGAGAACCAGGCAAAGACAGGGAACATGAGAAGTACTACAAGGCACAGAATAGCAAAGATCAGACATGGCGAAACAGGCAAAGCAGAGAACATAGGAAGTACTACAAGGTAAAGCATAACAAAGACAAACACGGCACGAGAGACAACACAAGACATGGCACGGGACAAGAGGCAGAATACAAGCACAGAGCGTGTGCAGAGACGCACTACAGGGCAGAGTACAGGGGCACAGAATACAGAGAGCGACCCAGCAGACCAGTCAGCCATGCAGGGAAGCAACACGATACTCAGTCCCCGACCATAGGAAGGGGCGGTCTGATGTAGGGCATTAGCACCTGCACTTCAGGGTCAGGACCAGGGGAGGACTTCCAGTTCAGATCCTCAAGGATCATAGAGAGGATCACATGGTCGAGTCCTCCAAGACCATAGAGAGGAACATAGGAAAGGTCACATGGTCAGGGTCTCCAGGATCACAGAGAGGATAGCTGGATCAGACTGTGCTGGAACATAGGAAAGGTCACATGATCAGGGTCTCCAGGAACACAGAGGGGATTGCTGCAGGCAAAGCAGAGACGACTGGTCACACAGCAACGGCATGTAGCCATGAGGTAAAACACACCTGCGCACTGGCAATGGCATGCAGCCATGAGATGAGGCGCGTGTGCACACTGCTCCAGGCATCTTGCAGCATAACAGTCACGAGGTGCGTGTGCACACTGCTTCCAGGGATCTTGCGGCATAAGACATAACGGGCATGATAGTTCAGTGCAAGTGCACACTGCTCCAGGAGTCATGCGGCATACCAGACATGGTGGGCATGATAGTTCGGTGCGCATGCACACTGCTCTAGGGGTCATGCGGCATAACAGACATGGCGAGCATGATAGTTCGGTGCGCGTGCACACTGCTCCAGGGTTCATGCGGCATAACAGACATGGCGGGCATGACAGTGCTCATCGGCCTTTCAGGTACCATAGGTCCAAGTTGCCATCATTTAGTCTGTTGTTAGGGCTATCTGAGCTCAAGCAGGAACCACTAGGAACTTTGGGGTCAAGATCTCTAGTGTGTACAGGAAACGGCAGGGTCAGTTGCTGTTTTTAGTGTTACCTATAGTCTGTTCAGAAATGACCGTACAAATAAGCGAGGGGGAGGCGTGTGTTTATATGTAAAATCATCCTTAAAACCCATCCTTCGTGATAATATATATGAATCTAATGAAAATGTAGAGTCCCTGTGGGTAGAGATAAGGGGAGGGGGGAAAAATAATAAATTACTGATAGGGGTTTGTTATAAATCTCCAAAAATAATGGAAGCTACAGAGAATATCCTCATAAAGCAAATAGATGAAGCAGCGTCTCAAGGAGAAGTCATTATTATGGGGGACTTCAACTACCCTGAAATACATTGGGGAACCGAAACCTGCAGTTCCAGCAAAGGTAATAGGTTTTTGACTACTATGAGAGACCATTACCTTTCACAACTGGTTCAGGACCCAACAAGAGGGGGGGCACTGCTAGACCTAATATTATCCAACAGGCCAGACCGCATATCAAATGTAAGGGTTGGGGGTCACTTGGGTAATAGTGATCACAAATTAATAAGTTTTCATGTATCCTTTAATAAGATGTGTAGTAGAGGGGTTACAAGGACACTAAACTTCAGGAAGGCAAATTTCCAACGGATGAGAGATGATCTTGGTGCAATTAACTGGGACGATATCCTGAGACATAAAAATACACAAAGAAAATGGGAGACGTTTATTAGCATCCTGAATAGGATCTGTGCACAATATATACCGTATGGGAATAAACATGCGAGAAATAGGAGGAAACCACTATGGCTAAATAGAGCTGTAAGGGGCGCAATAAGAGATAAAAATAAAGCATTTAGAGAATTAAAGCAAGTAGGTAGTGATGAGGCATTAAATAAATACAGAAGATTAAATAAATTCTGTAAAAAGCAAATCAAGACAGCAAAGATTGAGACAGAGAGACTCATTGCCAGAGAAAGTAAAAATAATCCCAAAATATTCTTTAACTACATAAATAGTAAGAAGCTAAAAAATGATAGTGTTGGTCCCCTTAAAAATAGTCTGGGTGAAATGGTGGATGAGGATGAGGAAAAAGCCAATATGCTAAATGACTTTTTTTCAACAGTATTTACACAAGAAAATCCCATGATGGATAACATGATCAGGGATAAAAATTCTCCATTAAATGTCACCTGCTTAACCCAGCAGGAAGTACGGCGGCGTCTACAAATCACTAAAATTGACAAATCCCCGGGCCCGGATGGGATACACCCCCGAGTACTGCAGGAATTAAGCACAGTCATTGATAGACCACTATTTTTAATCTTTAAAGATTCCATAATAACAGGGTCTGTGCCACAGGACTGGCGTATAGCAAATGTGGTGCCAATATTCAAAAAGGGGACAAAAACTGAACTTGGAAATTATAGGCCTGTAAGTTTAACCTCAACTGTGGGTAAAATCCTGGAGGGTTTTCTAAGAGATACTATACTGGAGTATCTGGAGAAGAATAACCTTCTGACCCAATATCAACATGGGTTTACAAGAGACCGTTCCTGTCAGACTAATCTGATAAGCTTTTATGAAGAGGTAAGTTCCGGACTGGACCAAGGGAATGCAGTGGACGTGGTGTACATGGACTTTTCAAAAGCTTTTGATACGGTGCCACACAAAAGGTTGATACATAAAATGAGAACAATGGGGATAGGGGAAAATATGTGTAGGTGGGTTAAGAGCTGGCTCAGGGATAGGAAACAAAGGGTGGTTATTAATGGAGCACACTCGGACTGGGTCACGGTTAGCAGTGGGGTACCACAGGGGTCAGTTTTGGGCCCGCTTCTTTTTAACATATTTATTAATGACCTTGTAGGGGGCATAGAGAGTAGAATTTCAATATTTGCAGATGACACTAAACTCTGCAGGGTAATTAATACAGAGGAGGACAATTTTATATTACAGGAGGATTTATGTAAACTAGAAGCTTGGGCTGATAAATGGCAAATGAGCTTTAATGGGGATAAATGTAAGGTCATGCACTTGGGTAGAACGAACAAGTTGTATAATTATGTGCTTAATTGTAAAACACTGGGCAAAACAGTCACTGAAAAAGACCTGGGTGTATGGGTGGACGACAAACTCACATTTAGTGGCCAGAGTCAAGCAGCTGCTGCAAAGGCAAATAAAATAATGGGATGCATTAAAAGAGGCATAGATGCTCATGAGGAGAACATAATTTTACCTCTATATAAGTCACTAGTGCGACCACACTTAGAATACTGTGTACAGTTCTGGTCTCCGGTGTATAAGAAAGACATAGCTGAACTGGAGCGGGTGCAGAGAAGAGCGACCAAGGTTATTAGGGAACTAGGGGGTCTGCAATACCAAGACAGGTTATTACACTTGGGGTTATTTAGTTTGGAGAATCGAAGGCTTAGGGGTGATCTTATTACAATGTATAAATATATGTGGGGACAATACAAAGACCTTTCTAATGATCTTTTTACTCTTAGACCTGTGACAGGGACAAGGGGGCATCCTCTACGTCTGGAGGAAAGAAGGTTTAAGCATACTCACAGACGCGGATTCTTTACTGTAAGAGCAGTGAGACTATGGAACTCTCTGCCATATGATGTTGTAATGAGTGATTCACTACTAAAATTTAAGAAGGGACTGGATGCCTTTCTTGAAAAGTATAATATTACAGGGTATATACACTAGTCTCCTTAATATTGCGTTGATCCAGGGAGCTAGTCTGATTGCCGTATGTGGAGTCGGGAAGGAATTTTTTTCCCCAATGTGAAGCTTACTGTTGCCACATGGGGTTTTTTTGCCTTCCTCTGGATCAACATGTTAGGGCAAGTTAGGATAGGATATGGGTTGAACTAGATGGACTTAAAGTCTCCCTTCAACCTTAATTACTATGTTACTATGTTACTATGTTACTATTTTCCTGAGTGAGTTGTTTCACTATCATAACAGGTACCCTCTGGCAGCTGTCAAAAAAGTGAACAATTCTTCCTGTGCCTACAAGTTGATTTCTACTCACTGAGTTACACAGTATTACCATATCTGCCTATGCCTATAACAACACAGTTTAGAACAGATATATCTGCCTGGAATATGCATTCAAAAGTTCGTTATTCTATGTTTCTATGACAAATGAATCAGCTCAAAATGATCTTCTGCAATTGACTTTGTACTAGCCATCAGAGTCTCAAAGGCTCAAGGATATTCTCCCTTTGCTTCTACAGCAGACTTGGCCAATTAATTTTTCTGAGAGGTCACATGAGAGACGGCGATAGTTGAGGAGGACAACCTGCATGCTAAAACAAATTCTATTAGATTCTAATTTTACTATATTATTATATTACTATTAATTTTATTGCTTACTATCGAACAGATCAAACCATATAATGCACTGCTTTTTATGAAATCTATAAATAGCAGTAAATCATACTGCTGCTGTTATTCAACTCTTGTTCCATGAGCAAAAGCTCCCCCAAAAACCATTATGATGTCCCCACAGTCCCCACACATAGTAAGATGCTCCTAGCCATTCCCCAACCCAGTATGGAGGTCCCACATCTCATACAGCATGCTGAATCCTACAGCCCCAAGCACAATATGAAGCCCGCACAACAAAGAGATGCCCCCCAACACAGTATGATACCCCCACAGTCTTTCAATACAGTATGATGGCCCCCCATACTTTATGCCCCATAAGTGATGAATGACAATAAAAAATACATTAGTCACCTAGTCCCGTTCCACAGGTGTACTGCTTCAGTTTTTTCCCTGTGTAAACTGAGGCTCCACAGCAGGGGAGATCTAGTGAAATCATCGCGCCTGCTGCACTGAAACACTCAGTTGCACAGGCTGGATGGTGAAAGAGGGAGTATTTGCTTCCTGGAGATGCGGATACCGGTTAAATCAGGACATCAGACTGGGAGACAAAGGGCGGTTGCACAGTGTGATCTATGGGTCCCTGTTCCAGTCCTTTTGCTATCACGGTGATATAGAGATTTGAACTTTACTGCAAGGGTTGTTTGTGTGCATCTACAGTAGGTGCCAAGTTGAGAAGTGAGCTGAGTGGGAATCCAACCAGCCTGGTAACAGCCAGACAATAATGAAAGCAGAATCAAAACTAAAAGCAAAGCCAAGAATAGTCAGGTCAGAATTCACAGACAAGAAATGGTTAACCAGTCAGAGGTCAAACCAGAAATGGCTCCTTGGGGTAATTCGGTGCAGTTGTCAAAAGATAGCCAGAATATCACACAAAGTAGTATGGCAAGATACAATAGATGGCACAGGGTCCAGCAAAGTAAGAGTTAGTTCAGTTAGCCAAGTCTGCTGACCAGCTTACGTAGATTAGCCAGAACAACCGTTGGTCAAACTGACTGGATTGCCAAGCATGTGCTGTGATTGGCTGGTCAGGCAGACACATTATTTGTTCAGTCGATGATTGTTCTGGCCAGGGAGTGCATCTTCCATTGGTGCTGAGAACACTGAAGCCATGGGGTTGGTTAGAGCAGATTGTCACAGGGAATGCCAGGTAAGTTTGTAACAGATTTGTATGCATCCAGAATACAGCGATCCCGACAACGATACGACTTGGTAAGGATCGCTGGTACGTTGCTACATGGTCGCTAGTAAGCTGCCAAACAGGCAGATCTACTCAACGAAGCAGCAATGATACGGCGATCCATATAACGACCTCGGAGGTCGTTGGGACTTTGTCACACAGCAGCTATTCTGACGACTCAGACCTCGATAGGCGTGCTTCAGAGTCGCCAACGAGGTCGCTCGTCGTTGTTATGGCATCAAACACAGCGATGCATGCTGGCCAGCGGGACACCAACGATCAAAAAATGGCCTAGGACATTCAAGCACGATCAGCGATATTGCAGGGGGGGCAGTCGTCGCTATGTGTCAGACGTAGCGAGATCACTGGCGAGGTCGCTTTTGCGTCACAAAACCTGTGACGTTTCAGCAATCTCGCTAACGATCTCGCTATGTGTGAAGTACCCCTAAGTCTAACTATTAGTGATGAACGAGGGTGCTCGAAAAAGGTGTTTTCTGAGCATGCTCGAGTGCTAATAGAGTGTCTTCGATGTGCTCTAACACTATGTTCGAGTCGCCATGTCTGCATGTTTAGAATTTTGGATAACTAGAGGCGGAAGACCTGTGAAGACTCGGTCGTCAAGGTTAGATTTCAGAAAGGCAGATTTTAAGGGATTCAGAAAGAGAATTGGAGGGATCCAATGGTTGGATATCCTTAAAGACAAAAATGTCCAGGAAGGATGGGAAATCTTGAAAAATGAAATTCTCAAAGCACAGTTGTTAACAATTCCAAAAAGAGGGAAGAATAGGAAGCATTTAAGGAAACCAGGATGGATGAACACAGAACTTAAGCACATGCTAAAAAGGAAGAAAAAAATGTTTATAAAATGGAAAGAGGGAGGCATATCTAAAGAAGAATATAATGCTGTCTGCAGAACCTGCAGGGCACAAATCAGATTATCTAAAGCTGAAAATGAATTGAGGCTTGCAAGAGATGTCAAAAGCAATAATAAAGGATTTTGGGGATATGTCAAAAGTAAAAGAAAAGTCAAAGATGCTATAGGATTTTTACAGGATGAAAATGATGAAATGGTAAGACAGGATGTTGAGAAGGCTGAACTTTTAAATTCCTATTTTGCATCTGTTTTCTCTCAGAAAGGAAATGTAACATCAACTGTTCTTCACTGTCCTATTAAGGGAATAGAAGAATCCAGGATATCTATAAACAGAAAGATAGTGAGGAAACACTTAGCTAACCTAAATGAATTCAAGTCTCCAGGTCCAGATGAATTACACCCCAGAGTACTGAAGGAGATAGCAGAAGAAATTTTTGAACCCCTCTCCATAATCTTTGAAAATTCTTGGAGAACAGGAGAAGTGCCAGAAGACTGGAGAAGAGCAAATGTTGTTCCTATCTTCAAAAAGGGGAAGAAGGTGGACCCAGGCAACTATAGGCCGGTGAGTCTGACTTCTATACCAGGAAAGATCTTTGAACAAATTATTAAACAACATGTATGTCAGTACCTGGATAAGAATGAAGTGATTAAACAGAGTCAGCATGGGTTTGTAACTAATAAGTCATGTCAGACTAACTTAATTTCCTTCTATGATGGAATCACTGATTGGGTGGATCAAGGAAATGCTGTAGATATAGTATATCTTGACTTCAGCAAAGCATTTGACAAAGTCTCTCATACAATCCTTATTGAAAAAATGACTAAGTATGGAATGGACAAGGCAACTGTTAGGTGGATTCATAACTGGCTTAGTGATCGGACCCAAAGAGTGGTCGTAAATGGCTGCACATCCAGTTGGAAGAATGTCTCAAGTGGGGTACCACAGGGCTCTGTCCTGGGCCCTGTATTGTTCAACATCTTTATCAACGATTTAGATGAAGGAATTGAGGGTAAACTGATTAAATTTGCTGATGACACAAAGCTAGGAGGGATAGCTAATACTAGAGAAGAGAGAGAGAGGATTCAAAAAGATATAAATAAACTGGAGCAGTGGGCAGCAACTAACAGAATGGTTTTTAACAGGGAGAAATGCAAAGTACTACATCTGGGCAATAAAAATGAAAAAAGCATATACAGAATGGGAGGAATAGGGCTAAGTGACAGCACATGTGAAAAAGACTTGGGTATACTAATAGATCACAGACTGAATATGAGTCAACAGTGTGATGCAGCAGCAAAAAAGGCAAATGCAATTCTAGGATGTATTAACAGAAGCATACAGTCTAGATCACGTGAAGTCATTATTTCCCTCTACTCCTCTTTGGTCAGACCTCATCTGGAATATTGTGTCCAGTTTTGGGCGCCACATTTTAAAAAAGACATCAACAAACTGGAGCAAGTTCAGAAAAGAGCGACCAGAATGGTGACCGGTCTGCAAACCCTGTCTTATGACGAAAGGTTGCAGGATTTGGGAATGTTTAGTTTGCAAAAGAGAAGACTGAGAGGAGACTTAATAGCTGTCTACAAATATCTAAAGGGCTGTCACATTGTAGAAGGATCAACTTTATTCTCATTTGCACAAGGAAAGACTAGAAGCAATGGGATGAAACTGAATGGGAGGAGACGCAGATTAGATATTAGAAAAAACTTTTTGACAGTTAGAGTGATCAATGAGTGGAACAGGCTGCCACGAGAAGTGGTGAGTGCTCCTTCAATGGAAGTCTTCAAACAGAGGCTGGACAGACATCTGACTGGGATGATTTAGCGAATCCTGCTTTGAGCAGGTGGTTGGACCAGATGGCCCAGGAGGTCCCTTCCAACTCTACGATTCTATGATTCTATGATTCTATGTCTCGCAGCTGCTTGACAGCCGAAACACATGCAAGGATTGCCTTAGGTAATCCCTGCATGTGTTGCGGCTGTCGAACAGCTGCAAGACATGCAGCCACGGCGACTCGAACATAGTAGTAGAGCACGCTGAAAATACTCTATTAGCACTTGAGTGTGATTTAAAAACACCTTATCCGAGCACCCTTGCTCATCAAAACTAATTATACATCCTACCTCCAAAACTACCAAGCAATATTTCTCAAAGGGCATAATTTATGTTTACATCTGTACATCTGGTTCATGAATAATTGATGAATGTTCAGAGCGAAGTTGAGGAGGCATTTGTAACCATTACAGGTTAATGCAAGAATACAGGATGTACATTGTCATGCCAGTGAACTAGTCTATGGTCGGAAATACATAATTACATCCCAGGTGAATGTCTCTTCTCTTGGATTAGATTACACACTGACGCAATGTCTATACATAGATACATAATGTTGCCTAGCAAACAAGAAGATTCATTGAGTAAAGGAGCAGCAGATGCCGCTGCCTGAAGTTAGATTTTTTGGAATTTTCTGCTATACTTAGTTTACGCATATTTCCTTCATGAGATGCTCTTTATTTCTCTCAAGACTTTCACTCACAGTGAGGGCCATAATATAATTTTATATAACTACAGGCATTGGTTGACAACATTCAGCTTTACTGATATGGTTCTTTTGTATGAATTACTGAATCCTACAATGTCTGTCCTTTATTTCTTTCTTCTCTGCTTGATTTCTAAGGGTACTGTTGTGAATTCGCTTTCTGGCCTCCCTCTGGTTATTACTGAAGGTAATGAAGCTGGTCAGAGCTTTTTGATCCAAACTGAGAATTCAGTTATCTTTCTCCTCTGCATTTCATCCTCAGACCAATGGGCAGACTGAGAGAACAAACCAGACTTTGGAGTACTATTTGAGATGTTTCATATCTGCTGATCAGGATGACTGGGTCTCATTTTTGCCCTTGGCCGAATTCGCACTAAACAATAGAGCTAGTTCTGCCACTTTGATGTCACCCTTTTTCTGTAACTTCGGGTTTCATCCTCGATTTTCTTCAGGGCAAGTGGAATCTTCGGCCTGCCCAAATGTGGTAGAGAGAATGCAGCAGATTTGGGACCAAGTGGTGGATAAGTTGTCCCACTCTCAGGAAAAAGCCCAACGGTTATCCAACCGGCATAGGACCATTGGTCCCCGGTTTAAAGTGGGTGATATGGTTTGGTTGTCTTCAATGAATATTCCTATGAAGGTTGCGTCTCCAAAATTCAAGCCAAGATTCATTGGACCTTATAAGATTTTGGAGATCCTTAATCCTGTTTCTTTCCGATTGGCTCTCCCAATTACGTTTAAGATCCATAACATGTTTCATAAATCTTTGTTGAAGAGGTTTGTGGAGCCAGTAGTTCCTATGGCGGCACCTCCTGACCCTGTATTGGTTAAAGGCCATTTGGAGTATGAGGTAGAGAAAATATTGGATTCTCGTTTGGCTAGACGGAGACTCTAGTACTTGGTCAAATGGAAGGGTTATGGTCAGGAGGATAATTCTTGGGTCTCTGCTTCTGACATTCATGCCGAAAGATTGGTTTGTGCTTTTCACCGGGCCTATCCTGATCGGCCAGGTGGCGTGGATGACGGTCCGGTGACCCCTGCTCAAGGGGGGATACTGTTGTGAATTCACTTTCTGGCCTCCCTCTGGTTATTACTGAAGGCAGTGGAGCTGGTCAGATCGACAGAGGGGTTGCAAGTTCTCTTTCTGGGCTCCCTCTGGTGGTTACTGGAGGTAATGGAGCTGATCTGAATGAGAGTCTTGCCACCTGATAATGATGATGACGATTGGAGATCTGGGGTTTCAGATTGGGATTTAAGACAGCCGACTCCCTCTATCCCTGCTGGTGATTTGCTTCCTGTTCCTCCTGAGGTCTGATTTCTCTAGCTCTGTCCCTGCATGTTCAGCTAAGTGGTTTATTTGCTATTCTTTTTGCATTTGATCTGGTTTTGTCTATCTCTTCTTTGTGCGGGTCAGCCAGCTCCGGCTGGGGCTGTGCTGAATCACCGCCCATATGTTACTGCTTGTGCCAGTTTGTTTTATCCCCTGTTAGATTGGTCTCTTTTTGCTCTGCTTTAAGAATATACCAGAGTACTGATATAGTGGGGGGCGAAGTCGTGTGACTTCAGTGTTTTTTGCCTCAGACGTGTTGAACTTTTTGCAGGGTTTTTTGCGTGATTGCAGACAGTATCTTTCCTTTCCTGTCCTGTCTAGTCAGTGTGGGCCTCATCATTTGCTCAGTCTATTTTCCTGCCTGTGTTTGTGTTTTCATCTTGTCTCACCGACATTATATGTTTGGGGGCTATCTATTCTTTTGGGGTCTGCTCTGGGGCAGTTTAGATTTCCCCTTTCTTGCTTTAGGCTTAGTTAGCTCTCCGGCTGTACCGAGGCATCTAGGATCATCGTAGGTGCACTCTACGGCTACTGATAGTTGTGTGGATAGGATCAGGGGTCTGCAATCCGCTTAGGTACCAACCTTTCTGGTTTTCTGTGGCTTAGCCTGGACCTGCTCTCCTCCTCGGAGACCCATTCATAACAGGGTACGTTCCCACAGTCAGTAAATGCTGCGGGTTGGACGCTGCGTACATCCGCAGCGTCCAACCCGCAGAATTCAGATGTTACAGCATAGTGGATTGGATTTCAAGAAATCCCATGTCCATCATCTGTGCACCGACGCCTGTGGTTCCCCCATGGAGACGGACATGCAGTGCGTCTTTCCAGACCACAGCATGTCAATTTATCTTGCTGAGACGCGAGTCGCCGCAAGATAAATATCACTTGTACAATGTATTGGACAGTGAACACATGCGGATTCACCTGCGTTCAAGAGTCGGCAGCGCTTTGGACGCAGCAGACATGTGCTGTGTCCAAAGCATTGCCAATTACTGACCGTGTGCACCTGGCCTAAAACTTAACATGGACTAAACAGAATTTGTTATCTTTCCTTCATCTGTAAAAACATTAGTGCATACCTTTACCAGCTTGTAATTTACAGGCTCAGATTTTGTCCTCTTTTTGAACATTGACAACACATATGAGATATGCTGTGCGGCAGTCCTGTGGTACAGACCCGGTTATTATGGAATCTGTGAATATTAAAATTAACAGTCTGTCTATCGCTGTGCTTAATTCTTGCAGTATTCGGGGGTGTATGCCATCTGGGCCTGGGGATTTGTCTACTTCAGTGATTTTGAGGAGGCACCATACTTCTTGTGGAGAATTTCGCAGAGAATTTAGTGGAGAATTAGTGGAGAAGTTTGTGAAGAATTTCTAGCATCCGTGATCATGTCATCTGTCATACGATTTTTCTGTATAAATACTGAAAAGAAAAAGGAGTTAAGCATATTGGCCTTTCCCTCATCCTCTTCCACCATTTCACTCAGACTATTTTTGAGGGGGCCAACATTATCATTGATGGTTTATGCAAGGGAAAGGTCATCAACATGATATCCCCAGACAACCTCTTTAAATTTTGAGTTCAAATATAAAAAAAAATGAAAATATAAAGGTATTAACGAATCATATACATGCAGGATCCACACAAGCCATAATGTTATAGGTGCTCAAAACAGGCACAATGTATGGACAAATCAAACACCTGCCTACAAAAACATGGTCACATAAATCCTAAAGGACATAACCTAAAGTGTTGATATTCTAACATAACACCACGCAAACCTACACCCTAAAAAAAATAAGCAGTATGAATTCCCTCCTATATAAAACCAAGGAGGTACAGGAAAGAAGGATGTGCTGAGATTTATTACAAATTTCAATGCACGGTCGGATCAAGTGCGTGGGATTCTTGAAAGGTCTTGGGCTATACTAAAGACAGACCCCATTATCACCAAAATTATTCCAGATAGACCACAGATCACGTTTAGGAGGGCCAAAAACCTACGGGACCATATTGTGCGCAGTCACTATTCTGATGAATCTTCAAAGACCTTTCTGGATAATTTTACCAGAAAGAGGAGTGGTGGAAGTAAGGCCTGTGGTCATTGCGTGGCATGCAGTAATATGGATAGGGATGACAAGTTTTTTGATTCGTCCGGACGGAAAATGTTTAATATCAGGAAAGCCATTACTTGCACGTCCCGCAATGTAATCTATTATGCCACATGCCCCTGTTCCCTGATCTATATAGGGTTGACCACTCGTCAGTTAAAGGTGAGGATCAGGGAGCATGTTCTTGGCATACAGGCCGCAGCAAATGAGGTAGATCTTAATTCACTCAAAACTCTACCAAGACACTTTAAGATTCATCATAACTGCGACAGTAGCGGCCTAAAGGTGAAAGGCATTGATATGATTGATGTGGGGATTCGGGGTGGACGTGTGTCTCAACGATTGGCTCAGCGAGAGACACGCTGGATTTGGACTTTGGACACGGTACACCCCCTAGGATTAAATGAAAATATATCTTATGTTCCATTCTTGTGATGTCCCTGTGGTTGGAGCAATGCATGGGGTTGCATTGCGCTGCAGTTTGTTTGTTTTCATTGATTTTAATTGTTTTTAATTTTATTTTTTTAGGATTATATTTTGGTCCGGACCGGCAATACCACACCTTGGATCCCCCTTACCGTTATGGATGAAGAGTGGTTCTTTCCTTCCTTTTCCTTCCTTTTCCTGTTTCCTTTCCTTTCCTTTTCCCCTCTCCCTCCCCTCTCTCTCCCTTCCCTTCCTTTCCTTCATCCCCCCACACTCTCCTTCTTACGGATGTATTTTATTTCATATGTGCATATATGTATATTATATCTTTACACCCTATCCTTTGGTGTTATCTGATTTTCATGTACTAGGATATAATAATATATATGTAATTTTTTATTGTATACATTGTTGTTTACAATTATGTGCGGGTGTATAGGTATATGGATGTACATGCTGTTTATTGATATATTACTTTCTATACATTAAGGTTCGAAATTAGGAGATTGATTTTCATTGCTAATGTGAATATTTAGTATGACATTATGTCATGGATTCCTTTCCCCTCCTCTTCCATGATTAGTGACGGCGGATCTGACGTGGCGCTGACCCTGCACGCGCGTGATTCATGTCCCGTTGCGTTGGATGGTACTGGTGTCTCTATGCGGTGGGAATGTCTCAGGTTGCTGGGCCCCTCCCTATCGCATTACACTATTCCCATCTGGCGTTCCCGGTTTCCATGACTGCACCCGCGTCACTTCCGGTCCGCGTCACGGGTACTTCCGGTTTGGCGATATTTAAAGTCACTGGTTTTAAGATTACACACGCCCCCTGACGAAGGAGAATCTCTCCGAAACGCGCGTCGGGGTGACGCGTTGACTGCCCTGGCCTCTCATTCATTCCTTTTGCAGGTAATTACCTCTGCCTTGTGTCGTCCACCAGCGTGTTGGTGGGCGGATTATGTGTTACACACATGGTGGATATTAGACCTTACATATGGTCATTGCATTATCTTCTAATTGGGTACTTATAGTTTGGGTTTGTTATAGTGGCGAGGATGTGCCCTGAATATCTGTGGTTGCCCATATATAATGTAGCCCATTAATATTCACTAATTTATACACTGTAATAACAGGAAGATAATCGGCTCACCAGGCCTCTTCAGGCTATAGGAATGATGTGCATCAATTTATTTTGTAGAATTTGATATTGTAAACGTTGGCTAAGGGCTGGTCACGTGTCCGTTGCACTGTAGCACTTTGTTCCCCTGTATGTGTCTCCCCACTTTGCCCCGTTCTGTATGATTCTTCAATAAAGATATTTTTTTAATGGATCTTTTGGTCGTAATTTGTGGTTTCCACATCCCCGTTGCTATGTATATTAACGACTGATCCTTTGTTTATTCCATAAATACAGGCATCTTATTTAGTTATAGTACACATGATGCTGCTATTTACCCTTGCTTTGTTGTCCTAAAAAAAATAAGTATAGAAATTATGAAGCATCAGCTGATATTTTGGCAGAAAAAAACTCTCAAGAAAATAATATCTGGATTCTGGAACATGAATAAGGCCATATAGTTTGCATCACCTATGTTCCCAGAATTCACCCAGCAACTATGTTTGAAAACTTCATATAAAGCTTTTAAAAGGAACTACTTGGCGGACCCATAGACTCTACTGGTCAAATATAGTGCAAATATGCTTACATATAGAATCATAGAATCATAGAATCGTAGAGTTGGAAGGGACCTCCTGGGCCATCTGGTCCAACCCCCTGCTCAAAGCAGGATTCGCTAAATCATCCCAGTCAGATGTCTGTCCAGCCTCTGTTTGAAGACTTCCATTGAAGGAGAACTCACCACTTCTCGTGGCAGCCTGTTCCACTCATTGATCACTCTAACTGTCAAAAAGTTTTTTCTAATATCTAATCTGTGTCTCCTCCCATTCAGTTTCATCCCATTGCTTCTAGTCTTTCCTTGTGCAAATGAGAATAAAGTTGATCCTTCTACAATGTGACAGCCCTTTAGATATTTGTAGACAGCTATTAAGTCTCCTCTCAGTCTTCTCTTTTGCAAACTAAACATTCCCAAATCCTGCAACCTTTCCTCATAAGACAGGGTTTGCAGACCGGTCACCATTCTGGTCGCTCTTTTCTGAACTTGCTCCAGTTTGTTGATGTCTTTTTTAAAATGTGGTGCCCAAAACTGGACACAATATTCCAGATGAGGTCTGACCAAAGAGGAGTAGAGGGAAATAATGACTTCACGTGATCTAGACTGTATGCTTCTGTTAATACATCCTAGAATTGCATTTGCCTTTTTTGCTGCTGCATCACACTGTTGACTCATATTCAGTCTGTGATCTATTAGTATACCCAAGTCTTTTTCACATGTGCTGTCACTTAGCCCTATTCCTCCCATTCTATATATGCTTTTTCCATTTTTATTGCCCAGATGTAGTACTTTGCATTTCTCCCTGTTAAAAACCATTCTGTTAGTTGCTGCCCACTTCTCCAGTTTATTTAAATCTTTTTGAATCCTCTCTCTCTCTTCTCTAGTATTAGCTATCCCTCCTAGCTTTGTGTCATCAGCAAATTTAATCAGTTTACCCTCAATTCCTTCATCTAAATCGTTGATAAAGATGTTGAACAATACAGGGCCCAGGACAGAGCCCTGTGGTACCCCACTTGAGACATTCTTCCAACTGGATGTGCAGCCATTTACGACCACTCTTTGGGTCCGATCACTAAGCCAGTTATGAATCCACCTAACAGTTGCCTTGTCCATTCCATACTTAATCATTTTTTCAATAAGGATTGTATGAGAGACTTTGTCAAATGCTTTGCTGAAGTCAAGATATACTATATCTACAGAATTTCCTTGATCCACCCAATCAGTGATACCGTCATAGAAGGAAATTAAGTTAGTCTGACATGACTTATTAGTTACAAACCCATGCTGACTCTGTTTAATCACTTCATTCTTATCCAGGTATTGACATACATGTTGTTTAATAATTTGTTCAAAGATCTTTCCTGGTATAGAAGTCAGACTCACCGGCCTATAGTTGCCTGGGTCCACCTTCTTCCCCTTTTTGAAGATAGGAACAACATTTGCTCTTCTCCAGTCTTCTGGCACTTCTCCTGTTCTCCAAGAACAGGAGAAGTGCCAGAAGACCGTCTTGACCGTCTTGACCATCTATGACCGTCTTTATGTTAGATATGTCATTTTTTTAGCGGTGTAGAAAAGTGTGGCATGCTGTGCTTTTCTATCATTTGTAATAGAGTCACTGGTAATGAAATAGAAGGGATATGTTTCACTACTCCTAATGTCGTCAGTCTTATAAAATCTAGAGTTTTATTTCCTCCAGCACATTGTTGCGAGAGTTAAGTTAACTTATTTTATTGGCTGGTTTTTAGCGGGACATTCATAGAGCAGGTGGGAGAATGTCCTCCCATATCTCCACCTATAGAGCCGGCATCGCTGTGTTCTCACAGGACCTTGGTGATGTCACAGTCATGTGATCAGTCACGTGGTTGAGGAGTCACATGATCTGGGCTTAAATAGCTGAACTCCAGGGTTAGTCTGGGCTATTGAGGGCCTGGAGAAGAAGACTCCAATAGAGTGTTTGTGAACATAGTGCTTGTTCAAGATCATTGCTAACCCTGAGTGGTCTGACCCCCACGAATGCAAGGACTGCACATAGTGGTACCGTTTTGCTTTGCTGTTTTCCCCAGAGGGCCGTGTTTATTTTTGTGCTTAAAACCTTGGTTTATGCTGTACTAATAAACCGAGTACATCCTTAAAGGCGCAGTGTTCCCGCTATTACCTCTTACCTCTTCGTGCAATCGTTAGAAGTGCAGGCAGCATTTCCAGTGCACCCGTGGGATGACCACAAGCCAGCATATGATGTCAGACAAGATGTAGGATCTGCTAAAACATCTACTACAAGCACAGCAGCAACAGCAGATAAGCTTGCTTGCAGAGGCGGTTCGTGGAAGGCTGGCAGCTCTTATCCCAAGGCCAGAGTGACTATTAAAACTGTTGGGTTGAGTCGCATGAGATCAGGGTGGTTAAGGACTTGCTACAGCCAGTGATAATAGGGCAGAACTTTAGCCAATTCTGGGACTTGTGGGAGAAGTCGGAGATACCCAGTGTCCCAGACAAAAACCAGTCCAACCTGTGGGAAGTTTATCGCAGTTGGAGGTGGATGAATTCCCCTTGTGTGTTCTGGCTGGTGATGAGGATGAGACGGTGACCAGTGAGGCTGGATTTCCTAAACTGCGGGTGTCTGGTGGAAATTTTATGACTTCTCAAATGCGGGATCTTACGCTGAAAAGGGTATTGGAAAATGTTACAGTAATAAATGGGGTTGCCCAAGAGCCAGGGGCTGACACCAGATTTCCACATTTTGCATTAAATGGAGAGCTGCGGTATTGGGTTAGTAAGCTGAGAGAGGAAGTGGTAGAGCAGTTGTTAGTACCTAGTCCATATAGGCATAGGGTTTAGACCTGGCCCATTCCCTGATCTTGGGTGGACATCTCGGAGTAGACAAAACTTAAGAGTGGGTCCTTAGGTTCTACTGGCCTGGGTGTAACAGGGAGATTGTTAGCTAATGCCGGTCCTGCCCTACTTGTCAGCTTACAGGCCTCATGTCCCATTTCTGAAGTCCCATAGTGCCATTGCCCATTATAGAGGTCCAATTTGACAGGATTGCCATGGACCTTGTAAGGCCCCTGGTTAAGTCCGGAAGAGGGAACCAATACATTCTAGTGTGATGGACTATGCAACACGATACCCGGAGGCGGTACCCCTTAGAAAGTCCATATATTTTCTCGGACGGGCCTGCTGAAGGATATCCTGAAGGACCAAGGCACACCGTTTATGTCCAAATTGATGAGGGAGTTGTGTAAGGCTCTCCAAGTTAAACAACTCCGCACGTTGGTGCACCATCCGAAGATGGACGGCCTGTTGGAGAGATTCAAGAAGACGTTGAAGGCCAAGCTTAAGATGATCATGGAGAGGGATGGCCAAGTCTGGGATTGCCTACTGCCATACCTGTTGTTCTCTGTCAGGGAAATTCCTCAGTCCTCTACGGGATTCTCACCATTCGAGCTGTTGTACGGACGACATCCCCGGGGATTTGTCGATGTTACAAAGGAGACCTGGGAAGCCTGTTAAGGAGGCAAAAACAGAAATACTAGCTAAGTCCAGAAAACCAGAGAAGTTGGCAACTATCGGATTGCAGACCCCTGAACCTATCAACAACAACTAGCAGTAGCCGTGGGGGGTTCCTATGGTGCCCTAGACCCCTCGATCACAGCCGGAGAACTAAATAGCCTAAAGACAGGAAGGGAAATCTAAACTGCCCCCAGGGCAGACCCCAAAGCAATAGGCAGCCCCCGACATAATGACGGTGAAGCAAGATGAAAAAACACTGACACAGATAGAAAGATAGGCTGAGCAAATGATGGGGCCCAAGCTAACTAAATTGGACAGGATAGAAAAGCTGCTGTCTGCAATCCGCACAAAAACCCTATCAAAACATGAGCCAACAGACTGATAGGGAAAAAAAAGCCCTGAAGACGCTAGGCTTCAAAAAGACTATATCAGTACTCAAGTATTTTCTGAAGATAGAGCAAAAAGGCAAAAAGGAATTCAGCTCACCCCAGCAGGGAATGGCAGAAATCCAGAAAAACAATGCAAAACAAAACCAAAACACAAATGCAAAAAGCAGAGCAGAAAACTTAGATTTTTGAGGAGCAGGAATCAGACTGGTCTCCTAGAATCCCTCAGAGAAATCACCAGCAAGGCAGAAGGGCGTCGGCTGCCTTATATCCAGTCAGCAATTCCCGTCACCCAGTCATCATCATCCTGCTCAGGTGCTTGGTAATCAGCCTCACTACCTTCCTTCACCAGAAGAGGGAGTTCATCAGACCTCAATGGTAAAGGGGAAAATGAACTCACAACAGTACCTCCCACTTGAGGAGGGGTCACCGAACCCTCATCCACGCCACCAGGGCGATCAGGGTGAGCCCAATGAAAGGCACGCACCAATCTTTTGGCATGAATATCCGAGGCAGAGACCCAGGAATTATCCTCCTGACCATAACCCTTCCACTTAACCAAATACTGGAGTCTCCGTCTAGCCAGACGGGAATTCAGTATCTTCTCTACCTCCATATTCCATGTTACCTTCAACCAATACAGGTTCCGGAGGTGCCACCCCAGGAACTACTGGTTCAACAAACCTCTTCAACAAGGACTTATGAAACACATTATGGATTTTAAATGTGACAGGAAGAGCCAATCGAAAAGAGACCGGATTAAAAATCTCCAAAATCTTGTAAGGTCCAATAAATCTAGGCTTAAACTTAGGAGAAGCCACCTTCATAGCGATATGTTTTGATGATAGCCAAACCATATCACCCACCTTAAACTGGGGACCAATGGTCCTATGTCGGTTGGAAAACCGCTGGGCCTTTTCCTGGGAGAGAGATAACTTATCCACCACTTGGTCCCAGATCCGGTGCATTCTCTCCACCACAGTGTCAACACCTGGGCAGGCAGATGGCTCCACCTGCCCTGAAGAAAATCGAGGATGAAGCCCAAAGTTACAAAAAAAAGGTGACATCAAAGTGGCAGAACTAGCTCTATTATTTAAAGCAAATTCGGCCAAGGGCAAAAATGAAACCCAATCATCCTGATCAGCGGAAATAAAACATCTCAAATACGACTCCAAGGTCTGGTTTGTTCTCTCTGTCTGCCCATTGGTCTGAGGGTGAAAAGCAGAGGAGAAGGACAACTGAATTCCCAGCTTGGAACAGAAAGTCCTCCAAAATCTAGACACAAACTGAACTCCTCTGTCAGATACAATGTTCTCAGGAATCCCGTGTAAGCGAACCACCTGTTGCAAGCACAGGGGCACCAACTCAGAGGAAGATGGCAACTTAGGGAGTGGTACAAGATGAACCATCTTAGAGAACCTATCACAAATCACCCAAATAACAGTCATTCTCTGAGAGACAGGCATATCAGAGATGAAATCCATTGAAATATGGGTCCATGGCCTCCTGGGGACCGGCAAAGGCATCAACAACCCACTAGAGTGAGAACAAGGTTTAGACCGGGAGCAAGTCCCACAGGACTGCACAAAATTCCTGACATCACGAGACAAGGCGGGCCACCAAAATGACCGACTCACCAGATCTCTAGTACCAAAAATACCTGGATGACCAGCCAATGCAGAGCAATGAACTTCAGACATCACTCTCTGCTTCCACTGGTCAGGAACATACAACTTTCCAATGGGACAACGCTCAGGTTTGTCCTCCTGGAACTCTTCCAGAGCACGTTTCAAATCGGGCGAGATGGCAGAAAGAACTACCCCTTCGCCTAAGATGGTAGCAGGCTTGGTCACCACAGGAGAATCAGCAAAGAAGCTCCTCGAGAGAGCGTCAGCCTTGACATTCTTAGTGCCAGGAAGAAAAGAGACCACAAAATCAAAACGTGTAAAAAACAAGGCCCACCTAGCCTGTCTAGGGTTCAAGCGTTTGGCCGACTCCAGGTAAATCAAATTCTTTTGGTCAGTGAGGACCACGACTTAATGTTTAGCTCCCTCCAACCAATGTCTCCACTCCTCAAATGCCCATTTCATGGCTAACAGTTCCCGATTCCCCACATCATAGTTACGTTCAGATGGGGAGAACTTTCGGGAAAAGAAAGCACAGGGATTCATTTTAGATGTTACAGGATCCTTTTGGGACAAAACAGCTCCTGCACCCATCTCAGAAGCGTCCACCTCTACCTGGAACGGGAGTGAGACATCAGGTTGCCGCAAAACCGGGGCAGAAGTGAATCTTCGCTTCAGCTCCTGAAAGGAAGAAACAGCCTCCGGAGACCAATTCAACACATCAGCACCCTTCTTAGTCAGATCAGTCAATGACTTGGCAATACTAGAAAATTTTGCTATAAACTTCCGATAAAAATTAGCAAAACCCAAAAACTTCTGGAGGGCCTTCAAAGAAGTGGGCTGAACCCAATCATAAATGGCCTGTACCTTGGCCGGGTCCATTTCAATAGTTGATGGAGACAAAATAAATTCCAAAAATGAAATCCTCTGTACCCCAAAAAGGCATTTCGATCCTTTGACATACAGGGAATTCTCCCTCAAGATCCGGAACACAGTCCGAACATGTTCCACATGAGAATCCCAATCCTTGGAGAAGATCAAAATATCATCCAGATAGATAATCAAAAATGTATCCACAAAATCTCGGAAAATGTCGTTCATGAAGCACTGGAAGATAGAAGGGGCGTTAGTGAGCCCAAAAGGCATCACCAGGTACTCAAAATGTCCCTCCGGAGTATTAAACGCCGTCTTCCATTCATCCCCATGCTTAATGCGGATAAGATTATACGCTCCCCTGAGGTCAAGCTTGGTAAACCAGCAAGCACCTTTAACTCTGGCGAATAGATCCGAAATCAGGGGTAACGGATACTGATATTTAATAGTAATTTTGTTGAGGGCACGATAATCAATACAAGGCCTTAATGAACCATCCTTTATGGCCACGAAAAAAAACCCAGCACCTAAGGGTGAAGAGGATGGTCTAATATGACCCTTCTCCAACGCCTCCTTAATATAGGATCGCATAGCCTCTTGCTCGGGTACAGATAAATTGAAGAGCCGACCCTTGGGAAATTTACACCCCGGGCTCAGTTCAATTGCACAGTCATAACTCCTATGAGGAGGCAAAGACGCAGACTCATTCTCACTAAATACATCATAAAAGTCCGCCAAATAGTCAGGAACATCATGCGACTGAGGAGAGGTGGAAAAAAACGGAGCCTCACTAAGGGCACACCGACAACCCCAACTCATCACAGACACAGATTTCCAATCCAAAACTGGATTATGAATTTGCAACCAGGGAAACCCCAGAACAATAGTATCATGCAAATTATGCAACACCAAAAATCTGCAATTTTCTTGATGGTCTGGGGCGACCCGCATTACCACCTGGGTCCAAAACTGAGGTTTATTTTTCGCCAAAGGAGTAGCATCAATCCCCCTCAAAGGGATAGGCGTCCGCAGAGGTGTCATAGGAAATCCACAACGTTTAGCAAAATCCAAGTCCATTAGGTTCAGGGCTGCTCCCGAATCCACAAAAGCCTTGGCGGAAAATGTGGACAGGGAGCAGATCAGAGTAATTGCCAGAAGAAACTTAGGTTGAACACCACCCACAGAAAACGTGTGTGCAAAATGTTTCTCTCGTTTAGGACAGAAAGAAATAATATGCGAGGCATCTCCACAAAAAAAACACAGCTTATTACACCTTCTGAACTCCTGACGTTGCTCCCTGGACAAAACTCTATCACATTGCATAGGTTCAGACACTTGTTCAACAGGTGGCAACACCTCTCGTGCAGTCCTGCGTTCACGTAAACGTCGATCAACCTGAATGGCTAATGACATAGAATCGTCAAGACCAGAGGGAACAGGAAATCCCACCATAGTATCTTTTACGGCTTCTGACAAACCCTTCCGAAAGAGAGCTGCCAAGGCATTATCATTCCAGGTAGTAAGGACCGCCCACTTTCGGAATTTTTGACAGTACAATTCTAAAGAATCTCGACTCTGGCTCAATGCCAACAGGGTCTTTTCAGCCTGATCAATAGCATTAGGTTCATCATACAACAACCCCAAGGCTTGAAAAAATGCATTCACATTAGTCAGAATAGGATCATCTGGTTTCAAAGAAAACGCCCAATCCTGGGGATCGCCACGCAGCAAAGAGATGACAATTTTAACCTGCTGCGCGGAGCTCCCTGACAAGTTAGGCTTCAAGGCAAAAAATAATTTACAATTATTTTTGAAATTCAAAAATTTAGACCGATCCCCAAAAAACACATCAGGAGTAGGAATCTTTGGTTCAGCAGCATGTGAATGAGCAAGATAGGCGGAAATTCCCTGCACTTCCGCAGCGAGCTGCTCCACACGATCAGACAATTGCTTTATCTCCATTGAGAGAAAAAAAAATTCCCCCTACGGTCTCAGAGATATAGAGGAAAAAATATACACACTGTTTTTTTGTTTTTTTTTTACAATTCTTTCCTGCTATTGAGTACCCTAGGATCTGCGGTATGGCTGGTGATTCTGTTATGAATGAGTCACCGTAGGAGGCAGAAACAGAAATATTAGCTTAGTCCAGAAAACCAGAGAAGTTGGCAGCTATCGGATTGCAGACCCCTGAACCTATCAACAACAACTAGCAGTAGCCATGGGGGGTTCCTACGGTGCCCTAGACCCCTCGATCATAGCCGGACAACTAAATAGCCTAAAGACAGGAAGGGAAATCTAAACTGCCCCCAGGGCAGACCCCAAAGCAATAGGCAGCCCCCGACATAATGACAGTGAAGCAAGATGAAAAAACACTAACACAGATAGAAAGATAGGCTGAGCAAATGATGGGGCCCAAGCTAACTAAATAGGACAGGATAGAAAAGCTGCTGTCTGCAATCCGCACAAAAACCCTATCAAAACATGAGCCAACAGACTGATAGGGAAAAAAAGCCCTGAAGATGCTAGGCTTCAAAAAGACTATATCAGTACTCAGGTATTTTCTGAAGACAGAGCAAAAAGGCAAAAAGGAATTCAGCTCACCCCAGCAGGGAATGGCAGAAATCCAGAAAAACAATGCAAAACAAAACCAAAACACAAATGCAAAAAGCAGAGCAGAAAACTTAGCTTTTGAGGAGCAGGAATCAGACTGGTCTCCTAGAATCCCTCAGAGAAATCACCAGCAAGGCAGAAGGGCATCGGCTGCCTTATATCCAGTCAGCAATTCCCGTCACCCAGTCATCATCATCCTGCTCAGGTGCTTGGTAATCAGCCTCACTACCTTCCTTCACCAGAAGAGGGAGTTCATCAGACCTCAATGGTGAAGGGGAAATGAACTCACAACACGCTCCACTGGAGCGTTATCAAGCACGTGGCCCAAATGCAGGACTGGATTGCAAGGGTGATGCCAATTGTGAAGGAGAGCCTCCTTCAGGCACAAAAAGTCCAGGTGAGGTTCTACAACCAAGCCGCGAGGCTGAGACAGTTTAGCCCTGGAGACCTGGTGATGGTATTGACTCCCACCATGGAAAGTAAATTCCTAGCCAAGTGGGAAGGGCCCTACGAGGTGGTCGAGAAGTTGAGTAGCGTCAACTACAAGGTCCACCAACCGGTGAGAAGAAAGTCGTGTCAAGTGTACCACATCAACCTGCTCAAACTGTGGTCGAGGATGTCACAGTGGGAGAGACACTGTCACTGGCCCAGAAACAAGAGTGTCGTGAGCTGCTTCAGTGGAACCAGGACCTATTTATGGAGCTACCAGGTTGTACGCAGGTTGTGGAGCATGAAATCCTGAGTGAACCACATGAGGGTGAATCAGAAGTCGTATCGGATTCCAGAAGCTCGCCGCAAGGTGAACTCCAAGGAGGTGAAGAGAATATTGAACCTGGGCATTGTCGAGTCAAAGAGTGGTTGGTCCAGGCCTATCGTCCTGGTGCCAAAGCCCGATGGAGAGTGGCGTTTCTGTAACGATTACAGAAAGCTAAATGAGGTGTGTAAGTTTGACATGTGTCCAATGCCCCAGGTTGATATGCTCATTGAGAGGCTATGGTCGGCCAGATACATCACCACACTGAACCTAACAAAGGGGTACTGGCAGATTCTCCTGTCCCCAAGTGCCAAGGAGAAGACGGCCTTCTATACACCTGATGGATGCTTCCAGTATATTAGAATGCCATTCTATCTACAAAGAACCCCAGCTACATTCCAGAGCATTATGGTCCGGATCCTAGCCCCTCACAAAAAGTACGCCACCGCTTATTTGGATGACATCGTGATTTTCAGCCTGGAGTGGGGAAGTCACCTGTAGAAGGTCCAGGCAGTAGTGGATCCACTGAGGAAGGCAGGGTTTATGATAAACCCAAAGAAGTGCACCCTCGGGAAAGAAGAGACAAAATACTTGGGCTACATACATTGTCGGAAGGGGCTAAATAAAGCCACAGATAGATAAGGTGGAGGCAATCCAGAAGTGGCTGCAGCCGGTCTCCAAAAAGTAGGTCAGAGCATTCTTGGGCATTTTGGAATATTACCGCCAGTTTATCCCGAATTTCGCCATGGTAGCCACCTCTCTGATGGACCTCCTTAAGGGACAAAGTTGATGATGGTCAAATGGTCCTCTGAAGCTGAGATGGCATTCCAGAAGTTGAAGCTCGTCCTGTGCAGACAGCTAGTCTTGGTCGCACCAAATTTCACTAAGGAATTTTTCCTCCAGACGGATGCCTCCAAGGTCGGGTTAGGAGCTGTGCTGTCCCAGGAAATAGATGGAAATGAACACCCAGTCCTGTACCTGAGTAAGGAACTCTCCTCCTATGAGAATAACTATGCCATCGTTGAAAAAGAGTGCTTAGCCATCAAATGGGTGACTGGCACCCTGAGGTACTTTCTGCTACGCCGTAAGTTCAGGCTAGTATCAGATCATGCACCCCTGAGATGGATGAGGGAAAGGAAGGGGAAGAATGCCCAGGTGACTAGATGGTTTTTAGCACTGCAGGATTATCATTTTCATGTCAAGCACAGGCCAGGGAAGTGGCATGGGAACGCAGATGCCCTGTCCTGACTCCCCTCCTTAGCGAATAAAGGTGCCAAAACCCCACACTTTTGGCAGAGGGGGGGATATGTGACAGAGTCACTGGTAATGTAGTAGAGGGTCGATATGTTTCACTACACCTAATGGCATCAGTGATATTAAATCCAGAGTTTTATTTCCTCCACCACAGTAAGTGTTGCGAGGGTTAAGTTAATTTATGTTATGGGCATAGGGGGACATTCATAGAGCGGGTGGGAGAATATCCTCCCATATCTCCATCTACAGAGCTGGCACCGCTGTGTACTGACAAGACTGTTATGAATGGGTCACCGAGGAGGAAAACTAAACAAGCTAAGTCACAGAAAACCAGAGAGGTTGGTAACTATGCAGATTGCAGACCCCTGATCCTAACCAAACAACTAGCAGCAGCCGTGGAGCGTTCCTATGATGAATCTAGACGCCTCGTCACAGCCGGAGGACTAAATAAGCCTAAAGCAAGAAAAGGGGAAATCTTAACTGCCCCAGAGCAGACCCCAAAGGAATAGACAGCCCCCACACATGTATTGACGGTGAAACAAGATGAAAACACAAACACAGGCAGGAAAATAGGCTGAGCAAACGATGGGGCCCAAACTAACTAGAAAGGACAGGAAAGGAAAGACACTGTCTGCAATCTGCCCAAAAAACCCTACAAAAATAATGTCCAACACTTCTGATAACAAAATTCACCCTGAAGTCACTAGACTTCTCCCACTATATCAGCACTCTGAAATGTTCTGAGACAGAGCAAAAAAGAGGCCAATCTAATAAGGGACAAAAAGCAAATTGGCAAATACAGATAAATAAGAGTGGAAATTCAGCACAGCCCCAGCTGGTGCTGGCTGACCACACAAAAAACTGAATAGACCAACAAAATCAAGTGTGAACATTAGCAGAAACACTTAGCTTGAGATGACTGGAACAGAGCTGAAAACCAAGACCTGAAAAGCCAGAAGGAATCACCAGCACCAGAATAGGGCGTCGGCTGTCTTAAATCCAGTCTGATATTCCAGAGATCCAATCGTTATCTGTTATGAATGGGTCACCGAGGAGGAAAACATAAGCAACAAGCTAAGTCTCAGAAAACCAGAGAAGTTGGTAACTATGCAGATTGCAGATCCCTGAACTTAACCGCACAACTAGCAGCAGTCGTGGAGCGTTCCTACGATGATCCAAGACGCCTCGTCACAACCGGAGAGCTACATAAGCCTAAAGCAGGAAAAAAGGAAAACTAACTGCCCCAAAGGAAAGACAGCCCCCCACATGTATTCAAATTTTCACAACCAAGGCCTGAAAATACATGGCACTTCCCAACTAATGCATATACCAAACAGATCAAGGAAGCATGATGCCATAAAATACAAATAGCTTTATTGAAACACATACAATAGACATGAACATGATAAAAGGAGATGAGTACATTAGTGGATATCACAAGTACTAGTGTGCCAATCATATGCAAGTGTACACAAATAATACACCACAACTGAAATCATGGCAAAGTGCACCAATGTAAGACATAGGGGTATGCAAGACATATACATACATGGGCAAAAGACTATGGTTGCCTGCAAAGATGATGCCGACTTAATAAGGTACTGAAGGCATCCTAATATTACATAACAATATGATAGACATTGCACAAATGTATGCCCAGCATAAGGAAATTCACAGCAGATAATGGTCAGATTAAATGCATAACAATTCTATGATAGTTTAAACACAAAATAAGATCTAAGATCTAAAAAAAGGTGTATGTCTGGACCTAATATCCTGCTAATGACCCTGAGCAGACACAAATAGTCAGAAGACGTGACCTGTAATATGGCCAGAGTCCTGCATATCTATGAAATATGTTGCCAGTAATACTATAAAGCATTATCTGGATCAGGGGCAAGAGGTAGTGTATACCCACAGTATTATGCCATCACATAGGTGCAGTACACAATGCAAGTGTGTCCATGGCATATGCCTCCATCCTAGATATTGCGCAACCCCATAAAATGAAAAGCACATGTGACCTGTGATACCGCAGTCCCCGACGCGCGTTTCGCCTTAGCTTCGTCCTGGGAGGTAGGTGAGTATGGCTGCATGGTGTGTTGGAGTGTATATAGTGGTTTAATTGCAAAATGCTCGCACCTGAGAAGTCGCCCAGTGCCCGGCGTGTGACGTCATCATGGCGCGCGTCTCCCGGCCGCACAACCACTCCCCATCACACACGTCATGATGTGGAGACGGCTGAATGAAGCCAGGAAGAACGCGTCGCCAAGGCGATCCACCACGCCTGGAGCTGAAGTAAATCTCTGCTTAAGCTCCTGAAATGCTGAGATAGCCTCAGGAGACCAATTCAGCACATCAGCGCCCTTCTTGATCAGATCAGTCAGTGGTTTGGCAATACTAGAAAAATTACCTATAAATTTCCGATAGAAATTAGCAAAACCCAAAAACTTCTGGAGAGCCTTCAAAGAAGTAGGCTGAACCCAATCATAAATGGCCTGTACCTTAACTGGGTTCATTTCAATAGTCGATGGAGACAAGATAAATCCCAAAAATGAAATCCTCTGTACACCAAAGAGGCATTTCGATCCCTTAACAAACAAGTAATTCTCCCTCAAAATCCGGAACACAGTCCGGACATGTTCCACATGAGAATCCCAATCACTAGAAAAGATCAAAATATCATCCAGATAGATGATCAAAAACTTATCCACAAAGTCTCGGAAAATATCATTCATAAAGGACTGGAAGACAGAAAAGGCATTAGTGAGCCCAAAAGGCATCACCAGGTACTCAAAATGTCCCTCCGGAGTATTAAACGCTGTCTTCCATTCATCCTCGTGCTTGATGCGAATAAGATTATACGCCCCCCTGAGGTCAAGCTTAGTAAACCAGCAGGCACTCTTAACTCTGGAGAATAAATCAGACATCAGAGGTAACGGGTACTGATATTTAACCGTCATCTTGTTAAGGGAGCGATAATCAATACACGGTCTTAATGAACCATCTTTCTTGGCCACAAAAAAAAACCCCAGCACCTAAAGGTGATGAGGATGGTCTAATATGACCCTTCTCCAATGACTTCTTAATATAGGATCGCATAGCATCATGTTCGGGTACTGATAAGTTGAAAAGCCGACCCTTGGGAAATTTACATCCAGGCATCAACTCAATTACACAGTCATAACTCCTATGAGGAGGCAAAGATGCAGACTTACTCTCACTAAATACATCAGAAAAATCGGCCAGATAATCAGGAATATCATGAGACTGAGGAGAGGTGGAGAAAACAGGAGCGTCCCTAAGAACACACTGACAACCCCAACTCACCACAGACCCAGATTTCCAATCCAAAACTGGATTATGAGTTTGCAACCAGAGAAAACCCAGAACAATAGTATCATGCAAATTATGCAGCACCAAAAATTTACAATTTTCTTGGTGGTCTGGGGCAACTCGCATTATCACCTGGGTCCAAAACTGAAGTTTATTCTCCGCCAAAGAGTAGCATCAATACCCCTCAAAGGAATAGGCGTCCGCAGAGGCGTTGTGGAAAAACCACAACGTTTAGCAAAGTAAAAATCCATCAGATTCAAAGCTTCTCCTGAATCCACAAAAGCCTTAGTGGAAAACGTGGATGAGGAGCAGATCAGAGTAATTGCCAAAAGGAACTTAGGTTGTACACTGCCCACAGCAAATGTGTGTGCAAAACGTTTCTCTCGTTTCGGGCAGACAGAAATATTATGAGAGGCATCTCCACAGAAAAAACACAGCTTATTACGCCTTCAAAACTACTGATGTTGTGCCCTAGACAAAACCCCATGACGTTGCATAGGTTCAGACGTTTGTTCAAAAGGTGGCAGCGCCTCCCGTGTAGTTTCATGTTCAACTTGAATGGCTAATGACATAGAATCATCCAGACCAGGGGGAACAGGAAATCCCACTATAACATCTTTTACGGTCTCTGATAAACCCTTCCGAAAGAGAGCTGCCAAAGCACTATCATTCCATGTAGTAAGGACCGCCCACTTTCGGAATTTTTGACAGTATAACTCTGCAGAATCCTGACCCTGGTTTAATGCCAACAGGGTTCTCTCAGCTTGATCAACAGCATTAGGTTCATCATACAACAACCCCAAAGCTTGAAAAAATGCATCCACATCAGTCAGAATAGGATTTTCAGGTGTCAGAGAAAAAGCCCAATCCTGGGGATCGCTGCGCAGCAAGGAGATGACAATTTTAACCTGCTGCGCAGAGCTCCCCGATGAGTTAGGCTTCAAGGCAAGAAATAATTTATAATTATTCTTAAAATTCAAAAACTTAGACCGATCCCCAGAAAACACATCAGGAGTAGGGATCTTAGCTTCAGCAGCATGTGACTGAATGAGGTAGGTGGAAATTCCCTGCACTTCAGCAGCAAGTTGCTCCACACGATCAGACAATTGATTAATCTCCATTAGGAAAAAAAAATCCTCCTATGGCCCCAGAGAAACAGAGGAAAAAAGACATAAAAAAAAAAATATTTTTAAACTTCTTTTTAAACAATTTTTTCCTGCTTTTGAGTACCCTAGAATCTGCGGTATGGCTGGTGATTCTGTTATGAATGGGTCACCGAGGAGGAAAACTAAACAAGCTAAGTCACAGAAAACCAGAGAGGTTGGTAACTATGCAGATTGCAGACCCCTGATCCTAACCACACAACTAGCAGCAGCCGTGGAGTGTTCCTACGATGAATCTAGATGCCTCGTCACAGCCAGAGGACTAAATAAGCCTGAAGCAAGAAAAGGGGAACTCTAAACTGCCCCAGAGCTGACACCAAAGGAATAGACAGCCCCCACACATGTATTGATGGTGAAACAAGATGAAAACACAAACACAGGCAGGAAAATAGGCTGAGCAAACGATGGGGCCCAAACTAACTAGAAAGGACAGGAAAGGAAAGACACTGTCTGCAATCTGCCCAAAAAATCCTACAAAAACAATGTCCAACACTTCTGATGACAAAATTCACCCTGAAGTCACTAGACTTCTCCCACTATATCAGCACTCTGAAATGTTCTGAGACAGAGCAAAAAAGAGGCCAATCTAATAAGGGACAAAAAGCAAATTGGCAAATACAGATAAATAAGAGTGGAAATTCAGCAAAGCCCCAGCTGGTGCTGGCTGACCACACAAAAAACTGAATAGACCAACAAAATCAAGTGTGAACATTAGCAGAAACACTTAGCTTGAGATGACTGGAACAGAGCTGAAAACCAAGACCTGAAAAGCAAGAAGGAATCACCAGCACCAGAATAGGGCGTCGGCTGTCTTAAATCCAGTCTGAGATTCCAGAGATCCAATCGTTATCCTCATCATCAGGTGGCAGATCTCTACTAATTAAATCAACCTCACTACCTTCTGTTACCACCAGAGGGAGCTCGGAATGAGAACTCACAACTGGTAGACCAGAAAATGAGTTAACAACACAGGACCTTGGTGATGTCACAGTCATGTGATCAGTCACGTGGTTGAGGAGTCACATGGTCTGGGCTTAAATAGCTGAACTCCAGGATTAGTCTGGGCTGTTGAAGGCCTGGAGACGAAGACTCCAAGAGAGTGTTTGTGCACATAGGGCTAGTTGAAGGAAAAAAATAGCACCGCCACAAAAGAGGACTGAAAATCCTCCAAAAATTAAAAAATACAGCTGAAAAAAGGGCAGCACCGCTTACCTGCCCAGGTCACTGAACAAATGCACTACAGGGTGCAGCCAGCCCATATAGCAAGATGTTGGCAACACAGGTGCAAAATACTAAATAAACAGCCATTCACAGCCTACCAATTAAAGGAGGGGGTGACTGCCTAGTATGTGTTTGCACAATAGAGGCCTGTATAGGGTGCTGTTCACATGAAGGTAATGCATAGTGTCTAGTTCATAGCCTGTCACGCCCATACTTTTTGATTAGGCGGGCTGGCCAGAACTCTCTCAATGCATCCCAATATGAACACCCTTGTATACAAGACCAAACCTGCTGGGGTTGGCAGCACCCTGAAAATCATGATGCACAAAATACATATAAATAGTGAGGTATTGTTCAATATTTTGGCCAAAATATGCAAGCTCGCAACCCGCGTCAAGGGTCCCCACACTTGTGAGTCCTATCACTGAACTAATGGCTAAACTAATAGCAATGCCACAAAAGAGGACTGAAAATCCTCCAAAAATTCAAAAATACAGCTGAAAAATGGGCAGCACCACTTACCTGCCCAGGTCTCTGAACAAATGCACTACAGGGTGCTATATGGGCTGGCTGCATCCTGTAGTGCATTTGTTCAGAGACCTGGGCAGGTAAGCGGTGCTGCCCTTTTTTTGTGCACTATGTTTTTCAGGGTGGTAAAATATTTAATAACATTCTGCTGACGCTGTTATGGGGAAGGTCTGTTGCTGGGGGTCCACAGGTGTGCAATGCTCTTGAATGGGGACAGCAGTTTTGCAGTTGTTGCCAAACTACAGCTCCCCATTATCCCAACCTGTCCAAGCATGATGAGAGTTGTAGTTTTGCAACAGTTGCAGGTGATCCTGCACTGGAATTTAAAAATGGAGGCTCATACAAATTGTGATGACACAATAAACTTGGTATGCGTTGGTAATAGCAATTTCCCCATGGTTCCTCCCTTTTCTCCACACCATGGACTGTTGCTATACATGTATTTGATACTTATCTTATTTTAACAAATTTGGAATAAAGAATCATATATTTTATCAAGCTTTGCTGCACTGGGAGCTGGGATACTTCTTCCTTCCAATATACACAGAAAGCTGCCAATCAGTGGTGTGGGCAGGATTATACAGGGCTCAGCATTTGAGCACTGCTAGATCTGCAGTAGAGAAAAATTGTGATTGTATCAAACTAACAAATTGAGACCAGCAAGTGACACATCACTGGAATCAAGGTCTCTGTCCCTACACCATGCTTCTCTCAGATTACATAGTCAAAACCTGGTGACAGATTCCCTCAACAAATAGATATTAACATGCACTAGTTCAATTTTTGTACCAAATGACCTTGGCGTGCTCTGGAAAAATAATAATAATATTAGCATTGAATTCCTGGCAAGAAATATAAAAAGAAATTTAATCTCTAAAAAATATTGCAGTGGGGTGGTTTTGCAATTAATATCTGTGTATTAACTTATTCTATTACCTGTTTGGAGGAAATTTCATAAACAATTTCGCTCTAATGAGATAACAAGATGTTAGTATCAACAGAGAAGATGGCAAATAACATCTAATTAGTGAACTGAAGCTTGCAGCCAAGGCTAATAAAATATTGTGTATGATGGGCAATGTTTTTATAAATGTCCACAGGTGGCATACTAGAAAATTATATTACTCAGTCTTTGCGCAATATTGCGCTGACAGCATAAACAATTATAGAAAATCTTTGAGAGGTTCATTGAGTGCAATCAGCCTAAATAGCTATGGGGAAACATAATTGACTTCTGTATTTGCTGTCAGAAAATGACAGCACAAACCAGATTTTTTTTTTTACTTTACAAAATTCTAAATCTTTTTGCATCATATAAATTAAAAAAAATCTATGGAAGTTTGGTATCGCCATAATCATGCTGACATGGAGAATCACGCTAAGGCAGGCGTCGCACTAGCGAGAAAAACGGACGAGTGCTATACAATAAAAATGGCACTTGGACCAATGTTAATCTAATGGGCTGAGAAAATCCCAGCATGCTGCGATTGTCAGCGATTCTCGGCCGAGACTCGCCAATGCAAGTCTATGGGTGCGAGAAAAAAAACAGATTACACATGGACCACAAGTGTGACTCGTGAGAAATACGCACCAATGTCCTTTAACAAAAGCCGGCAACTCAGTGTGCGATACAGTAAAATCACACTGAAAAGTTTAATAAAGAATAGAAAGAATAGATATATACACATAGAATACATATATATATATATACATGTATGTATTGTAGGGATTCTACTCGCTCAGGTGCAGCGGGAGACAATCAGGAGGCAGATTCCTTTAAAGTTCATGTGGTTTATTACATCATAAACCCATCAGGCAGCAAGTAACAAAGAAAATCGCCTTTAGCTCAGGCAAAAGCAAACAAATGTCCATTAACTCAGGCTCAGACCTGGAGCTTCAGTACATACGGGAGGCTTAGTACTCCCCACCTATAGCTGCCTGGTTCAGGAGCAGGCCACATTATAAGGGTGAAGCCACACCCACGAACCCAGCAGCTGACTGGTCACGTGACTGTGACCTCACCACAGGTCCATGCAAAACCATAATAATACAGCAATGTCTGTTATGCCTTACATTATGGAGACAAGCCATCTCTGAGACACATATCTCCCATCGATTATACAACCCTTAGCCACGCCACATACCTCCCCCCTCTGCCTAAAGACGTGGGGCTTGGCACTTTCACCTTCCAGGCAAGGGATTCTTGAGAGGGCATCAGCATTCCCATGTAGCTTCCCAGCCCTATGCTCTACATGGAAGCTGAAGTCTTGCAGGGCTAAGAACAAGCGGGTGACCCTAGCATTCTTACCCTTTGTTTCCCTCATCCATCTGAGTGGGGCATGGTCAGATATTAATCTAAACTTACATCCCACCAGATAGTACCGTAACGTATCCACTGCCCACTTTATGGCCAAACATTCCTTCTCTACGACTAAGTAATTCTTTTCGCATGAAGATAGCTTCCTACTCATGTAAAGGACCGGATGCTCCTCCCCATGTATCTCCTGGGAGAGGACTGCACCTACCCCGACATCTGAGGCATCTGTCTGAAGGACAAACTCTTTTTTAAAGTTTGGGGCCACCAGAATGGGTTGCTTACATAGAGCCCCTTTCATTTCTTGGAAGGCTGACTCCGCCTCTTTGGACCATCTGACCATTACGGATTTTGTCCCCTTAAGCACATCAGTTAGAGGAGCAGCCATCATGGCGAAGTTTGGGATAAACCTCCTGTAATATCCCACAATCCCCAGAAAGGATTTAACTTGCTTTTTGGAGAGCGGTCTCAGCCATGTTTGAATTGCCTCCACTTTATTGATTTGGGGCTTGATCTCGCCACGCCCCACTACATATCTGAGGTATTTGGCTTCTTCCTTACCCAAGGCACACTTCTTTGGGTTTATTGTAAACCCCGCCTCCCTTAGAGCGTCAAACACTGCTTGGACCTTTTCCAGGTGAGACTCCCAGTCCGGGGTAAAGATGATGATATCATCCAGGTACGCGGCAGCGTATAGCTTATGAGGTTCAAGGATTCTATCCATAGCCCTCTGGAAGGTTGCCGGAGCTCCCTGCAGGCCAAACATCCGGACATACTGGAAGCACCCATCTGGTGTAGAAAATGCCGTCTTCTCCTTGGCTTCCTGTGCCATGGGGATCTGCCAATATCCCTTTGTTAGACCCAAGGTGGTTATGTACCTGGTAGGTCCAAGTCTCTCAATGAGCTCATCAAAGTGTGGCATGGGATAAGCATCAAACTTGGAGACCTCATTCAACTTCCGGTAATCGTTGCAGAATCTCCATTCACCATTAGGTTTTGGGACCAGGACAATCGGGCTAGACCAGCCGCTCTTGGATTCCTCAATGACCCCGAGCTTCAACATACACTGCACCTCCTTGGAGATTACCTCTCGACGGGCCTCAGGAATTCGATAAGGCTTCACGTTCACCCGTACATGTGACTCGGTCAGAACTTCGTGCTCCACAACCTTCGTGCACCCCGACAACTCTGAAAACAGGTCCCTGTTTTTCTGGAGTAACTCCCGACACTGCTGTTTCTGGGCCTTCGATAGCGTCTCCGCTATGGTTACCGCTCCAACCTCCCCTTCTAGGTTGCCCAGCAGGCACGGAGTTACCGCTGGTTCTCTATGTTGCCACGGCTTGATGAGGTTGACATGGTAAACCTGGTATGGCTTCCGTCTTCCGGGTTGGTGGATCTTGTAGTTTACGTCTCCAAGCTTCTCCACCACCTCATACAGCCCTTGCCACTTGGCCAAGAACTTACTCTCCACCGTCGGGATTAGCACAAGAACTCGGTCTCCCGGATTGAACTGCCTCTGTTATGATTGGGTCACCGAGGAGGAGAGCAAGACCAAGCTAAGCCACAGAAAACCAGAGAGGTTGGTAACTAAGCGTATTGCAGACCCCTGATCCTATCCACACAACTAGCAGTAGCCGTGGCACGTACCTACGATGATCCTAGACGCCTCGACACAGCCGGAGAGCTAAATAAGCCTAAAGCAAGAAAAATCTAAACTGCCCCAGAGCAGACCCCAAAGGAATAGATAGCCCTCAAACATATATTGTCGGTGAGACAAGATGAAAACACAAACGCAGGTTGGAAAATAGACTAAGCAAATGATGGGGCCCACACTAACTAGACAGGACAGGAAAGGAAAGACACTGTCTGCAGTCACGCAAAAAACCCTGCAAAAAATGTCCAACACGTCTGATAGAAAAATACTGAAGTCGCACAACTTCGCCCACTATATCAGCACTCTGGTATAGTCTGAAAGCAGAGCAAAAAGAGGCCAATCTAATAAGGGACAAAAACAAACTGGCACAAGCAGTAACATATGGATGGAGATTCAGCACAGCCCCAGCCGGAGCTGGCTGACCACACAAAACTGAAATAGACAAAACCAGATCAAATGTGAACAATAGCAAAAGAACACTTAGCTGAGCATGCAGGGACTGAGCTGGAAACTAAAACCTCAGGAGGCAGGAAAAAATCACCATCAGGGATAGAGGGAGTCGGCTGTCTTAAATCCAGTCAGAAACTCCAGATCTCCAATCGTCCTCCTCATTATCAGGTGGAAAGCCTCTGTTAATCAGATCAGCTCCATTACCTCCAGTAACCACCAGAGGGAGCCTAGAAAGAGAACTTGCAACCTCTCTGTCAATATAACCAGCTCCACTACCTTCACTAGTAACCAGTGGTAGGCCAGAAAGCGAATTCACAACATGCCTCACTCTTGCTGACCGGTTGTAGACCCTGGCCTGAGCCTCTTGTGCCTGGCGGAGATGTTCCTTAACAATGGGCATCACCTTCGCAACCCTCTGCTGCATCAGTGCCACATGCTCAATGATGCTTTTGTGGGGTGTGACTTCGGCTTCCCAGGTTTCCTTGGCTATATCTAGGAGACCGCGCGGATGTCGGCCATACAGAAGCTCGAAGGGCAAGAACCCCTTGGAGGCCTGGGGAACTTCATGGATAGAAAACAGCAGATACGGTAAGAGACAATCCCTGTCTCTACCATCTTTCTCTATGGCTTTTCTTAGCATGCTCTGCAGTGTCTTGTTAAACCTCTCAACAAGGCCACCTGACTGCGGATGGTACACTGAGGTCCTCAACTGGGAGATTTGCAGGATTCGGCACAACTCCCTCATCACCTTGCTCATAAAAGGTGTCCCCTGGTTGGTCATGATCTCCTTTGGCAAATCCGTCCGGGCAAACACATGGACCAACTTGCAGCCTATACTCTTCGCAGAGGAATTTCTCAGGGGAATTGCTTCAGGAGAGCGGGTGGCATAGTGTAACAACCTTGCTGGCATCACTGCATGGCCTCCCATCCCCCGCACACCAACTTACTTTCTGCTTCAAGCCATGCTGTAAAATCTGTCTGTTGCCAGCCCTGAGCTCCATGTGCTATGCCTCTTCTTCTTCTGCTTGCTCTCCATGTTTCCTGACTGTGTGTATAGGGGGGCGGCGCCTGAACTCTCTGGTTCTTATGCAGTCTGGGTGCACCTGGGTAATCTGTCCCTGACCAATCACCTGGAGCCCTTGACCATTTAGTTTCACCACTCCCTCTGAAACATTGCCTGTGCAATGTCTAAACTCAGTTAGCTCCTTGCTGCTGAACTAGCCAGGCCCTGTTCTGTGTATCTCCTTCTCTGTAGGAATACTCTGTCTCGCTTTGTCCCTTGTCCGCCTGCCAGGAGGCAGAATATCCTGGCCCTTGAGTCTTGTTCCCTGTACCTTGTCCGTGCTCTGTCTCAGAATATCCTGGTCCTTGTGTCTTTGCCCCTGTGTCTCTGTCTGAACTCAGTCTTACCTCTGTCTGTCAGTCTCCTTGTTTGTGGTTCCTTCTCTGCCGTGTCTTTCCTTGTGTCCTCCCTGTGTGTGCATCTGCACCCTCGCAGCTTTATCTCTGCTCCGCACTCCTGCGGCTCTGCCTGCTCCGCACTCCTGCGGCTCTGCCTGCTCCGCACTCCTCCTGCGGCTCTGCCTGTTCCGCACGCCTGCGGCTCTGCCTGTTCCGCACGCCTGCGGCTCTGCCTGCTCCGCACTCCTGCGGCTCTGCCTGCTCCGCACTCCTGCGGCTCTGCCTGCTCCGCACTCCTGCGGCTCTGCCTGCTCCGCACTCCTGCGGCTCTGCCTACCTACATCTCCTGTGTGAACAGGTCCAAACCTGTTCTCTCATTTACCACTCCTTCCTGCCTATATCCATACCTGCATCTCCTGTGTGAACAGGTCCAAACCTGTTCTCTCTTATACCACTCCTTCCTGCCTATATTCATACCTGCATCTCCTGTGTGAACAGGTCCAAACCTGTTCTCTCATATACCACACCTTCCTGCCTATATCCATACCTGCATCTCCTGTGTGAACAGGTCCAAACCTGTTCTCTCATATACCACTCCTGCTTGCCCTGTGTCTCCAAGCCGTGTCCGCTTGCCCAGTGTCTCCAAGCCGTGTCCAGTGTCTCCAAGCCGTGTCCGCTTGCCCAGTGTCTCCAAGCCGTGTCCGCTTGCACAGTGTCTCCAAGCCGTGTCCCGTGTCTCCAAGCCGTGCCTGCTTGCCCAGTGTCTCCAAGCCGTGTCTCCAAGCCGTGCCTGCCTGCCAGTGTACCAAGCCGTGCCTGCTTGCCCAGTGTCTCAGCCTGCTTGTCACTCGCACCTGTCCAGGTGTCCTGTTCCCGAGTGGGATCAGCAGCCACAGCCAGACACCACCCTGGAGTGGCACCCGGCAGCTACCTGCCGCACAAGCCTGACCTCACCATCAGAGGCTCCAGTGAAGACCAAGGTAGCTGTCGCAGTCACGCCCCTTCCAGGGTAGTCTGGTCTGTGGCACAGTGGGGCCACAACCCCCGGCTCGCGCCATTCAGCCAAGGCGCGAGCGTGACAGTTTGCACAGGCCATGGTCCCCACTGAGTCCCATATCCTTCCGCTCGCAGAGCATCATGAACTCTCTCCCTGCCAGTGTGAGCCACCGGAAGAGTTTGTTCCGCCTTGTGTGGTTCCAATTGTGGAGACTTCTGAACCACTCATAGTCTCCAAGGCCATCTATGAGCAGCTCCTGGCCTACGAAGAGCACGACCCAGCAGATCCGCCTAGGTTCTATGGGGACCCCAAAGAGTGCCAAGGGTTCCTGAAAAAGTGCCTGCACTACATCCTGCAGAATGCAGTTTGTTTCCCCTCTGACCGGGTCAAGGTGGCATATATCATGTCCTACCTAGCTGGTGATGCCTTGATATGGATCTGTCCCCTTTGGGAAGCAGGGGATCCTGTCATCTTGAGACTGGGGGCCTTCCTGGTGGCCTTCCGTAAAGTGTTCGACATGCCTCGTCCAGCTGTTCATGAAAAGTCTTCCCCTCCAAGCTTCCAGAGACAAGAGGAACCTGTGGATGAATCGTCTCCACCACCTATGACAGTCCAGCCATCACCTGTTCCACAGTCTGCCGATGCAGCCTCCCGTGCAAGATCCAAGAGGTCTAAAAAGAAGAAGCGGGCCAAGTTGCAGCCGGAATCTGGCCTCTGTCCTGTGAAGCCTGTACTCCAGAACCCTGGGCCAGTAGAAGAGGCTGTCCCTGGCGAGAGTACTCCCTCTCCATTAAACTCTTTAGCTGTTTCTCTGCCTTCAGGGAGCTTTGGTGTATTTAAGTCACCAGTCTTACAGAGTCAGTGTGTGGTCGCTGTCATACAGCTCCCGAAGCCGGCGTGGGCGTTGTCTCGAGGTGGCCGAGCCCTATTGGAGAACAGTCTAGTCCTGCAAGGACAACTACAGCTCCAGGTCGGAGCTTTGTATACGAAGAAGTTCGTCTTCCATTTGCTGTCTGGTATGCCCATGGGTCATTCTGAACCAGAGATCCTGATGCCCATTTATGTTTGGAGACCCAGCAAGGCACCACACTTGAAACAACCAAGGGACGAGAGGTGTCTGGTTCCCTTGTGTCGCATTCAATCAGCAAAGTCGTCTTCTTCGCCTGGTTTGCTAGTCGCCGAGTCAAGGTGTGAGGATGCCACTGAAGAGGGGGAGGCGGTCTCAGTCTCCTCACACGTCCCCAGTGACTATACCAGTGTCCTGCTCCCAAGAGCACTCCTGCCTCTTGATTGTCTTCCCCAGGATAGAGGGCTGAAGATGGATCCTGAGTGTATGCCTTCAGCTCCCCTGTGGCCCAGGGGTGAAGGTCCCAAGACAAAGCTTCACCCATTATCAAACCAGGAAGATGTGGTCCAGTTTTTTCAGGGTAACAGGCTGAAGTGGCTCCCTATATGTATGCCTCCAGCTTCCATTTGGCAGGTGGGTGAAGATGTTGGAGCAGTGACCTACCTATCTCCATTTCTCACCAACCGGGAGGAGGAGGTCCAATTTTTCTGGCACATCGGGCAGAAGTCGGACTCGGTGATGGTGTCTTCTGTTTCTAGCTGGCCGGCTGATGTAGGGGTCAAGTCTGAAGCTTCCAGGTCCCTGCCTTCTGCCAATCAGGAGGAAGAAGTCTTTGTACCCTCTGTGTTGGAAACTGACTCCCTTGGGCACCAAGAAACCGGGCAATCTGGGATCCCTGATGGCACACATACTCCACCCTACCTAAAGGATGTCATGTCAACCTGTACTGTGTGTGGTCCCATACTCCTTCTTCAGGCCATTCTAGCAGGCTTAAAGAGGGGCCGTAAAGGGGGGGTACTGTAACAACCTTGCTGGCGTCACTGCATGGCCTCCCATCCCCCGCACACCAACTTACTTTCTGCTTCAAGCCATGCTGTGAAATCTGTCTGTTGCCAGCCCTGAGCTCCATGTGCTATGCCTCTTCTTCTTCTGCTTGCTCTCCATGTTTCCTGACTGTGTGTATAGTGGGGCGGCGCCTGAACTCTCTGGTTCTTATGCAGTCTGGGTGCACCTGGGTAATCTGTCCCTGACCAATCACCTGGAGCCCTTGACTATTTAGTTTCACCACTCCCTCTGAAACATTGCCTGTGCAATGTCTAAACTCAGTTAGCTCCTTGCTGCTGAACTAGCCAGGCCCTGTTCTGTGTATCTCCTTCTCTGTAGGAATACTCTGTCTCGCTTTGTCCCTTGTCCGCCTGCCAGGAGGCAGAATATCCTGGCCCTTGAGTCTTGTTCCCTGTACCTTGTCCGTGCTCTGTCTCAGAATATCCTGGTCCTTGTGTCTTTGCCCCTGTGTCTCTGTCTGAACTCAGTCTTACCTCTGTCTGTCAGTCTCCTTGTTTGTGGTTCCTTCTCTGCCGTGTCTTTCCTTGTGTCCTCCCTGTGTGTGCATCTGCACCCTCGCAGCTTTATCTCTGCTCCGCACTCCTGCGGCTCTGCCTGCTCCACACTCCTGCGGCTCTGCCTGTTCCGCACGCCTGCGGCTCTGCCTGTTCCGCACGCCTGCGGCTCTGCCTACTCCGCACTCCTGCGGCTCTGCCTGCTCCGCACTCCTGCGGCTCTGCCTACCTACATCTCCTGTGTGAACAGGTCCAAACCTGTTCTCTCATATACCACTCCTTCCTGCCTATATCCATACCTGCATCTCCTGTGTGAACAGGTCCAAACCTGTTCTCTCTTATACCACTCCTTCCTGCCTATATTCATACCTGCATCTCCTGTGTGAACAGGTCCAAACCTGTTCTCTCATATACCACACCTTCCTGCCTATATCCATACCTGCATCTCCTGTGTGAACAGGTCCAAACCTGTTCTCTCATATACCACTCCTGCTTGCCCTGTGTCTCCAAGCCGTGTCCGCTTGCCCAGTGTCTCCAAGCCGTGTCCAGTGTCTCCAAGCCGTGTCCGCTTGCCCAGTGTCTCCAAGCCGTGTCCGCTTGCACAGTGTCTCAAAGCCGTGTCCCGTGTCTCCAAGCCGTGCCCGCTTGCCCAGTGTCTCCAAGCCGTGCCCGCTTGCCCAGTGTCTCCAAGCCGTGTCTCCAAGCCGTGCCTGCCTGCCAGTGTACCAAGCCGTGCCTGCTTGCCCAGTGTCTCAGCCTGCTTGTCACTCGCACCTGTCCAGGTGTCCTGTTCCCGAGTGGGATCAGCAGCCACAGCCAGACACCACCCTGGAGTGGCACCCGGCAGCTACCTGCCGCACAAGCCTGACCTCACCATCAGAGGCTCCAGTGAAGACCAAGGTAGCTGTCGCAGTCACGCCCCTTCCAGGGTAGTCTGGTCTGTGGCACAGTGGGGCCACAACCCCCGGCTCGCGCCATTCAGCCAAGGCGCGAGCGTGACACATAGTCCAGGATGACTTATATATACTGATGGCCCTGGGCTGATTTAACTAAGGGACCGACCAAGTCCATGGAAATTCTCTCAAACGGCACCTCAATAATGGGCAATGGCACAAGGGGGTTCCAAAAATGAGATGTGGGGGAAGTTAACTGACATGTCGGGCAGGACCTGAAATAGTTTGCTATTTCCCGGTGACACCCAGGCCAATAGAACCTCTGGACAACCCGTTCCTGCGTTTTTTTCCACCTCTAGGTGTCCCCCCAAGATGTGTGAATGGGCCATATCCAACACTTTCCGTCTATAGGGGCCTGGTACTATTAACTGCTCTACCACCTCCTCCCTTATTTTCGTGACCCGGTATAACAATTCCCCACTCAACATAAAATAGGGAAACCTTGTGTCTGCTCCCGGCTCTTGTGCAACCCCATTAATGACGGTGACATTGTTGAAGGCTTCCCTCAGCATTGGGTCCCTATGTTGGGCAGTCCCAAAATTCTCACCGGCCACCCCTAACTCCGGAATGTCAGATACAAGGGACCCTTCCTCCTCATCCCCAACAAGGACGCATAAAGGAAATCCGTCTGCCTCTGATGGTGGTGATACCTTATTAGGGTTCATTGGTTCCTTGCTCTTGCTAGCAATCTCAGAACCCTTACCCCACAGATCCCAAAACAGACAGAAATCCAGGCCTATAATTATCAGATGCAACAAGTCCCGAACGACGCCAACATCATGGAACTCGGTGCCATGCGCCGTTTCAATGTTCACCCTGGCCATAGGGTAGTCTTTTGCATCGCCATGTATGCACCGAACACCGACCTTTTTACCCGGGAGTAGGTTGAGAGGAAAAGTGGCCCGTACCAGAGTCACCAAGCTCCCGGAGTCTAGCAGCGCCATTACTGCTCGACCGTTCACCTTCATGGGACACGCTTGTGGTCCCTCGTTAGGTGGAGAGTTCACACTGCAAACTGGATATGCATAGTATGAACTATGGCGTCCCATGCTGCAGTCCATCTGCTCGGTGGTCTGGGGACAACTGGCAGCTATATGTCTTGGCCCGTGGCACTTCCAGCAAATATTTCCCGTGGGGACTTGGGCACCGCCTCCCCCGCCCCTTTTGACCTTGGATGTCCCACCCCTTTTTGGGACTCCGCACCCTGCTGGAATCCCCAGTACGGAACGGGTTGCTTCCCCAAGGAGCCTTACATCCCCTGGTATCTCTCGACCAGTCAGACCAGTTCATTGGCATTCTGGGGATCCCCCTGGGCAACCCAAGTCGTAGGGGTCTCGGCAGGGAATGCACAAACCGATCCATTACCACTCGCTCTACCATCTGTGCAGGGGAAGATGACTCTGGCTGCAGCCATTTCTAGACCAGGTGCAACAGGTCAAACATTTGGGAGCGCGGCGGTTTGTCTCGGTGACAGGCCAAGCGGTGAACTCGCTGTCACCCCCAAACGTGCGAGAATTTCTGCCTTTAGTGTGGGATACTCCTTGGCGTCTTGTACAGTCAAGTCATAGTACGCCTTCTGTGGCTCCCCCCGTCAGGTATGGCTCCAGTACCTCTGCCCACTGCTCTGGCTGAAGATTTTCCCTCTCAGCCACCCACTCAAACACCGTCAGGAAGGCCTTAACATCATCCTCAGGGGTCATTTTTTGTAATGCGCGTCTTACCGCCTTCCCGACGTGGGTGGCATCAGCCAGACCTGGGGTTGGGGCGCTGGTCCTGCCCTCCTGGATGGCGGTTGCCAGAAGCTGCATCTGCTGCCATTGCTCCTGTTGGATCTGTTGTAACAACAGCCTGTTGGTCTCCTGTTGCTGTGACTGCCTGTGTGAGATTTTTCAGCAGGTCCTCCATTTTTCCAGGCAATGCTTGCTTGACCCAGGACATGCAGTAACAGTCTCACAGCTCTGCTGGGAACGCTGCCCACACGTCTAGCACCAATTGTAGGGATTCTACTCCCTCAGGTGCAGCGGGAGACAATCAGGAGGCAGGTTCCTTTAAAGCTCATGTGGTTTATTACATCATAAACCCATCAGGCAGCAAGTAAAAAAGAAAATCGCCTTTAGCTCAGGCAAAAGCAAACAGAAATGTCCGTTAACTCAGGCTCAGACCTAGAGCTTCAGTACACACGGGAGGCTAAAGGCCCCGTCACACTAAGCGACTTACCAGCGATCCCGACACCGATATCAAGGTGTCAGGATCGCTAGTAAGTCGCTATGTGATCGCTGGTGAGCTGTCACACAGACAGCTTCACCAGCGATCAGCACAGCGATGCCGAGCGCCCGGCATCGCTGGCCATCGCTGTAAAAAATAGAATCAAAATAAAAAATATAGTTATTCTCACCTTCCGACGTGCCGTTCAGCCATCCCGCCTCTCTCCACGCTTCGGTCCCAGTGATCCTTTGCGAGAATGACCGCAAGATGTCACGGTCTCGAGGGATAACAAAATCTCGCGGTCATTCGTGCAAAGGATCACTGGGACCGGAGCGTGGAGAGAGGCAGGATGGCTGAACGGGACGTCGGAAGGTGAGAATAACTATATTTTTTATTTTTTTTTACACCTGATCGCTGGTCTCTCGCCTGTCACACACAGCGATGCGTGCTGGCCAGCGGGAGACCAGCGACCAAAGAAATGTCCAGAGGTTTCTTCCAGCGATCAGTGATACCGGCAGGTGGGCTGCTCGCTGATTGCTGTCACACACAGCGATCTCGCTGGTGAGATCGCTGTTACGTCACAAAAGTTGTGACTCAGCAGCGATCTCGCTACCGAGATCGCTTAGTGAGACGGGGCCTTTAGTCCTCCCCACCTACAGCTGTCTGGTTCAGGAGCAGGTCAAATTATAAGGGTGTAGCCACACCCTTGAACCCAGCAGCTGACTGGTCACGTGACTGTGACCTCACCACAGGTCCTTGCAAAACCATAATAATACAGCAATGTCTGCTATGCCTTCCATTATGGAGACTAGCCATCTCTGAGACACATATCTCCCATCGATTATACAACCCTTAGCCATGCCACAATATATATCTAATATATAAAGCTCAAGTGTGTGTATGTATGTGTGTGTGTGTGTATGTCCGGGATTGGCATCCGCACCGTCGCAGCTACAGCCACAAAATTTGGCACAGTCACACGTCTGGACCCCGAGAGCGTCCTAGGCTATGTTGTGAGGCGAAATTTTAACCCCGCATGTTCCAATTCACCAAACAATTTTGCCCCTATCTACATAATGGGGAAAAAGTGTGTGTATCAAGCCCCGCCCCTCATTATGATGTCATAATGGTTGCCATGGCGACGCTGATGTCATCATAGATTGCAAGCCCCGCCGCTCATTATGATGTCATAATGGTTGACTATGGGATGGAGGATGTGTGATGGGTATATGGGCACTGGACTATGGGATGGAGGATATGTATGACCGGTATATGGGCACGGGACTATGGGATGGAGGATGTGTGATGGGTATATGGGCACTGAACTATGGGATGGAGGATATGTATGACGGGCATATGGACACGGGACTATGGGATGGCAGATATGTATGATGGGTATATGGGCACGGGACTATGGGATGGAGGATATGTATGATGGGTATATGGGCATGGGACTATGAGATGAAGGATGTGTGATGGGTATATGGGCACTCAACTATGGGATGCGAATATGTATGATGGGTATATGGGCATGGGACTATGGGATGGAGGATGTGTGATGGCATATGGGCACTCGACTATGGGATGGAGGATATGTATGATGGGTATATGGGCACGGGCCTAAGGGATCGTGGATATGTATGATGGGTATATGGGCACAGGACTATGGGATGGAGGATAATTATAATTTGCTATAACTAACCACAGTTAGTTACTATGCCCGGGCAGCGCCGGGCTCTTCAGCTAGTCTAATATATAAAGCTCAATGTGGGTGTGTATGTATGTGTGTGTGTGTGTATGTTCGGGATTGGCATCCGCACCGTCGCAGCTACAGCCATAAAATTTGGCACAGTCACACGTCTGGACCCCGAGAGCGTCATAGGCTATGTTGTGAGGCGAAATTTTAACCCCATGCATTCCAATTCACCAAACAATTTTGCCCCTATCTACATAATGGGGAAAAAGTGTGTGTGTCAAGCCCCGCCGCTCATTATGATGTCATAATGGTTGCCATGGCGACGCTGATGTCATCATAGGTTGCAAGCCCTGCCCCTCATTATGATGTCATAATGGTTGACTATGGGATGGAGGATGTGTGATGGGTATATGGGCACTGGACTATGGGATGGAGGATATGTATGACGAGTATATGGGCACGGGACTATGGGATGGAGGATGTGTGATGGGTATATGGGCACTGAACTATGGGATGGAGTATATGTATGACGGGCATATGGACACGGGACTATGGGATGGCAGATATGTATGATGGGTATATGGGCACGGAACTATGGGATGGAGGATATGTATGATGGGTATATGGGCATGGGACTATGAGATGAAGGATGTGTGATGGGTATATGGGCACTCAACTATGGGATGCGAATATGTATGATGGGTATATGGGCATGGGACTATGGGATGGAGGATGTGTGATGGTATATGGGCACTGGACTATGGGATGGAGGATATGTATGATGGGTATATGGGCACGGGCCTAAGGGATCGTGGATATGTATGATGGGTATATGGGCACGGGACTATGGGATGGAAGATAATTATAATTTGCTATAACTAACCACAGTTAGTTACTATGCCCGGGCAGCGCCGGGCTCTTCAACTAGTCTAATATATAAAGCTCAATGTGGGTGTGTATGTATGTATGTGTGTGTGTGTGTGTGTGTATGTTCGGGATTGGCATCCGCACCGTCGCAGCTACAGCCATAAAATTTGGCACAGTCACACGTCTGGACCCCGAGAACGTCATAGGCTATGTTGTGAGGCGAAATTTTAACCCCAAGCGTTCCAATTCACCAAACAATTTTGCCCCTATCTACATAATGGGGAAAAAGTGTGTGTGTCAAGCCCTGCCCCTCATTATGATGTCATAATGGTTGCCATGGCGACGCTTATGTCATCATATGTTGCAAACCCCGCCCCTCATTATGATGTCATAATGGTTGACTATGGGATGGAGGATGTGTGATGGGTACATGGGCACTGGACTATGGGATGGAGGATATGTATGACGAGTATATGGGCACGGGACTATGGGATGGAGGATGTGTGATGGGTATATGGGCACTGGACTATGGGATGGAGGATATGCATGACGGGTATATGGGCACGGGACTATGGGATGGCGGATATGTATGATGGGTATATGGGCACGGGACTATGGGATGGAGGATATGTATGATGGGTATATGGGCATGGGACTATGAGATGAAGGATGTGTGATGGGTATATGGGCACTCGAGTATGGGATGCAAATATATATGATGGGTATATGAGCATGGGACTATGGAATGGAGGATGTGTGATGGGTATATGGGCACTGGACTATGGGATGGAGGATATGTATGATGGGTATATGGGCACGGGACTATGGGATGGCGGATATGTATGATGTTGTGTATATGGGCACGGGACTATGGGATGGAGGATATGCATGATGGGTATATGGGCATGGGACTATGAGATGAAGGATGTGTGATGGGTATACGGGCACTCGACTATGGGATGTGAATATGTATGATGGGTATATGGGCATGGGACTATGGGATGGAGGATGTGTGATGGTATATGGGCACTCGACTATGGGATGGAGGATATGTATGATGGGTATATGGGCACGGGCCTATGGGATCGTGGATATGTATGATGGGTATATGGGCACGGGACTATGGGATGGAGGATATGTATGATGGGTATATGGGCACGGGCCTATGGGATGGAGGATGTGTGATGGGTATATGGGCACGGGACTATGGGATGGAGGATAATTATAATTTGCTATAACTAACCACAGTTAGTTACTATGCCCGGCCAGCGCCGGGCTCTTCAGCTAGTCTAATACATAAAGCTCAATGTGTGTATGTATGTGTGTGTGTGTGTGTGTGTATGTCCGGGATTGGCATCCGCACCGTCGCAGCTACAGCCATAAAATTTGGCACAGTCACACGTCTGGACACCGAGAGCGTCATAGGCTATGTTGTGAGGCGAAATTTTAACCCCACGCGTTCCAATTCACCAAATAATTTTGCCCCTATCTACATAATGGGGAAAAAGTGTGTGTGTCGGTGATGTCTTCATAGGTTGAGATGGTGACGGTTATGTCATAACGGTTGCCATGGTGATGATGATGTCATAATGGGTATATGGGCACAGGACTATGGGATGGAGGATATGTATGACGGGTATATGGGCACGGGACTATGGGATGGCGGATATGTATGATGGGTATATGGGCATGGGACTATGAGAAGAAGGATGTGTGATGGATGTATGGGCACTCGACTATGGAATGGCGAATATGTATGATGGGTATATGGGCATGGGACTATGGGATGGAGAATATGTATGATGGGTATATGGGCATGGGACTATGGGATGGAGGATGTGTGATGGATATATGAACACTCGACTGTGGGATGGAGGATATGTATGATGGGTATATGGGCACGGGCCTATGGGATGATGGATATGTATGATGGGTATATGGGCACGGGACTATGGGATGGAGGATAATTATAATTTGGTATAACTAACCACAGTTAGTTACTATGCTCGGGCAGCGCCAGGCTCTTCAGCTACTATATATATACAGTATATATATATATATATATATATGGCATTGCGACGCATATATATATTTATAGTTCATAGAGTTCTACATAGCATAACAGCCGCTAAATCAATTGTTGGCTTCTGTAAAATCTTTACAAAACCTGACATGAAATGACACATGGTTTACATACAGCAAACCATTTCATTACATTTATTTCTTTATATGTCCCTGACTAATAATTAGATTAGTGTATGTGTGTAAAATTTGGGACATGTAGGTGTTAAATTAACGGGTAAATTCGTTGAAAAAAATTGTGTGGGCTCCCGCGGTATTTTCTCCCCCAGGGAGGGAAAGCCAGTAAGGGAGGGCAGATATTAACAGCCTAGAGAGGGACCATTGTTTTTGGCCCTCCCAGCTAAAAAAAATCTACCCCCAGCGACCCCAGAAAAGGCACATCTATAAGATGAGCCTTTTCTGGCACTTAGCCTCTCTATTCCCATTGCCTTTAGCGGTGGCTCATGGGTTAATAATGGGTTAATGCAACCTTGCTATTGGAAGGTGACATTAAGCCGGGTTAATAATGGAGAGGTGTCAATAAGACACCTCTCCATTATTAATCCTATAGTAGTAAAGGGTTATAAAAGATACACACACATTAATTAAAAATTCTTTTAATGAAATAAATACACAAAGTTTTTGACTAAATTTATTATTCTGCTATTCCAACAGAATCCCTTGTTCTCCTGAACGAAAAAAAAATAAAAACCAACAATATACTTATCTCTCCGCCGTTCAGTCAGGTCCCCTGCTGCAATCCATCACAATGGGTTAACTAATTTACAACGGGGACCAGTGCTAATGCTACTGACCCTGCTGTAAACCACTGCAGAATGAATTAATTCATCTCTGTGCAGACGACCAGAGATGAACTAATAAGCGTGGGAAAGTTTCTGAACTTTTTCCCATGCTCCTGAGTTCACCTCTGGTCAGCCGGGGACTCCTCGCAGCCTCACTGACTATCGCTGACGTCATTGACAGTTTTGATAAATGAAACCCAATGTGTCAGATTTGCTCAGCTATTACAACATAGTACATTTTTGCAATCTACCAGTACCAAATATCCTGAGTCAGGCCAGCGTCACACTACTGTAGAATACGACCGAGTGCTAAGTGAGAAAACATCCCATAGCGCTCAGCCCAGTGTTAATCTGTGGGGCAGCTCACATCAATGTTTATTTTCTCGGGCGTATTCAGCGTGCGTGTAAAATCACAGCATGCTGCAATTGTCACCAAGACTCGGCTGAGACTTGCCAATGCAAGCCTATGGGTTCCAAAAAAAAAAAACGCACTCAGACCAAGCAAATGCTGTCCAATTTTTAAGCACCAGTGTCCTTTGAAAAGCTGGCAATTCATGTTCCGCATACAGTAAAATCACACTGACAGGTTAGAATAGAATAGATAGAATAGATACAGTTATGCTCAAAAGTTTACATACCCCAGCAGAATTTTTGTTTTCTTGGTCTTTTTTAAGAGAATATGAATGATAACACCAAACTTTTTCTCCACTCATGGTTAGTGGTTGGGTGAAGCCATTTATTGTGAAGCTACTGTGTTTTATCTTTTGTAAATCATAATGACAACTCAAAACATCGAAATTACCCTGATCAAAAGTTTACATACCCCATGTCTTAATACCATGTATTGCCCCCTCTAGCATCAATAACAGCTTAAAGTGTTTTGTGGTAGTCGTGGATGAGGTTCTTTATTTTCTGAAATGGTAAAGCTGCCCACTCTTCTTGGCAAAAAGCCTCCAGTTCCTGTAAATTCCTTGACTGTCTAGCATGAACTGCGTGCTTGAGATCTCTGCTGTAGCCAATGACAGGTCGACTTGGCCTTGTGTTTTGGATCGTTGTCATGTCCAGGCTGATGACTGCAAATTTGCCTCCAGTATTTGCTGATAAAGTGCTGCATTCATCTTTCCTTCAACTTTGACCAAGTTTCCTGTGCCTTTGTAGCTGGCACATCCCCAACACATCAGTGATCCACCTCCAGGCTTTACAGTAGGAATGATGTTCCTTTCATTATAGGCCTTGTTTATCTTGGGTCCGTTGAGCTAGGGTCCGTGGCCCTGGGCGTCCAGTAATTAAATAGAGGAAAGTTGTGTGATGTTTAATTGTGACGCCACCCGTGGTGTTCGGCAATGAGTGGCCGACGCTGTGGTTTTGGTCCTCTGAGGCTGATGGTGACGCAGCAAAGATGGTTCAGCTCCCCACGGGTAGAGCGGGGGCCCCAGGGCAAATATATTTGATTGATTGTTCAGATGGTGGTGAACGTTGGGGTGCAGAGAATATGCGAAGGACACAGAGAGGTGCAGTTTTCTTTATCTTTTACTTGCAAGTGGTTGCAATCCGGGGTACCACATACAGATGATGGATTGAGTCTGGCTCGCCTGGAGGCATTCAGAGGATCCACCCTGCCAGGTGGGGTTTGGGACCTTCCTTCTGCGCTCTGTTTTCGTCTCCCTGGTGCTTGTAACTAAGCTGTGACCCTCTCCTGCGCAATGATTTCTAACCTGTATGACTGACAGCGTGAGCGTATATCACGGGTACTGTCCATTTCACTGTCAGCCCCGGGCTCTTGATCTGCTGCCGTGCCTTCAGGTGTTCGGTGTCGCCAAGGAACTTGCAGTCCCCTGTACTCTAGATTCGGCTGTCAGGGTGTACCGCTCCTGCCCAGCCAAGGACTCTGGTGTGCTTTTTTATATCAGCGCTTCACTCTGGGGTCTCCTATATGCAATTTTAGTTCCCTCAGAGCCTCTTGTCTCCGCTCCTGTCCTTTCCCTCTTCACAGATCAACTCCAACCATCAAACTGTCTTGTCATCAGCTCAAGCTGCTCCCGTTTCCATGACAACTCCCTTGTTTACTCTCGCAGCTGACTCCTTACTGACTCACTAACCCCATCTGCTGGACATAATTTACAAGGAAGCTCCCCTTTCTGACCTGCAGCAGGAATTGTCATGTAATCTGTGTTACCTGGCCAGGGGGGCCCCCCTCCTGCCTCCAGGCATGACTTCACCCCTTAGAGGGAGGCAATGTCACTGTGACAACCCGACTCTGGGGTGTCACATTCCCCCCAGTGAAGTTCAGTACTCCCGGACTGAGGAAACATAACAAGAATTGTTAACAACATCAATTAATGAAAATCTACAAAGTCTTAAAAAATGTAAAAATCATCAAAACCAGAAAAGAAAAAGAAACAATAACAAAGTTACTGCAGCGACCAGTCCTTACGCTGCTGTCCAGGAATTGTCTTGGTCCTTGTACCTGGGGTTTGGTTGGTGGTAACCGCCTTAGCCCACTTTGTGTGTCGTCCCTGGGTGTGGCTACAGGGCACTCTGTAGATGGGCCTGGGTTTTCGGCCATGCCGGCGGCTTATTTTCAAGGCCAAGTTGGGGTAACTATTTACAAATTAAGTTCTGACCACACATAGTCCTGTGGCCCAATTGTCCAACTGGTTATTACGAATACTTAAAAAGTTCATACAGTAAGTCTCTCTAGGCTCTCATGCTTAACGGTTACAACTATACATTCTTATTAATTTATTCACATTATGTATTCTCTATAACGGAAAGGGATCTGACCTCTGGTACTACGAGGGGCTCTACGCAGTATAGGTATTTCCGATGACCTGACCTGTTCTCTAATGTCTGCTGCTGGTGCACTAGTCACTACGCTATAAGTGGACTTGTGTAATATTGGTATTCTGGACTGCCTTCTCCTGACTCTTAGACTCACCATGAGATTGACAGATTCGCTGCTAGCAGGGGACAGATTTCCGCATTCCACTGCAGATGTGGCATCTGTTACTGGAGCCATTTCATTAAGAGTCTCTGCTTCATCCGGTGCAGTAGGCTGGTGAAAGGTTAGGACTGGTACTACGATAGCCTGATTCACTTGTGTCCACGTCCGAGGAAATTCTCCAAGGATAGTATGGATCTCCTCTTCCACCTCTACTGTGGGCCGTGGAGTGTCTTGAACTTCCTCTTTGTCTTTCAATTGAACAGGGCACACCTTTAGATGATCTCTTGAGACTGCCTCTGAGGTTTCTACTCCATCCTTGCTGATGAGGCATACCTTGGTGTTATTAAAGTCTGAAGGTATAACGGTGTATGGCTCTGCCTCCCACTGGTCATCTAGTTTCTGAACTCGTCTCTTTCTTTTGAGTACTTGTTCTCCTGGTGTGTTGATTGTAATTCCTTTCCTGCCTCTGTCTTGCCTGGGACAAACTTTTCTCCACACATTCTTGCACTTTGCGGTATTGTTGCTGCCGCTCTGTATCCCAGTCTGCATCTGGTGATGTCGTCTCAGGTGTTAAGACTCCCATGTCTAAATCAATGGGTTACTTGCCAGGTCTTGCCCTCATCAGGTAGGCCGGAGTGCAATTGGTGGCGTTTACCGGTATATGATTATGTAGATCTACCAGACCTGACAACCTCTCGGGCCACTGGTTTCGTTCTTCCAGAGGTAAGGTCTTCAATAAGTCAATGACCACCTGGTTCATCTTCTCACACATGCCATTTGTCTGTGGATGGTACAGCGTTGCCCTGATTTTCTTGCAACCATACATGTTACAGAACTCCTGAAACACTTCTGCCTCAAAGGCTTTACCTTGGTCGGTGAGCACTTGTTCAGGGTATCCGTGCGATTGACTAAAGTGTTGCTGAAATGCCTTGGCTGCTGTCTTCGCTGTTTGGTCTTTAACAGGCACGACTACCAAGAACCTTGAGTAATGGTCAACGATGGTCAGAGCATAGGTGTAGCCATTCCTACTCGGAGTTAACTTCACGTGATCCAAGGCTACCAGTTCAAGCGGCTGTTTTGTGATGATCGGCTGTAATGGGGCTCGCTGGCTGTTATGGTCTTTCCTGCGCAGGCTACATGGGCCACATTCTCGGCACCACTTCTCAATGGCCCTCCTCATGCCAACCCAGTAGAATCTTTCACGAAGTAGGACCTCCAACTTCCACCCGAAGTGTCCTGCTCCATTGTGGTATGCCTCCAAGACCATTGGCGCATCCTATTTCGGGACTACTACCTGCCAGACCAGTTCGTGTGTGCGCGAGTTGATGTCCCTCCGACACAGTTTACCCTCATAGATGAACAGCTTGCCTCTCTCCTTCCATAACTGCTGTGCTTCCTGTGGGTCATCTGGACCAGGGTGTGAATCAGCTTGTGCCAGCCACTCCTTTACTAGGCGAACAGCTGGGTCACTATCTTGTGTCTCTGCCCACTCATGATGGGGTAATGGGTTCAACATTGCCTCTCGTACGATATAGTGCTTATTCCTCACCATTTGGGAGCGCTGGACTGCAACTGGACGGTGGAAGGCTGGTAACTCGATTTCTTCGAGTTCTTCTGGATCTTCTCACCCGTCTGGTGAATTGGGCATCCTGGACAGCGCATCCGCATTAGCGTTCTTATGTCCTGCTCGGTACTTGATGGTAAACTCGTAGTTGGACAGCCGGGCCATCCATCGCTGCTCAAGTGCCCCTAGCTTTGCCTTTTCAAGGTGGGTTAGCGGATTATTGTCCATGTAGATGGTGAACTTTGCTGAAGCCAAGTAGTGCTTGAAGCGCTCTGTTACCACCCAGACTATGGCGAGGAACTCCAGTTTAAAGGAACTGTAGTTGTCGGGGTTCCTCTCAGTGGGACGTAGCTTCCTACTGGCGTAGGCAATCACTCTCTCTCTGCCTTTCTGCACTTGTGACAGCACTGCTCCCAATCCCACATTGCTGACATCAGTGTAAAGTACAAATGGTTGGTCATAGACAGGGTAGGCCAGGACCTCATCTCCCGTGAGGGCGAATTTCAACCAGATGAAGGACTCTTCTATCCTTTTGTTCCACTCGAACAGAAGACTCTTGTTCTTGGCTTTCTTGGATTGGCCCACTAGAAGATCTTGCAGGGGTGCAGCTATTTTGGTGAAGTCCTTGATAAATCTTCGGTAGTAGCCTACTAACCCAAGAAACTGCCTTACTTCATGAATAGTGCTGGGTCTTTGCCAGTCCCAGATAACGGTGACTTTGTCAGGGTCGGGTGTCACACCTTCCGCGCTCACCATATGGCCTAGGTACTGCACCTTGGGTTTCAAAAGGTGACATTTGGACGGCTTTACTTTCAAGCCAAAGTTAGACAGGGCTTCGAATACCTCGGCTAGGTGCTTCAAATGGTCTTCGTAGGTTTTGGAGAAGACGATGATATCATCCAGGTACAGCAGAATGGTTTCAAAGTTTTTATGTCCAAGACAGCATTCCATTAACCACTGAAATGTTCCTGGCGCATTGGTGTTGTAAACGCTGTTTTCTCTTTGTCTGCCTCTGCCACAGGAACCTGTCAATACCCACTGGTGAGATCTAAGGTAGAGAAATAGTTAGCGGTTCTCAGTGCAGCTAGTGATTCCTCAATTCTAGGTAATGGGTAAGCGTCCTTATGTGTAATGCTGTTAATCTGCCTGTAGTCTACACACATTCTCATAGTACCATCTTTCTTTTTAACGAGGACTAATGGAGCTGCCCATGGGTTACAACTATCTCTGATTACCCCAGCCTCCTTCATCTCCCGTAACATACCCTTGGCACATTGATAGTGTGCTGGGGGTACAAGCCGGTACCTCTCTTTAATGGGTGGATGATCTCCGGTGGGGATATGGTGTTGGACCCCTTTTGCCAGCCCAAAGTCTAGAGGATGTTTGCTGAAGACCCGTTCAAATTCTCGAGCCACTCGGTAAGCCCCATGTTTTGGTGCGAAGGGGTTGAGTCAGTGCCTACGTGTAGCTGCTGACACCATTCCTCCTGCTGTCCTTTAGAGCCATTCTCTTCCACCTTGTCGGATGGAAGCAAGGGTTCTAGTGCCTCTATTGCATTGTTAGTGACAGTGAACAGCTTAGCAAGGGTGGCATACCGGGGTAAATGGACCTCTCTCTCCCCACAATTTAAGATGCGTATTGGTACTCTCCCCTTGCGGACATCAACTACCCCTCTGGCTGTCAGGATAGTGGGCCTACTATCAGAGTACATGGTTTCCACCAGGGCTTGGTAATCTTGACCCCTGAGGCCTATTGCTGCCCGACACCAAATTAACATTTCACTTCTGGGAGGTACTGCAATGAGGAAAGGATCACTTACTCTGACACTGCCGATTTCTCCACCAGACAGCTTTAACTGTTGTCTCTGCATCAGGGCTCTGATCTCCTTTTGCAGGACCCGATGACTGGAGCTGGCGGTCTCGGCTACCTGTTGTAGCAAAACAATAATTTCTCCAAGACAATTTTCAATTACATTAGTGCCTAAAGTGATCATAGGATGGCATTCTCATTTGTCAATATCAACTATAATCAAACCTTGCGATTGCAATTCTACTCGGCCAATCTTGATGGTCACCTCTTTATATCCCAGCTGAGGCAAGGGCTGACCATTGCTGGCAAGGATGGCAAGGTTTTTATCTGGACTGTGAGTAATGTCTGAATCAGCCCAGTACTGCTTAAAGAGAACATATGGCATCGTTGTCAACTGGGAGCCGGTGTCCAGTAAAGCGTCTCGCCAATTTGGTGGGCCTGGTCTTCTTACTCCTGAGGGTTGGCCCTTTGCCCCAGGGGTTGCTTGTTTAAATAACAGAATCTTGCTATGTGTCCCGCCTTGTTGCAGCGGCGACAGATGGGCTGTCTGTCCTCTTTGTAACAATCGCTATCTCTCCCTCTGGTCAGTGGGATTCTCCTCTGCTGTCGCCACGGGACATCATCTGAACTGGAGGCCAGCTGGATCTTTTTCTTTGGAGCCACTTGTAGGGACTGCACAGTTTTTGTGAATGCAGCCACACTTTTGGTTAGTTCCTTGACTTGGAGAGATAAGTCTGTAGCAGAGTCATCATCTTGGGACGGCGTGTCATTCTCAATATGGGTCTGGGGAAAGGATGCTGCCTCTTGCTGGTATGTAATTGCTGGATGCCTAGAGGGCTCTGTGCCGCTAGGATTTGGTTCACGCAGCACCCGGTTGGCTCTATCCTTAAAGTGTGCAAAGTCCAATTAAGGATTTTGTAGGGCCATTATGCGCAGCTGTGTCCTTTGATTGTTAGACTGGAGTCCCTCTATAAACTGCTCCGTTAGTAATCTATCCTCATCTTGCACGCTCTCTGGGTCAACCTGCTTTACGGCCCGTAGCGCCTCCTGAAGGTTAAGGGCATAGTCCTGTATACTGTCCTGCACCCTTTGTTTGCACCCAAAGAATCTCATTTTTATCTCTGCTGCAGTGCGTGTGTCAAAAGTGTCCTTCAGTCTGGCCAAGATTTGTTTGACAGTTCCTTTAACAGTGTCCGGCCAGGACTTTACTTCCCTCTGGGCCGCACCAGTTAACTGGCCAATGAGGATACTGACTTTTTGACTCTCAGACAGGGGGTACACTTTGAACAAACTACATAGTCTTTTCTTAAAATCGCTCAGGGCGTGTGACTCCCCTGAGTACTGTGGTAACCAGGTCGCTCCTGGTATATATGGCATTGATAGCGGCATTATGGAGGCTGCGGCTGCGACCGCCGCTGAATCTCCACCCGAGTTGGGCATTTTCTTCCTCCCTCAGTGAACCTCAGCCAAGCTACGTTTACCTTTACTGTTGTCAACAGCTGCTCTCTGACAGGCTGGATTGAGCTCCTCATGGTCTCCAAATCGGATCTTCCTGCTTTTCACTTGCTCAGAATAGAGCGCAGCTCCAGCTTCACTTTGCCCACTGACATCAGAGCGTGGGCGTGGCTTCGCGTCGTGCTCTATTTCTGACTCCGCCCACAATGGCACGCCCCTCTGCTTGCACAAACTGTGTGACGCAGTTATGGCGGTTATTTGAAAGCTCATTAAAGTCTCTAGCTCTCAATTTAATGAAGTCTATGGCACACAGTACCCAGCTTTGCCAGGCTCCTTGCACCCAGCTTTTCTAGGCTTGATACATCCTGTTCGAGACGCCAGTTGGAGCGCCCCGCAGGGCCTTAGGTTACTAGGTACCGAGCCGGTCAGGCTCTTAGAAGGAGATGTCATGGTGGCAGTGACCCAGTCCGTGGCCCTGGGCATCCAGTAATTAAATAGAGGAAAGTTGTGTGATGTTTAATTGTGACGCCACCCGTGGTGTTCGGCAATGAGTGGCCGACGCTGCGGTTTTGGTCCTCTGGGGCTGATGGTGACGCAGCAAAGATGGTTCAGCTCCCCACAGGTAGAGCAGGGGCCCCAGGGCAAATATATTTGATTGATTGTTCAGATGGTGGTGAACGTTGGGGTGCAGAGAATAAGCGAAGGACACAGAGAGGTGCAGTTTTCTTTACCTTTTACTTACAAGTGGTTGCAATCCGGGGTACCACATACAGATGATGGATTGAGTCCGGCTCACGTGGAAGCATTCAGGGGATCCACCCTGCCAGGTGGGGTTTGGAACCTTCCTTCTGCGCTCTGTTTTCGGGTCCCTGCTGCTTGTAACTAAGCTGCGACCCTCTCCTGCGTGATGGTTTCTAACCTGTATGGCTGACAACGTGAGCCTATATCATGGGTACTGTCCTTTTCACTGTCAGCCCCGGGCTCTTGATCTGCTGCCGTGCCTTCAGGTGTTCGGTGTCGCCAAGGAACTTGCAGTCCCCTGAACTCCAGATTCGGCTGTCAGGGCATACCGCTCCTGCCCAACCAAGGACTCTGGCATCCTTTTTTATATCAGCCCTTCACTCTGGGGTCTCCTATATGCAATTTTAGTTCCCTCAGAGCCTCTTGTCTCCGCTCCTGTCCTTTCCCTCTTCACAGATCAACTTCAACCGTTTAACTGTCTTGTCATCAGCTCAAGCTGCTCCCGTTTCCATGACAACTCTCTTGTTTACTCTCGCAGCTGAATCCTTACTGACTCACTAACCCCATCTGCTGGACATAATTTATAAGGAAGCTCCCCTTTCTGACCTGCAGCAGGAATTGTCATGTAATCTGTGTTACCTGGCATGGGGGCCCCCTCCTGCCTCCAGGTCTGACTTCACCCCTTAGAGGGAGGCAATGTCACTGTGACAACTGGACTCTGGGGCGTCACATATGTACGGTATGTGTATGTACGGTATATGTACGGTGTATGTGTGATCCATCAGATAGGGGATAACTTGCTGATCACTGGAGATTCAACCACTTGGCCCCCAGAGATTCTGAGAACAGGGCTCTGCAGTCTCGTCCTAAATGGAGCAGATGCTCGGCCTCTGCTCTATTCATTATCTATAGAGCTGCTGAGTGCTGCACTGAGGTATTTCAATCAGTTCCATAGACAATGAATAGAGCAGATACCAGATGATACACATACCAGAAATATAACGTAATATATGCATGGTCGGACTCTATTGGTTCCATCAGTTATCACGTAACCACAAGGAGGCGCTTTGCACACTTGCTGTCATGTGCTATACTAGAGCATCAGACGCGTCTGCAGTGTTCTATTCACTGACATTGCTGACACTATACGGTAGTTGTCACCTGACTGCAAGTATGACTGCGCTGGAACCAGCAGAACAGAATGCTAACAGATATATATATTTATATTTATTAACCATACAGTATATACTGTATATATCTCCATCTTAGTGAAAAAATATAAATAAATATACAGTGTGTCCGTAAAGTCATGGTGCACTTTTGACCAGTCACAGGAAAGCAATAAAAGACGTTAGAAATGTGAAATCTGCTCCAAGTTTCTGTAGGATGATGTGGCAGCATGTACACATGCGCAGATGATGACGTAACACCGAAAACAGTGAATCACAGACGTTATTCACTCAGTTACACCAGACGTTCTTACCCGTGTGTGGCAAGAACTTCACTATCATTTGGATGTGTGTAGGGCAACAAATGGAGCCCACATCGAACTGCACTGAATAGGTATGAAACTGGGAGAGTTTTTATTTTATTTGAAGCAAATATCAAATTTCTATAGTTTTTTGTTGCTTTCCAGTGACTGGGCAAAAGTGCACCATGACTTTACGGACACTGTATTTCTTAGACGTGTGGGGGCTCAAATAGGACTTTTGCTATGGGGCCCCATGATTACTATGTATGTCCCTGCTTGCATGGACCTCGAGGCTCCAGGGTCCCATTGCCAGATTGCCCTCATCACAAGCAGCATCCCCGGCAGGGAGGGGGCCAGACACATTTCTTGCACAGGGGCCCCAAGCTGTCAGTGTCCGCCCCTGGCGTTCACTATCTGTTCTCGGCGATAGTTCAGGCAGAGAGATGCACAGAAATGCACAGAAAATGTTGTCTGTTTCCCTCTCACAATTCTCTGATTTCCTCTCTGGGCAGTATGATGAGGCTTGCTCACAGTAGGTGATAGGTGCTCCTCAGTCTGAGCACACATAACCCCCTTACTGCAGAATAAACATCTGCGCATGCTCGACCACAGGAGGAGAATCCTGCTTACTAGACGGCCTTGATCAATAACCGACTGTAATAGGAAAATAATGCAATTTTGAAAATGAACTGTATTTGCAAAGTTTATTGTTTTTCTAAGATTATTCGCAAAGAGTGCATTTACTATCAAACATAAAATAAAACCACAATTCTAAGAAAGAATTCCTAGGGATAACTGCTTCCAAAAATATCAAAATCATCAAAAGAAGAAAAAGAAGCTATGTCTAAAATATAACAAATTTTATTAAATTCATTTTAAAATACAACTAAATGAAAAATAGGAGGTCAGGTAATATAAGAGGTGCAGATACTATGACAATGCAAGCCAGACCCTGACAGTAAAGTGCAAAATTGATGAAAAAATGCCTATGAAGCGAACATCAAATAAAGGTGCATATCAGCATACATAGAGGAGGGCATACATGGGGTTAATAAATAACCTCCTATTAAGTGCCCAAATTTAAGAGAATCATGAATTTACAAATAAATTTGTATCATAAAGTGAATAAATAAATAACATTCGTGTTAAAATACATATAACTGGTCATAAATTAGTGCAAAGCTTATGCAAAAAGTGCAATTAGTAGGTAGCAAAGATGAAGCCGTCTGCAAGTGCAAGACAGCGAATATGCCCAGGGTGCAGGCAGGGGATGGTGGTATTCCATAAAGAGAAAATGTCGTTCATTACATAAAAAGGCAGGTGAGTAGATGGAAGCACATTACCTTGGGGTGCAGACTGGGAACCCCGACGCGCGTTTTGCGTTGGCTTTCTCGAGGGGTATGTCTGGAGGGGTGAGAGGACTGGGTTTATATGCTCATGTAAGTAGCAGCTAATTGACAGCGCTTCCAGCCAGGATGCCCGCCCCGCGTCACCATGGACCGGCGTCATGTGAGACCGTGCCTCCTCCCAGCCCAACGCGTCAGGATAGGGAGGAGGAAGCAGCCGCATAGAGACGCGTTGCCATGGCAGCGCTTACACAGGCTCCGGGACTGAGCGCTTATCGCTGCATTGTAAGTGTGGAGTCGGCTGAGCAAAGGGCGGGAATAGGGGAGAATAAAACCACTTTAATTCCAGACACATGTTTTCCAATATGATAACTAATATAGCTTGTATAATGTGCAAGAAATGGCGCATTGGACAAAGTGGTAGTATTGGGACTCAACTAGTACGTGTAACAATATTTGCTGAGCCATTGGTCACGTTAAAGAGCACTTACAACCTGTCTACCTTTTTAATTACAAAAATCACTACTTATTCCTCAGCCTAAATATTTTTTAGATATATGTGATTAACTGCATGTTAGAGCTGGTCGGAATGCACCAAACAATATAGAGATGGTAATAAGGTGCGTTCGCAGCCCGGGGTCCACCGTGCACATATGTTAACTGCTGCTCGGTAAAGGTGGACACTAAATGGCGGTATCGCACTAGACACACGTGGGTTAAATGCCACCCAGTATGTAGTAGCAACGGGTTCTGTTGCTTCACAGAGCCACGGAACCGCATAACACAAATGCCGTACCCTGTTAACTGTCACAGGGCACAGTTGAATCAGCGCTAGTGTACAGTCACAAGACTCTGCCCCAAGGACGCAGGGTAAGAGCCTCTCTAGACCCATGAGGCGCACGGTGTCGCACCTCCGAACACCACTAATAGATGGTGGCTACTATGGAGTGCAGACCCAGTGCACAGTGGCGTACAGGCAAAGCCACTACTTGGTGCTGAAACTAGGCCCTGACTCTGCATCCTACCTGCACTATCAGCCTAGGCACTACCTGGCAAGGCTGAACAACGCATGCGTACCAAGGGTAGGGGTTTCATAATGAATCAGTCACCAGAGACATTCATACGTGCATACAACACTCACTCCACATTGTGTACAGTCATGGCCAAAAGTTTTGAGAATGACACAAATATTAATTTTTACAAAGTCTACTGCTTCATTTTTTCTAATGGCAATTTGCATATACTCCAGAATGTTATAAAGAGTGATCAGCTTAACAGCAATTACTGGCAAAGTCAATATTTGCCTAGAAAATGAACTTTATCCCCCAAAACACATTTCAACATCATTGCAGCCCTGCCTTAAAAGGACCAGCTAACATAGTTTCAGTGATTGCTCCATTAACACAGGTGTGGGTGTTGATGAGGACAGGGCTGGAGATCAATCTGTCATGATTAAGTAAGAATGACACCACTGGACACTTTAAAAGGAGGCTGGTGCTTGGCATCATTGTTTCTCTTCTGTTAACCATGGTTATCTCTAAAGAAACACGTGCAGTCATCATTGCACTGCACAAAAATGACCTAACAGGGAAGAGTATCGCAGCTAGAAAGATTGCACCTCAGTCAACAATCTATCGCATCATCAAGAACTTCAAGGAGAGAGGTTCCCTTGTTGCCAAAAAGGCTCCAGGGCGCCAAAGAAAGACCAGCAAGCGCCAGGACCGTCTCTTAAAAGTGTTTCAGCTACGGGATCGGGCTACCAGCAGTGCAGAGCTTGCTCAGGAATGGCAGTAGGCAGGTGTGAGTGCATCTGCACGCACTGTGAGGCGGAGACTCTTGGAGCAAGGCCTGGTCTCAAGGAGGGCAGCAAAGAAGCCACTTCTCTCCAGGAAAAACATCATGGACAGACTGATATTCTACAAGAGGTACAGGGAGTGGACTGCTGAGGACTGGGGTAAAGTCATTTTCTGTAATGAATCCCCTTTTCGATTGTTTGGGACATCTGGAAAACGGCTTATTCTGAGAAGACCAGGTGAGCGCTACCACCAGTCTTGTCTCATGCCAACTGTCAAGCATCCTGAAACCATTCATGTGTGGGGTTGCTTCTCAGCCAAGGGAATGGGCTCTCTCTCAGTCTTGCCTAAAAACACAGCCATGAATAAAGAATGGTACCAGAATGTCCTCCAAGAGCAACTTCTCCCAACCGTCCAAGAGCAATTTGGCGATCAACAATGCTTTTTTCAACATGATGGAGCACCTTGCCATAAAGCAAAAGTGATAACTAAATGGCTCAGGGAACAAAACATAGAGATTTTGGGACCATGGCCTGGAAACTCCCCAGATCTTAATCCCATTGAGAACTTGTGGTCAATCATCAAGAGACGGGTGGACAAACAAAAACCTTCAAATTCAGACAAAATAAAAGCATTGATTTTGCAAGAATGGACTGCTATCAGTCAGGATTTGATCCAGAAGTTGATTGAGAGCATGCCAGGGAGAATTGCTGAGGTCCTGAAGAAGAAGGGTCAACACTGCAAATATTGACTTGCTGCATTATCTCATTCTAACTGTCAATATAACCTTTTGCTACTCATAATATGATTGCAATTATATTTCTGTATGTGATAAAAACATTTGACAAACACACATAAAAACCAGAGGCCAGCAGATTATGTGAAAATATAATATTTATGTCATTCTCAAAACTTTTGGCCATGACTGTATACTAGACTTTTAACACCGCAGCCTTCCGGGACCTTCCTGATGGCCCAATCTGAGCTGCTTGAGGATCTGAGCATGTGACCTCCGACCACCAATGAGCAGTCGCCTCACGGGCATGCTCAGATGGAGAAAAGCAGGACTTAGTCCGAGGAGTGTCTTCTCGCCGCTGACTAATGCTGAATGCTATAGCTGAAACTGGGGCGGCAGCAGCAGCAACCAGACACATAGCATTATCCTGAGCAAGATGCTGGGACTGGCATATCTCCTCTGCTGAGCAGGAACATCTGTGGCTGCAGAAGAATGGGAGACCGCAGAGGACATGGCTTGAGATTCCCTGTGCAGTGGCAGGAACTCAACGCCTAATACCCCATCACAACCTTGTGATTTTCTGTTTTTGCTCTTTTGCTCCCCTTCTTCCTAGAGCCATAACTTTTTTATTTTTCAGTCAATATGGCCATGTGAGGGCTTAGTTTTTACGGGACAAGTTGTACTTTTGAAGGACACCATTGATTTTACCATGTAGCGTACTGGAAAACAGGAAACAAAATTCCAAGTGTGGTAAAATTGCAAAAAAAAGTGCAATTACACCATATTTTATTTCACTAAATGCTAAAACTGACCTGCCATTCTTATTCTCCAGGTCATTACGAGTCCGTAGACATCAAACTTGTACAGTGAAGGAAATAATTATTTGATCCCTTGTTGATTTTGTAAGTTTGCCCACTGATAAAGACATGAACAGTTTATAATTTTAAGAGTAGGTTAATTTTAACATTGAGAGATAGAATATCAAAAATAAAATCCAGAAAATCACATTGTATAAATTTATATAAATTTATTTGCATTTTGCAGTGAGAAATAAGCAATTGATCCCCTACCAACCAGGGTTCTGGCTCCTACAGACCAGTTAGACGCTCCTAAACAACTCATTACCAGCATTAAAGACAGCTGTCTTACATAGTCACCTTTATAAAAGACTCCTGTCCACAGACTCAATTAATCAGTCAGACTTTAACCCCTACAACCTGGGCAAGACCAAAGAGCTGTCAGGGACAAGATCATAGACCTGCACAAAACTGGAATTGGCTGCAAAACCATAAGTAAGACACTGGGTGAGAACGAGACAACTGTTGGTGCAATAGTAAGAAAATGGAAGAAATACAAAATGACTGTCAATCAATATCAATTTGGGGATAATGCAAAATCTTACCTTGTGGGGGTATCCTTGATCATGAGGAAAGTGAGAGATCAGCCTAAAACTTGTTAATGATCTCAAGGCAGCTGGGACCACAGTCATCAAGAAAACCATTGGTAACACATTGCACCATAAAGGTTTAAAATCCTGTAGCGCCCGCAAGGTCCCCCTGCTCAAGAAGGCACATGTGCAGGCCTATCTGAAGTTTGCCAATGAACACCTGGATGATTCTGTGAGTGAATGGGAGGAGGTGCTGTGGTCAGATGAGACAAAAATTGAGCTCTTTAGCATTAACGCAAATTGCCGTGTTTGGAGGAAGAGAAATGCTGCATATGAGCCAAAGAACACCATCCCCACTATCAAGCAAGGAGGTGGACACATTATGTTTTGGGGGTGTTTCTCTGCTAAGGGCACAGGTCTACTTCACCCCATCCATGGAAGAATGGATGAAGCCATGTACCGTAAAATCCTGAAAGACAACCTCCTTCCCTCCACCAAGACATTAAAAATGGTTCATTGCCAAGGCAACAAAGGAGTGGCTCAAAAAGAAGCACATTAAGATCATGGAGTGGCCTAGCCAGTCTCCAGACCTCAATCCCATAGAAAACATATGGAGGGAGTTGAAGCTCCGAGTTGCCAAGCGGCAGCCTCAAAATCTTAATGATGATCTGCAAAGAGGAGTGGACCAAAATTCCTCCTGACATGTACGTAAAACTCATCATCAACTACAAAAAAAAATCTGACTGCTATGCTTGCCAACAAGGGTTTTTCCACCAAGTATTAAGTCTTGTTTGCCAGAGGTATCAAATACTTATTTCTCACTGCAAAATGCAAGTAAATTAATATAATTTATACAATGTGATTTTCTGGATTTTATTTTTGATATTCTATGTCTCAATGTTAAAATTAACATATCCTTAAAATTATAGACTGTTCATGTCTTTGTCAGTGGGCAAACTTACAAAATCAGCAAAGGATCAAACACTTATTGCCTTCACTAGTGTGTAGGTTCTTTTTTATTTAAGTGGTGAAAAAAAAACAGACTTTGTAATAAAAAAGGCGCCATTTTCCGAGACCCGTAGCATCTCCATTTTTCGTGACCTGGGGCTGGGTGAGGGCTTATATTTTTGCGCGACGAGCTGATGTTTTTATTGGTACCATTTTGGGGTAGATACAATTTTTTGATCTCCCGTTATTGCATTTTATTGCAATGCTGCGGCGACCAAAACAATGTAATTCTGGCAATTTGATTTTTTTTCAGACCCATCTGCTACTGGAGGGTCAAGTCCTTCATAGCCTGGAAAAAGTTTTACTAGTTTTTTTTTTTTATCACATTCACTTAGAAAGAAAACCCTTTAGGCTAGGCCCAGGTAATGATTTTAGTAATAAAAACAGCAGTTATAGGAAGATGATAGGTGCTCCCTAAATTGCCTCTTTTTACAAAGGTATTCCTGTTGTGTGTAGTTTGAAAGGCAGAGGGTCTGCACTGACTGTTATTCTGTTAAATTGCTTCTAGGTCTCTGACTGTTGCCTTGATGGTAAGTGGTATATAAATTGTATTACTAATATCTTTATGCCACTGCTTTTGAGTTACATGACATGGTTTTATCTTCCATGTTATAAACTTAGGCAATTTTTCAGTTTTATCTAATTAAAGCTTAATTACTGTACGGAGAAAATACATGCACAGTTTACTTCCAAGCACATATTGTTAAAAATGTATGATCATTCCATTTTTTATTGTAAGTTCAGTCTGTGCCTTTCAGTTCACGATTAAGGTTTGGCCTGAACTCTTGAAAGAATTCACAATCCACCCAATTACTTCTATTAGATGCCAAATTTTACACCCACTAATTTTCATACTTGTTGGGCTGCAAATATTCTGCCTGTCTGTTAAAATCAGTATCTAAAATTAATCTTTACAATCAACCCTACTAAATCACCTCTAAGGGCATGTAGGTCATAGAAAGTTAAATAAAATGATATCTTGATATCGACAATCCGATCTTATTCCAGAGAAATGCATGTTTTTCTAAATATATACAGTACAGACCAAAAGTTTGGACACACCTTCTCATTCAAAGAGTTTTCTTTATTTTCATGACTATGAACATTGTAGATTCACTCTGAAGACATCAAAACTATGAATTAGCACATGTGGAATTATATAATTAACAAAAAAGTATGAAAAAACTGAAAATATGTCTTATATTCTAGGTTCTTCAAAGTAGCCACCTTTTGCTTTTATTACTACTTTGCACACTCTTGGCATTCTCTTGATGAGCTTCAAGAGGTAGTCACCGGAAATGGTCTTCCAACAGTCTTGAAGGAGTTCCCAGAGATGCTTAGCACTTGTTGGCCCTTTTGCCTTCACTCTGCGGTCCAGCTCACTCCAAACCATCTTTATTGGGTTCAGGTCTGGTGACTGTGGAGGCCAGGTCATCTGGCGTAGCACCCCATCACTCTCCTTCTTGGTCAAATAGCCCTTACACAGCCTGGAGGTGTGTTTGGGGTCATTGTCCTGTTGAAAAATAAATGATGGTCCAACTAAACGCAAACCGGATGGAATAGCATGCCGCTGCAAGATGCTGTAGTAGCCATGCTGGTTCAGTATGCCTTCAGTTTTGAATAAATCCCCAACAGTGTCACCAGCAAAGCACCCCCACACCATCACACCTCCTCCTCCATGCTTCACGGTGGGAACCAGGCATGTAGAGTACATCCGTTCACCTTTTCTGCGTCGCACAAAGACACGGTGGTTGGAACCAAAGATCTCAAATTTGGACTCCTCAGACCAAAGCACAGATTTCCACTGGTCTAATGTCCATTCCTTGTGTTCTTTAGCCCAAACAAGTCTCTTCTGCTTGTTGCCTGTCCTTAGCAGTGGTTTCCTAGCAGCTATTTTACCATGAAGGCTTGCTGTATAAACTCTCCTCTTAACAGTTGTAGAGATGTGTCTGCTGCTAGAACTCTGTGCGGAATTGACCTGGTCTCTAATCTGAGCTGCTGTTAACCTGCGCTTTCTGAGGCTGGTGACTCGGATGAACTTATCCTCCGCAGCAGAGGTGACTTCCTTTCTTGGGGCGGTCCTCATGTGAGCCAGTTTCTTTGGAGCGCTTGATGGTTTTTGCCACTGCACCTTGGGGACACTTTCAAAGTTTCCCCAATTTTTCAGACTGACTGACCTTCATTTCTTAAAGTAATGATGGCCACTCGTTTTTCTTTACTTGGCTGCTTTTTAATTGCCGGAATACAAATTCTAACAGTCTATTCAGTAGGACTATCAGCTGTGTATCCACCAGACTTTTGCATAGCACAACTGATGGTCCCAACCCCATTTATAAGGAAAGAAATCCCACTTGTTAAACCTGACAGGGCACACCTGTGAAGTGAAAACCATTTCCAGTGACTACCTCTTGAAGCTCAACAAGAGAATGCCAAGAGTGTGCAAAGCAGTAATCAAAGCAAAAGGTGGCTACTTTGAAGAACCTAGAATATAAGACATATTTTCAGTTGTTTAACACTTTTTTGTTAATTATATAATTCCACATGTGTTAATTCATAGTTTTGATGCCTTCAGAGTGAATCTACAATTTTTATAGTCATGAAAATAAAGAAAACTCTTTGAATGAGAAGGTGTGTCCAAACTTTTGGTCTGTACTGTAGATGAGCTGTTAAGATCTCTGGGCCAAACACAGATCTCCCTGAGAATCTGCCTCCAGATTCTCACCAGTGTGAGACATTGAATGACTGACAGGCAGCCAGTGTGGATGAGGAACAGTATAGCAATGCTGACAGCACTATGAGAAGACAGCTACAACTGCAAATGTGTCAGTAATGAGACAAAGTTCAGCTCTGCTGTATTATGATAGCTATAATCATACACAGCTCTGTAGCAAGATCAAGTGAGCAGAAAGCACCCATAACATTATTACAGACCTCACACTGGTAACTCTACCTTTCATATAAAATAAACTTTGGTGGAAGATTGTTGGGAGATCTATGTTCGGCTATAGACCCTATAAGTTCATGTACATAAGAAAAACATGAATTTCTTAGGAATAAGACATTTGATCACAGAGAGCAAGGTATTATTTTATTGAACTTTTTATGAACTGTATGTCAATATGGCTTATACCACATTCACACGATCTGTATTTAGTAAGTTTTTACCTCAGTATTTCTTACCCAAAATCAGGAATGGAACAGTCAGAGGAAAAGTATAATACAGGGTGGGCCATTTATATGGATGCACCTAAATAAAATGGGAATGGTTGGTGAGCCAGATCAGCGCGCTGAATTTGCAGAATGGGCAAAACAAAAATTGTAACAGAACCCTCAGTTTACACAGAACATTATGTTCAGAGATGAGTCAAACTTTTTTGGGTGTGCCATTTATATGGAGACACCTAAATAAAATGGGAATGGTGATAGTTTTCTTGCGTAGCGTGTCTTACATTGAAATCTGCTGCAATGACCCGGGTACTGCGTTCACCAGACATCAACACAATTTTTATCCGCTCCTCACGTGTTAACCTCTGCAACATGTCAATGACTGTAAACAAAGAGAAACTTGTAAATAACTCATGAAAAAATAAAGTTATGTTAAAATCAAGAACACCATTGTTTTTCTTGTGAAATTCTCAATAAGTTTGATGTGTCACATGACCCTCTTCCCATTGAAAAAAATAAAGTTGGATCCAAAATGGCTGACTTCAAAATGGCCACCATGGTCACCACCCATCTTGAAAAGTTTTCCCCCTCCCATATACTAATGTGTCACAAACAGGAAGTTGATATCACCAACCATTCCCATTTTATTTAGGTGTATCCATATAAATGGTCCACCCTGTAGAAACTTGTTCACCACTTTTTTTAATCAAAACCATTTACTTTTGCATTTTTTTTTACCACTCCTGGTTTGGGCTTACAAATACTGAGGTAATAAGTCACCAAATAGTTAATGTGTGCACATGGCCTTGAGAAGGTTGACCCTCCTGATAAATTCCCTTCACGGAATACTTTTATGGGTTCAAAAATTATCACAATTGAAGTAGTTGCAAACTATGGTTTTATTTCATATACAGTATATTAATGATGAGGCTATTGTCACAGGTGTGTCAGATGTTGCAGACCGTCACGCTGCATCTGACTGCAGAAGTTCTCAGCAGTTTGCTTTGCAGACTTCTTCCTGGGCCTTCTGACTCTAGGACCCAGTGGCAACCTTCCCCCGACTCTAGTTGACACACCTGGATTGGGGTGTTTCTAACTTCCAGCTTGCTGTTGGAAAAGTGCAGTTCATATTTCTATTTCCAGTTCCCTGTTGCGGCTTGGGGCTACAGCAGTCGGCTATCTTCCACTCTGGTGTTTGGAGGACGTCCATGTTTTTCTCTGCGTCTACTCAAGCAACGTGTTTCCCTTGTTTTTTTATCCTATCTGTCCTTATATTGGTAGTGGGGATTGACTAGCGCCTACCCTGTCCTTCTTGGTGCAGGCCTTATCACCAGGGTCAGGCAGGGATTATGTATCCTGCTCGTCGATAGGTGTGCAACCTATATAGTTATGATAGGGCAGACAGGGTGACATTAGATCTGCTTAAGGGTCTCCACTCCCCCCTTCCCTAGTGTTTGGTTCGTGTTACACTTAGCGTTTCCTACACGTTGCGTGACAGCTACATGGTTTTCTTGCAAATTTATCTGTTTTGTGATTTCTGGTTTTGAAAAAAATGTTCAGAAAAATCACTGGAAAACCATGTAAGAAACTGTCACATGTGGCCTGCAAATCTTTGGTAGATATTTCAACTAGCCAGTAATTCAGGATTATCTTCACTATTAAAAGATCATCCATTGATAATGTCAAATACTACCACCCTATGGCAATACCATTATTATAAATGGTATGGGGGCCTAGAAAAAGGTTGGAATCAGCCCTAGAGCTTTGTGCTTATTTAGCTATCCCAAAGTAAGCTAAGCAGAATAGGGTTTTTTTTGTGTCCATTGTCTGTGTCCATGTTTACTCATCTCTGAATTAAGTTCTGGTCTATCAACAATCCAAACACTTATGACCTCATATCATGGAAAAAATATAACTATGATCCCTTCAAAAACAATACAAAACACCAAAAGAGAAAGCAAAAAGGAACAAAAGATCCAAAAATACAAAGTTTATTTCAATAGATTAAAAAGCATATCATAACAACACTGTATAATACATATTTGAGATACAGAGCACATATAAGGAGGTAAATACCTCACCTGGATACACAAGAAAGCAAAATTGTGAATAAGACGAATTGTATAGAGAGAGAGAGAGAGAATTTTAGCGGCTGCCGGGACAGCATTTCAGGGTTAAAACTGCTCCCAGCTTTCACCTTTCGGGCACGTGCAGTTAAAAATAGCGGACTGTCAACCAAAAAAAAGTTGCAGTGTCCATCTGGTCCGCCCGGGAGCCACTAAAATTCTCACGGATCCATCAAATAACGGACCCAACGGACGACCATCAATCAAAATCCGCCACTAATGCAATTCAATGGGGAAAAAATGGATCCGCCCCTTTTTTGGCAGATCCCTTTTTTCTATAAAATTGGTGGATTTTGACTGATGATAAAAAACGGATGTATGAAACAGGCCTTAGCAAGACTCCTTTTTGCAGCCAATCACTTCTAACCTTTCTACAAGGAATTCCCCCATGTTTCTAGTGATGATTTTTGGGCCAGTATTTTATGTGGATTTGGCTGTAAAAACAAGATATAAAGTAGCTAATAATCACACAGTATCTACATGTATGCACTATACTGCTCATGTCTGACTTTATTTTTGGCCACTGTAAGGGTTATGTTTTCCTTGCTTGTGTATTTTACTTACAGTAACTTAATTGAATATCCCTGTGCTTGGCTGGAAAACTGCCCAGTACACACATAGCATCAGGAGTCAGTGCTAGATAAATAACAACAATTAACGTCCTGAACAAGCACAACATGTTTATTTCCTTTCTGCTAAATAAGATAGGATGGGAAAACTGATCAAAGATACAAAACTTGCAGTGATTAACTCATCTTCAATAAAACCTGATCAGAGAGTCAAGCTTTGCACCTCACCACAAATCTTACTTAGTGATGGGAGTAAGATTTATGCCGTAAGGAACGCTGCCTCTCATCTTGACTTTGACGAGAGGGGTTCACCATGCCCCCTTGACTTTTCAAAGCTTTATAAGCCAAAATTCTGGCATAAAAGCGTTGATGAATCGAGGCCTATGTTTAAGATGCCTATGATACTGTCCTACCTTCCTCAGGCCATGTTCACAAGTTCAGTATTTGGTGAATGGTTACATCAGTAAGCCAAATCCAAGAGTGGATGATAATGCAGAAGTGGTGACGTGTTCCTATTATACTTTTCCTTTAACTGCTCCATTCCAGGTTTTAGCTTACAGATACTGATGTAAAATATTGACCAAATAGTGTGAACGTGGCCTTAGATTGCTGTTTTATTTGAGAGTTTAAGAACACTCAAGAGTACCTGTATCCTTAATGCCTGTTTACACATAACAACCAGCAGCACCGAATGACCATGCATCAATAACTTGTGGTCATTTAATTGCCTGTTTATGCATATTTTTAGGGGGATATAGGTATGACATTTTTTATGCATTTTTCTATACTTTATTCTGTGGGTAAAAATAAACACTGGTAAAATACGCAGTATTTTTTAACAGGTCCACAAAAAAGTGTTTGTACGTGTGATGGCATTTTTTGGAAACTTTTAAAAGTCATCATTCTTTAGAGAAAAGTCATCATTTGTTAGAGAGGTTTACCATTGTTTGATGATTTCCATGCATAGTTTAGGCGTTGGACCTTTCATGCACTTGGCCTTATTTTATTCTATTGCTCCATTTTATGAGCCCTCAAACACACAAAGATCTTTTTTTTCTGTCAATTTCCACATAAATCCTGCATAAAAATAATTGTGGCATGTTTCATCAGACTGCATGGAAGTATTCACAATTGCTTGTATGGAAGAATATTTCTGTATCGGTAGACAGCAGTGTCTGATGGCGTCTGTATGGTGGTATATAATGCTCTGTGCAGTCGATGCTTTGTTTCCATCTATCTCCATGCATCTCTGGCCCTATGAAGCCAGACCTGTGAAAGAAGAGGGGAGGTGGACATTTAGAGAAAACAAGCAGGTGGATAGGTGTATATAAATGATTGACCCCGCTGTGAAGCACTTAGCGGTGGGATTTAGTTTAAACAGTCATTCAATTCTGGCAAAGTCCCTTTATGGCCTCCATACACATTTGGTTACAATTGACTGAACCCACTGATTTCAATGGGATAAACCAACGATCTAATGTTTATGGAGTACTTACAACTCTCCTTCAACAGGTGAAGTCAGCAAATGAAGTAAAACGCCTGCTCCTTTGTTGTCCCGGAAGATAAACCTCTGCCGGTAGCGTCAGGCGGACCCGGTGCTATGGCCCAATATAAATCCTAAAGCAGAGATATATTATAACCAAGTGAAACTGTTTCATTATGTGTTTATATAATTACTACTTTACCACTAAAACTGAAACAAAGAAATCCTGTAACAAGCTGTACATGATAGGCGTAATTGACAGCTTGCATGTTTTCTTACATCTTAAAAGCAAAGATTATTCTTTATTGAAATGTGAATTACAGCTTGGAAATGAAAGGAAAGGAAAAGATCTCAGCATGGGTTTCTTTATAACTTTCTGTAAGCTCGGATAATTGACTAAGATTAACGAGAAACAATTAAATAGAGGTGTGATCTATATATATCGGGATTTGTACCAGAGGAAGCAGCTTGCAGTACAGGGAGTTCTGGTTCTGTATAATGGTGGCAAACAATGATGTGGTGCGTATACGGTGGCTTCTTGTCGTTCATTGAAATCAACAGTTTTATGTCACAATCTAAAGCGCAGTAAAGTGTTATGTTTATTGCTACTACACCTAAGATATAGAGAAGGTGTTGCATTAGAAAGGTCCGGTCTAACATCTGTAGGTCAGTTTCACACATTTCTGTTATCTGCAGCAGCTACGTGTTTTTATAAATTTACAAATTAATATATTTTAAAGCTAGCATCCATTTTTTCACATGCATGTTGCATCCATTTGCACAAAAGAATGGATCTATGTAGCAAAAAAAGTATCTAAAAACATAAAAAAAAACAGTTTCCATAGATGTTAATGTTGCTCTTCCAATCTTTTTTCAGAGATAAAAATCAAAGCAGACTGCGCTTTTTTGATCCTTAAAAAATTGGATTCAATTGTAAATATGAGGGAGACACCAATAATGATAAAGTGTATCAAATTAATAAATAACTTTTATTGAAAAATCTATTAAAAAGCGAAAATGTTAATAATGATAATTGTCCCAACACAGAGAACACAATTTACACGTGTTGGTGGGTAAACTAAAAGGAAAAAAAACAGACAAAAAACCCCCTAGAAGTAATAATCCAAGTAGAAAAGATAAAATGTAATCAATTAATAAAGACTTAAGCACAATGGAAATAAGAATGGCATGCCAGGGGAAAATTGTATTGAAATAAAAAGTCAATCAATATAAGAATATAATAGTATACACTCACTGGCCACTTTATTAGGTACACCATGCTAGTAAGGGGTTGGACCCCCTTTTGCCTTCAGAACTGCCTCAATTCTTCGTGGCAGAGATTCAACAAGGTGCTGGAAGCATTCCTCAGAGATTTTGGACCATATTGACATGATGGCATCACACAGTTGGCGCAGATTTGTCGGCTGCACATCCCTGATGCGAATCTCCCGTTCCACCACATCCCAAAGATGCTCTATTGGATTGAGATCTGGTGACTGAGGAGGCCATTTGAGTACAGTGAACTCATTGTCATGTTCAAGAATCCAATCTGAGATGATTCGAGCTTTATGACATGGCGCATTATCCTGCTGAAAGTAGCCATCAGATGTTGGGTACATTGTGGTCATAAAGGGATGGACATGGTCAGCAACAATACTCAGGTAGGCTGTGGCGTTGCAACGATGCTCAATTGGTACCAAGGGGCCCAAAGAGTGCCCAGAAAAATTCCCCACACCATGACACCACCACCACCAGCCTGAACCGTTGATACAAGGCAGGATGGATCCATGCTTTCATGTTGTTTACGCCAAATTCTGACCCTACCATCCGAATGTCGCAGCAGAAATCGAGACTCATCAGACCAGGCAACGTTTTTCCAATCTTCTACTGTCCAATTTCGATGAGCTGGTGCAAATTGTAGCCTCAGTTTCCTGTTCTTAGCTGAGAGGAGTGGTACCCAGTGTGGTCTTCTGCTGCTGTAGCCCATCTGCCTCAAAGTTCGACGCACTGTGCGTTCAGAGATGCTCTTCTGCCTACCTTGGTTGTAACGGGTGGCAATTTGAGTCACTGTTGCCTTTCTATCAGCTCGAACCAGTCTGCCCATTCTCCTCTGACCTCTGGCATCAACAAGGCATTTCCGGCCACAGAACTGCCGCTCACTGGATTTTTTTTCTTTTTCGGACCATTCTCTGTAAACCCTAGAGATGGTTGTGCGTGAAAATCCCAGTAGATCAGCAGTTTCTGAAATACTCAGACCAGCCCTTCTGGCACCAACAATCATGCCACGTTCAAAGGCACTCAAATCACCTTTCTTCCCCATACTGATGCTCGGTTTGAACTGCAGGAGATTGTCTTGACCATGTCTACATGCCTAAATGCACTGAGTTGCCGCCATGTGATTGGCTGATTAGAAATTAAGTCTTAACACACAGTTGGACAGGTGTACCTAATAAAGTGGCCAGTGAGTGTACATCCTGGCAGCCAAAGTGAAAAGGGCTCACCCATTAAACACACCTGACACGGGTTTCACAATGCTTAGTCAGAGGAAATCAGAAACATGCATAAGTGGATATCAAACTGATGTCCATTTGATATATGTTGCACCCTTTACAAGCTATATAAAGAGCAACGTATCCAGTTAAAGGGGTTGTCTGGTCTAAAATGAAAAGTCTACAGTCACTCTGTGTGAACACTTGTATTGAGCGAGTCTGCGCCAACTAGACGGCTTCTGCCCAGGAGTATGCATATTGAATGCCTGACCGCCGTTACCGAGGCAGAGAACGGCCTATCTTTGCAGCGTACAGTGCGTGCGCTGGGAGGATTCACAAGTCTGCAATCATAGAGTGACTTCAGATTTTTCATTTTAGACTAAACAACCCCTTTAAATACATTTTTGTCTGATTCAACAGATATATCCAGGACACCACTAGCCTTACACAAATGAGCAGTTAGAAAACCGTTCATGAGCAAATACAACTCCTTTCCAACATTAGGCGTAATAGTACGCCAATGTCAGACTCCCTCCCTTTGATGTGAGCTCCGGCGGTGAGCCCACATCTTTCCCGGGACATGTCAGCTATTTTGAACACCTGACATGTGCCCGCAATAGGCGCAGGTGGAATTGTCACCCTCACATGGCTATTAACTAGTTAATGACACTGTCAAATGTTGACAGCGGCATTTAAATGGCGCTTCCGGCAATTGCGCCGGAAATACGCACACCGGTTAATCACACCACGTGATCGCGGGTCATCGGTGTGTCAGCATGGCAACCCGAGGTCTCCTGGAGACCTCTATGGTTGTCAGTGCCGGATTGCTGTGAGTGTCACCCAGTGGTCGGCGCTCATAGCAAGTCGTCAAATCTACTACATAGCGGCGACATGACCATCGCCTCTATGTAGCACAACTGATCGGGTTATAGCAGCTTCTAGTCTCCTATTGTGACTATTGAAGCATGCAAAAGAAAAAAAGTGTTTAAAAATATAAAAAAATATAAAAGTTCAAATCACCTCTCCTTCACCCCATTCAAAATAAAACAATAAAAATAAAATCAAACATACACATATTTGGTATCGCTACGTTCAGAATCACCCGATCTATCAATAATAAAAAAATTAACTTGATCACTAAATGGCGTGGCAATAAAAAAAGTCAAATGCCAGAATTATGTTTTTTTGGTCGCCACGACATTGCATTAAAATGCAATAACAGGCAATCAAAAGAACGTATCTGCACCAAAATGGTATCATTAGGCATCATTATAAACGTCAGCCTGGCACGCAAAAAATAAGCCCTGACCCAACCCGAGATCACGAAAAATGGAGGCGCTACGGGTCTTGGAAAATGGCGCAATTTTTTACATTTTTTTTTCTTAGCAAAGTTTGGATTTTTTTTTCACCACTTAGGTAAAAAAGAACCTAGACATGTTTGGTGTCTATGAACTTGTAATGACCTGGAGAATCATAATGGCAGGTCCGTTTTAGCATTTAGTGAACCTAGCAAAAAAAGCCAAACAAAAAACAAGCGTGAGATTGCACTTTTTTTTTGCAATTTCACTGCACTTGGAATTTTTTTCCCCGCTTTCTAGTACATGACATGGTAAAACAAATGGTGTCGTTCAAAATTACAACTCATCCCGCAAAAAATAAGCCCTCACATGGCCATATTGATGGAAAAATAAAAAAGTTATGGCTCTGGGAAGGAGGGGAGTGAAAAACAAAAATGCAAAACCAAAAAAAACCCGGGGGGTTAAGGAGTTAAATACACGTAAATTAATAACCCTAACAATAAATAACATCAACATATGTGGTATTTCCATAAAGTTTCAGTCTGTGTCAGGAACATACATCAGGAGGCTCTCCCATTGTATACCTCCTCCAGTGTACACTATTGTATAGTTCAGTAGCATACGTTACCCTAAGCTCCGATAATAACTTATAATGTGCAGTATTCTTTTTAAAAGGATGGATAGAACTGCGCAATCTGTTGGATCATTATATACAACTGAAAAAATGTGAAACAAATTATACCAGCCAGGAAGAGGCCAAAATACATATACATTTGCTATTCCAACTATTTTAATGTTAAAATAAAAAAAAAGTATAACTGTATGAATATGGGAGGAAGAAACAAAAATAAATACATTATGGATAACAAACATTTGCAGTATCCACATTTTCAAACAGTTAAAGGGTTAATTACATATGCAAATAGCCTCTTTAGAGAACTCTAGCGCCATCTATTGTATGTAGCAATCTTAAAAATCAATATCAACCACTGTACAAGTCTTGCCATATGACATAGGGTAAGATGGCCATCCAGGCACTCAACTTCCTAATACATAGCTCAGGATCTGATTTGGCTAGGTGAGAGACCTTTGACTTGTGATCTAAGAGGGAGCGTTATTCCTTCTGGAGCATGTCAAGCTGGAGTAAGGTGACTTATAGGCCATGCAGTGCTATTCTGGGAATTTAAATATGTAAATATTAAGAACCTTGTGGATAAAAAATAAGTATACTTTCTCTTCCAAAAATAGGACCACATTCTCTTTGCAACTTATGTTTGATACCTCTGACGACCTGACTCTCAAGGTGAAAAGATTTTTCTGATAACGCAAGGTGAGCGCTTTGGCTTACATCTAATCAAGGGATGTGACTTCAAAGTAATGTTTTGTAGAATTCCTATTAATGTAAAGCTTCTCTTTAAACCTGACCTAGAAAAAAGAATCTTGCTGAAAAAAGCAGACTCACTCCCAGAACTGCCTTCCAAGAGAACAAAAATTAGAATTAGTTTGCAATATTAGAAGCTTGAAACTCGTAATAATAATCCTTAACAATGTAGGTATAGCAGTCAAAAAAAGAGATGTAAAGAGAGAGGTGGTCTCATAAACTTAGTAACACCTTTGATTTATAGATAGATACTCTGGAGAATGTATCACTCCCTCTAGGGTGGTTATAAATGGTATATTCTCTAACTGGGTCGCTGTGACCAGTGGGGTACCGCAGAGGTCAGTGTTGGGACTTATTCTCGTCATCATATTTATTAACGATCTGGTAGAAGGTTTACACATTAAAATATCGATATTTGCAGATGATACAAAACTACGTAAAGCCGTCAATACAAGAGAAGATAGTATTCTGTTACAGATGGATCTGGATAAGTTAGAAACTTGGGCTGAAAGGTGGCAGATGCGGTTTAACATTGATAAATGTAAGGTTATACACATGGGAAGAAAGAATCAATATCACCATTACACACTGAACGGGAAACCACTGGGTAAATCTGACATGGAGAAGGACTTGGGGATCCTAGTTAATGATAAACTTACCTGGAGCAGCCAGTGCCAGGCAGCAGCTGCCAAGGCAAACAGGATCATGGGATGCATTAAAAGAGGTCTGGATACACAAAGTAAGTGCTCAGTGTAGTAAATAAATGTGATCCTAAATGTTATGTAAAATGTTCCCAATACAAGCATCAACTCAATCCCCAAAAAAGCAAGTCCCCACTCAGGTCTGTCATCTGTTAACCAAAATATAGGGGGTTTCCATGTTACTGGTAGAACAAAAGGTCTGGAAAAGTGGAATGGCTCCTTACCACTCACAAGAAATTGAACAATTCTGTTCTCCTAAATCCAAATGTCCCCCTCCCTTCTGAGCCCCAGTGTGTCTAAACCACATATAGCGCCAGTGTGTTTGGCATTTCTGTAGCGATAAGAGCCCGACTAATTTACAAGAACCTGTCTCCAGAAGCATGAGCTGGGCATAATGAACTGGTCACTACAACGTACTGGTCACTGCAGTTTACTAGTCACTTTAACATACTGGTCACTGCAATGGCAGCTTGCAATTTCCACTCAGCAATATCCACTGCTGTTTGTTTTTGGAAAACACCCATGGAGTCTAAATCATCACTACACTTGTAGGTAAATTCCCAAAGGGGTATCATTTCCAAAATGAGGTCACTTGAGAGGGGATTATTATTGATTTTCTAGCACTTATGGGCTCTGTATATGTGATCTGCAAACTCTTCTAGGAAAATTTGCGCTCCAGGAGGCAAATAACGCTCAGTACTGTACAGTAGAGTTGAGCGACTTTTGTTTTTTTAGGGTCGCGTTTCGTTTCGTGAAACCCGACTTTTCCAAAAGTCGGGTCGAGCAAGATCGTCTGATTATAGGGAAAAGTCGGGGTCGTCCCGAAACACGAAACCCAATGTAAGTCAATGGGGAATAAAAGTCGGCAGTGAGAGGAGGACAGGAAACACACCTACAGTGCCCATTTGAATGCCAAAAGCAACAATTCTTCTTACTTAAGCTTGTCAACCTTAATTAACTTCATAATACAAGTTACGCACTGAAAAATGGGGGTTATTTGGCTAAAGTTGTGGGGGGGAGGGCTGGCTGCAGGTTTTCATGTGCCCTGGGCGAAAGAGCGCCCCTTTAACACATACCACAACTCATCATGCTCCGATACGCAGAGAAATAGCGGTATAGTACAATGAAAAATACCTCACTTTTTACATCTCATGACGAGGCCCATCTATTTCTCCATACAGAATCATTGGTCCCATATAATGTTTGAAACAGTATATGATGAGCTCCACATAATGCTACAGTATATGTTGGTCCCCATGGATGAAGCTCCACTGTCTTATGGGCCCAAATAATGTTCCAAACATAATGGGCCCCATTTCTAATGCTCTAGTGTATAATGGGCCCTGTAAATGCTGCTCCAGTGTCTGATGTCCACCTTTGGAATGTTCCAGTGTATGGTGGGCCCCATCTATCATTCTCCAGAGTATAGTGCTCCCCAAAAATTGCTGTCCCAACATTGAAAACAATCAAATAAGTCTCCTCGCTAGGGAATCCCTGTACTTGTCTGGATTCCTCGTCGTCCCCATCTTCCATCTCACTGCACAGTATTTCAACTTTGCAAGTGCTGTGATCCTGAGCAAGCAGGGGGGGCCCACTCGTTGGCGACGGCACTGGCACAGGGCCCCTGATAGTACGGTGGTGTGTCTGATGGCGGATGGGCCGAACCTGCACTTTCATCTGCAGCTTCCTCTTTGTCACCGTGTAAGATGGAACTGTATATGGGAAAGGTAACCTGAGTTTCATCAGGGTCAGATTCAGGTCGTGTAGCGTGCGAGGGGAATGTAGTGGTCTGGGTCAATGTACCAGCAGATTCATCGAGCAGTGGCTGGGCATCAGTGCACTTGTGTCGCCCCCAGGAGTACGGTTGCCACAGTGGCATTACCTTCTTCCTAGGGAGTGTGATGTCATGCTTGGGAGCAACGAACGATCTCTCTAGCAGGTTAACTGATTGGGCGGCGTTATTCCCACGAGTCATGACCCTCCAAACAGCGTTCATGAAGGCAAAGTGTTTGTTTTACGTGGGCAGTATGGTTGCAAAGCTGAACCTTAAAGGAATGTCCAGAAGGGCACCACCAGGAGTGGAGCCTACGGTTAAATTCGACTCCACCTGGGAAACCTCAACCATGCCAGCTACAGAACAGATGCACACATTGCAAGCTTAATTCTGTTAACGAACGAGACTCCGTCATGCCCCGCGGTCCGAGTCCGGCTTACTAGAGGGACACGTGAGGCTCTGGCACATGAGATTGGCCAATAACTGGTGTGTCATGCCCTTACATGTCCGTGGCTGCATGTGCGCTACACTGAAAAGGCCAGCGTTTGTCGCTTACAGGTGCAGATAACCCGCTGAACAAAGTTAGTGATGGGGATCACTGATTACAATTATTACCCGCGAACAATGATTTCCCAGTAAGTGCAGGTCAACCGCAGTTCCGGAATTAGGCCTAACCGTCATTCCTGAAAAAATGAAAAACTTACGTGTGCAAACCACAGGTGCTGTAGCTTGCTTAACAGCTCGCCAGCCGTTCTCACGCCCAGTATGGATTACACGTGATTGCACAAAGGTGAGAAAGGGTATCGTATCCCCAGATAACATGTATGGATAGCGTACACATTCAAAATATATGTCTATACATCAGGAGGCAGGCTCAGACGGTGTTAGGCCCAGTATGGATTGCACGTGATTGCACAAAGGTTAGAAAGGGTACCGTTTCCCCGGATAACATGTATGGATAGCGTACACATTCAAAATATATGTCTATACATCAGGAGGCAGGCTCAGACGGTGTTAGGCCCAGTATGGATTGCACGTGATTGCACAAAGGTTAGAAAGGGTACCGTATCCCCAGATAACATGTATGGATAGCGTACACATTCAAAATATATGTCTATACATCAGGAGGCAGGCTCAGACGGTGTTAGGCCCAGTATGGATTGCACGTGATTGCACAAAGGTTAGAAAGGGTACCGTATCCCCAGATAACATGTATGGATAGCGTACACATTCAAAATATATGTCTATACATCAGGAGGCAGGCTCAGACGGTGTTAGGCCCAGTATGGATTGCACGTGATTGCACAAAGGTTAGAAAGGGTACCGTTTCCCCGGATAACATGTATGGATAGCGTACACATTCAAAATATATGTCTATACATCAGGAGGCAGGCTCAGACGGTGTTAGGCCCAGTATGGATTGCACGTGATGGCACAAAGGTTAGAAAGGGTACCGTATCCCCAGATAACATGTATGGATAGCGTACACATTCAAAAAATATGTCTATACATCATGAGGCAGGCTCAAACGGTGTTAGGCCCAGTATGGATTGCACGTGATTGCACAAAGGTTAGAAAGGGTACCGTATCCCCAGATAACATGTATGGATAGCGTACACATTCATAATATATGTCTATACATCAGGATGCAGGCTCAGACGGTGTTAGGCCCAGTATGGATTGCACGTGATTGCACAAAGGTTAGAAAGGGTACCGTATCCCCAGATAACATGTATGGATAGCGTACACATTCAAAATATATGTCTATACATCAGGAGGCAGGCTCAGACGGTGTTAGGCCCAGTATGGATTGCACGTGATTGCACAAAGGTTAGAAAGGGTACCGTTTCCCCGGATAACATGTATGGATAGCGTACACATTCAAAATATATGTCTATACATCAGGAGGCAGGCTCAGACGGTGTTAGGCCCAGTATGGATTGCACGTGATTGCACAAAGGTTAGAAAGGGTACCGTATCCCCAGATAACATGTATGGATAGCGTACACATTCAAAATATATGTCTATACATCAGGAGGCAGGCTCAGACGGTGTTAGGCCCAGTATGGATTGCACGTGATTGCACAAAGGTTAGAAAGGGTACCGTATCCCCAGATAACATGTATGGATAGCGTACACATTCAAAATATATGTCTATACATCAGGAGGCAGGCTCAGACGGTGTTAGGCCCAGTATGGATTGCACGTGATTGCACAAAGGTTAGAAAGGGTACCGTATCCCCAGATAACATGTATGGATAGCGTACACATTCAAAATATATGTCTATACATCAGGAGGCAGGCTCAGACGGTGTTAGGCCCAGTATGGATTGCACGTGATTGCACAAAGGTTGGAAAGGGTACCGTATCCCCAGATAACATGTATGGATAGCGTACACATTCAAAATATATGTCTATACATCAGGAGGCAGGCTCAGACGGTGTCAGGAACAGTATGGATTTGACGGCCCAGACTACACAGCGGAGGAGCAGGGAGAGGTAAAGATTGCAAATGCTGGGGCCCTGCCCAAGCAAGGGGGGCCCACTCGTGGGCGTCGGTACTGGCACTGGGCCCCTCATAGTACGGCAGTGTGTCTGACGGCGGGTGTGCACCACCACCGTCAGAGACACTTGATTGCACTATGAAGGACCCTGTACCAGTGCCCGCGCCCAAGAGTCGGCCTACCCACCTGTCCAGGGCAACAGCACTTGCACGGTGTCGTGCGCTAGGTGGTGACCCCGGCCATGGGGGGGGGAGGCAGCACAGTTAGGGAGTTTTAGAAAGTGGCATATGTTGATGTTGGACATTCAGCTGATGCAAAAGGTGAAATAGGTCAAGTCCCAGGAAGAGGTGGACCAAAGCAAGCCATTTTTCTGTCACCCTATGTGTCATCAGGGGAAGGTGGGACAAAATCCTTGGAAACCCATGCGTGGTTCATTTTAATGAAGGTTAGATCATCCACATTTTGGGTTGACAGACGGGTCCTTTTTTCTGTCAGGATTGATCCAGCTGCACTGAAGACTCTTTCCGATAGCACACTTGCAGCTGGGCAAGCGAGCTCCTGTAAGGCATATTGTGCCAATTCAGGCCAGGTGTCCAGTTTAGCGGCCCAATAGTCAAAGGGGAATGACCTGTGTGGGAGAACATCGATATGGGAGGAAAAGTAGTTTGTAACCATAGTTGACAACTGCTGTCTCCTGTCACTTTCCATCGATGCAGTATTACCAGTTGTGTGAGCGGTACTTGAAAAATCAGTCCACAACATTGTCATGAAACCCCTGTCTCCAACGCCACTTCTGCTGTGCGCACCACGAACACCTCTGCCAAGCTGCCCCCGGCCCGTACTGCTCGTGTGAGAACCATCACCGCTGCTGTGTGCTGGGAATGCCTCAAGCAACCGATTTACCAGAGTTGCTTGTTTATTAGCCAATATTAGGTCAAGGTTCTCCTGTGGCATGATGTTTTGTAATTTGCCTTTATAGCGTGGATCCAGGATGCTGGCCAACCAGTAGTCGTCATCGTTCATCATTTTGGCAATGCGTGGGTCCCTTTTTAGGATCTGCAAGGCATAATCTGACATGTGGGCCAATGTTCCCGGTGTCAATGATGCACTGCGAGTGCTGGTTGGAGGAGCACTTTCTGGCAAATCCACATCCCTCCAGTCACGCACAAACCCTGTACCAGACCTTGCCACGCCAACATTTTCACTTGCCCCACGAGATGCATCCTCCTCCCCTAAGTAATCATCCCCATCATCCTCCTCCTCCTCCTCTTCTTCCTCCACCTCGTCCAGGAGAGGTCCCTGAGCAGACAATGGCTGAATGTCATCAAGGATTCCCTCCTCCTCTTCCTCCTCATCAACATTGGCTGCAGACGCCTGCTCCTTAAGGTGCGTCAAAGTTTGCATGAGCAGACGCATAAGTGGGATGCTCATGCTTAGGATGGCGTCGTCTGCGCTTACCAGCTGTGTGCATTCCTCAAAACACTGAAGGTCTTTACAGAGGTCTTTCAGCTTCGACCACTGCACACCTGTCAACTCCATGTCTGCTCTCAAAGTGCCTGGCCGTGTATCCTCCCACAAATGCATTATGGCCTGCCTCTGCTCGCACAGCCGCTCCACCATGTGCAGGGTGGAGTTCCACCTTGTTGCAATGTCGATAATGAGGCGGTGGTTGGGAAGGTGGAGCAATCGCTGCAGCTTCTGCATACGAACGGAGTGTACAGGCGACCGGCGGATGTGCGCGCACAGTCTTCGCACCTTCTGGAGCAGGGCTGTTAACTCTGGATAATTTTTGAGGAAGCACTGCACCACCAGGTTCAAGGTGTGAGCCAAGCAAGGTATATGGCTGAGTTTTGAAAGGGCTATGGCTGCCACAAAATTACGGCCGTTATCACTAACTACCTTGCCTGCCTCAAGATGTACACTGCCCAGCCATGACTCATTTTGTCGCTTCAAGTACTCGGCCAGCACCTCGGCGGTGTGTCTGTTGCCCAAACACATCATCTGCAACACAGCCTGCTGACGCTTTCCACTAGCTGCTCGATAGGGGGACACATCGTGTGCAACAGTGGCAGCTGCAGATGGAGTGCTCGTACGACTGCGCTCTGTGGACGAGCTTTCGCTTCTGGAGGAGGAGGAGGAGGAGGGTCGAACGCCTACAGCCAACTGTTTCCTATACCGTGGGCTAGGCAGCACTGTCCCACCACCGCTGTCCCCTGTGGACCCTGCATCCACCACATTAACCCAGTGCGCAGTGATGGACACGTAACGGCCCTGGCCATGCCGACTGGACCATGCATCAGTTGTGAGGTGCACCTTTCCGCTCACTGACTGCTTGAGTGCATGGACAATGCGGTCTTTCACATGATGGTGGAGGGCTGGGATGGCTTTGCGAGAGAAGAAGTGGCGACTGGGTAGGTCATAGCGTGGTACTGCATAGGCCATGAGTTCGCGGAAAGCTGTGCTTTCCACCAACCGAAAGGGCATCATCTCAAACGAGATTAGTTTGGCAATGTGGGCGTTCAAACCCAGTGTACGCGGATGAGAGACTGAGTACTTTCTTGACCTACTCATAGTGTCTGGGAGGGTGAGCTGGACTTGAGAGCTGCATATGGTGGAAGTAGCGGTGGACAGGGCGGACTGAGAGAGGGTTGATGATGGTGATGGAGTTGGTGTTCTTTCTGATGGCCTAGAATCAGTCTTTCGTTGATATAACAGTGGGATTCCCTGACTGCTGTGGCCTTGCAACGACACCTCAACATTTGCTGCTGTGCTAACCGGTGGGCTTACAGTGGGGGAAACAATGTAGCGTTGCTGACTACCTTCGTTGTGATCAGTTGCACATGTGGCACTTGAGGTTTGGTGTTGTGTCCACGCTTGCAAGTGCATGCTGGTTAAATGTCTAAGCATGCAACTGGTATTCAAATTTTTCAGATTTTTCCCTCGGCTAAAGGTCTTTGCGCACTTCTTACAGATAACCTTGGCCTGATCATGAGGATTTTGTTCAAAAAAGTGCCACACTGCACTCTTCCTACTTTGGCAGACATTTTGCGGCCTAGCACGCTGTGATCTTTTGACCCTCTGGACAAGCTGTCCAGCAACTCTTTTGATGTTTGGAACCTGTCTTTGGAGTGCTCCGGGCCTGCCAGATAACAGCTGTTGCGATGTCGATGTCTGCTGTGGATGCTCCTCATCTGAGCTATTGGAAGCAGCACCCTCTTCCCCCAATGGATGCCAATCTGGGTCAACAACTGGGTCATCCATCACCTCCTCTTCTATGTCATGTGCACCTTCCTCTGTGTCACCGTGTGTGGTGGTATAGTGTGCGGGAAGGGGCACCTGAGTCTCATCAGGGTCAGAATCTGGCTCTGTACACTGCGAGGACAATGTAGTGCTCTGAGTGAATGTACCAGCAGAATCATCCATCAGCGGCTGTGCATCAGTGCACTCCATGTCAGATTAATCTTGGCCTGGGTAATTCACCATTTGACTTGATAATCCAGGCATGGTATGTGAAAACAGCTCCATGGAGTAATCAGTAGTATGGCCTGCGTCATCCTTCAATCTTGGTTGGGGTGAAGGACACAAGGAAAGGTGTGGTTCATGAACATGAGCCTCCAATGACGACTCAGTGCTTTTACTTTTTACAACTGAAGAAGAGGAGGCGATAGAGCTGGAGGCTGAGTCAGCAATGTAAGACAAAACTTTTTCCTGATGCTCTGGCTTTAAAAGCGGTTTGCCAACTCCTAGAAAACTAAGCATTCGAGGCCTTATGTAGCCAGACGATGACGCAGGCTCAACACCTCCTGCATTCAGTCCTATTTTGCTCTTGCCGCTACCATCAGATCCACCACCAACACCATCATTACCAGCTGCCAACCCCCGCCCAATTCCATGGCCTCTTCCACCAGCCTTCCTCATTTTTGGTAGAAATGTAGACAAAATCCAACAAACTATATAGTAATGTAAAACAAGGTACAAGGTGTCTATAGGACAGGGGAGATTTTGAATTTCTGCAGACACTTGTGGACACTGGACACTTTTGGATTGTGTGAGGCCCACTGATATCTGAGCGCTATGTCACAGGCTCGATGGCACAGCTGTGACAAAAGTGACGAGAGGATAAGGGAGATTTTGAATTTCTGCAGACACTTGTGGACACTGGACACTTTTGGATTGTGTGAGGGCCACTGATATCTGAGCGCTATGTCACAGGCTCGATGGCACAGCTGTGACAAAAGTGACGAGAGGATAAGGGAGATTTTGAATTTCTGCACACACTTGTGGACACTGGACACTTTTGGATTGTGTGAGACCCAATGAATATCTGAGCGCTATGTGACAGGCTCGATGGCACAGCTGTGACCAAAGTGACTAGAGGATAAGGGAGATTTTGAATTTCTGCACACACTTGTGGACACTGGACACTTTTGGATTGTGTGAGGCCCAATGAATATCTGAGCACTATGTGACAGGCTCGATGGCACAGCTGTGACCAAAGTGACTAGAGGATAAGGGAGATTTTGAATTTCTGCACACACTTGTGGACACTGGACACTTTTGGATTGTGTGAGGCCCAATGAATATCTGAGCGCTATGTGACAGGCTCGATGGCACAGCTGTGACCAAAGTGACTAGAGGATAAGGGAGATTTTGAATTTCTGCACACACTTGTGGACACTGGACACTTTTGGATTGTGTGAGGCCCAATAAATATCTGAGCGCTATGTGACAGGCTCGATGGCACAGCTGTGACCAAAGTGACTAGAGGATAAGGGAGATTTTGAATTTCTGCACACACTTGTGGACACTGGACACTTTTGGATTGTGTGAGGCCCAATGAATATCTGAGCGCTATGTGACAGGCTCGATGGCACAGCTGTGACCAAAGTGACTAGAGGATAAGGGAGATTTTGAATTTCTGCACACACTTGTGGACACTGGACACTTTTGGATTGTGTGAGGCCCAATGAATATCTGAGCGCTATGTGACAGGCTCGATGGCACAGCTGTGACCAAAGTGACTAGAGGATAAGGGAGATTTTGAATTTCTGCACACACTTGTGGACACTGGACACTTTTGGATTGTGTGAGGCCCAATGAATATCTGAGCGCTATGTGACAGGCTCGATGGCACAGCTGTGACCAAAGTGACTAGAGGATAAGGGAGATTTTGAATTTCTGCACACACTTGTGGACACTGGACACTTTTGGATTGTGTGAGGCCCAATGAATATCTGAGCGCTATGTGACAGGCTCGATGGCACAGCTGTGACCAAAGTGACTAGAGGATAAGGGAGATTTTGAATTTCTGCAGACACTTGTGGACACTGGACACTTTTGGATTGTGTGAGGCCCACTGATATCTGAGCGCTATGTGACAGGCTCGATGGCACAGCTGTGACAAAAGTGACTAGAGGATAAGGGAGATTGGATTGCTTTTAAAAAAGCAGTTTGCAGAGCAGTGGGTAAACAGCAATGCCAGCCTGTCAGGAAGCCTTAAAAGGCAGCCCAACAACCAACACCATTGATATACCACAATATAGCCTCCCCTTGCACTGCACACACTGTGACTGGTGTGTTGTGCAGGCCAAATCGCTAGCAGCAGAAGCAGTTTTTTTTTCTTCTCAGCAGGACAAAAAAAAAAATTGGGATTGCTTTTAAAAAAGCAGTTTGCGGAGCATTGGGTAAACAGCAATGCAGGAATGTCAGGAAGCCTAAGAAGGCAGCCCAACAACCAACACCACTGATACACCACTATATAGCCTCCCCTTGCACTGCACACACAGTGACTGGTGAGTTGTACAAGCCAAATCGCTAGCAGCAGAAGCAGGTTTTTTTTCTTCTCAGCAGGACAAAAAAAAAAAATTGGGATTGCTTTTAAAAAAGCAGTTTGCGGAGCAGTGGGTAAACAGCAATCAGGAATGTCAGGAAGCCTTAGAAGGCAGCCCAACAACCAACACCACTGATACACCACTATATAGCCTCCCCTTGCACTGCACACACAGTGACTGGTGTGTTGTGCAGGCCAAATCGCTAGCAGCAGAAGCAGTTTTTTTGTCTTCTTCCCTGCCTAACGCTCTCCCTACAGAATCAGCAGCAACCTCTCCCTATACTGAGATCTGCAGAAGTAAGATGGCGGTCGGTGTGCACGCCCTTTTATACCCCCTGTGACGCCCACCAAAGCAAGCCAATCACTTGCATGCCCTTCTGAAAGATGGTGGTGACCCCTGCCTATGTCATCACGTTGCCCACAGTGTCCGTGGATCCTGATTGGCTGAAAAAGAGCGCAAAACAAACTTTTGAAACGCGACTTTGGCGCGTAAGTCGCCGACCTCGTGGCCGACCTCATCCTAGGGTCGGGTTTCGTTTCATGAAACCCGACTTTGCCAAAAGTCGGCGACTTTTGAAATTTTTCGACCCGTTTCGCTCAACTCTACTGTACAGTCACATATGAGGTATTTCTACATTCAGCAGAAATTGTGGGACAAATTTCGGTGCCATTTTTACCCATTTCCCAGTATGAAAATGTACAATTTGGGGCTAACACACAATTTTGGTGGTAAAAATGTAAATTATTTTTTCTTCACTGCTCAAGGGTATAAAATTCTGTTGTATACCTGAGGTGTCAATATGATCACTGTACCCCTAGATGAATTCATTGAGAGGTTTAGTTTGTAAAATGAGGTCCCTTATTGGGGTTCTGCTGTTCTGGCACCTCAGAGGCTCTTCCAATGTGACATGGCATCCTCAAACCAGTGCAGTAAAATCTGCACTGTAATATGGCGCTCCTTCCCTTCTGAGTTTTGCACTGTGCCTCAAAAGTAGTTTACGACCACATATGGGGTATCAGTGAACTCAGGAGAAATTGCGCAACAAATTTTGGGGTTGGGGTTAATGTGTGGGGGCGTTAATGTGTGGGGGGTTAATGAGTGGGGATAAAGGTTAATGTGTGGGGGGTTAATGAATGGTGATGGGGTTAATGAGTGGGGATGGGGGTTAATGAGTGGGGATAAGGGTTAATGTGTGGGGGGTTAATGAATGGTGATGGGGGTTAATGTGTGGGGGCATTTATGAGTGGGGATAGGGGTTAATGTGTGGGGGCGTTAAAGAGTGGGGATGGGGGTTAATGAGTGGGGATAAGGGTTAATGAGTGGGGATAAGGGTTAATGAGTGGGGATATGGGTTAAAGTGGGGGGTTAATGAATGGGGATGGGGGTTAATGTGTGGGGGTCCATTTTCTCCTGTTATCCTTGTGAAAATAGTAAATTCGGGGCTAAAAAAAACTTGTGGGAAAAATTTGATTTTTTAAATTTTTTTTTTATTTTCACTGATCATTGTTATAAACTTCTATGAAGCACCTGGGGTTTCAAGGTGCTCACCAAACATCTAGATAAGTTCCATGAGGGGTCTAGTTTCCAAAATGGTGCCACTGGCAGGGGGTTCCCACTGTTTAGGCACATGAGGGGCTCTCCAAACACGAGATGTCGTCAGCTAATTTTTCTAGCAAATTTTACATTCAAAAAGTCAAATAGTGCTCCTCCCTTCCCAGCCCTGCCGTGCAGCGGTGTATCTAGGGGGAGGCAGCCGGGACATTTGCCCCAGGCGCAGCCAGCAGGGGGGCGCAGTCGGGCCGCCTAATGCAGCGGTCCGCAGTGTCCTCCCTGGCGGCTGCGTTCTGCCGCTCCCCGGCCTGAGAGTCGGCAGTTCTCTGTGTCAGCTGTCAAGTTGACAGCCGGCGCAGAGAAGTAGCACGTGCTGGCTCCCAGGGAGCAATTGTACTGGCGTCTATACAGACGTCAGTACAATTGAAGCTCTGACCGCCGGGTCAGAGCGACGTTAGCAGCGTGATCAGGTCATGTGATCACTCTGCTGATGTCACTCCCCGGTGCCCAGAGAGAACCCTGGTGGTAAGTGTGCTCCACTGTGGAGCTGAAGAACCACCGAAGATGGGAGAAGGGGGGGATTTGTAGAGGGCATGGGGGTTAATGTGTGGGGGTTAATGAGTGGGGATAAGGGTTAATGTGTGGGGGTTAATGAATGGGGATGGGGTTAATGTGTGGGGGCGTTAATGTGTGGGGGGTTAATGAGTGGGGATAAGGGTTAATGTGTGGGGGGTTAATGAATGGGGATGGCGTTAATGAGTGGGGGTTAATGAGTGGGGATAAGGGTTAATGTGTGGGGGGTTAATGGTGATGGGGGTTAATGTGTGGGGGCATTTATGAGTGGGGATGGGGGTTAATGTGTGGGGGCGTTAAAGAGTGGGGATGGGGGTTAATGAGTGGGGATAAGGGTTAATGAGTGGGGATAAGGGTTAATGAGTGGGGATATGGGTTAAAGTGGGGGGTTAATGAATGGGGATGGGGTTAATGTGTGGGGGCATTAATGAGTGGGGATGGGGGTTAATGTGTGGGGGGGGTAAATGAATGGGGATGGGGGTTAATGTGTGGGGGCATTAATGAGTGGGGATGGGGGTTAATAAGTGGGGATAAGGGTTAATGTGTGGGGGGTTAATGAATGGGGATGGGGGTTAATGTGTGGGGGTATTTGGAGTGGGGATGGAGGTTATTTAATGTGTGGGGGGATTTGGAGTGGTGATGGGGGTTAATGAGTGGGGATTGGGTTAATGTGTGGGGGGATTTGGAGTGGGGATGGGGGATTTAATGTGTGTGGGGGATTTGGAGTGGGGATGGGGAGTTATTTAATGTGGGGGGGATTTGGAGTGTGGATGGGGGATTTAATGTGTCTGGGGGGATTTGGAGTGGGGATGGGGGGTACTTAATGTGTGTGGGGGATTGGGGATGGGGGATTTAATGTGCGGGGAGATTTGAGGACACAAAATGAAGAGTATGTATGAGGAAACAGTATGGGGGATTGGTGCAGACACAGTATGATAGGTGCAGATAGTATGGGGAGCGAACGGGTTAATGTATGTGGACACAGTATGGGGAGTGAGGGTGATGGGATGTGTGCAGACACAGTGTGGAGAGTCGGGTATGTGTGAGTAGACAGTATAGAGAGTGAGGGGGTAAATATATGAGGAGACAGTATGGTGAACAGGTGGGAGTTAGAGGACACAGTATGAGGAGGGAGGAGAATAGTGTGAGGCGACAGTATATTGCAGATATTTGTATTTTGGGGCATTATAATGACACTTCTATATTTAAGGGGATCATGTGGAGATTTGCTGCAGAAGACCGGAGAACATGGAAGTCTGCAGAGACGGCTGGTGATGAAAAAACTCATCATGGGGTCTGGACAAGAAGAATAAAAGGAGAACGACTGCAGAGACGGCGTCATCTATAAGGTAGCTGGATGTAAATGTTATTTGTGACACTGACTAATTCTCAAGTTTTTATTTATGTTAGGAACATTAAAGGGGTTGTCCAGGTTTGTGCTGAGTCTGCTGTCATTCTATGTGACTGCAGACTTCTGAATTCTCACAGTGCTCACTGCACGCTGTCAGGATTCTCTCATTCTGGTAATTTACATACATATGGTCACATGCTGACTAGACATGTGTGGCCTCACTCAATGAAAATGAACGGAGCGAGGCCAGGCACGTCTAGTCGGAGTGTGGCCAGAAGTCTACAAATCACATACTTGTGCTGACATGGTTGTACATCGGCAAGGGAGAATCCTAAAAGTGTGCAGTGCATTCGTTGTGAGAATTCAGAAGCTGCAATGTCAGGATTCAGCTCTGCAGGTTCCAGTACTCTTCACATGGACACTTCACTCATATGCGATTTTCATAGTTATGGTCCTGTGACAACGAGCTTCTCTTCCTGCTTCTCTCAGTTTTTTACTGAACATTGCGAGCATTAGGGAGAGCAACTCGTGGGTATATGGCTAAGTGTGCAAGTCGCATATGTACTTGGGCGGGGGGGGCGCGCCTAACCGAATTCTTGCCCCGGGTGCCAGAAAGCCTAGATAGGCCTCAGCTGCCATGTGCCCAAACAGTGGTTTTCCCCCACATATGGGGTATCGGCGTGCTCAGGAGAAATTGCTCAACAAATTGTATGTATGGTGCAATTATATCATGTTACCCTTATGAAAATGCAAAGTTTGGAGCTAAAAAACATTTTTTGTGGCAAAAAATAGATTTTACTTTAATTTCACAGCTTAACGTTATAAATTTCTGTGAAGCACCTGGGGGTTCAAGATGCCCAATAAACAAGTTGTATGGTCCATTTTCTCCTCTTACCCTTGTGAAAGTAAAAACAAATTGTGTCTAAAGGAAAACTTTTGTGAAAAAAAGTGAAATGTTTATTTTTTCCTTCCACATTTCCTTAATTTGTGTGAAGCACCTGAAGGGTTAATAAACTTCTTGAATGTGGATGTGAACACCTTGGGTGCAGTTTTTGGAATGGTGTCTCTTTTGGGCATTTTCTGTCATCTAGGCCCCTCAAAGTCAATTCAAATGTGATGTGGTCCTTAAAAAAAATGTTTTGTAAATTTGGTGTAAAAATGAGACATTGCTGGTCAAATTTTAACCCTTATAACTTCCTAACCGAAAAAAAAATTGTTTTAAATATTGTGCTGATGTAAAGTAGACATGTGGGAAGTGTTATTTATTAACAATTTTGTGTGACATGTCTGATTTAAGGACATAAAAATTATAAGTTTGAACATTTCAAAGATTTTCGCCAAATTTCCTATTTTTTTCACAAATCAACACAAGTCAAATCAAATAAATGTTACCACTGTCATGAAGTACAATATGTCACAAAACTTCCTGTTCCGGTGCCGCCATGTGCAGACGCATGTGAGGGAGCTCCTGCTGACCGCCGCAAATACTCTGCATTTACACAGAGCCCTGATTCACAAAAGGTACTGGGATAATCATGAGGCCATCCGGGACCGTCCGCAACATGGATCGGTTTGTCACGAGAGGCGCAGGGAAGGAGCAGAGGGAAGAGGAGGTCGGAGGAGGCCTGCAGAGTGGGAGCACAGTAATGGCGATGGAGACACAGGCACAAGCAGGGCAAGCACATGAGGAGATAGAACGGGAGGAGGAAGCCCCAGAGAAAGAAGGAAATTTCAGCCAGGGGGAGACAGTGGAGGCAAGAGGCACATTGGAAGCGCAGCTACATGCTCATGGCTCATTAAACTTTAAACAGCTAGCAAAAGAAATGGCATCATACCTTGCTGAAGACTTTAAGCAGGCAGTGGCTGACATGATCCAATCTACCACTAGAGAGCTGCAAAGCAAGATGACTCATCAGGAGCAGAAACTGCAGGAAGCCGAGCAGAGAATTTCTGAGGCGGAGGACAAAGTTATTCAGCTAGAAAAACAAGTCAGTGACTTAAAGAAACAAGCCTCCTACACTGTGGATAAACTAGAGGATCTGGAGAACAGGTCTCGCAGAAGCAATCTGAAAATGATAGGCCTCCCAGAGATAATAAACACACAGCAGCTAAATGATATCTATGAGGTGGAATTGCCAAAAGCACTGGGACTGTCATATAACTGCAGAGTGGAGCGTGCACACAGGATAGGCCCCCCAGAGAGGCCTCTGAGGCTGAGAGGGGCAGGAATAAACAGAATAACAAGGAAGCTCAGAGACCACGCCAGGCAGTGGCAAAGTACTTGAACTTTAAAGATAAGGAAGAAATACTCAGGGCTTATAAAGGAAGAAGGCAACCACTGATAATTCATGGATATAAAGTCCTTTTATTTGGAGACTATTCAGCAGAGGTGACACGGAGAAGAAAGGCATTCAGCGAAGCATGCACTCTGTTGTTTAAACGCAACATCAGATTCCAGCTAAACTACCCTGCAACGCTGCGTTTTCGGACAAGAGATGGTGTGATGAGGTCATTTACAGATCCTAAGGAGGCCATGAAAATTATGTCCCAGCAGCAACCTTCATCTGACCAGCAATCACCTGATAACACCAGCCCACTGAGAGAGGAGACAGGGGGAGATGCTGAGGACGAGAGGGGGAGACCCTATCCATATAGCCTGAGGTCGGATTTGCATTTGGAAGGAGATAATGAAAGAGAGACAATGGCTAAGGAACAAAGAACCCCAATGACAAAGGCGTTAAGGAAGAACCAAACAAGACAGAATACTAAATGATCTAATGCTTATGAGATTGTGTCAAGATATATCCTGGGGTCAGCATAAGTGAAAAGTATGACTGGAATACCTCACATGATAATATGAAGATGAAAGGGAGAAATTTTTGTGGTCCAGGTTGAGCTACAGAAAGACTACTTACACTCCCAATCACCTAAAATAGGAAGACGTACAGTAATAAGGGATATCATCTGTTAACCACATGGTGGTGTACAAAACTTACAAATTTCCAGGTATATTCACCCGAACGGGTCAATATCAGACGGAACTATGTATGTTCAAGGAAGACTACAGGACAGCTGGTGGAGAGATCCCCCTTCGCCTACTTTTTTTTTCTTCTTTCCCATCTTATTTCTTTTCACAGGTTCTGTTGGACTCAATGGAGAATTTGGGGTGCTGATTTAATTGGTCTGCAAGCTGATCATACTGGCTGACGGTGAATTTGTGACTTCCAGGTTTATGGATATTGTGAGGTTTTCACAACAAAAAGACATATATAAAGTTGGGATAATGATGACCAGATGTGATGTATATACTAGGTAGAAGACAAGATCTTCATTGAATGTTGATGGGAGTATTTTGTGTTAAATTAAGATATCTTCCAGGGGGAAAGTATCATACAAATGCTAGGTTCACATTGGGAGATATTGCTTGGGAGGATGAAGGGGGTGGGAGTAATATGTATTTTTATACCTCTCTGACATCAAAAAGGAGAGATGGAGAAGGACTTTAAGATAATATGGTTGTGAATATTAAGATGTTAGGAAATTGATATGATAAATTAAGGGAAATAGATGTTGATCTAAGATTTCAGAGTTTCAAGGTTACATGAGGGTCAGGGCTCAGATAGAGAATGGATATAAAATAGGTACAACATGATAAATATGGGATAATAGGCGGGAAATTATTTCTCTTTTGGTTTGGATAATGGCGGAAAAAAGAGGAGTCAACAAAGAGGTTGTTATATGGAGAGAGGGTGAGATGAGAAGGGGGGAAAGGGAGGGCGGGAAAAAGTTCATGAGCCCACTGCTATTGTACGAATTAATTTATTACTGACTGAGATGACATTGACTGGCAGTCCATACCTGAGAGGGAGAAGCTTCACACGTCCTCGCAGAAGAAACCATTTTGCAATTAAAAATGGTTAGATTAATAACATGGAATATAAAAGGGTTGCGCTCACCACATAAAAGGATGATGATACTTCGTCACCTGAAAAGATTGAAAGCAGATATAGCCTTGCTTCAAGAGACACACTTGGGTAAAGAAGACTTTTTTAGAATGAAGAAATTATGGGTGGGAGAAGTTTATGGTTCTAGCTCGGTAGACTGAAAAGCAGGAGTCCTAATACTTACACATAAAGCATTGGCACACAGAGCTTCATCCGTAGAAATGGACCAGGAGGGTAGGTTAATCCGTTTGAAATTAGAGATAAATAATGAAAGTATTACTCTGTACAATATATACGCCCCAAACATAAATCAAAATAAATTTTTTATGTCCTTACAGAACAAAATACTGGCTGATAGTGTTAACAACATAATCATAGGAGGAGATTGTAATGAGGTGCTTAAGGAGGAAGAGGACAGAAAAGGGAGCTTAATAAGATTAAATTCAGGAGAAGGGAAGAGATATAGGGGGAAAAAAGGTTATTTGGAAGATATGATATCGAATTGGCAGGTGAAAGATGCGTGGAGAACGTCACACCCTATGGATCGGGAATTTTCACATTACTCTCATGCACACAAGACATGGTCGAGAATAGACATGTTCTTTGTGTCAGATAAGATACTACACAAAATGTGTGATGTCAATATTGAGGACATGGTGATATCTGATCATAATCCTATATCTCTAGACTTGTCTGATGCACATCAGAAAGGGACGGACTATCTATGGCGATTTCCAGGAAACATGACAAAAGAGCAAGATTTTGTGAAACGGATGGGGGAATGGTGGACAGAGTTTGCAATGTATAATGAGTAGCACAAACCTAACCCTAGACTATATTGAGAAACAGCGAAGGTGGTGATAAGGGGAAACTGTGACGAGCATCAGCTTACGCTGAGTCTTTGTTCCTATTTTATAGTGGACACTCTGGCACGCCAGGGTCAGGCGAGGCAGGGTCCTGTGCGTGCAGAGCCACGCCAGGGTCAGGGTTCAAGGACAGGGTTAGGACCTGTGCGTGCAAGAGGGCACGACAGGGTACATGACAAGACCTGCGTGTACTTTTATAGAAGCACGGGTAGGTATGCCAAGGAGCAGGCAAGGGCCTGCGCGTGCTTTAGAGAGCACGTAGAGCGCAATGCAGAAACAGCGTGAGGTGCAAGGGAGCACAGAGAGCACGGCTGGGGCACTGGCTAGCTGATCGGGCTGCGGCACTGACAGACGGGCAAGACTCAAGCGAACCCGGCTGAGGCATGGCAGGCGACACAGCTGTCACTGACCGACAAGCACGGCTGAGGCACAAGCAGGTGGGCACGGCTAGGGCGGGCACCGCTGAGGCACAAACAGGAGGCTAGGAAGGCCAGGCGCATGCAAAGAGCACACGAAGCAACAAGGCAAAGCGAGACGAGAAACAAGACAGAGCTTAGGCAGAGTACGGAACCAGGAACGGAAGCATAGGCAGAAACACAGAATCAGGTCAGAGCAAGAACAGAGCTAGCAGCAGAGCGTAGGCCGAAGCCCAGAGTCGGGCCAAGGCAGAGCCTTGGGACTAGCCTAGAAATGTGCAAGAGAGCACAATAGGAAAGAGTCTAGCAGCGGAGCGTAGGCCGAAGCTCAGAGCCAGGCCAAGGCAGAGCCTTGGGACTAGACATGGAAAAGAGCACCAAAAGTAAGAGAGGAGGAATGGTGTGTGTGCCAGGGAGCAATACAGAGCACCAAAGGAGAGAGCGAGGCAGAGCAAGCAAAGACAGAGACCATAGGGAGGAATCAGGCAGAGCAAGGCAAGGTACGGAACAAGGAACGGGAGCTAAACTGGAGCACAGAACGGAATCAGAGCAAGGAAGGACTACAAGGCAAAGCAGAGCAGAGACAAAACATGGCATGAAGGACAAACACTAGACAAGGCACGGGACAAGAGACGGAGTACAAGCACGGAGCGGGTGCAGAGACGCACGACAGAGCAAAGTGCAGGGGCACAGAATAGAGGAAGCGACCCAGCAGACCAAGCAGCCATGCAGGGAAGCAACACAATACTCAGGCCCTGAGCATAGGGAGGGGCGATCTGATATAGGGCATTAGCACCTCCACTTCCGGGTCAGGACCAGGGGAGAACTTCCAGTTCAGGTCCTCCAGGATCACAGAGAGCGGTCACATGATCAGGGGTTTCAGACATGCAGAGATGATTGCAGAACCAGACAATGCTGGAACCTAGGAAGGGTCACATGATCAGGGGTTTCAGACATGCAGAGATGATTGCAGAACCAGACAATGCTGGAACCCAGGAAAGGTCACATGATCAGGGGTTTCAGACATGCAGAGATGATGACAGAAGGCAGAGGAGAAACGCAGGCATCTTGCAGCCCAACAGTCATGAGATGTGTGTGCACACCGCTCCAGGGGTCATGAGGCAAAACAGACATGGCATACATAATAGACATGGCGAGCATGACAGAAACATCATGGCTTACATGCAGAGAATAAAAAAACGAATAAAAGAGCAGTACTTAGCAGCAAGCAGTGAAGTTAGGAGCACCTATACAAAATATAAGAACTCACTGCTGGATGAGGGTAAAGATAATTGGATGCGGGCCCAAAAAAATTTTGAAGAATGGGCGGAAAAAAGAGCAATTATATAGAAATCACTGGGAGGTAGAATTAAATAGGTATGGTGACAAAGCAGGGAGAATACTGGCTAATTTGGCTAGGGGAAGATATGTGGGTACATCTATAATGGCAATTAGAGATAAAAATTGACAACGACTGACTAATCCCAAAGATATAAACAGAGTGCTGGGCAAATTCTATGCTAGGTTATACAAAGATGAGGATCATCAAGATGTAGCGGGGGAGACATGGCTGGGTAGAGTTGATATCCCTAAACTGACGGAGGAGGAATTACAGGATTTAAATGGTTGCATCACGGAGGAAGAAATTAGTATGGCAATAAAAGGACTGGGGGCCAATAAGGCTCCAGGGCCTGATGGATTTAATGGTTCATTTTATAAGGCACTGAGTGAGAAAATAGTTCCCACGCTTAAAGATTTACATAATCACATTTTGCAAGGGGAAGCTATGTCAGAAGGGATGAATACGGCCTACATAAAGCTTCTCCCAAAGGGAGGGAAGGATTTGGAAGACCCTTCAGGATATAGACCGATATCTAATATATAAAGCTCAAAGTGTGTATGTGTGTGTGTGTGTGTGTGTGTGTGTGTGTGTATGTCCGGGATAGGCATCCGCACCGTCGCAGCTACAGCCACAAAATTTGGCACAGTCACAAGTCTTGACCCCGAGAGCGTCCTAAGCTATGTTGTGAGGTGAAATTTTAACCCCGCGCGTTCCAATTCACCAAACAGTGTTGCCCCTGTCTACATACTGGGGAAAAAGTGTGTGCGCGTCAAGCCCCGCCCCTCATGATGTCATAATGCCCCTATCTACATAATGGGGAAACAGTGTGTGCGTATCAAGCCCCGCCCCTCATTATGATGTCATAATGGTTGCCATGGCGAAGCTGATTCATCATAGGTTGCAAGCCCCGCCGCTCATTATGATGTCATAATGGTTGACTATGGGATGGAGGATGTGTGATGGGTATATGGGCACTGGACTATGGGATGGAGGATATGCATGATGGGTATATGGGCACGGAACTATGGGATGGTGGATATGTATATGGGCACGGGACTATGGGATGGAGGATGTGTGATGGGTATATGGGCACTTGACTATGGGATGGAGGATATGTATGACGGGTATATGGGCACGGGACTATGGGGTGGCGGATATGTATGATGGGTATATGGGCATGGGACTATGGGATGGAGGATATGTATGATGGGTATATGGGCATGGGACTATGAGATGAAGGATGTGTGATGGGTATATGGGCACTCGACTATGGGATAGCAAATATGTATGATGGGTATATGGGCATGGGACTATGGGATGGAGAATATGTATGATGGGTATATGGGCATGGGACTATGGGATGGAGGATATGTATGATGGGTATATGGGCACGGGACTATGGGATGGAGGATAATTATAATTTGCTATAACTAACCACAGTTAGATACTATGCCCGGGCAGTGCCGGGCTCTTCAGCTAATCATTAATAAATCAAGATGTTAAACTTCCCTCAAAAATAATGGCAGACAGGCTGGCTAGGATACTGCCTAGATTGATATCAAAGCAACAAACAGGTTTTGTGAAGGGAAGATCAGCCGTTACTAATATAAGGAAAGCCATGTTATTGCTAGACAAGATTAGAGGGAAGCATTTGGATAAGGGAGAGGATCCAGCTATGGTCACACTGGACGCAGAAAAAGCGTTCGATAATGTGAAGTGGCCATGGCTGGGTCAAGTGTTGGATAAAATAAATCTGGTAGGTCCGTTTAGACAATTTTTGGCGGTACTACAGTCATGGCCAAAAGTATTGACACCCCTGCAATTCTGTCAGATAATATTCAGTTTCTTCCTGAAAATGATTGCAAACACAAATTCTTTGGTATTATTATCTTCATTTAATTTGTCTTAAATGAAAAAACACAAAAGAGAATGAAGCAAAAAGCAAAACATTGATCATTTCACACAAAACTCCAAAAATGGGCCGGACAAAAGTATTGGCACCCTCAGCCTAATACTTGGTTGCACAACCTTTAGCCAAAATAACTGCGACCAACTGCTTCCGGTAACCATCAATGAGTTTCTTTGTCAAACTGCTCCAGGTCCCTGATATTTGAAGGGTGCCTTCTCCAAACTGCCATTTTTAGATCTCTCCACAGGTGTTCTATGGGATTCAGGTCTGGACTCATTGCTGGCCACCTTAGAAGTCTCCAGTGCTTTCTCTCAAACCATTTTCTAGTGCTTTTTGAAGTGTGTTTTGGGTTATTGTCCTGCTGGAAGACCCATGACCTCTGAGGTAGACCCAGCTTTCTCACACTTGGCCCTATATTATGCTGCAAAATTTGTTGGTAGTCTTCTGACTTCATAATGCCAAGCACACGGTCAAGCAGTCCAGTGCCAGAGGCAGCAAAGCAACCCCAAAACATCAGGGAACCTCCGCCATGTTTGACTGTAGGGACCAAGTACTTTTCTTTGAATGCCTCTTTTTTCTCCTGTAAACTCGATGTTGATGCTTTTGCCCTAAAAGCTCTACTTTTGTCTCATCTGACCAGAGAACATTCTTCCAAAATGTTTTAGGCTTTTTCAGGTAAGTTTTGGCAAACTCCAGCCTTGCTTTTTTATGTCTCGGGGTAAGAAGTGGAGTCTTCCTGGGTCTCCTACCATACAGTCCCTTTTCATTCAGATGCCGACGGATAGTACGGGTTGACACCGTTGTACCCTCGGACTGCAGGGCAGCTTGAACTTGTTTGGATGTTAGTGGAAGTTCTTTATCCAACATACGCACAATCTTGCATTGAAATCTCTTGTCAATTTTTCTTTTCCGGCCACATCTAGAGAGGTTAGCCACAGTGCCATGGGCTTTAAACTTCTTGATGACACTGCGCACGGTAGACACAGGAACATTCAGGTCTTTGGAGATGGACTTGTAGCCTTGATATTGCTCATGCTTCCTCACAATTTGGTTTCTCAAGTCCTCAGACAGTTCTTTGGTCTTCTTTCTTTTCTCCATGCTCAATGTGGTACACACAAGGACACAGGACAGAGGTTGAGTCAACTTTAATCCATGTCAACTGGCTGCAAGTGTGATTTAGTTATTGCCAACACCTGTTAGGTGCCACAGGTAAGTTATAGGTGCTGTTAATTACACAAATTAGAGAAGCATCACATGATTTTTCGAACAGTGCCAATACTTTTGTCCACCCTCTTTGTTATGTTTGGTGTGGAATTATATCCAATTTGGCTTTAGGACAATTCTTTTTGTGTTTTTTCATTTAAGACAAATTAAATGAAGATAATAATACCAAAGAATTTGTGTTTGCAATCGTTTTCAGGAAGAAACTGAGTATTATCTGACAGAATTGCAGGGGTGTCAATACTTTTGGCCATGACTGTATATCAGAATCCCAAAGCAAAGGTATACACGCCGGGGTTTCTCTCAGATGCCTTCGAGCTGAAAAAGGGAACGAGGCAGGGGTTCCCGCTGTCCCCCTTACTGTTTAATTTGGCAATAGAACCTATGTCGAGATATTTAAGTGATTGCAGTTCCTACAAAGGGATAAAGGTGGGAAATGAGACAGTCAAAAATGCCCTATTTGCAGATGACATAATTCTATTCATGAACAACCCAGAGGAAGATCTCCCTATGTTGCTCCTTGAAATTGAAAAGTTTGGAAAATTCTCGGGCTTTCGTTTAAATAAGTCTAAATGTGAGATTCTGTTCATGAGGAGTGAGGTAAAACGTGGCCTGGAGAGTAATATAATGGGTATCCCGAAAGCGACAACATCTATAAAGTACTTGGGAATTTATTTGGGGAGAAAGCCGAAATAGATTTATGATCTCAATTATAAGCCTATCATAGACAAAATAGAGAAGGAGTTGGGGAGGTGGGGAAATCTACCCCTCTCGCTGCTGGGTCGCTGCCACCTAATCAAGATCAAGCTTTGCGAGATTACTGTACCCAATGCAAACTATCCCAATGTTAATTTGTCACGCAGATGTTCTCAGATTAAACCGTGCCTTTTCTAAATTCATCAGGAGGGGTAAAAGAGAGAGATTGGCTATAAGAACTCTAATGCATACAAAGGAGTGAGGGGGAGTGGGATTGCCAAATATTAGGGGATATAATTTATCGTGTTTAATGAGGAATGTAATAGACCGGATTAAAAAAACAGGGCGATATACTGACTACAAATTGGAAACAAAATTTTGTGGCTTGTGGGACCTGACGGCGCTGCTACATACGCCGCTGTCACACATATCACCAAACATTAAATATTCGGTAATAAGTAAAGATACCATTGCCACATGGAAGGCAGTAAGAAAAAAAGCTAAAAATGTCATGGAGAGTGTCGAAACACCTGAATCCTTGGGCATTTCCTGCCTTTAGATTAGGAAGAGAAAATAAATTATACACAGAGTGGTTGGGGAAAGGTATACAGACGTTAGGAGACTTACTACATCTACAGTAAGGCCGCTGGTTGACGGGATTGGAAGTGATAGACAAATTTGAGCTGCCGAGATTTCATTTGATGTTATATAGCCAATTAAAGCATTATGTATTAGACCTCCTTCAGGATGTGAGGAAGGAAATCGATTCAGAAATATGGGAGGACTTGGTTACCAAAGACATTGGAGAAATATCTATCACCTCAATATATGGGATGCTGAGGGACATATTACGCCCTTCAGGGAAGGGCAAAATATTTCACAAATGGGAAAAACATATACATGATGAAGAACTTGAGCACAAGATTCTGCGGGGCTGGGAATTGGTAAGAAAGCATGTCATCAATGAACAATGGAGAGATAGTCAGTTCAGAATAATTGTAACAACCTTGCTGGTGTCACTGCATGGCCTCCCATCCCCCGCACGCCAACTTACTTTCTGCTTCAAGCCATGCTGTGAAATCTGTCTGTTGCCAGCCCTGAGCTCCATGTGCTATGCCTCTTGTTTTCCTGCTTGCTCTCCATGTTTCCTGACTGTGTGTATAGGGGGGTGGCGCCTGAACTCTCTGGTTCTTATGCAGTCTGGGTGCACCTGGGTAATCTGTCCCTGACCAATCACCTGGAGCCCTTGACTATTTAGTCTCGCCACTCCCACTGAAACATTGCCTGTGCAATGTCTATACTCAGTTAGTATCTCGCTGCTGAGGAAGCCAGGCCCTGTTCTGTGTGTCTCCTTCTCTGGAGGATTACTCTAGTCTTGCTTTGTACCCTGTCTGCCTGCCAGGAGGCTGAATATCCTGGCCCTTGAGTCTTGTTCCCTGTACCTTGTCCGTACTCTGTCTGCCTGCCAGGAGGCAGAATATCCTGGTCCTTGTGTCTTTGTCCCTGTGCCTCTGTCTGAACTCAGTCTTACCTCTGTCTGTCAGTCTCCTTGTTTGTGGTTCCTTCCCTGCCGTGTCTTTCCTTATGTCCTCTTTATCTGTGCATCTGCACGCTCGCAGCTTTATCTGTACATCTGCACGCTCGCAGCCCTGTCTGCACAGCTCCCTAGCGGCTCTGCCTGCTCCGCACTCCTGCGGCTCTGCCTGCTTCGCACTCCTGCGGCTCTGCCTGCTCCGCACTCCTGCGGCTCTGTCTACCTGCACCTCCTGTGTGAACAGGCCCAAACCTGTTCCTTCATACTCCATTCCTTCCTGCCTATATCCATACCTGTACCTCCTGTGTAAACAGGTCCAGATCCTGTTCTGGCATACACCACTCCCTCCTGCCTACACCTCCTGTGTGAACAGGCCCAAACCTGTTCCTTCATATTCCATTCCTTCCTGCCTAGCTCCATACCTGTACCTCCTGTGTGAACAGGTCCAGATCCTGTTCCAGCATACACCACTCCCTCCTGCCTACACTTCCTGTGTGAACAGGTCCAGATCTTGTTCCAGAATACACCACTCCCTCCTGCCTACACCTGCTGTGTGAACAGGTCCCTACCTGCTCCTTTTCATACCACGCCAATCTGACCTGTTCCTTCTCAAGCCGTGCCCGCCTGTCCTGTGTCTCAAGCCGTGCCCGCCTGTCCTGTGTCTCAAGCCGTGCCCGCCTGTCCTGTGTCTCAAGCCGTGCCCGCCTGTCCTGTGTCTCAAGCCGTGCCTGCTTGCCCTGTATCTGTCGTACCTTTTTGCCCTGTGTCTCAGTCTGCCTGTCACTCGCACCTGTCCAGGTGTCCTGTTCCCGAGTGGGATCAGCAGTCACAACCAGACACCACCCTGGAGTGGCACCCGGCAGCTACCTGCCGCACAAGCCTGACCTCACCATCAGAGGCTCCAGTGAAGACCAAGGTAGCTGCCGTAGTTACGCCCCTTCCAGGGTAGTCTGGTTTGTGGCACAGTGGGGCCACAACCCCCCTGGCTCGCGCCATTCAGCCAAGGCGCGAGCGTGACAATAATGCATAAAACAATATGTGGCTTCAATATACCTCCGACTCCGCAGAATCCTGATAGACAGACAAGTTGCCCAAAACAGACACAGAACATGGATTGTGGTCATGTCCCAGGACACAAGAACTCTGGTTAAATGTCCAGGATATGTATCTGAGATATGTGGGATATGGGTAGAAGTGGATCCACTGTGTTGGCTGTTTCACTTTACGACGGGTAAAACAAGAGGGAGACGGCTACATGACTTGTTTCACACCATTGCAATGGTGACAAAACATTTAATTCTGCAACACTGGCTAGCTAAAACACTCCCTGGGATAAAAGAGATCAAGGAAGGTTTAACATCGGTCTTATTTTTGGAAAAAAAGAGAAACAGAAAGAAATAAAGGTAAAATGACGAAAAAATGTTTTAAAAAATGGAGAGTGTTTATAGAAACGTCACTGACCACCAGAGAAATTCAAGACTTAATGAGCGCCTTTGTGGATTCGGATTGGTATCTATTAGAGGATTTGAGTGGTAATCTGGGTAAACTGAAATGTGTTATATGAGCTATATGGAGGATAAGGTGGAGCTGGAGATAAGGTGTCTGATTTCAGTCAGTGATCTATGAAAATGTGGACGTAAGGGGGTTTGATAATTATAGTGCTTTGAAGAAAGCACTATCTTGTAATCCGAACGCTGACTTCTTCTTCTTTTTCTTCTTCTTCTACTTATTATTATTCAGTTGATTTCCGCAATTAATGCGGCCCGAACCGCTACACGCACAGCCTCCGTTGAGGTGTCGTTTCGAAGCCAGCGTCCATGAGAGGTGTGCTAAGTATTTTTCGTGTCGATCGGATTTGTAGTTTTTGCTCAATTTGCGTTTGAAATTTTTTTTCCCGTCATTGGAATGCACTGTCTCAATGCTTTTCAATGGGAAATGGCAAAACGTGCCCTGAGGCAATTCAAATGGCAGTTAAGCTCATTGATATGCGCAGGCACACCCAGTTACTATGCCAATGCCTACGAACTTCACGTGACCCCCCAGGACACAGTTTCTGCCAGATAATTTCAGCTCTTAAAGCGAAACCCACAGCACAAATGCAAACCTAGCTTCTTCACATGACGCATGACCCTGAGAGAGAATGTGCGCCAAAGTGGATTTAGAAGCCCAGTGAGCCACCCTGGCTCTTAAAGGGCTGACGCGCCAAAGTGATTCTTAAAGGGCCGGCACACCGAAATGAGTCTTAAAGGGCCGGCGCGCCAAATCGAAAGCTGAGTGATCCCAGGCTCCAAATTGGAGGCTGATCGACCCTGGCCTCCAAATCGGACCCAGAGTGGCCCCGCCCACCAAATCGGACCCAGAGTGGCCCCGCCCACCAAATCGTACCCTGAGGGGCCCGCTCACCAAATCGGAACATGAGGGGACCCTACCACCAAATCGGACCCAGAGGGGCCCCGCCCACCAAATCGGACCCTGAGGGGTCCCACCCACCTAATCGGACCCTGAGGGGTCCCACCCACCAAAGCAGACCCTGAGGGGGCCCAACCACAAAATCAGACCCTGAGGGCCCCGGCCACAAAATCGGACCCTGAGGGCCCCGGCCACAAAATCGGACCCTGAGGGCCCCGGCCACAAAATCGGACCCTAAGGGGCCCCGGCCACAAAATCGGACCCTGAGGGGCCCCACCCACAAAATCAGACCCTGAGGGGCCCCGGCCACAAAATCAGACCCTGAGGGGCCCCACCCACAAAATCGGACCCTGAGGGGCCCCACCCACAAAATCGGACCCTGAGTGGACCCGGCCACAAAATCAGACCCTGAAGGGCCCCGGCCACAAAATGAGACCCTGAGGGGCCCCGGCCACAAAATCGGACCCTGAGGGGCCCCGGCCACAAAATCGGACCCTGAGGGGCCCCACCCACAAAATCGGACCCTGAGGGGCCCCACCCACAAAATCGGACCCTGAGGGGCCCCACCCACAAAATCGGACCCTGAGGGGCCCGGCCCAAAATCGGACCCTGAAGGGCCCCGGCCACAAAATCGGACCCTGAGGGGCCCCACCCACAAAATCGGACCCTGAGGGGCCCCACCCACAAAATCGGACCCTGAGGGGCCCCACCCACAAAATCGGACCCTGAAGGGCCCCGGCCACAAAATCAGACCCTGAGGGGCCCCAGCCACAAAATCGGACCCTGAGGGGCCCCGGCCACAAAATCGGACCCTGAGGGGCTCCGGCCACAAAATCAGACCCTGAAGGGCCCCACCCACAAAATCAGACCCTGAGGGGCCACACCCACAAAATCGGACTCTGAGGGATCCTGGCCACCAATTCAAGCCCTGAGGAGCCCAGGCCACCGAATCGGATCCTGAGGGGCCCCACCAACCAAATCAGACCCTGAGGTCAAAGTGGCCCCTGAGAGGCACCCACAGTTAAAACAGATCCTGAGTTGAAAGTCTTGCAGGGGCAGCAGCCAAGTCTCTCTTAACCCCTTCCCGACCTGTGACACAGCGTATGCATCATGAAAGTCGGTGCCAATCTGACCCATGACGCATACCCTGTGTCATGACTTCAAAGCCCCCTTGCGGGTTGGGTGACCGGGGTCAATGAAAGGTCACCTGACCCACAGATACGGGGGGCTTTGTAATTCACCACAGGGGGCATGGCTTCACCCCCACGTGGCTACGATCGCTCTGATTGGCTGTTAAAAGTGAAACAGCCAATCAGAGCAATAGTAATATTTCATCAATGAAAACTGATGAAATATTACAATCCAGCCATGGCCGATGCTGCTGTAGCATCGGACATGGCTGGAGACACCGATCTGACCCCCCCACTGGCGATCGCCCCCCGCCACTGAATGACAGCGGCGATCTGCCGCCGCTGTCATCATCTGCCCCCCCTTGCATTCCCTCCGCTCCCCGCCAGCTTCCGATCCCCCCTCATCCCCCCTGGTACCTCCTGAGTCCCCCTGTCGCTCCCGGTGTCCCGCGGGTCCGGATCGTGGGCACCGCCATCTTGGAAAATGGCGGGCGCATGCGCAGTGCGCCCGCCCGAATCTGTCGACTGCAGATTCCATTCTTTCATTTTGATCACTCTCACAGTGATCAAAATGAAATAAAAAGTAAATAAACCCCCCCGATTATCACCCCCATAGGTAGGCACAACTAATAAAATAAAGAAAATATTTCTATTTTTAGTTTTCCATTAGGGTTACGGTTGGAGAGAGGGTTAGGGTTGGAAAGAGGGTTAGGGTTGGAAAGAGGGTTAGGGTTAGGATTGGAAAGAGGGTTAGGGTTGGAAATAGGGTAAGGGTTGGAATTAGGGTTAGGGTTGGGATAAGGGTTAGAATTAGGGTTAGGGTTGGAATTAGGGTTAGGGTTGGAATTAGGGTTAGGCTTGTGGTTAGGGTTATGGTTAGGGTTGGGATTAGGGTTAGGTGTGTGTTGGGGTTAGGGTTATAGTTAGGGTTGGGATTAGGGTTAGGGATGTGTTTGGGTTAGGGCTGTGGATAGGAGTGTGTTAGGGTTAATGTTGAAGTTAGAATTGAGGGGTTTCCACTGTTTAGGCACATCAGGGGTCTCCAAACGCGACATGGTGCAACCATTGATTCCAGCCAATTTTGCGTTCAAAAACTCAAACGGTGCTCCCTCCCTTCCAAGCCCCGACGTGTGCCCAAACAGTGGTTTACCCCAACATATGGGGTATCAGCGTATTCAGGAAAAATTGCACAACAACTTTGGGGGTCTAATTTCTCCTGATACCCTTGGAAAAATAAAAAATTGGGTGCTAAAATATTATTTTTGTGGAAAAAAAATGATTTTTTCATTTTCACGTCTCTGCATTATAAACTTCTGTGAAGCACTTAGGGGTTCAAAGTGCTCACCAAACATCTACATAAGTTCCTTGGACGGTCTAGTTTCCAAAATGGGGGCACTTGTGGGGGGTTTCCACTGTTTAGGCACATCAGGGGCTCTGAAAACGTAATGACGACCGCAGACCATTCCATCAAAGTGAGCATTTCAAAATGTCACTACTTCCCTTCCGAGCCCCGACGTGTGCCCAAACAGTGGTTCCCCCCCACATATGGGGTACCAGCGTACTCAGGACAAACTATACAACAACTTTTGGGGTCCAATTTCTCCTGTAACTCTTGTGAAAGTAAAAAATTGCGGATTAAAAAATATTTTTTTTAGGAAAAAAAAATATTTTATTTTCACGGCTCTGCGTTATAAACTTCTGTGAAGCACCTGGGGGTTCAAAGTGCTCACTATGCCTCTAGATAAGTTCCCTGGGGGGTCTAGTTTCCAAAATGGGGTCATTTGTGGGGGAGCTCCAAAGTTTAGGCACACAGGGTATCTCCAAACACGACAAGGTGTCCGCTAACGATTGGAGCTAATTTTCATTTAAAAAAGTCAAATGGTGCTCCTTCCCTTCTGAGCCCTGCCGTGCGCCCAAACAGTGGTTCCCCCTCACATATGGGGTACCAGCGTACTCAGGACAAACTGTACAACAACTTTTGGGGTCCAATTTATCCTGTTACCCTTGTGAAAAAAAAATTGCGGGCTAAAAATCATTTATTTTGAGGGAAAAAAATGATTTTTTATTTTCGTCACATGTGGGGGGTTTCTACTGTTTAGGCACACAGGGGCTCTACAAATGTAACATGACGCCTGCAGACCATGCCATCAAAGTCAGCATTTCAAAATGTCACTACTTCCCTGCTGAGCTCCGACGTGTGCCCAAACAGTGGTTCCCCCCCACATATGGGTACCAGCGTACTCAGGACAAACTGGACAACAACTTTTGGGGTCCAATTTATCATGTTACCCTTGTGAAAAAAAAATTGCGGGCTAAAAATCATTTATTTTGAGGAAAAAAAATGATTTTTTATTTTCACGGCTCTGCGTTATAAACTTCTGTGAAGCACTTGGGGGTTCAAGGTGCTCACTACACATCTAGATAAGTTCCTTGGGGGGTCTAGTTTCCAAAATGAGGTCACATGTGGGGGGTCTCTACTGTTTAGGCACACAGGGGATCTGCAAATGTAACATGACGCCCGCAGACCATGCCATCAAAGTCAGCATTTCAAAATGTCACTACTTCCCTGCTGAGCCCCGACGTGTACCCGAACAGTGGTTCCCCCCCACATATGGGGTACCAGTGTACTCAGGACAAACTGTACAACAACTTTTGGAGTTCAATTTCTCCTGTAACCCTTGTGAAGATAAAAAATTGCGGACTAAAAAATATTTTTTTTAGGAAAAAAAATATTTTTTATTTTCACGGCTCTGCGTTATAAACTTCTGTGAAGCACCTGGGGGTTCAAAGTGCTCACTACACATCTAGATAAGTTCCTTAGGGGGTCTAGTTTCCAAAATGGGGTCATTTGTTGGGGAGCTCCAAAGTTTAGGCACAAAGGGGATCTCCAAACACGACATGGTGTCCGCTAACGATTGGAGCTAATTTTCATTTCAAAAAGTCAAATGGTGCTCCTTCCCTTCTGAGCCCTGCCGTGCACCCAAACAGTGGTTCGCCCTCACATATGGGGTTCCAGCGTACTCAGGACAACCTGTACAACAACTTTTGGGGTCCAATTTATCCTGTTACCCTTGTGAAAAAAAAATGCGGGCTAAAAATCATTTATTTTGAGGAAAAAAAATGATTTTTTATTTTCACGGCTCTGCGTTATAAACTTCTGTGAAGCACTTGGGGGTTCAAGGTGCTCACTACACATCTAGATAAGTTCCTTGGGGGGTCTAGTTTCCAAAATGAGGTCACATGTGGGGGGTCTCTACTGTTTAGGCACACAGGGGATCTGCAAATGTAACATGACGCCCGCAGACCATGCCATCAAAGTCAGCATTTCAAAATGTCACTACTTCCCTGCTGAGCCCCGACGTGTACCCGAACAGTGGTTCCCCCCCACATATGGGGTACCAGTGTACTCAGGACAAACTGTACAACAACTTTTGGAGTTCAATTTCTCCTGTAACCCTTGTGAAGATAAAAAATTGCGGACTAAAAAATATTTTTTTTAGGAAAAAAAATATTTTTTATTTTCACGGCTCTGCGTTATAAACTTCTGTGAAGCACCTGGGGGTTCAAAGTGCTCACTACACATCTAGATAAGTTCCTTAGGGGGTCTAGTTTCCAAAATGGGGTCATTTGTTGGGGAGCTCCAAAGTTTAGGCACAAAGGGGATCTCCAAACACGACATGGTGTCCGCTAACGATTGGAGCTAATTTTCATTTCAAAAAGTCAAATGGTGCTCCTTCCCTTCTGAGCCCTGCCGTGCACCCAAACAGTGGTTCGCCCTCACATATGGGGTTCCAGCGTACTCAGGACAACCTGTACAACAACTTTTGGGGTCCAATTTATCCTGTTACCCTTGTGAAAAAAAAATGCGGGCTAAAAATCATTTATTTTGAGGAAAAAAAATGATTTTTTATTTTCGCGGCTCTGCGTTTTAAACTTCTGTGAAGCACTTGGGGATTCAAGGTGCTCACCACATATCTAGATAAGTTCCTTGGGGGGTCTAGTTTCCAAAATGAGGTCACATGTGGGGGGTTTCCACTGTTTAGGCACACAGGGGCTCTCCAAATGTAACATGACGCCCGCAGACCATGCCATCAAAGTCAGCATTTCAAAATGTCACTACTTCCCTGTTGAGCCCCGACGTGTGCCCAAACAGTGGTTCCCCCCACATATGGGGTACCAGCGTACTCAGGACAAACTAGACAACAACTTTTGTGGTCCAATTTCTCCTGTTACCCTTGTAAAAATAAAAAAATAGCATGCTAAAAAATAATTTTTGAGGAAAAAAAATGATTTTTTATTTTCACTGCTCTACGTTATAAACTTTTGTGAAGCACTTGGGGGTTCAAAGTGCTCACTACACATCTAGATAAGTTCCTTAAGGGGTCTAGTTTCCAAAATGGGGTCACTTGTGGGGGAGCTCCAATGTTTAGGCACTCAGGGGCTCTCCAAACGCGACATGGTGTCCGATAACGATTGGAGCTAATTTTCCATTCAAAAAGTCAAATGGCACTCCTTCCCTTCCGGACCCTGCCGTGCGCCCAAACAGTGGTTTATGACCACATATGAGGTATCGGTGTACTCAAGAGAAATTGACCAACAAATTTTAGGATCCATTTTATCCTGTTGCCCATGTGAAAATGAAAAAAATGATGCTATAAGAAAATTTGTATTGGAAAAATTAAAATGTCCATTTTTTCTTTCCACGTTGCTTTAGTTCCTGTGAAGCACCTGAAGGGTTAATAATCTTCTAGAATGTAGTTTTGAGTAGCTAGAGGGGTGTAGTTTTTAGAATGGTGTCACTTTTGGGTATTTTCTGCCATATAGACCCCTCAAAGTGACTTCAAATGTAAGGTGGTCTGTTGTGAGTTCATTTTCCCCTTCATTACTGAGGCCCGAGGAACTCCCTCTTCTGGTAAAGAAAGGTAGTGAGCCTGATTGTCAAACACCTGAGGCTGATGATTGTGACTGGCTGAGTGGCGTTACGGACTGGATATAATGCTGCCGACGCCCTTCTGCCCTGCGGGTGATTTCTCTGTGGGATCCTTGGAGACCAGTCTGAATTCCTGCTCCTCCAAAGCTAAGTTTGCTGCTCGGCCTTTTGCTTTTGTGCTTTGACTTTGTTTTTGCTTTGTTTTTCTGGATTTCTGCCATTCCCTGCTGGGGTGTGCTGAATTCATTTAGCTCTGTCTTCTGAAAATACCTGAGTGCTGATTTAGTTTTTGAAGCCTAGCTGCTTCAGGGCCTTTTTCATATCAGCTTGTTGGCTTATGTCTTTGATAGGGTTTTGGAAGATTGCAGACAGCATCCTTCCTGTCCTTTCCTATCTAGGTAGTTTTGGGGCCCCGTCTTTGCTCAGTCTTTCTGTCTGTGTTAGTATTTTCATCTTGCTTCACCGTCATTATATGTTGGGGGCTGCCTATTGCTTTGGGGTCTGCTCTGGGGCAGTTTAGATTTCCCCTTTCTTTCTTTAGGCCTATGTATTTCTCCGGCTGTGATCGAGGGGTCTAGGGCATCGTAGGAACCCCCCACGGCTACTGCTAGTTGTGTTGATAGGTTCAGGGGTCTGCAATCTGATAGTTGCCAACTTCTCTGGTTTTCTGGACTTAGCTTGTATTTCTGCTTTTGCCTCCTACGGTGACTCATTCATAACAGAATCACCCGCCATACCGCAGATTCTAGGGTACTCAATAGCAGGAAAGAATTGTAAAAAAAAAAAAAAAAAGTGTGTATATTTTTTCCTCTATATCTCTGAGGCCGTAGGGGGAATTTTTTTTTCTCTCAATGGAGATAAAGCAATTGTCTGATCGTGTGGAGCAGCTCGCTGCGGAAGTGCGGGGAATTTCCGCCTACCTTGCTCATTCACATGCTGCTGAACCAAAGATTCCTACACCTGATGTATTTTTTGGGGATCGGTCTAAATTTTTGAATTTCAAAAATAATTATAAATTATTTTTTGCCTTGAAGCCTAACTCGTCAGGGAGCTCCGCGCAGCAGGTTAACATTGTCATCTCTTTGCTGCGTGGCGATCCCTAGGATTGGGCGTTTTCTTTGAAACCAGATGATCCTATTCTGACTAATGTGAACGCATTCTTTCAAGCTTTGGGGTTGTTGTATGACGAACCTAATGCCATTGATCAGGCTGAAAAGACCCTGCTGGCATTGAGCCAGGGTCGTGATTCTGCAGAATTGTACTGTCAAAAATTCCGAAAGTGGGCAGTACTTACTACCTGGAATGATAATGCCTTGGCTGCTCTCTTTCGGAAGGGGTTGTCAGAAGCCGTAAAAGATACTATGGTGGGATTTCCTGTTCCCTCTGGTCTTGACGATTCTATGTCATTAGCCATTCAGGTTGATCGGCGTTTGCGCGAGCGCAAAGCTGCACGAGAGGTGTTGCCACCTGTTGAACAAATGTCTGAACCTATGCAATGTGATAGAGTTTTTTCCAGAGAGCAGCGTCAGGAGTTCAGAAGGCGTAATAAGTTGTGTTTTTTCTGTGGAGATGCCTCGCATATTATTTCTGTCTGTCCCAAACGAGAGAAACTCTTTGCACACACGTTTTCTGTTGGGGGTGTTCAACCTAAGTTTCTTCTGGCTATTACTCTGATCTGCTCCCTGTCCACATTTTCCGCCAAGGCGTTTGTGGATTAGGGAACAGCCCTAAACCTAATGGACTTGGATTTTGCTAAACGTTGTGGATTTCCGATGACACCTCTGCAGACGCCTATCCCTTTGAGGGGAATTGATGCTACTCCTTTGGCTAAAAAAAACCCCCAGTTTTGGACCCATGTGGTAATGCGGGTCGCCCCAGACCATCAAGAAAATTGCAGATTTCTGGTGTTGCATAATCTGCACGATACTGTTGTTCTGGGGTTTCCCTGGTTACAGATTCATAATCCAGTTTTGGATTGGAAATCTGTGTCTGTGGTGAGTTGGGGTTGTCGGTGTGCCTTTACTGAGGCTCTGGTGTTTTCCACCTCTCCTCAGTCGCATGATGTTCCTGATTATTTTGCGGACTTTTATGATGTATTTAGTGAGAATGAGTCTGCGTCTCTGCCTCCTCATAGGAGTTATGACTGTGCAATTGAACTGAGCCCGGGGTGTAAATTTCCCAAGGGTCGGCTCTTCAATTTATCTGTACCCGAGCACGAGGCTATGCGATCCTATATTAAGGAGGCGTTGGAGAAGGGTCATATTAGACCATCCTCGTCACCCTTGGGTGCCGGTTTTTGTTTTGTAGCCAAAAAGTATGGATCATTAAGACCTTGTATTGATTATCGTGCCCTCAACAAAATTACTGTTAAATATCAGTATCCGTTACCCCTGATTTCTGATCTATTCTCCAGAGTTAAAGGTGCTTGCTGGTTTACCAAGCTTGACCTCAGGGGGGCGTATAATCTTATTCGCATTAAGCATGGGGATGAATGGAAGACGGCGTTTAATACTCCGGAGGGACATTTTGAGTACCTGGTGATGCCTTTTGGGCTCACTAATGCCCCTTCTGTCTTCCAGTGCTTCATGAACGATATTTTCCGAGATTTTGTCGATAAATTTTTGATTATCTATCTGGATGATATTTTGATCTTCTCCAAGGATTGGGATTCTCATGTGGAACATATTCGGACTGTGTTCCGGATCTTGAGGGAGAATTCCCTTCTTTTTTGGGATTTATTTTGTCCCCGTCAACTATTGAAATGGACCCGGCCAAGGTACAGGCCATTCACGATTGGGTTCAGCCCACTTCTTTGAAGGCCCTCCAGAAGTTTTTGGGTTTTGCTAATTTTTATCGGAAATTTATAGCAAAATTTTCTAGTATTGCCAAGCCATTGACTGATTTGACTAAAAAGGGTGCTGATGTGTTAAATTGGTCTCCGGAGGCTGTTTCTTCCTTTCAGGAGTTGAAGCGAAGACTCACCTCCGCCCCGGTGTTGCGACAACCTGATGTCTCACTTCCATTCCAGGTAGAGGTGGATGCTTCTGAGATTGGTGCAGGAGCTGTTTTGTCCCAAAAGGATCCTGTAACATCTAAAATGAATCCCTGTGCTTTCTTTTCCCGAAAGTTCTCTCCATCTGAACGTAACTATGATGTGGGGAATAGGGAACTGTTGGCCATGAAATGGGCATTTGAGGAGTGGAGACATTGGTTGGAGGGAGCTAAGCATCAAGTCGTGGTCCTCACTGACCACAAGAATTTAATTTACCTAGAGTCGGCTAAGCGCTTGAACCCTAGACAGGCTAGGTGGGCCTTGTTTTTTACACGTTTTGATTTTGTGGTTTCTTTTCCTCCTGGAACAAAGAATGTCAAGGCAGACGCCCTCTCTAGGAGCTTCCTTGCTGATTCTCCTGTGGTGACCAAGCCTGCTACCATCTTAGGCGAAGGGGTAGTTCTTTCTGCCTAAGTTGTATGTTCCTGACCAGTGGAAGAAGAGAGTGATGTCTGAAGTTCATTGCTCTGCTTTGGCTGGTCATCCAGGTATTTTTGGTACTAGAGATCTGGTGAGTCGGTTTTTTTGGTGGCCCTCCTTGTCTCGTGATGTCAGGAATTTTGTGCAGTCCTGTGGGACGTGCTCCCGGTCTAAATCGTGTTCTCGCTCTAGTGGGTTGTTGATGCGTTTGCCTGTCCCCAAGAGGCCATGGACCCATATTTCAATGGATTTCATCTCTGATATGCCTGTCTCTCAGAGGATGACTGTTATTTGGGTGATTTGTGATAGGTCCTCTAAGATGGTTCATCTTGTACCACTCCCTAAGTTGCCGTCTTCCTCTGAGTTGGTGCCCCTGTTTTTACAACAGGTGGTTCGTTTGCACGGGATTCCTGAGAACATTGTATCTGACAGAGGAGTGCAGTTTGTGTCTAGATTTTGGAGAACTTTCTGTTCCAGGCTGGGAATTCAGTTGTCCTTCTCCTCTGCTTTTCACCCTCAGACCAATGGGCAGACAGAGAGAACAAACCAGACCTTGGAGTCATATTTGAGATGTTTTATTTCTGCTGATCAGGATGATTGGGTTTCATTTTTGCCCTTGGCCGAATTTGCTTTGAATAATAGAGCTAGTTCTGCCACTTTGATGTCACCTTTTTTTTGTAACTTTGGGTTTCATCCTCGATTTTCTTCAGGGCAGGTGGAGCCCTCTGCCTGCCCAGGTGTTGACACTGTGGTAGAGAGAATGCACCAGATCTGGGACCAAGTGGTGGATAAGTTATCTCTCTCCCAGGAAAAGGCCCCGCGGTTTTCCAACCGACATAGGACCATTGGTCCCCTGTTTAAGGTTGGTGATATGGTGTGGTTATCATCAAAAAATATTGCTATGAAGGTGGCTTCTCCTAAGTTTAAGCCTAGATTTATTGGACCTTACAAGATTGTGGAGATTATTAATCCGGTCTCTTTTCGTTTGGCTCTTCCTGTCACATTTAAAATCCATAATGTGTTCCATAAATCTTTGTTGAAGAGGTTTGTTGAATCTGTTGTTCCGGGGTTGGCACCTCCAGACCCTGTATTGGTTGAAGGTAACATGGAGTATGAGGTAGAGAAAGTACTGGATTCCCGTCTGGCTAGACGGAGACTCCAGTATTTGGTTAAGTGGAAGGGTTATGGTCAGGAGGATAATTCTTGGGTCTCCGCCTCTGATATTCATGCCAAACGATTGGTGCGTGCCTTTCATCGGGCTCACCCTGATCGCCCTGGTGGCATAGTTGAGGGTTCGGTGACCCCTCCTCAAGGGGGAGGTACTGTTGTGAGTTCATTTTCCCCTTCATTACTGAGGCCCGAGGAACTCCCTCTTCTGGTAAAGAAAGGTAGTGAGCCTTATTGTCAAACACCTGAGGCTGATGATTGTGACTGGCTGAGTGGAGTTACGGACTGGATATAATGCTGCCGACACCCTTCTGCCCTGCGGGTGATTTCTCTGTGGGATCCTTGGAGACCAGTCTGAATTCCTGCTCCTCCAAAGCTAAGTTTGCTGCTCGGCCTTTTGCTTTTGTGCTTTGACTTTGTTTTTGCTTTGTTTTTCTGGATTTCTGCCATTCCCTGCTGGGGTGTGCTGAATTCATTTAGCTCTGTCTTCTGAAAATACCTGAGTGCTGATTTAGTTTTTGAAGCCTAGCTGCTTCAGGGCCTTTTTCATATCAGTTTGTTGGCTTATGTCTTTGATAGGGTTTTGGCAGATTGCAGACAGCATCCTTCCTGTCCTTTCCTATCTAGGTAGTTTTGGGGCCCCGTCTTTGCTCAGTCTTTCTGTCTGTGTTAGTATTTTCATCTTGCTTCACCGTCATTATATGTTGGGGGCTGCCTATTGCTTTGGGGTCTGCTCTGGGGCAGTTTAGATTTCCCCTTTCTTTCTTTAGGCCTATGTATTTCTCCAGCTGTGATCGAGGGGTCTAGGGCATCGTAGGAACCCCCCACGGCTACTGCTAGTTGTGTTGATAGGTTCAGGGGTCTGCAATCTGATAGTTGCCAACTTCTCTGGTTTTCTGGACTTAGCTTGTATTTCTGCTTTTGCCTCCTACGGTGACTCATTCATAACAGTGGTCCCTAAAAAAATGGTTTTGTAAATTTTGTTGTAAAAGTGAGAAATCGCTGGTCAACTTTTAACCCTTATAACTTCCTAGCAAAAAAAAAATTTGTTTCCAAAATTGTGCTGATGTAAAGTAGACATGTGGAAAATCTTATTTAGTAACAATTTTGTGTCATATAACTCTTTGGTTTAACGGAATAACAATTCAAAATTTGAAAATTGCGAAATTTTCAAAATTTTCGCCAAATTTCTGATTTTTTCACAAATAAACGCAAAAATTATCAACCTAAATTTACCACTAACATGAAGCTCAATATGTCACGAAAAAACAATCTCAGAATTATGAGCCTTCCAGAGTTATTACCTCATAAAGGGACACTGGTCAGAATTGCAAAAAATGGCCAGGTCATTAATGTCAAAATAGGCTGGGTCATGAAGGGGTTAAAGGGGCAGCCCGGACACCATTTCAAAGCACTATCTGTACTTCCTTCAGGAAATACACATCTAGTTTTATATTTGTTAAGTTTATTTTTGCTTCTATTCTGGCTTAGGTGATAAGCATGTTTAAATATGTTCTTTGTAACAATTCGATGCAACGTTTATAACTTGTAATATGCAACTTCATTACAAAATCAATAAAAATGATGTTTCAAAAAAAAAAAAAAAAAAACAGTCTCAGAATCAGTGGGATCCAATGACGCGTTCCAGAGTTATTACCACATAAAATGACAGTGGTCAGAATTGAAACAATTGTCCTTGTCAGTAAGGTGAAAACAGGCTTTGCTGTGAAGGGGTTAAAGATGTTAGCTGATAGAATTTTTCCAAAAATAACATTTTGTGCTATTATTTTCTGTCAAAGAGGACGTTGAAAGTGTAAAGTAAGGCTAAGGTCACATATGAATTTTTTTTTCCTATTTGTCTGTTTGGTCATAGGGGAAGGGAACATAGCCCGGTCCTGGAGCCAAGACAGGAACAACAGGTAACAGTACATTAGACAATTCTATAACTTTGCATTATTATATAAAGAGTTACGAGTATTTTTACAAATTTATTACATGCATTAGTACCACGATAATGACATCAAGTGACTAGATAGATAGAATTCAGTATTTTGCAATGCTCAGAAAAAAAGTTAATAGCTCAAAAGTTAATAGCTCAATACCATGGGCAAATAGTACAATTGGACTCAGTCTGGGCTTGCTGATCTAAGTGGGAGTTAAAAAACTGGATTTGCTGTTACTGAATGTAAATCTGTAGACTGGATGACTGCTGCATTTAGCAAAGTGTTGTTTTGTGCAGTTTATGGTATAACTAGTACTTATACAATTTGAAGCCTTCTTTTCCTGTGTGGTATATTTCTAATTAGGGAAAAAAGATAATTGTTCTCAGATGCTTATATTAAAGCCAAGGACAAAGTGTAAGCTTGCTGATCTAAGTGTTTTTTTGAGCAACGTGGGAGTTGAAAAAAGGAGTTTAAGACAAGTACTATAAGTACTTAACCTTTATCTACGTTTAGCCATTTTTTTGTTTGATTGGATAATGGATTGCAGGAATAGAAGTTTTATTCATTGTACGACTGACATATGTATGCACAAGTAGAGCAGGAGTTCCAGGCAGAATATCATTGTGGCAGATATAAGCATATTGCTTACCTGGAAGTTTGTATTAGAGAGCTGTAGGAACCAAATGCAAAACTTTGAGTGATACACAATCCTGAGAAGAGCATGCTGCTCACTGAGTAAGCAATTTATAGAGTAGACATTGGGGAGGGGAGAAGTGGGTCATGAGGAGCAGGCAAGTAGCTGGATTAATATAGTTAGGGGGAATGGAAGGGGAACAAAGAAAATGAAGGCCACAGTTGTTCATAAGCTTAAAAGCAAAATTTCCAAATTGGGCAAGAATGCAAGGGTGTTAATCTCAGAAATGCAGCCCTAGTGGATAATGCTCTTCCTACCAGCTGGGAGTACAGCCCAGCTAATAGCCTGTGGGTGGAAATATAGGTAGGGTAAAGCCCCCATCACACATAGCGATCTCGCTAGCGAGATCGCTGCTGAGTCACAAGTTTTGTGACACCTATCAGCGACCGGCCCCCCTGCCGGTATTGCTGATCGTTGTTGGAAAGCCCTGGACATTTTTTTGATCGCTGGTCTCCCGCTGGCCAGCGCTCATCGCTGCGTGTGACAGGCGGAAGACCAGCGATCAGCGCGCTGGTAACGAAGGCCTCTTTCACACATCAGGTTTTCGCCGTCAGGCGCGATCCGGCGCTTTTGACAAAAACCGGATCCGGCGAAATGCAATGCCGGATCCGGTTTCCCCCCCATTGACTTGCATTTGCGCCGGATCGCGCCGGATGGCCATGCGTTTCATCCGGTTTTCGCTGGATCCGACATTGTGTCTCAATCCGGCGTCTGGAAAAAACGGCTACTGTAACGTTTTTTGTCTCCGGCGAAAAAGCCGGACACGCCGGATCCGGCGCGTCCGGCTTTTTCACACAATGAAAGCCTATGAGCGCCGCAATGCGCCGGATCCGGCAGCCGGATCTGGTATTTTTGGTCTGAGCATGCTCAGTAGCTCTGCCCACAAGACACATATATAAAAGCAAGACAGTGGGACCCTCAGCCACACCCAACATGGCACCCAAGACAGCAACCAGGCGCAGGACAAGGCAGGAGACATCTGCAGCAGCACCATCAGCACCACCACCACCCCAAATGGAGCAGCATGCTGAACAACGGGAGGGGAGTCCAGCAGCAGATGAGAGACGGTAATTATCAAATCCCCCATTCCTCCAAACTAGGGCCATGGAATATCAAGATATTCATTGCCCCTTTGTTTCTCTTTATTCAACAGCCGCCCAAGAGATGCAGCAGCAGCACTGGCAGCAGCAGTACCACCACCCACAGGCATGGAGTCTGGCCAGCAGGAAGACAGCACATCTTCTTCTGGGAGCCCTCCCTCGCATCGTCAGCGTTTGACGGTAAGTTTTTATTTCCAAAATCCATCATCTCTGTAATATATGTCTATTCATAGCCTTTTATTTCAAAACAGGAATCACAAGATGAAGAGGAGCTCCCAGAAGAAGAAGGAAGGGGTGGACAGACACCTGGAGTGGGCTCACAATTGGTAAGTTTTTGGCATCAAACGCAGAAACACAACATCACACTACACACAACACATAGAAAACAATGTTCTGCAGACCACACACCGCAAACAAATGCCTACATCCAAAGACATAACATTTTTTGTTTTCTTCTCTAGTCTTCCCAATCTGGTGCTCAGCCATGAGGTTCTCGCAGTGCCTCCCAGGGTCGTCGGCGACAGCAACGCGGCGGTCTCCAGCGTGTAAGTATAAATATTTTTGCTTTGTTTTTTTGCACTTTTTATTTCATTTCTTTTGTGGAGGCTAATTATGTTATTTTTGTCTTTTTCTTTAACAGCCTTCACAGCGTGCTCCCGACTCTGACGGTGAGGATGGAGGAATCGATGTGGACCACCTCATCGATCTCGTCAGAGAAAGGGAGCCGCTCTGGAATATGGCTGACCGCCGCCACGCTGACCTGATTGTTACCCGGCGACTCTGGGAGGAAATCTGTTCGCTCCTTGTGGACCGCTGGGAGGACCTCGATGCTCGGGCCCAGATTAAAGAGCGTAAGTATATACAGTACCGGTTGCTTGATGTAAACCAGTGTTTCCCGAACAACAGTCCTCGTGGTCCCCACGGATCATGTGTTCAGGATTTCTATTTACTATGGAAATCCTGAAAACATGACCCCTGGGGACCATGAGGACTGGAGTTTGGGAAACACTGATGTTGTATACTAACCACTCCTTTCTCGTTTCAGGGGACAGAATTGTGAAGCGGTGGCGGTCTGTGAGGGATCGTTTCAAGAAGGAGTTCAATAAAGAGATGCGGGCCCCGAGTGGATCTGGAGGACACAGGAGGAAGTACAAGTACGCACAAGCCCTGTCGTTCCTCCGGGAAACAATGGTCACTAGAAGGTAAATATTACACACCACTAGAGTTGAGCGATACCGTCCGATACTTCAAAGTATCGTATCGGATGGTATCGGCCGATCTTTAAAAAAAGTATCGGTATCGCCGATTCCGATACCGGAAGTCCCATTCAAGTCTATGGGACTTCCGGTATCGGAATAAGAAAAACCCTTTCCTGCCCTTGTACAGCCTCTCTGGGGTCTGTACGGGCCTTTCGGGGGGCTGTGCCGGCCTGCCAGGGGGTCTGTGCAGGCTCCGGTGGTCTGTGCCGGCCTGCCGGTGGTCTGTGCAGGCTCCGGGGGGATGTGCCGGCCTGCCGGGGGGCTGTGCCGGCCTGCCGGGGGGCTGTGCAGGCTCCGGGGGGCTGTGCCGGCCTGCCGGGGGGCTGTGCCGGCCTGCCGGTGGTCTGTGCAGGCTCCGGGGGTCTGTGCAGGCATCGTCCGATGGGACTACAAGTCCCATCGGGCGATGCCTGCTACCATGACAGTGATTGACACATTAGCCAATGATGGGACAGTAGTAGTCCCATCATCCGGCTAATGTGTTAAATGTAAAAAAAAAAATAAAAAAAAAAAAAATTACATGCTACATACATACAACATGCATACTACATACATGCTACATTCATACTACATACTACATACATGCTACATTCATACTACATAAATACTACATGCAACATACATACTACATATATACTACATGCATGCTACATACATACTGCATGCTACATACATACCACATATATACTACATACATACTACATGCATGCTACATGCTACATACATAACACATATATACTACATGCATGCTACATACATACTACATGCTACATACTACATATATACTACATGCATGCTACATACATACTACATGCTACATACTACATATATACTACATGCATGCTACATACATACTACATGCTACATACATACTACATATATACTACATGCATGCTACATACATACTACATGCTACATACATACTACATATATACTACATACATACTACATACATACTACATGCATGCTACATGCATGCTACATACATACCACATACATAACACATATATACTACATGCATGCTACATACATACTACATGCTACATACATACCATATACATACTACATGCATGCTACATACATACTACATGCATGCTACATACATACTACATGCTACATACATACTACATATATACTACATGCATGCTACATACATACTACATGCTACATACATACTACATATATACTACATGCATGCTACATACATACTACATGCTACATACATGCTACATACATACTACATGCATGCTACATACATACTACATGCTACATACATACCACATACATACTACATATATACTACATGCATGCTACATACATACTGCATGCTACATGCATGCTACATACATACTACATACATACTACATGCTACATGCACACCACATATATACTACATACATACAATACATTCATACAATACATACATAGACATACAGTACATATAACATAGAGTAACATACTTACCAATACTTGTCACATTGTTCCCCGAAGCCATTGTCTTTTCCGGAATAAATATTAACATAACAAACCACAAAAATACTCACCCATGATCCGAAGCAGTCCACGAGTGTGTCCCACGACGATCTTGGGTAGAGAACTGCAGCATCAGCTGTTGCTGCCGTTCTCTACGGGCTGCAGGAATCCAATGACGGAAGGTAGGTATCCTTCCGCACTGTATTCCTCCGCCACTTAAAAAAAAAAAAAAGTCCCTAGTCTCACTTTATGCCATTGCTGTGTGGGAATTTCCCACGCAGCAATGGCATAAAGTGAGACTAGGGACTTTTTTTTTTTAAGTGGCGGAGGAATACAGTGCGGAAGGATACCTACCTTCCGTCATTGGATTCCTGCAGCCCGTAGAGAACGGCAGCATCATCTGATGCTGCCGTTCTCTACCCAAGATCGTCGTGGGACACACTCGTGGACTGCTTCGGATCGTGGGTGAGTATTTTTGTGGTTTGTTATGTTAATATTTATTCCGGAAAAGACAATGGCTTCGGGGAACAATGTGACAAGTATTGGTAAGTATGTTACTCTATGTTATATGTACTGTATGTCTATGTATGTATTGTATGAATGTATTGTATGTATGTAGTATATATGTGGTATGTATGTAGCATGTAGTATGTATGTAGTATGTATGTAGCATGCATGTAGCATGCAGTATGTATGTAGCATGCATGTAGTATAAATGTAGTATGTATGTGGTATGTATGTAGTATATATGTAGCATGTATGTATGTAGTATGTATGTAGTATGTATGTGGTATGTATGTGGCATGTAGTATGTATGTAGCATGCATGTAGTATATATGTAGTATGTATGTAGCATGTAGTATGTATGTAGCATGCATGTAGTATATATGTAGTATGTATGTAGCATGTAGTATGTATGTGGTATGTATGTGGCATGTAGTATGTATGTAGCATGCATGTATTATGTATGTAGCATGCATGTAGTATGTATGTAGTATGTATGTAGTATGTAGCATGTATGTGGTATGTATGTAGCATGTAGTATGTATGTAGCATGCATGTAGTATATATGTAGTATGTAGTATGTATGTAGTATGTATGTGGTATGTATGTAGCATGTAGCATGCATGTAGTATGTATGTAGCATGCATGTAGTATGTATGTAGCATGCATGTAGTATGTATGTAGTATGTATGTAGTATGTATGTAGCATGCAGTATGTATGTAGCATGTATGTAGTATATATGTAGTATGTATGTAGCATGTAGTATGTATGTAGCATGCATGTAGTATGTATGTAGCATGTAGTATGTATGTAGCATGCATGTAGTATGTATGTAGCATGTATGTAGTATGTATGTAGTATATATGTAGTATGTATGTAGCATGTAGTATGTATGTAGCATGCATGTAGTATGTATGTAGTATTTTTTTTTTTTTTTTTAACATTTAACACATTAGCCGGATGATGGGACTACTACTGTCCCATCATTGGCTAATGTGTCAATCACTGTCATGGTAGCAGGCATCGCCCGATGGGACTTGTAGTCCCATCGGACGATGCTTGCACAGACCCCCGGACATCAGCACAGCCCCCCGGCAGGCCGGCACAGCCCCCCGGCAGGCCGGTACAGACCCCCACAGGGTGCACAGACCACCGGCAGGCCGGCACAGCCCCCCAGCAAGCCGGTACAGACCCCCACAGGGTGCACAGACCACCGGCAGGCCGGCACAGCCCCCCGGCAGGCCGGTACAGACCCCCACAGGGTGCACAGACCACCGGCAGGCCGGCACAGCCCCCCGGCAGGCCGGTACAGACCCCGGGCAGTCCACACAGCCCCCCGGCAGGCCGGCACAGCCCCCCGGCAGGCCGGCAGAGACCCCCGGAAGGCCCGAAATGACGGCGCATCATGATGCGCACACACCGCGCATCATGATGACGTCAGTCTGTCAATCAACTTTGAACTTCCGATTCCGATGCCGAATTCCAATATTGAAAAAATATCGGAAGTCGGTATCGGAATTCCAATACAGCAAAAATAGGCCGATACCCGATACTTGCGGTATCGGAATGCTCAACACTACACACCACATGTGAAAAAAAATGTTAGATGTAACTTTTTTTTTTCAGCCAGGGCCATACCATGTCACTATTTTAATTGTTTTTTTTTCTCTTTATTCCACAGCACGGTGAGCAGCACTCGGGAGCCTGCACGACTGGACCCTTCTGAGGCGATCCCTGAGGAGACCGGCACCGAGGGACACTTCGACCGCCCCGGTACATCTGCACCTTCCCAGCCTTCCCACACATTCGACCCATCTGTCCCATCCACCAGCACAGGAGCATCGTGGCCGCCTACATTACATGAAGCTGCTGGTGAGGAGATCGATTTCCCTTTACCCCACCCTTCTGCCCCTGCCACCTCTAGTACACCTGCGGGTACTGGGCGGCAGCGGCAGAGGGGTCAGGAAAAGACTTATGCGCCAGAGTTCTTGCATCTGAATGCATCTTTCCAGAACTGTCTAAAAGTCTTGTCAGAGCAAATCTCCGCAGGCTTTCAGCAGATCAACTCCAGCATTCTGGAGGTGAAGACACTTCTGCAAACAATGCATTCAGAAGCAAGATCTTCGCCAAACCACACCTTTTTCAGGTCTGTTGTGGAGCGCATAGAAACACTATCTCCTACCCAGCAGATGCATGTAATGCATTCATGTCACGGTGCTCTCCAGCACGTTACCTCCCAACCTCCTCCTCCCACCACAGTAGTTCCTCCACCTGCACCCCCTCCAGCCACTTTCCATCCTCCCCCTCCTATTACATCTGCACCCCCTCCAGCCACTTTCCATCCTCCCCCTCCTATTACATACCATCCACCTCCCCAGTACCAGCAACCTCCCCAGTACCAGCAACCTCCCCAGTACCAGCAACCTCCCCAGTACCAAACATCTCCCCACTTCCAGCAACCTGCCCCGTACCAAACTCCTTCCCCGTACCAAACTCCTTCCCCATACAACTTGCCATCAACATCATCTGCTCCTACAGTCCCTGCCCAACCCTCCACTCCACCGCCCACCACCTCTTCTGCCTCCCACATGTCCACCCATTCTGTAGCTTTTTCCACACCATCACCTCTAACTGTTCCTTCCCCACCACGATCCCAATCCTCTCTCCACACTCCCTGTGTCGAAGTGTCCCGCAGCCCCTCCAGCAGTATTTCCACCCCACACTACACAGATTTATGATGTGTTTTGTAATAAAAATGCCCAGTTGGTTTCAAACCTTTATTAAAAAAGTTTTTTTTAACTTTAAAAACAGTTTACAAAAAAAAAATATTTTAAATAAAAGTTAAATTATTGTTTACACTGGTTGTCTGTCATTTCTTTCTGCGGCGAAATATGTTTAAAAAAAAGGTTAAATACAGGGTATTTAAAAGGTAAAAAGGTATTCAAAACCAGGTATATAACTGTGGGTAAATTTTAGCTTTTTGCCACAGTTGTGTTCCTGGTTGTGTTTGAAGCAAAGTAATTCACCTAAAAAGTTGTGTTTATTGTTGGTGATTTCCTAACAATGTACACAACTTTTGTTAAAAGGTGAAATACTTTGCATAAAACACAACCAGGTACACACCTGTGGCCTAAAGCTAAAAATAGAGACCATGACAAGATAGCCAACTTTGGTTGGCAAAGGTATATACTGTTGGTACAGAAGGTACACAAGTTTGGTTAAGGGCACAAATCTTTCACACTCTGTCATCCTGCCTGTGTACTCTGCCTTGAGATGACATAAAGTATAGTGCAAAATTGTCCCTCATTACTGAAACCGTCACAGAACTTCTAGTGGTAATGTCATGGTAATCTTGCAAGGTGGTTTCTTCAGAGGTGTCCTCAATGGAAATGGGTTCCTTGCAGATAACAAAATTGTGGAGTACCACGCAAGCTTTGATCACCTCGTCCACAGTTTCTGTCTTGAGGTTGATCGCAGTCAATAGGACCCGCCATTTGGCTGTCAGAATACCAAAGGTACATTCAACCATTCTTCTTGCTCTTGTGAGGCGGTAATTAAAAATGCGTTTTGTTCTTGTCAATCCTCTGCTAGAGTACGGTTTCAAAAGGTGTTCTGACAGCTGGAAGGCTTCATCCCCTACACAGACAAATGGCATAGGTGGACCAGATGTTTGCGGCAGCGGTCTAGGTGGTGGGAACTGGAAGGTGTTTCCATACAGTTTACGCCACATGGCAGACAGTTTGAAAACTTGAGAGTCATTGGAGCGTCCATAGGCCCCAATATCAACAGCAATAAATTTGTATTCCGCGTCAGCGATGGCCATGAAGACAATTGAAAAATATTTCTTGTAATTGAAATATTCCGATCCCGATCCGGCTGGCTTTACAATGCGGATATGTTTCCCGTCCACAGCTCCCAAGCAGTTGGGAAACTGACATATCTGTTGAAACTTTTCTGAAATTTCAATCCACCTCTCTGTTGTGGGCTCTGATAAAAATTCTTCAGCTAAGGAGTCCCACAGTGCACGGCATGTGTACTTCACTATTCCAGATATGGTGGAAATCCCGAGTCTGTACTGGAAATGCAGTGACGAAAGGGATTCTCCAGTTGCAAGAAATCTGTGGGGAATTAAAAAACAATCAATTAGTTTTAAATCACAGCATTACATACCAAAACTCAGCTATAACACTTGGAGATACAAACTACCACCAACAAGATTGCAGTGAAAGTGTGCTCTGATGCGAGCACATCCAATAAATGTGGCTTACCTTAAAGTCACCATCAGACGCTCTGCGGGTGAAACAGAGAAGCGGCAATAGGTGTCCGCTTTTCTTATGAGGTGTGCAATGCGCTCCACCAAGTAATCAAAATTCTCCATTTTCATCCGAACATATCCAAAAAATGTATCCGGGTTTCGTCGAAGGTCGATGCAGAGTGTAGAATAGACCCCACGCGTCCATTCTCTTGGCTGTGATGGGGTGGATCCACAAACGTCGTCTACGATGCCTGATGCGCTGCTGTCTCGCTCTCTCCTTCTCCAGAACAGTTACCCTCAAACGATTTGCCTCCTCTGTAAAATCCTCCAAATTCTTCAAAATATTTCCAATGACAACATCCATCTTCGCCAGTAACTTGCTCTTCTCTCCAACCTGCACTTTCTCCTCTACAACCTGTCAAAGAAGGGCTCTAGGAACACGCTATATATAGTTTTCCAGTAGCCAATCCCGTTCGGAAGGCTACAAGGGGTGTTTTTAAAAACCGGATCTGGCGTAATCCGTCGAAAAACGGATAGAAAAACGGATGAACCGGATGAGACGGATCCGGTTTTGTCTGTCAAGAACAAGACGGATCCGGCAGAAAACCGGATCCGTCACATCCGGTTTTACAAAACATTTGCCGGATCCGGCGTTCCAGCACGACGCCGGATCGTGCCTGACGCCGAAAACCTGATGTGTGAAAGTAGCCGAAGGTAAACGCAGGGTTTCTAAGCAGCGCGCTGTGCTTAGAAACCCGATGTGTACCTTAGTTACCAGCGCGCTGATGCAGGGAGCTGGTAACCAAGGTACGCATCGGGTTTCTAAGTGACGCGCGCTGCTTAGAAACCCGATGTGTACCTTAGTTACCAGCTCCCTGCATCAGGCGCTGGTAACTAACATACACAGCGACGCCACGCGCTCGGCGTCGCTGGTGCTGATCGCTGGTGAAGCTACCTGTTTGACAGCTCACCAGCGATCATGTAGCGACTCACCAGCGATCCTTACAAGTTGATATCGTTGTCGGGATCGCTGGTGAGTAGTGTTGAGCGATACCATCCGATATTGAGAAATATCGGATCGGATTGGATCGGACCGATACCCAAAAAGTATCGGGTATCGCCGATTCCGACACCGGAAGTCCCATGCAAGTCTATGGGACAGAAATATCGGAAGTAAAAAAAACCCCTTTCTTTCCTTGCACATCCAGTTCGGGAGGGGGGAAGAGTGTGGGCGGTGCGTAGGTGGACACTGAGCGGGTCTGTACGGGCCTGCCGGGGGTCTGTGCGGGCCTGCCGGGGGTCTGTGCGGGCCTGCCGGGGCCTGTACGGGCCTCTCGGGGGTCTATGCGGGCCTGCCGGGGCCTGTACGGGCCTCTGGGGATCTATGCGGGCCTCTGGGGATCTATGCGGGCCTGCCGGGGCTCTGTGTGGGCTGCTGGGGGTCTGTGCGGGCCTGCCGGGGGTTGTGTGTGTGTGCAGGCATCGTCCGATGGGACTACAAGTCCCATCGGGCGATGCCTGCTACAATGACAGTGATTGACACATTAGCCAATGATGGGACAGTAGTAGTCCCATCATCCGGCTAATGTGTTGAATGTAAAAAAAAAAGCATACATACTACATATATACTACATTCATACAACATACATACATACTACATATATACTGCATTCATACAACATACATACTACATATATACTACATTCATACAACATACATACTACATATATACTACATTCATACAACATACATACCTACTACATATATACTACATTCATACAACATACATACATACTACATACATACTACATTCATACAACATACATACATATATATGCTACATTCATACAACATACATACATACTACATATATACTACATTCATACAACATACATACATACTACATACTACATACATACTACAAATATACTACATTCATACAACATACATACTACATATATACTACATATATACTACATTCATACAACATACATACTGTACATACTACATATACAGTGGGGAAAAAAGTATTTAGTCAGTCAGCAATAGTGCAAGTTCCACCACTTAAAAAGATGAGAGGCGTCTGTAATTTACATCATAGGTAGACCTCAACTATGGGAGACAAACTGAGAAAAAAAAATCCAGAAAATCACATTGTCTGTTTTTTTTTCATTTTATTTGCATATTATGGTGGAAAATAAGTATTTGGTCAGAAACAAGCAATCAAGATTTCTGGCTCTCACAGACCTGTAACTTCTTCTTTAAGAGTCTCCTCTTTCCTCCACTCATTACCTGTAGTAATGGCACCTGTTTAAACTTGTTATCAGTATAAAAAGACACCTGTGCACACCCTCAAACAGTCTGACTCCAAACTCCACTATGGCGAAGACCAAAGAGCTGTCGAAGGACACCAGAAACAAAATTGTAGCCCTGCACCAGGCTGGGAAGACTGAATCTGCAATAGCCAACCAGCTTGGAGTGAAGAAATCAACTGTGGGAGCAATAATTAGAAAATGGAAGACATACAAGACCACTGATAATCTCCCTCGATCTGGTGCTCCACGCAAAATCCCACCCCGTGGGGTCAGAATGATCACAAGAACGGTGAGCAAAAATCCCAGAACCACGCGGGGGGACCTTGTGAATGAACTGCAGAGAGCTGGGACCAATGTAACAAGGCCTACCATAAGTAACACACTACGCCACCATGGACTCAGATCCTGCAGTGCCAGACGTGTCCCACTACTTAAGCCTGTACATGTCCGGGCCCGTCTGAAGTTTGCTAGAGAGCATTTGGATGATCCAGAGGAGTTTTGGGAGAATGTCCTATGGTCTGATGAAACCAAACTGGAACTGTTTGGTAGAAACACAACTTGTCGTGTTTGGAGGAAAAAGAATACTGAGTTGCATCCATCAAACACCATACCTACTGTAAAGCATGGTGGTGGAAACATCATGCTTTGGGGCTGTTTCTCTGCAAAGGGGCCAGGACGACTGATCCGGGTACATGAAAGAATGAATGGGGCCATGTATCGTGAGATTTTGAGTGCAAACCTCCTTCCATCAGCAAGGGCATTGAAGATGAAACGTGGCTGGGTCTTTCAACATGACAATGATCCAAAGCACACCGCCAGGGCAACGAAGGAGTGGCTTCGTAAGAAGCATTTCAAGGTCCTGGAGTGGCCTAGCCAGTCTCCAGATCTCAACCCTACAGAAAACCTTTGGAGGGAGTTGAAAGTCCATGTTGCCAAGCGAAAAGCCAAAAACATCACTGCTCTAGAGGAGATCTGCATGGAGGAATGGGCCAACATACCAACAACAGTGTGTGGCAACATTGTGAAGACTTACAGAAAACGTTTGACCTCTGTCATTGCCAACAAAGGATATATCACAAAGTATTGAGATTAAATTTTGTTTCTGACCAAATACTTATTTTCCACCATAATATGCAAATAAAATGAAAAAAAAACAGACAATGTGATTTTCTGGATTTTTTTTTCTCAGTTTGTCTCCCATAGTTGAGGTCTACCTATGATGTAAATTACAGACGCCTCTCATCTTTTTAAGTGGTGGAACATGCACTATTGCTGACTGACTAAATACTTTTTTTCCCCACTGTATACTACAGTCATATAACATACATACTACATATATACTACATTCATACTACATACATACTACATTCATACAACATACATACTACATATATACTACATTCATACAACATACATACATACTACATACATACTACATATATACAACATTCATACAACATACATACTACATTCATACAACATACATACATACTACATTCATACAACATACATACATATGCTACATTCATACAACATACATACATACATACTACATATATACTACATTCAAACAACATACATACTACATACTACATACATACTACATTCATACAACATACATACTACATATATACTACATTCATACAACATACATACATACTACATACATACTACATATATACTACATTCATACAACATACATACATACTACATATATACTACATTCATACAATATACATACATACTACATACATACTACATATATACTACATTCATGCAACATACAAACATACTACATATATACTGCATTCATACAACATACATACTACATACATACTACATATATACTACATTCATACAACATACATACAACATGCTACATACATACTACATACAATACATTCATACAATACATACATATTGACATACAGTACATATAACATAGAGTACATACTCACCATCACTTGTCACTTTGCTCCCCGAAGCCAGTGTCATCTTTAAAAAATATTAAAATAACAAACAAGCAATATACTCCCTGATCCGCAGAAATCCACGAGTGTCCCACGACGATCTCCCCTGGAGAACAGCAGCATCAGCTGATGCCACCGCTCTCTAGGGGCCCCAGGAATACAATGAAGGAAGGTAGGTATCCTTCCGCACTGTATTCCTCCGCCACTGTAAAAAAAAAGCCCCTAGTCTCACTTTTGGCATTGCTGTGTGAGAAAGTTCCCACGACTGAGGACTGACACATCGCCGTCAAGCTCAGGGCCTGGTGTTCCCGCCTCGGCCATTGGGAGGCGCCGTGGTTCGCGCCCGAGGGATGGCAGCAACAGTGAAAGGGTTACTGCGCAGGCGTCTAGTGGACGCAGACTCCGCTCGGCTGTCTGTCATGAAGGGGTTTGTGCATCATCATCGGGTCTGGTCCTGGGGGCGGTTCTGATGACATCAGCAGTCCGGGAGCCTGTGAGGGATGACCTGATCCCTCAAATACTTTGGGACTGGTCTTGCAAGCCGCCGGATATATTCTTGGTTCCCCTACGTGTTACTTTGTGATTGCCAAACGATAACTCTGACCCCAGCCTGAATTTCTGTCTACTCTATTGCCTGCCATTTTTGTACCTTGCATTTCTCCCGATTACTGACGCTGACCTTGGCCTGGATTCCTGACCCCCCTCTACTGCCTGATGATTTTGTACCTCCGCTACTCTCCCGGTTTGTGACCTCTGCCTGGACTCTCGACTCTGCCTCTGCCTGCCGTTTCTGTACCTCCACTGCTCGCCTGGTTTCCGACTTCATTTTTGGCTCCCTCACTGCTTTTCTATTGCGACCGTTCTGCTCTGGCACTCTGCTCCTGTTCAGACAGCGCTTCCTGGGCTCTGCAGTAAATCCAGATCCCTGTATAGGGGTAAAGGGTGTCGGTGCTACTCGGGGTGCTGTCTTTCTGCAGCCCAGACTTGCAGACGGACGTAACATTATATCCACACATATATAAAGACAGTTTCTCTGAATTTTTTTTTCTTTCCTCTCTTGCCTGAGCTGATTGTTGGCCTAAAACACCTGTTACTAAGCCCCAGTATACAGCCTGGAGGATCAGTCTCCCCTTCCTGCTCGAGCATGCTGCAGTTAGGAGACTCCAGGGACAAAGCTGAACGTCAGAGATCCGTACCCCGGGAACATCAGCCTCTGAGCAGCCCTGGCTATGGTTGCGCAGAGGCTCAGGTACCGCCCGCAGATGCGGCCAAAGTTTTACTACCTATTTCTTTGTATTTTGGTCAGGATTCTCTGTGTTTTAAAGCCTATGTCGATAGCGGGTCTGAAGGGAATTTTATGGACTCTTTTGCTGCTAAAAAAACTTGGTGTCCCACTACTGAAACTTAACATTCCAATTAAAACCACGGCTATTAACGGCACGTCCATTATTCAGGAGGGGGTTAAATTTGTTACTGCTAAGATTGCTATGTCAGTAGGAGCACTACATACTGAGCTTATTTCCTTTTTTGTGTTGGACAATCTATCTTCTGCAGTCATTTTTGGGGATGCCGTGGCTACGTCAACACAACCCTGTCATTGACTGGCACCTGGGTGATGTGGTGCGCTGGAGTTCGCAATGCCAGGATAATTGCATATCTGTAGCAGTAAATCAAGCCAAGCTAAAAAAAAACAAACCCCTTCATACCGTTTGCTCTCAGGGATTACGGAGATGTCTTTTCCGTTATAGAATCTGAGAATCTACCACCCCACAGAGAGTATGATTGTCCTATAGACCTAATTCCAGATGCCCGTCTTCCAAAAGGGAGAATATTTAATCTCTCTGGTCCAGAGCGTCAGGCCATGAATGAGTACATAGCGGATAGCTTAAAAAAGGGGTTCATTAGACCATCTATTTCACCAGTTGGAGCTGGGTTCTTCTTTGTAGAGAAGAAAGATGGTGGTCTCAGACCCTGCATTGACTACCGAGAATTAAACGCAATCACTATAAAGAACCAGTACCCGCTTCCACTCATCCCTGATCTTTTTAATCAGCTAATGGGAGCCCGTTGGTTTACTAAACTTGACCTCCGGGGGGCATACAATCTAATCCGCATAAGAGACGGCGATGAGTGGAAGACAGCGTTTAATACACCTCTTGGTCACTTTGAGTACCTGGTAATGCCGTTCAGACTCAGTAATGCTCCTGCAGTGTTTCAGCACTTTGTCAACGATATTTTCAGGGACATCTGTGGTGTGTATGTCGTTGTGTACTTGGATGACATTTTAATTTACTCTACTGACCCTGTGACACATGCTCAACATGTCCGTTCGGTACTGCAGAGACTGCGAGAGAACTCCTTGTTTGCTAAATTGGAGAAATGTGTCTTTTTTGCTGAGGAGGTACAATTTTTGGGGTACATGGTCTCAGGCAGAGGGTTCCGCATGGATCCTGCCAAGATCCAACCTATTAAGGCTTGGGTGCAACCCAAATCGCTGAAAGCACTGCAGCGATTTTTGGGATTTGCCAATTACTACCGTAAGTTTATCAGGGGTTTCTCAGAGATCGCCAAGCCACTCACGGATCTAACCCGGAAAGGGGCGGACGTGGCCAATTGGAATCCTGAGGCAATTCAAGCATTTTCTACGTTAAAGGAGTGCTTTGTGGCCAACCCAGTTTTAGTACAACCTGACTTAGACTGCCCATTTATTGTGGAGGTGGATGCCTCCAAAGTCGGAGTGGGAGCAGTGCTATCGCAAGGCACTGCAGCCCTCACTCAGCTGCGCCCATGTGCTTTTTTTTCCCGAAAGTTCTCTGCCACAGAGAAGAACTGTGATATTGGTAATCGGGAATTACTAGCAATAAAATGGGCCTTCGAGGAATGGCGTCACTTTCTCGAAGGCGCCAAACACAAGGTCACCGTCATTACTGACCACAAAAACCTGACCTACCTGGAGTCAGCTAAAAGACTGAATTCAAGGCAGGCCAGGTGGGCCTTGTTCTTTTCAAGGTTTGATTTTTTTAATCACCTTTCGCCCTGGTACGAAAAATGTGAGGGCCGATGCCCTTTCTCGCAGCTTTTGCCCCACACAAACCGAAGACTGTGAACCCGTTCCGATATTAGCCAATGGGATCGTCATGTCGGCAGTTTCCTTAGACCTTCTGGAGGAGATCCGTAGGTCTCCAGAACGAGCTCCGGACACTACACCCCCAAAAAAATTGTTCGTTCCGAATACCTTTCGCCTTCAAGTTCTTAAGGAGTCACATTACTCTGTTCTGGCAGGCCATCCTGGGCTCAATAATACCCCCAGGTTGGTAACTAGGAACTTTTGGTGGCCGACGGTGGTCAAGGACTGTAAGAACTATGTTTCAGCATGTGAAGTCTGTGCCCGTGCCAAATCCCCCCATAATCGCCCTGCTGGCTGGCTTCAGTCCTTGCCCACCCCTGAGAGTCCATGGACCCACATCTCCATGGACGTCATTACAGACCTGCCGCCCTCAGATGGGAAAACATGTATCTGGGTGGTGGTAGACAGGTTCAGCAAACAGTGCCATTTTATTCCCCTGTCTGGGTTACCTGTTATGATTGAGTCACCGTAGGAGGCAAAAACAGAAATGCTAGCTAAGTCCAGAAAACCAGAGCAGTAGTCAGAATAGGATCATCTGGTTTCAAAGAAAACGCCCAATCCTGGGGATCGCCACGCAGCAAAGAGATGACAATTTTAACCTGCTGCGCGGAGCTTCCTGACGAGTTAGGCTTCAAGGCAAAAAATAATTTACAATTATTTTTGAAACTCAAAAATTTAGATCGATCCCCAAAAAATACATCAGGTGTAGGGATCTTTGGTTCAACAGCATGCGAACGAGCAAGGTAGGCGGAAATTCCCCGCACTTCCGCAGCGAGCTGCTCCACACGATCAGACAATTGCTTTATCTCCACTGAGAGAAAAAAAAATTCCCCCTACGGCCTCAGAGATATAGAGGAAAGAATATACACACACCTTTTTTTTTTTTTTTTTTAACACAATTCTTTCCTGCTATTGAGTACCCTAGGATCTGCGGTATGGCGGGTGATTCTGTTATGATTGAGTCACCATAGGAGGCAAAAACAGAAATGCTAGGTAAGTCCAGAAAACCAGAGCAGTTGGCAGCTATCGGATTGCAGACCCATGATCCTATCACAACAACTAACAGTAGCCGTGGGGGGTTCCTACGATGCCCTAGACCCCTCGATCACAGCCGGAGAATTAAATAGGCCTACAGAAAGAAAGGGGAAATCTAAACTGCCTCAGAGCAGACCCCAAAGCAATAGGCAGCCCCCAACATATAATGACGGTGAAGCAAGATGAAAACACTAACACAGACAGAAAGATAGACTGAGCAAAGACGGGGCCCAAACTACCTAGATAGGAAAGGACAGGAAGGCTGCTGTCTGCAATCCGTGAAAAACCCTATGAAAATAAGAGCCAACAGACTGACAGTGAAAAAGGCCCTGAAGACGCTAGGCTTCAAAAAAGCTATGTCAGTACTCAGGAATATTCTGAAGACAGAGCAACAGGCAAAAGGAGATTCAGCTCACCCCAGCAGGGAATGGCAGAATCCAGAAAAGCAAGGAAAACAAAAACAAAACAAACAGGCAAAGCAGAAAACTTAGCTTTAGGGAAGCAGGAATCAGACTGGTGTCCTAGAAGTCCACAGAGAAATCACCCGCAGGGCAGAAGGGCGTCGGCAGCCTTATATCCAGTCAGTGACTCCACTCAGCCAGTCATCCTCATTAGTCTCAGGTGCCTGATAATCAGGCTCATTACCTTCCTTTACCAGAATAGGGAGTTCACCAGACCTCAGTGACGAAGGGGAAGATGAACTCACAACAGTACCTCCCCCTTGAGGAGGGGTCACCAAACCCTCAACCACGCCACCAGGGCGATCAGGGTGAGCCTGATGAAAGGCACGCACCAATCTTTTGGCATGAATATCAGAGGCAGAGACCCAGGAATTATCCTCCTGACCATAACCCTTCCACTTAACCAAATACTGGAGTCTCCGTCTAGCCAGACAGGAATCCAGTATTTTCTCTACCTCATATTCCATGTTACCTTCAACCAATACAGGGTCTGGAGGTGCCACCCCAGGAACAACTGGTTCAACAAACCTCTTCAACAAGGACTTATGGAACACATTATGGATTTTAAATGTGACAGGAAGAGCCAAACGAAAAGAGACCGGATTAATAATCTCCAAAATCTTGTAAGGTCCAATAAATCTAGGCTTAAACTTAGGAGAAGCCACCTTCATAGCAATATTTTTTGATGATAACCACACCATATCACCAATCTTAAACTGGGGACCAATGGTCCTATGTCGATTGGAAAACCGCTGGGCCTTTTCCTGGGAGAAAGATAACTTATCCACCACTTGGTCCCAGATCTGGTGCATTCTCTCCACCACAGTGTCAACACCTGGGCAGGCAGAAGGCTCCACCTGCCCTGAAGAAAATCGAGGATGAAGCCCAAAGTTACAAAAAAAAGTGACATCAAAGTGGCAGAACTAGCTCTATTATTTAAAGCAAATTCGGCCAAGGGCAAAAATGAAACCCAATCATCCTGATCAGCGGAAATAAAACATCTCAAATACGACTCCAAGGTCTGGTTTGTTCTCTTTGTCTGCCCATTGGTCTGAGGGTGAAAAGCAGAGGAGAAGGACAACTGAATTCCCAGCTTGGAACAGAAAGTCCTCCAAAATCTAGACACAAACTGAACTCCTCTGTCAGATACAATGTTCTCAGGAATCCCATGCAAGCGAACCACCTGTTGCAAAAACAGGGGCACCAACTCAGAGGAAGTTGGCAACTTAGGGAGTGGTACAAGATGAACCATCTTAGAGAACCTATCACAAATCACCCAAATAACAGTCATTCTTTGAGAGACCGGCATATCAGAGATGAAATCCATTGAAATATGGGTCCATGGCCTCCTGGGGACCGGCAAAGGCATCAACAACCCACTAGAGCGAGAACAAGATTTAGACCGGGAGCAAGTCCCACAGGACTGCACAAAATTCCTGACATCATGAGACAAGGTGGGCCACCAAAAAGAGCGACTCACCAGATCTCTAGTACCAAAAATACCTGGATGACCAGCCAATGCAGAGCAATGAACTTCAGACATCACTCTCTTCTTCCACTGGTCAGGAACATACAACTTTCCACTGGGACAACGCTCAGGTTTGTCCTCCTGGAACTCTTGCAGAGCAAGTCTCAAATCGGGCGAGATGGCAGAAAGAACTACCCCTTCGCCTAAGATGGTAGCAGGCTTGGTCACCACAGGAGAATCAGCAAAGAAACTCCTAGAGAGGGCGTCTGCCTTGACATTCTTAGTTCCAGGAAGAAAAGGGGACCACAAAATCAAAACGTGTAAAAAACAAGGCCCACCTAGCCTGTCTAGGGTTCAAGCGTTTAGCCGACTCTAGGTAAATCAAATTCTTGTGGTCAGTGAGGACCACAACTTGATGTTTAGCTCCCTCCAACCAATGTCTCCACTCCTCAAATGCCCATTTCATGGCCAACAGTTCCTGATTCCCCACATCATAGTTACGTTCGGATGGAGAGAACTTTCGGGAAAAGAAAGCACAGGGATTCATTTTAGATGCTACAGGATCCTTTTGGGACAAAACAGCTCCTGCACCAATCTCAGAAGCATCCACCTCTACCTGGAACGGGAGTGAGACATCAGGTTGCCGCAAAACCGGGGCGGAGGTAAATCTTCGCTTCAGCTCCTGAAAGGAAGCAACAGCCTCCGGAGACCAATTCAACACATCAGCACCCTTCTTAGTCAGATCAGTCAATGGCTTGGCAATACTAGAAAATTTTGCTATAAATTTCCGATAAAAATTAGCAAAACCCAAAAACTTCTGGAGGGCCTTCAAACAAGTGGGCTGAACCCAATCATAAATGGCCTGTACCTTGGCCAGGTCCATTTCAATAGTTGACGGAGACAAAATAAATCCCAAAAATGAAATCCTCTGTACTCCAAAAAGGCATTTCGATCCTTTGACATACAGGGAATTCTCCCTCAAGATCCGGAACACAGTCTGAATATGTTCCACATGAGAATCCCGATCCTTGGAGAAGATCAAAATATCATCCAGATAGATAATCAAAAATTTATCGACAAAGTCTCGGAAAATATCGTTCATGAAGCACTGGAAGACAGAAGGGGCATTAGTGAGCCCAAAAGGCATCACCAGGTACTCAAAATGTCCCTCCGGAGCATTAAATGCCGTCTTCCATTCATCCCCCTGCTTAATGCGGATAAGACTATACGCCACCCTGAGGTCAAGCTTGGTAAACCAGCAAGCACCTCTAACTCTAGAGAATAGATCCGAAATCAGGGGTAACGGATACTGATATTTAATAGTAATTTTATTGAGGGCACGATAATCAATACAAGGCCTTAAAGAACCATCCTTTTTGGCCACAAAAAAAAACGGAGAATGGTCTAATATGACCCTTCTCCAACGCCTCCTTAATATAGGACCGCATAGCCTCGTGCTCGGGTACAGATAAATTGAAGAGCCGACCCTTGGGAAATTTACAGTCATAACTCCTATGAGGAGGCAAGGACGCAGACTCATTCTCACTAAATACATCATAAAAGTCTGCCAAATAGTCAGGAACATCATGCAACTGAGGAGAGGTGGAAAAAAACGGAGCCTCACTAAAGGCACACCGACAACCCCAACTCACCACAGACACAGACTTCCAATCCAAAACTGGATTATGAATTTGCAACCAGGGAAACCCCCAGAACAACGGCATCATGCAGACCATGCAACACCAAAAATCTGCAATTTTCTTGATGGTCTGGGGCGACCCGCATGACCACCTGGGTCCAAAACTGAGGTTTACCTTTAGCCTAAGGAGTAGCATTAATCCCCCTCAAAGGGATTGGCGTCTGCAGAGGTGTCATCGGAAATCCACAACGTTTAGCAAAATCCAAGTCCATTAGGTTTAGCGCTGCTCCCGAATCCACAAAAGCCTTGGCGGAAAATGTGGACAGGGAGCAGATCAGAGTAATTGCCAGAAGAAACTTAGGTTGAACACCACCAACAGAAAACGTGTGTGCAAAGCGTTTCTCTCGTTTAGGACAAACAGAAATAATATGCGAGGCATCTCCACAGAAAAAACACAGCTTATTACGGCTTCTGAACTCCTGACGTTGCGCCTTAGACAAAACTCTATCACATTGCATAGGTTCAGACGTCTGTTTAACCGGTGGCAACACCTCTCGTGCAATCCTGCGTTCACGTAAACGCCGATCAACCTGAATGGCTAATGACATAGAATCGTCCAGACCAGAGGGAACAGGAAATTCCACCATAGTATCTTTTACGGCTTCTGACAAACCCTTCCGAAAGAGAGCAGCCAAGGCATTATCATTCCAGGTAGTAAGGACCGCCCACTTTCGGAACTTTTGACAGTACAACTCTGCAGAATCTCGACCCTGGTTTAATGCCAACAGGGTCTTTTCAGCCTGATCAATAGCATTAGGTTCGTCATACAACAACCCCAAAGCTTGAAAGAATGCGTTCACATTAGTCAGAATAGGATCATCTGGTTTCAAAGAAAACGCCCAATCCTGGGGATCGCCACGCAGCAAAGAGATGACAATTTTAACCTGCTGCGCGGAGCTCCCTGACGAGTTAGGCTTCAAGGCAAAAAATAATTTACAATTATTTTTGAAACTCAAAAATTTAGATCGATCCCCAAAAAATACATCAGGTGTAGGGATCTTTGGTTCAACAGCATGCGAACGAGCAAGGTAGACGGAAATTCCCCGCACTTCCGCAGCGAGCTGCTCCACACGATCAGACAATTGCTTTATCTCCATTGAGAGAAAAAAAAATTCCCCCTACGGCCTCAGAGATATAGAGGAAAGAATATACACACACCTTTTTTTTTTTTTTTTCTCTAACACAATTCTTTCCTGCTATTGAGTACCCTAGGATCTGCGGTATGGCGGGTGATTCTGTTATGATTGAGTCACCGTAGGAGGCAAAAACAGAAATGCTAGCTAAGTCCAGAAAACCAGAGCAGTTGGCAGCTATCGGATTGCAGACCCATGATCCTATCACAACAACTAACAGTAGCCGTGGGGGGTTCCTACGATGCCCTAGACCCCTCGATCACAGCCGGAGAATTAAATAGGCCTACAGAAAGAAAGGGGAAATCTAAACTGCCCCAGAGCAGACCCCAAAGCAATAGGCAGCCCCCAACATATAATGACGGTGAAGCAAGATGAAAACACTAACACAGACAGAAAGATAGACTGAGCAAAGACGGGGCCCAAACTACCTAGATAGGAAAGGATAGGAAGGCTGCTGCCTGCAATCCGTGAAAAACCCTATGAAAATAAGAGCCAACAGACTGACAGTGAAAAAGGCCCTGAAGACGCTAGGCTTCAAAAAAGCTATGTCAGTACTCAGGAATATTCTGAAGACAGAGCAACAGGAAAAAGGAGATTCAGCTCACCCCAGCAGGGAATGGCAGAATCCAGAAAAGCAAGGAAAACAAAAACAAAACATAAATGCAAACAGGCAAAGCAGAAAACTTAGCTTTAGGGAAGCAGAAATCAGACTGGTGTCCTAGAAGTCCACAGAGAAATCACCCGCATGGCAGAAGGGCGTCGGCAGCCTTATATCCAGTCAGTGACTCCACTCAGCCAGTCATCCTCATTAGTCTCAGGTGCCTGATAATCAGGCTCATTACCTTCCTTTACCAGAATAGGGAGTTCACCAGACCTCAGTGACAAAGGGGAAAATGAACTCACAACAGTTACCTAACTCTGAAACCTTGAGCAAATTGTTCCTTGTGCACATTATACATCTTCATGGTGTTCCGTCAAATATTGTGTCTGACAGAGGTACCCAGTTCGTTTCGAAATTCTGGAGGGCGTTCTGTAAACGCATCGGTGTTGAGTTATCCTTCTCCTCGGCCTACCACCCCGAAACCAATGGGCAAACCGAACATACTAATCAAGCTCTGGAGCAATACCTCCGTTGTTACGTGTCAGGACACCAGTCCGATTGGGTGGAACATCTGCCATTGGCTGAGTTTGCCTTAAATAATCGCTACCAGGACTCCATTAAAACTACCCCTTTTTTTGTAACCTTGGATTGCAGCCGCGCTTTGGGTCATTCTCGGCTAGGATGTCGGAGCTCCCTGGGGTGGAGAAAAACATACATCGCTTGAAAACAATATGGTCTGAAGTAAATGCGAATTTGAAAGGGGCTCAGGTTAGACAGGCTTCAGCTGCAAACAAACGACGATCCAAGGGGCCACACTTGGGGGTTGGGGACAAGGTTTGGCTTTCTACTAAAAACATCAAACTTAAAGTACCATCTGTCAAACTGGGTCCCAGATTTATCGGCCCATACGAAATTATAGAAGTGGTTAACCCAGTAGCCTTCCGTTTGAAACTTCCGCAGTCATTTAAATTACCTAACGTGTTCCACAAATCCCTTCTCAAACTGTATCGCTCACCAGTTCACCCTGTCCAGTCCCCTCCTCCTCCTGTTTCGGTCGGGGGTACCTCGGAGTATGAAGTCCAGGGTATCCTTGACTCCCACCTTGTGAGGGGCTCAGTACAGTATCTGGTACACTGGAGGGGCTATGGCCCGGAGGAGAGATCCTGGGTTCCTGCGAGGAACGTCCATGCCAAGGCATTAATTAGGAGATTTCATCTCCTTCATCCTGATAAACCGGGTTTTGAGGGTCCGGAGGCCCCTCTTGGAGAAGGGGGTACTGTCACGTCGCCATCAGACTCGGGGCCTGCTGTTCCGCCCTCAGCCACGTAGAGGCGACGGACGGTCACGCTGCCCGTGGGCTCGGGGGCTGCGGTCCAGGCCTCGACCACCAGGAGGCACCGGACTGACACATCGCCGTCGAGCTCAGGGCCTGCTGTTCCCGCCTCGGCCATTGGGAGGCGCCGTGGTTCGCGCCCGAGGGATGGCAGCAACAGTGAAAGGTTTCCTGCGCAGGCGTCTAGTGGACGCAGACTCCGCTCCGCTGTCTGTCATGAAGGGGTTTGTGCATCATAGAATCATAGAATCATAGAATCGTAGAGTTGGAAGGGACCTCCTAGGCCATCTGGTCCAACCCCCTGCTCAAAGCAGGATTCACTAAATCATCCCAGTCAGATGTCTGTCCAGCCTCTGTTTGAAGACTTCCATTGAAGGAGAACTCACCACTTCTCGTGGCAGCCTGTTCCACTCATTGATCGCTCTAACTGTCAAAATGTTTTTTCTAATATCTAATCTGTGTCTCCTCCCATTCAGTTTCATCCCATTGCTTCTAGTCTTTCCTTGTGCAAATGAGAATAAAGTTGATCCTTCTACAATGTGACAGCCCTTTAGATATTTGTAGACAGCTATTAAGTCTCCTCTCAGTCTTCTCTTTTGCAAACTAAACATTCCCAAATCCTTCAACCTTTCCTCATAAGACAGGGTTTGCAGACCGGTCACCATTCTGGTCGCTCTTTTCTGAACTTGCTCCAGTTTGTTGATGTCTTTTTTAAAATGTGGTGCCCAAAACTGGACACAATATTCCAGATGAGGTCTGACCAAAGAGGAGTAGAGGGAAATAATGACTTCACGTGATCTAGACTGTATGCTTCTGTTAATACATCCTAGAATTGCATTTGCCTTTTTTGCTGCTGCATCACACTGTTGACTCATATTCAGTCTGTGATCTATTAGTATACCCAAGTCTTTTTCACATGTGCTGTCACTTAGCCCTATTCCTCCCATTCTATATATGCTTTTTTCATTTTTATTGCCCAGATGTAGTACTTTGCATTTCTCCCTGTTAAAAACCATTCTGTTAGTTGCTGCCCACTTCTCCAGTTTATTTAAATCTTTTTGAATCCTCTCTCTCTCTTCTCTAGTATTAGCTATCCCTCCTAACTTTGTGTCATCAGCAAATTTAATCAGTTTACCCTCAATTCCTTCATCTAAATCATTGATAAAGATGTTGAACAATACAGGGCCCAGGACAGAGCCTGTGGTACCCCACTTGAGACATTCTTCCAACTGGATGTGCAGCCATTTACGACCACTCTTTGGGTCCGATCACTAAGCCAGTTATGAATCCACCTAACAGTTGCCTTGTCCATTCCATACTTAGTCATTTTTTCAATAAGGATTGTATGAGAGACTTTGTCAAATGCTTTGCTGAAGTCAAGATATACTATATCTACAGCATTTCCTTGATCCACCCAATCAGTGATACTGTCATAGAAGGAAATTAAGTTAGTCTGACATGACTTATTAGTTACAAACCCATGCTGACTCTGTTTGATCACTTCATTCTTATCCAGGTATTGACATACATGTTGTTTAATAATTTGTTCAAAGATCTTTCCTGGTATAGAAGTCAGACTCACCGGCCTATAGTTGCCTGGGTCCACCTTCTTCCCCTTTTTGAAGATAGGAACAACATTTGCTCTTCTCCAGTCTTCTGGCACTTCTCCTGTTCTCCAAGAATTTTCAAAGATTATGGAGAGGGGTTCACAAATTTCTTCTGCTATCTCCTTCAGTACTCTGGGGTGTAATTCATCTGGACCTGGAGACTTGAATTCATTTAGGTTAGCTAAGTGTTTCCTCACTATCTTTCTGTTTATAGATATCCTGGATTCTTCTATTCCCTTAATAGGACAGTGAATAACAGTTGATGTTACATTTCCTTTCTGGGAGAAAACTGATGCAAAATAGGAATTTAAAAGTTCAGCCTTCTCAACATCCTGTCTTACCATTTCATCATTTTCATCCTGTAAAAATCCTATAGCATCTTTGACTTTTCTTTTACTTTTGACATATCCCCAAAATCCTTTATTATTGCTTTTGACATCTCTTGCAAGCCTCAATTCATTTTCAGCTTTAGATAATCTGATTTGCGCCCTGCAGGTTCTGCAGACAGCATTATATTCTTCTTTAGATATGCCTCCCTCTTTCCATTTTATAAACATTTTTTTCTTCCTTTTTAGCATGTGCTTAAGTTCTGTGTTCATCCATCCTGGTTTCCTTAAATGCTTCCTATTCTTCCCTCTTTTCGGAATTGTTAACAACTGTGCTTTGAGAATTTCATTTTTCAAGATTTCCCATCCGTCCTGGACATTTTTGTCTTTAAGGATATCCAGCCATTGGATCCCTCCAATTATCTTTCTGAATCCCTTAAAATCTGCCTTTCTGAAATGTAACCTTGACGTCTGAGTCTTCACAGGTCTTCCGCCTCTAGTAATCCAAAATTCTAAAATAGCATGGTTGCTACCTCCTAGGGTTCCAGCCACTTTTACCTCCTCAACCATTTCCTCCCTGTTTATAAGGATTAGATCCAAGGTAGCAGTTCCCCTTGTTTTCTCCCCTACCTTTTGGAAGATAAAGTTGTCAGCAAGAGAGGATAAGAATTTCCTTGACCTGTTAGTTTTGCCTGAGAGAGATTCCCAACAAATGTCTGGATAGTTGAAATCTCCCATGACAACTATGTCATATTTTTTGGAGAACTTGGCCATTTGATGCATAAAGAGTTCATCCATATCTTCAGCTTGCACAGGCGGCCTGTAGTAAATGCCTACAATGGTGTCCTTTCCATTGTTCTGTCCTTGTATTCTTACCCAAACAGTTTCCACAGAACTCCCAGTCTCTGAAGCTTCAATCTCTGTGCAGATATACGCATTTCTAACATACAATGCGACACCCCCTCCTCGTTTATCAAGTCTGTTTCTTGCAAATAAGTTGTATCCTTCTAGTCTTGTATTCCAATCATGTGTATTGTCCCACCAAGTTTCAGTGATTCCAATGACATCATATTTCTTTTCCTGTGTTAGTAGTTCCAATTCTCATTGTTTGTTGCCCATGCTTTGTGCATTAGTATAGAAACATTTTAGTTTGTGATTGGTTTCTCTTTCTCCAATATTTTTATTAATTAGATTCTTTCGTCTTTGTTCTTCCTTTCCACTTCTAATAGCAGAGTTCTCAATAGCATTTGTCAGGTGTATGGCTTTTTCTGGTCTTTTGCTTCCCTTCCCATGTTGTTCTAGTTTAAAGCTCTCCTTACAAGTGTAGCAAGGCGACTTCCAAATACATGCTTTCCAGTCTTCATAAGGTGCACCCCATCTCTAGCAAGTAGTCCATCGTATAAGTAGTTCACTCCGTGATCCAGAAATCCAAATCGTTGCTGACGGCACCATCGACGTAGCCAGTTGTTCACCTGCAGAATCTTATTTCACCTCCTTGTTCCATGGCCATCCACTGGGAGGATGGAAGAGAAGACCACCTGCGCTCCCAGTTCTTTCACTTTCTTGCCTAAGTCTTCAAAGTCTCTGCAGATGGTTTCCAGGTCGTTTCTTGCGGTGTCATTTGTCCCCACATGTAGTAGCAGGAATGGGTAGTCATCTGTAGGTCTGAAGAGTCCTGATATCCTGTCAGACACATCTTTAATTTTTGCACCTGGAAGACAGCACATTTCTCTTGAAGTTATATCCGGTCTGCAGATAGCGGCCTCTGTTCCTCTCAACAGGGAATCCCCCATGACCACCACTCTCCGTTTCTTCTTCACAACATTTTTCTTTCTCCATCCAGGAGGACTCTGAAGGCGTACAAGGTTGCTGTTTGTTGGCAAAGTCTTATCCTGATGTATTTCTTCATCGTTTTCCTGCGTGAGAGCCTGGTACCGGTTTCTGAGCAGTATGGGTGCTGACTGCCTCCTGATCCTCCTGCTTCTCTGGGTGACATGTCTCCATTCCTCTGTTTCTTCAGGTGCACTTCGAATTTCTTCTCTTTCTGTAACATGAAGAGATAATTCTGCTCTGTCCAAGAACTCTTCACCTTCCTTAATGATCTTCAACGTAGCTAACCTCTCTTCGAGATTTTGCAACTTTTCCTCCAACAGGGACACAAGCTTGCATTTGTGGCATGTGATGTTTGGCTTTTCCACTGGTAAATCTGTGAACATGTAGCAAGAAATGCAGCTCACCAAATGGCTCCTGGCCTCTTCCATCTTGAGATTTCTTAAAAACGATGAAGGATGAGCCAAAATTCGCGCGCCTATCGGCGCGCGGGTTTTCCTATTTCCTCTTTTCAGCTGCTACGGCCAAAACCCAGTGATCGTTGAGCTCGCGGAGACTCTTCACTTATCCCAGAAGGCACTGGGAATATGCAAATGATATCCTCAAGACTCTTCCCCTGGTTTTCCTATTTCCTCTTTTCAGCTGCAACGGCCAATACCCAGTGATCGTTGAGCTCGCGGAGACTCTTCACTTATCCCAGAAGGCACTGGGAATATGCAAATGATCTCCTCAAGACTCTTCCCCTGGTTTTCCTATTTCCTCTTTTCAGCTGCAACGGCCAATACCCAGTGATCGTTGAGCTCGCGGAGACTCTTCACTTATCCCAGAAGGCACTTGGAATATGCAAATGATCTCCTCAAGACTCTTCCCCTGGTTTTCCTATTTCCTCTTTTCAGCTGCAACGGCCAATACCCAGTGATCGTTGAGCTCGCGGAGACTCTTCACTTATCCCAGAAGGCACTGGGAATATGCAAATGATATCCTCAAGACTCTTCCCCTGGCATCATCATCGGGTCTGGTCCTGGGGGCGGTTCTGATGACATCAGCAGTCCGGGAGCCTGTGAGGGATGACCTGATCCCTCAAATACTTTGGGACTGGTCTTGCAAGCCGCCGGATATATTCTTGGTTCCCCTACGTGTTACTTTGTGATTGCCAAACGATAACTCTGACCCCAGCCTGAATTTCTGACTACTCTATTGCCTGCCGTTTTTGTACCTTGCATTTCTCCCGATTACTGACGCTGACCTTGGCCTGGATTCCTGACCCCCCTCTACTGTCTGACGATTTTGTACCTCCGCTACTGTCCCGGTTTGTGACCTCTGCCTGGACTCTCGACTCTGCCTCTGCCTGCCGTTTCTGTACCTCCACTGCTCGCCTGGTTTCCGACTTCATTTTTGGCTCCCTCACTGCTTTTCTATTGCGACCGTTCTGCTCTGGCACTCTGCTCCTGTTCAGACAGCGCTTCCTGGGCTCTGCAGTAAATCCAGATCCCTGTATAGGGGTAAAGGGTGTCAGTGCTACTCGGGGCGCTGTCTTTCTGCAGCCCAGACTTGTAGACGGACGTAACAGTATGTAGCATGTTGTATGTATGTTATATGAATGTAGTATATATGTAGTATGAATGTATGTTGTATGAATGTAGTATGTATGTTGTATGAATGTAGTATATATGAAGTATGTATGTATGTTGTATGAATGTAGTATATATGAAGTATGTATGTATGTTGTATGAATGTAGTATATATGAAGTATGTATATAGTATGTTGTATGAATGTAGTATATATGTTGTATGTATGTTGTATGAATGTAGTATATATGTTGTATGTATGTTGTATGAATGTAGAATATATGAAGTATGTATATAGTATGTATGAATGTAGTATGTATGTATTTTTTTTTTTACATTCAACACGTTAGCCGGATGATGGTACTACTACTGTCCCATCATTGGCTAATGTGTCAATCACTGTCATTGTAGCAGGCATCGCCCGATGGGACTTGTAGTCCCATCGGACGATGCCTGCACACACACACAACCCCCGGCAGGCCCGCACAGACCCCCGGCAGGCCCGCACAAACCGCGCATCATGATGCGCACAGACCGCGCATAATGATGACATCATTTCAGCAGCCACAACATCACAGCCACAACACTGGCTCGTTCAATTATGGGGACCTTCCGATTCCGGTATCCGATATTGTAAAAATATCAGTACTCGGTATCGGAATTCCGATACAGCGAATATCGGCCGATACCCGATATTTGCAGTATCGAAATGCTCAACACTACTGGTGAGTCGTTATGTGTGACGGGGGCCTAAGACAAGAGAGTTGGTGATAAAAGGGTAATCTATAATCAGTAAGACAGAATAATTTGTTACCAAAACCACATCAACCAAATGGTTTTGCTGCATTCCTGGTGCCAGCGTTCAGCATGTGATGTTAAGCGGGTTGATGAATTAATGAGGAGTGAAAAGGGAGCTAGGGAGGACCCAGCTGTTGTGGTCCACTTGGGAACCATTTGCAAAATAGGGGGTAGGTGGAGAATCACTTTAAGAATAATTTTAAGGAATTAGTAAGCTGAAGGGAAGGACCTCCAAGGTACAATTATCTGTAATACTACCTGTGCCATGTGCTACAGAAAAGAGCAGGAGAGATAGTAATAGCAAGATACAGTTAGTTCCAGAAATATTGGGACAGTGATAGAATCTTCGTGCTGTTGGCTCTGCATGCCATGGAAGTCACCAAACTCTGGGTCTCCTCCTTTGTGATACTTTTCAGGCCTTTCCTGCTACTGGACTTCAGTTATTGTTTGTTTGAAGGTCTTTCTGCCTTAAATTTTGTTGTAACTATGTGAAATGTATGTTCAAAGGGGTTGAGATCTGGTGACTCGGCCATTGCAGAATATTCCACTTTTATGCCTTAAACTCCTGGGTTGCTTTCGTAGTATGTTATGGGTCATTGCACGTTGCTTCCCAGGACAGTTAGACAATCAAACTTGCTGCATTTGGTTGAATTTGAAGGGAAAGTATCACCCTGTACACTTTAGAGTTCATCTATCTGCTTCTGTCTTCAGTTACATCCTCAATAAATACTAGTGACTGTTGTGAACTCTCTTGATCTGACTTCTGAGTTGGGGCTCCCTCTGGTGGTTGATGCGGGTAGTGGAGCTGGTCGTGTTGACAGAAGTCTATCACCTGAAGATAATTGGAAGTCAAGGGTTACAGACTGGGAGGATTTAAGTGACCAAGCTTCCTTCAGTTGCTGCTGGTGATTTGGTTTCTCTTCCTGTGCATTGTGAAGTCTGCTTTTTCCCCTCCTTGGTCTTGCATCATTCAGATAAGTTATTTATTTACTGTGATCTTTTGCATTTTATATAGTTTTTGCCTTTCTCTGCTTTCTGCTTTGCTGTGAGGGTTCAGCATTATTCCCTGCTGGGATTTGTGCTGGACCCCGCTCATACGTCACAGCTTATGTCATTCTGTTCAGTATTGCTAATTCCCTGTTATATTAGTATCTTTTGCTTTGCTTCCAGTTCACACCAGAATGCTGATCTAGTGGGGGAGAGGTCATGTGGCCTCAGTGCTTTTGTATATCAGACGTGTTGGATTTTTTAGGGTTTTTGCATGACTGCAGACAGGATCTTTTCTGTCCTGTCCTATCTATACAGTTTGGGCCCCATCATTTGCTCACTCTATTTTCTGCCTGCGTTTGTGCCTCATCTTGTCTCACCGACAATATATGTTTGAGGGCTATCTATTCCTTTGGGGTTCTACTCTGGGGCAGTTTAGCTTTCCCCTTTCTTGCTTTAGGCTTAGTTAACTCTTTGGCTGTGCCAAGGCGTCTAGGGCATCGTAGGCACGTCCCACGGCTAATGCTAGTTGTGTTGTTAGGTTTAGGGGTCTGCAATCTGCTAAGTTGCCAACCTTTTTGGTTTCCTGATTGCTTAGCTGATTCCCCGGTAATCCTCCTCGGTGACCGAATCATAACAGAATCACCAGCCAAAACTGTAGACCCTAGGGCGCAACGTCAAGAGTTTAGAAGGCGTAATAAGTTATGCTTCTTTTGTGGGGGCGCCTCTCATGCTATTTCTGTTTGCCCTAAGCGGGAAAAACGTTTTGCCCACTCATTTGCTATGGGCAGTGTACAGCCTAAATTCCTTTTGGTGGTTTCCTTGATCTGCTCCTTGTCTTCATTTTCTGCTAAAGCTTTTGTTGATTCAGGAGCTGCTCTGAATCTGATGGATTTTGACTTTGCCAAATGTTGTGAGTTTCCCATGATACCCCTGTGGACCCCAATTCCTTTGAGGGGTAATGATGCTACCCCCTTGGTGGAGAATAATCCCCAGTTTTGGACCCAGGTGATAAGCGGGTCTCCCCGGACCACCAAGAGAATTACACATTTTTGGTGTTGCATAATTTGCATGACATTATTGTACTGGGTTTTCCTCGGTTGCAGACCCATAATCTTGTTTTGGATTGGAAATTTGTGTCTGTGGCGAGTTGGGGTTGTCAATGTGTTCTTAGTGACACTCCTGTTTTCTCCACCTCTCCCCAGTCTCATGATGTTCCTTATTATTTGGCTGATTTTTCTGATGTATTTAGTGAGAATAAGTCCGCGTCTTTGCCTCCTCATAGGAGTTATGATTGAGCGATTGACTTAGTGCCCGGTTGTAAATTCCCCAAGGGTCAGCTTTTCAACTTATCTGTACCTGAACATGATGCTATGCGATCTTATATCAAGGAGTTATTGGAGAAGGGTCATATTAGACCATCCTCTTCACCTTTAGGTGCTGGGTTTTTTTTTTGTGGCCAAGAAGGATGGTTAATTAAGGCCATGTATTGATTGTCGCTCTCTTAGTAAAATCACTGTTAAATATCAGTATCCATTACCCCTGATTTCTGATTTATTTTCCAGAGTTAAAGGTGGCATTTGGTTTACCAAGTATGACCTTAGGGGGGTGTATAATCTTATTCGCATCAAGCACGGTGATGAATGGAAGACAGCGTTTAATACTCCTGAGGGACATTTTGAGTACCTGGTGATGCCTTTTGGGCTCACTAATACCCCTTCCCTCTTCCAGTCTTTCATGAACGATATTTTACGGGACTTTGTGGATAAGTTTTTGATCATTTATTTGGATGATATTTTGATTTTTTACAGTGATTGGGATTCTCATGTGGAACATGTATGGACTGTGTTCCGGATTTTGAGCGAAAACGCTCTGTATGTTAAGTGATCGAAATGTCTCTTTGGCGTACAAATGATTTCGTTTTTGGGTTCATTTTGTCCCCATCTACTATTGAAATGGACCCGGCCAAGGTCCAGGCCATTTATGATTGGGTTCAGCCCACTTCCTTGAAGGCCCTCCAGAAGTTTTTGGGTTTTGCGAATTTCTACCGTAAATTCATAAGTAATTTTTCTGGTATTGTAAAACCACTGACGGATTTGACCAAAAAGGGCGCTGATGTGGTGAATTAGTCTCCAGAGGCAGTCTCGGCATTCCAGGAGCTTAAGCGGAGATTCACTGCTGCTCCGGTCTTACGGCAACCTAATGTTTCACTCCCATTTCTGGTAGAGATAGATGCTTCTGAGATTGGTGCAGGAGCCGTTTTGTCTCAAAGAGATCCGGTAACCTCTAAAATGAATCCTTGTGCCTTCTTTTCTCAAAAATGTTCCCCATCTTAACATAACTATGATGTGGGGAATTGGGAATTGTTGGCCATGAAGTGGGTTTTTGAAGAGTGGAGACATTGGTTGGAGGGAGCCAGACATCAAGTTGTCGTCCTTACCGACCACAAAAACCTGATCTATCTTGAATCAGCCAAGCGATTGAATTCTAGACAGGCTTTAATTTTGTGGTCTCCTTTCTTCCGGGCACTAAGAATGTTAAGGCAGACGCCCTCTCTAGGAGTTGCTTTGCTGATTCTCTTGATGTGACCGAACCTACTACCATTCTAAATGAGGGTGTGGTTCTTTCTGCCATTTCACCCGATTTGAGACTTGCCCTGGAGGAATTTCAGGAGAACAAACCTGAACAATGCCCTATGGGGAAATTGTATGTCCCTGACCAGTAGAGGAGAAGAGTAATGTATGAAATTCACTGCTCCGCGTTAGCTGGTCATCCTGGTATTTTTGGTACTAGAGACTTGGGGAGTCGGTCTTTTTGGTGGCCTTGTTTATCTCGTGATGTCAGGAATTTTGTGCAGTCCTGTGGGACTTGTTCTCGGTCCAAACCCTGTTCTTGTTCTCGTGGTTTGTTAATGCCCCTGCCGGTGCCTAGGAGGCCATGGACCCATATTTCAATGGATTTTATTTCTGATCTCCCTGTTTCTCAGAGAATGAAGGTTATCTGGGTGATCTGTGATAGATTTTCTAAGATGGTCCATCTCGTATCACTCCCAAAGTTGCCATTTTCTTCTGAGTTGGTGCCCTTGTTTTTACAACAGGTGGTTCGTTTGCACGGTATTCCTGAGAACATTGTGTTGGACAGAGAAGTTCAGTTTGTTTCCAGATTTTGGAGAACTTTTTGTTCTAAACTGGAAATTCAGTTGTCTTTCTCCTCTGCATTTCATCCTCAGACCAATGGGAACTGAGAGAACAAACCAGACTTTGGAAACCTATTTGAGATGTTTTATATCTGCTGATCAAGATGACTGGGTCTCATTTTTGCCCTTGGCCAAATTTGCTCTAAATAATAGGGCTAGTTCTGCCACTTTGATGTCTCCTTTTTTCTGCAACTTTGGGTTTCATCCTCGTTTCTCTTCAGGGCAGGTGGAGGCTTCGGCCTGCCCAGGTGTGGATTCTGTGGTAGAGAAAATGCAGCAGATATGGGAATAAGTAGTGGATAAGTTGTCTCATTCTCAGGAGAAGGCCCATTAGTTTGCCAACCTTCATAGGACCTGCATTCCGCTAAGTTGCCAACCTTTCTGGTTTCCTGGTTGCTTAGCTGATTCCCCGGTAATCCTCCTCGGTGACCGAATCATAACAAGTGACCCTGTGCCATTGGAAGCTATGCATTCCATTCCATCACACGGCCTCCACTATGGTTTACAGAGGATGTGGTGAGCTTTGGATCATGAGCCCTTCCAAGCTTCCAAGCCTTCTCCATACTTTCTTCTTCCATTAGATCCTCTGGCAACTACAGGATAACAAAACTTATAGCCCCATACCTAGGGATCATTACCAGAGATTAGGAAGGTAATAACAAGCACATTAGATAAATACCACAGCACTGGCAAGATAGACACTAAATCGAAAGATTATATAACTAATCCCCATCCAGTCACCCTTTTTTTTCTAGACACTCCCTAAGATTCACAAAAACCTAGAAAAAACTCCAGGTCGCTCTATTGCTGCCTCAACCAATTCCATCTTGTCTCTCACCTAGCCATTACAATTGATAAAAAATCCTGACGCCCCGTTACATTGTACAAAATCCTTCCTCCTTGACACCAACAATTTCCTTAAGAGTATGTGCACACATTAAGTATTTGGTGCATACATTTCTGTACCATTTCTGCATTTCCTGGCAGGAAAAATGAAGTGGCGAAAACATTTTTGACACATTTTTACTTGCGCTATTGTTGCAGATTTTTCCTCATATGGGTAAAATCTGCAACAAAAACTCTGAAAGACTTGACATGCTGCAGATTTAGGCTATGTGCACACGTTGCGGAATTGCCACAAATGTGTGCGGAATTCTCGTGATTCCGCACAAAGAATGAGTCTGCTGCATATTTTTCCGCGATGCGATTTTCCAGCGGAAAAATACGCAGCATTAGCACAGCATGTGCAGAATGCCATTGAATACAATGGGCTGCCTATTTTATGAGTTTTCACAGCGTTTACACGAAAAAAAACGCAGCAAAAACATAAAATCCGTGGGAATTCCGGACGTGTGCACACAGCCTTAAATCTGCACCATACACACGTGGTAAAAATTGTTGGTACCCCTCGTTTAATAGCAGAAAAATCCATAATGGTCACAGAAATAGGGTAACTTTAACCCCTTAAGCCCCAAGGGTGGGTTGCACGTTAATGACCGGGCCAATTTTTACAATTCTGACCACTGTCCCTTTATGAGGTAATAACTCTGAAACGCTTCCATGGATCCTGGTGATTCTGACATTGGTTTCTCATGACATATTGTACTTCATGTTAGTGGTAAAATTTCATTCATATAACTTGCGTTTATTTGTGAAAAAAAGACGGAAATTTGGCGAAAATTTTGAAAATTTCGCAATTTTCCAACTTTGAATTTTTATGCCCTTAAATCACAGAGATACGGCACACAAAAAAATTGATAACTAACATTTCCCACATGTTTACTTTACATCAGCACAATTTTGTAACCAAAATTTTTTTTTGTTAGGAAGTTATAAGGGTTAAAAATTTCTCAGCGATTTCTCATTTTTGCAACACCATTTTATTTTTACGGACCACATCACATTTCAAGCCACTTTGAGGGGTCTATATGATAGAAAGTACCCAAAAGTGACACCATTCTAAAAACTACACCCCTTAAGGTGCTCAAAGCCGCATTCAAGAAGTTTATTAACCCTTTAGGTGCGTCACAGGAATTTTTTTTAATATTTTAAAAAAATGAACATTTAACTTTTTTTCACAAAAAAATACTTCAGGTTCAATTTTTTTTATTTTACCAAGGGTAACAGGAGAAGTTGGACTGCAAAAGTTATTGTGCAATTTGGCCTGAGTACGCTGATACCTGATATGTGGGGGGGAACCACTGTTTCAGCGCATGGCAGAGCTCAGAAGGGAAAGTGCGCCGTTTGACTTTTTGAATGCAAAATTGGCTGGAATTCAGATCGGACGCCATGTCGCGTTTGAAGAGCCCCTGATATACCTAAACAGTGGAAACCCCCAACAAGTGACCCTATTTTGGAAACTAGACCCCCCAAGGAACTTATCTAGATATGTGGTGAGAACTTTGAACCCACAAGGGCTTCACAGAAGTTTATAACGTACAGCGGTACAATTAAAAAATCATATTTTTTCCACAAAAATGATCTTTTCACCCCCAATTTTTATTTTCTCAAGGGTAACAGGACCCTAAAAGTTATTGTGCAATTTGTCCTGAGTACGCTGATACCCCACATGTGGGTGTAAATGACTATTTGGGCGCATGGCAGAGCTCGGAAGGCAAGCAGCGCCATTTGACGTTTTTGGCTGGAATTGAGATCGGACACCATGTCGCAATTGGAAAACCCCTGATGTACCAAAACAGTGGAAACCCCCCACAAATGACATCATTTTGGAAACTAGACCCCCTAAGGAACTTATCTAGATGTGTGGTGAGAACTTTGAACCCCCAAGGGCTTCACAGAAGTTTATAACGCCCGGGCGTGAAAATAAAAAAAAAAATCGTATTTTTTCCACAAACATGATCTTTTAGTCACCAATTTTTTTTATTTTCCCAAGGGTACAAGGAGAAATTGGACCCCAAAAGTTGTTGTCCAATTTGTCCTGAGTACGCTGACACCCCATATGTGGGAGAAAACTAATGTATGGACACACGTCGGGGCTCGGAAGGGAAGCAGTGACATTTTGGAATGCAGACTTTGATGGAATGGTCTGCGGGTGTCATGTTGCCTTTGGAGAGCCCCTGATGTACCTAAACAGTGGAAACCCCCCACAAGTGACCCTATTTTGGAAACTAGACCCCCTAAGGAACTTATCTAGATGTGTGGTGAGCACTTTGAACCCCCAAGTGCTTCACAGAAGTTTATAACGCCTGGGCGTGAAAATAAAAAATCATTTTTTTCCACAAAAATGATATTTTTGCCCCCAATTTTTTATTTTCCTAAGGGTACCAGGAGAAATTGGACCCCAAAAGTTGTTTTGCAATTTGTCCTGAGTATGCTGATACCCTTTATGTGGGGGTAAAACACTGTTTGGGTGCATGGCAGAGCTTGGAAGGGAAGGAGCACCATTTGACTTTTTCAACGCAGAATTGGCTGGAATTGAGATCAGACGCCATGTTGCATTTAAAAAATAAAAAAATAAAAAACAAATCTGAACTGAGACAAGTTAATGTGTATGCACAATGTAAGTGCATATTAACACTTGACCATTAACCAGAGAAAACAGAAAGCAAAAAACACAAATATCCTGAACTAAAAGTAAAAAATATACTGCAAATAATGCATAAAGGTAATAATAATAATAAGGGTATTTAGTAAACATAATTTTGATCAATAATGTACAAGCCATCCCGCCACGTCACGGCAACCCTTGTGGGACAGTCCCTACTCTAGTATTTAAAACCTTATCATATATATGCACTGAATGCACAATGAAATGAATAAAAAACAAATCTGAACTGAGACAAGTAAGTTAATGTGTATGCACAATGTAAGTGCATATTAACACATGACCATTAACCCTACTCTAGTATTTAAAACCTTATCACTGGATTTCATTGTGCATTCAGTGCATATATGGGTGTGACCGCCCTCTTTCTGAGCTGGGAAAACCATCCAGTCTGGCCTAAGCTGTTACAAGTGGTTCAGCCGCTCGACCCTTATTCACATTCACGCCACTTGGCAAGTGATAAGGTTTTAAATACTAGAGTAGGGACTGTCCCACAAGGGTTGCCGTGACGTGGCAGGATGGCTTGTGCATTATTTTGATCAAAATTATGTTTACTAAATACCCTTATTATTATTACTACCTTTATGCATTATTTGCAGTATATTTTTTACTTTTAGTTCAGGATATTTGTGTTTTTTGCTTTCTGTTTTCTCTGGTTAATGGTCATGTGTTAATATGCACTTACATTGTGCATACACATTAACTTACTTGTCTCAGTTCAGATTTGTTTTTTATTCATTTCATTGTGCATTCAGTGCATATATGGGTGTGACCGCCCTCTTTCTGAGCTGGGAAAACCATCCAGTCTGGCCTAAGCTGTTACAAGTGGTTCAGCCGCTCGACCCTTATTCACATTCACGCCACTTGGCAAGTGATAAGGTTTTAAATACTAGAGTAGGGACTGTCCCACAAGGGTTGCCGTGACGTGGCGGGATGGCTTGTACATTATTTTGATCAAAATTATGTTTACTAAATACCCTTATTATTATTATTACCTTTATGCATTATTTGCAGTATATTTTTTACTTTTAGTTCAGGATATTTGTGTTTTTTGCTTTCTGTTTTGCCATGTTGCATTTGGAGAGCACCTGATGAACCCAAACAGTGGAAACCCCCAATTCTAACTCCAACTCTAACCCCAACACACCCCTAATCCTAATCTCAGCCCTAGCCCTAGCCCTAACCCTAGCCCTAACCCTAATGGGAAAATGGAAATAAATACATTTTCTTTTAGTTTTATTATTTTTCCCTAACTAAGGGGGTGATAACAGGTGGTTTGATTTACTATTTATGGCGGTTTTTATGTTTGGCAGCTGTCACACGCTAAAAGACGCTTTTTATTGTAAAAATAGTTTTTGCATCACCACATATTGAGAGCTATAATTTTTCCGTATTTTGACCCACAGAGTCATGTGAGGTCTTATTCTTTGTGGGACGAGTTGAGATTTTTATTGGTACCATTTTCGGGCACGTGACATTTTTTGATTGCTTTTTATTCCGATTTTTGGGACGCAGAATGAACAAAAACCAGCATTTCATGTATTTCTTTTGGGGGGTGGGTTTACACCGTTCCACGTGCGGTAAAATTGATAAAGCGGTTTTATTCTTCGGGTCAGTACGGTTACAGCGATACCTCATTTAGGTCTTTTTTTATGTTTTGTCGGTTTTATGCAATGAAAACTATTTTATATGAAAAATAATTATTTTTGCATCGCTTTATTCTGCGAGCTATAACTTTTTTATTTTTTTGCAGATGATGCTGTATGGTGGCTCGTTTTTTGCGGGACAAGCTGACGTTTTCAGCGGTACTATGGATATTTATATGCGTCTTTTTGATCGCGCGTTATTGCACTTTTTGTTCAGCGGTATGATAATAAATCATTATTTTTTGCTTCGTTTTTTATTTTTATTTTTTAAGGGGTTCGCTAAAGGAGTTAACTAATGGTACAGTTTTATAGGGCGGGTCGTTACGGATGCGGCGATACCAAATATGTGTACTTTTATTGTTTTATTTTCAAAAAATGAATTTATTGGGGAATATTTTTTTTTTTTACTAATTTATTTAGCGATTTTTTTTTTTTTTTTTTTTTTTTTATTATTATTTTTACACTTTTTTTCTTTTTTTAACTTTATTATATTGTCCCAGGTGGGACATCACTGTCCTGTGACAGATCGCTGATCTGTCACATCACAGATCACTGATCTGTCACATCACAGATCACTGTGACAGATCAGCGATCTGTCACAGGCATAGACGCAGACTTCCTCATGCCTGCGCTTTGCAGGCAGTGAGGAAGTCTGCTCCCTACAGGCCACCGAAGGTCCCCCGTCGCCATCTTGGATCCGGGGGCCTGTAGGGAAAGAGCCCCCCGCAGCAGTGCTGCACATTGCGCTGCCGTGGGGGGCTCAGGGAAGCACGGAGGGAGCCCCCTCCCTGCCGATGCTTCCCTTTAACCCCCGGTACACCGCGATCGTGTTTGATCACGGTGTAAAAGGGGTTAATGTGTCGGGGGCGGTCCGTGACCGCCCCTGACACATTGTGCCGGGTGTCAGTTGTGATAATCAGCTGACACCCAGCCACGATCAGCGGCGCTCACCATGTGAGCGCCGCTGATCGCTATGACGTACTATCCCGTCCCTGGGAATTAAGTCCCAGGGCACATGGACGGGATAGTACGTCTTATGGCAGAAAGGGGTTAATCTGACAAAAGTAATAATAAATAAAAAATCAAAATGAGCAAATTAAAGTCAGACATTGCTTTTCAGCCATGCTTCCACAGAATTTTTTAAAAATAAAACTCATGAAATCGGCCTGGACAGAAATGATGGTACCCTTAACTTAATATTTTGTTGCACAACCTTTTGAGGCAATCACTGCTATCAAACGATTCCTGTAACTGTCAATGAGACTTCTGCACCTCTCGACAGGTATTTTGGACCATTCCTCAAGAGCAAACTGCTCCAGTTGTCTCGTGTTTGAAGGATGCCTTTTCCAGACAGCATGTTTCAGCTCTTTCCAAAGATGCTCAATAGGATTTAGGTCAGGGCTCATAGAAGGCCACTTCAGAATAGTCCAATGTTTTCCTCTTAGCCATTCTTGGGTGTTTTTAGCTGTGTGTTTTGGGTAATTATCCTGTTGCAAGACCCATCATGACAGTGGCAATTGCACCAGCTTTCAAATGGATCACAAGAAAATTTACACTAATTTTCTAAGACTCTGTTTTAACAAAAACAAAAGAAACTAAGCCATGAATAAAGAATTTGGCACCTCTTCTTCCCCGTTGTTGCAGACAGCAGCGAGCAGGTTGACATAGTTACGATACTGTATGTCACCAGTCCCTGCTTCATTGAGTTGTCTTACCAACATGTTACAATCTGGTGTAGGAAAGGCTAGAATCTTGAGAGACTTACTGTATAAAAACAAACGTAATGGAGGCTCAGGTTTGCCAAATATACATGCGTATTATCAGGCGTTCTTAATCAAACAAAGCTGGTTCTGGTTTTGTGACAAGATTCGACCTGCCTGGACTGACTTGGAAGATGATGTGGGTAGACATGTATCAGCAAAAGAGCATTTCTTTAATTTTATATTCCATTACCCGAGGCTGATATCATCCCACCCAATTTTTAAGCCAATCATACGTGCATCGAGAATATTCTTAAAGCCTTCAAAAATGTACAACAGTCGGGTCCAATTCGGGAAATTCCCTTTACACCTACTTGTCTCTGTATACAACATTCCTCTGTCGGAGTCTTGGCTTAGTTCAGATATTAAAAGAGTTGGAAGCCTCTACGAGGGAGACGAATTTCTCACCTTTAGTAATGTTAAATCTAAATATAACTTGCCATCTTCCGAATTAGTGCCCTTTTTAATCCTAAAGGAGTACATTCAGAAACTTAAAAAAATCAAAAACATTAACCTGGAGATATTGGTATCATTGCTGTGCAATGCTAATAACAAAAATATTTGGAGTTTAAAAAATTTATATAACTTCTTCAATGGTGATGTGGTTAGCTCCAAAAATGCATACATGAGGAGGTGGGAGTCTGAATTGAATGTGGCCATAGAAGACAGGCAATGGGATAGTGTCATCAAATATACCTACCAGTCTAATATTTCAATGACTCTTCACGAATCATATTTCAAGATTCTAACCAGGTGGTATTTCACCCCTATTAGATTATCGCATATAAACCAGGAGCATTCTCCCCTTTGTTGGAGGAACTGTGGTCAACAAGGAAACCTTTTACACCTGTTCTAGGGCTGCCCGAAGATTAAAGATCTTTGGAACTGAGTGTCACTGCATATCAATTCCTTTTTCCAAAATTTCAAAATCACTCCCCAAAGAGCTTTGCTGTCTCTAGACTTGGAACTTGTTGACCCGTCAGTTAAATTTGTTATCATACATATCTTTCTAGTAGTAAAGAATACAATTGCTTACTGGTGGGAAAAATCTGACCCACCATTATTTTGTGAAATTTTGGACAGACTTCATCAGCATAGTTCCATAGAAAAGAGATTTGCAACCGTTAATGATGGATTAATCAGATATTCCAACAAATGGAAGGTTTGGAACACTAAATTCTGTAACACTTAATTATACCTGGTGCGGTTTGAATTCGCTAACTTGGCTTCATATATATGTGCATTGTATCGGTTTTGATACATTACTTATGTATATTCATGTACTTGTATGGCATTGTTAAAAAGACTTGAGTTCTCTACTTTTTATTCCCTTAATCCTCTTTCCCACCCTTTTCCCTTTCTTTCCCTCCCCTTTTCCCAACCCTTGTTATTTACTAAAATCCAATAAAAATGTTTGAAAACAATCTGGTGTAGGAGTCTAATGCATTATTTTAAACATCATGTAGATGAGCAATAGTGTGAGCACCCCTAGTCAAGTTCCTACAATAAATGAACATGAAATAAAACTATTCAGCTTCTGATATTTTATGGAATGTGTCTCTCTGTCGGAAGGGTCATTTACTCAAAGCTCCTGTAATAGCGGGTTGAGAGAGTGGGTTCTGAGACTGACTCAGTAGATATTGCTAGTGGAGACGATAATCATCTGATCATTTCTCATGTAGAAAAATTACATGGAAAATTAGGATTTCCATGAGGTAAAAATACTGGAAAATGTTTGCACACTAATGGTCCTCCACAAGCTATTTTTTGGAAGTAGATCTTGTATCGGTCATGTGGCCTCCTCTATAAGCTCTCTTGACATGGCTGTTTTGATAGTTCTAGGGAATCTCATCTTAGTAGTCCTCATAGCATCGTTCCTGCTGTAAAGGAAATTTTGGCAACTGGATTCCACCATTACAACAGTGAGGCTATGTTACTCTGTACTTTGCCTAGCCTCAATTCAGCGTTGTCCTTCTTTTCAGAGGTGCACAAAATTGTGGCTGAGCATACTTTTAACCCCTTCATGACCCGAGCTTTTTTCACTCTCCTTCTTTCCAAAGCCATAACTTTTTTATTTTTCTGTCAGTATGGCCATGTGAGGGCTTATTTCTTGTGGGATGAGTTGTACTTTTGAACAACATCATTTGGTTTTACCATGTCGTGTACTCGAAAACGGGAAAAAATTCTAAGTGCGGTGAAATTGAAAAAAAAAGTACAATCCCACACTTGTTTTTTGTTTGGCCCTTTTGCTAGGTTCACTAAATGCTAAAACTGACCTGTCATTATGATTCTCCATGTCATTACGAGTTCATACATAAAAAAGAACATGTTTTGGCATCTAAGTGGTGAAAAAAAATTCCAAAGTTTGCTTAAAAAAAAAAAAAAATTCCACAATTTTCCGAGACCCGTAGCGTCTCCATTTTTCATGATCTCGGGTTGGGTGAGGGCTTATTTTTTTAGCGCTGAGCTGATGTTTTTTAATCATACCATTTTGGTGCAGATGCGATCTTTTGTTTGCCCATTATTGCATTTTAATGCAATGTCTCGGCGATCAAAAATACGTAATTCTGGCGTTTCGATTTATTTCTCGCTATGCCGTTTAGCGATCAGGTTAATCCATTTTTTATTGATAGACCGGGCGATTCTGAACGCGATGATACCAAATATGTGTATGTTTGATTTTTTTTTTAAAATTGTTTTATTTTGATTGGGGCGAAGGGGGGTGATTTAAACTTTTATTTTCTTTTAAATTTTTCTTTAACTTTTGGCATGCTTCCATAGACTCCATGGGAGGCTAGAAGCTCCCACAACTAGACCGGCTCTGCTACATAGAGGCAATGCTCAGATCGCCTGTATGTAGCAGAATTACTGCATTTATATGAGCACCAACCACAGGGTGGCGCTCATAGCAATTTGGCATTAACAACCATAGAGGTCTCAAGGAGACCTCTGGTTGTTATTCCGACGAACCGATGACCACCGTTCACGTGATGGGGTCAGCGGTGCGCATATTTCCGGCCCGATGGCCAGAAGCGCACATTAAATGCAGCTGTCAGAGATTGACAGCGGCATTTAACTAGTTAATAGGTGAGGGTGGATCGCGATTCCACCAGCACCTATTGCAGGCACATGTCATTTGTTCAAAACAGCTGATATGTCCTGGCTTTGATGCGTGCTCACCGCCGGAGCCCACATCAAAGCGGGGGTACTGCCATTGGACATACTATCCAGTCCAATGGCAGTAAGTGGTTAATCACACTTAAAAAGGTGGACACCACTGGATCATAGGTCAGACAGAGTTCAAAGTATCTTCATCTGCATCATTATATGGAATCTTCCGCCGGGGGTTCTGTCTGAATCACATTTTTCAGAGCGTTACACGGAAACCCCAGTGTAAGTACTCAGGGTAGAGCACAGGATAAATGTGAGCCAAATCATACTACGGTCTTTGTGAGGCAGAATGAACAAGTCAACAGCAGGTGCATAATTGGTTTTATTTATTTTTTACACTGCTGCTTGTGCAGTGTAAGTGATTAGGCGGTTTAAAGGCTCATACTCATTTGCAAGAAAAATGGATGAGTGTAATCTGATAAAAAATAAAAATCAGATTGCGCTCACTGCCCATCTGCGGTTGTTTTCTCAGCTCAAATTGGACTGAGAAAAAATAAATAAATTGCAGAATACTGCGATTGTCCTCATATATCGGATGCAAGAAAATGGGTGTGAGAAAAAAAAATTGCACAGCACACGGACCATGTGTGCACCGTCCGATTTTCACGCATCCATCTCCTTGAAAACCATCAGCCACATACAGTAAAATCACAGCTTGACAAGTCAGAATAGATATATATATATATATATATATATATATATATACACACAATAGAAAATTATAGATGGGTTAAAGAGATTGGGTACAGGAGTGTGCTTATCTTCCCTGTTACATAACAAGACTGATGTGGTTAAATGGGTGTGTAATTTCCGCTGAAGATTTTGTTGTGAAATAATCACAGATTTCACCCTTTGCTTTGAATGTGAATATCCAAAACATAAAGAACGAGCTGCAGATTTAGAAATCCACAACATACTTTGAATTCTGCCTGGATTTTTTCTGCTAGGTGTGGATAAGGTTTGGGAATCCCATGCACATTTAAATTCTCAGTCTCAGATTTTTGGTTCAAAACCCACAAAGAACATTTGTGATATTTCCACCATATCTCTCATCCTGTATGGATAACTTATAATGCAATCATGTTTGACAGTGCTGTTATTTTAACAATAAAAGTGTTTTGGGCTCAGTTCAAGCTATTGTAAAGACTTCCATTATTACTGCTATATTATTCATAATGGGTCTGTTAGGTTTCCTTTTTTATACAAAAAAAGAATAGGGAATATGCTATTGTAGGAAATAAAAGCATCAGGAACTGAAGGATACAATCACTAATGCCAATATGAACATGCTCTTATTTTGTTGGTGCTGAACTAACCCTCAGCATAATGGTCAGTATATAATAAATTACTATTCTTTACAGTGAGTATTTCATGTAGCGACTTATTTTGTGTCTAGTATTGAATCTCGAGTCTGAAGCTGCATCTACTGTATTTCTTCAGTGCATGCCATATAATATTAATAAAGGGAGCTGTCAAGAAGAGTACACATGACATTTTCCAGGCACAGATTTGGTGTCACATGGCTTTGTTCAAGTGTAGATTTCAGAGCTGTCGACATTGCTTATTTCGGTGTCCCATTGCACTAAGGCAATTAGTGACAGTTCTAAGGAATTCATATTGAGGTTCAGACTGCAGTCACAACAGAACGGAATAATTCCTCTTACCCACTGGGATTTGCCCCTCATTAGAGATTTTATAGATCTCCTGTGATTGGTTTAGAAGCTCATGTTGACAGGGAAAAAACAAAAAAAGCACCATTCACAACACTTCTAGTTTTGCTTGATCCTCAAATCTCTTTGAAGAAAATAAAACGAAGATATGCATATGTGATGCTTGCGGGATTAATAAAATATAACTTTGTGGAAATGTAATTCATTGTAAAGATATAAACATTTTCATGGGGACAGATATAATCACACCACATCAAAATAGTCGGCGTTGACTGTAAGCAACATAACAAAGGAAAGGGAGGCTTTCTCACAAAGAGATGACAAGAGGATTGGACAGTGAAGAATGAATCTGGACTTAATCATGAAGTGTGGCTTATATATGGTTAACAGCTGGGAACACAACGGCTGGTGGGAAAACCCATGTATAAATTCCCTCCTTAGCAGTGTAGACATAAAGGGATTTCACTCATCTTAGCATAATCACTGCAAGCAAATAGTCAAAATGCCGCCTAAACATGACATGCACATGTGATAATAGCGGCTCCATTATTAGAAATAGTGCAGTAATCTTTAACCTATTTTTACTTTCACATTCTTTTTCCAATACAGTATCATTTTTTTTAATATCTCACTGTGTAAGGGTCGGTCCCATGTGCCCGGTTGCGTCATGACAGTGGCAGTTGCACCAGCTTTCAAATGGGTCTCAAGAAAATTAAAATAAATTGATCACTAGTTGTTAATTTACAGCCCCATGACCATTAACAATAAGCAATCAATTTACACTAATTTCGAAGAATCTGTTTTAACAAGAACAAAAGAAACAAAGCCATGAAGAATTCTGCATTTGGCACCTCTAGTTCCCAGGTGCTGTAGATAGCAGCAAGCAGGTAGACATACGTAAGGTTTTGTGACACAACAGCGACCTCGCCAGTGATCTCGCTACGTGTGACACATAGCGGCGACCGCCCTCCCCCACTGGATATCGCTGATCGTGCTCGAATGTCCTGGGCCATTTTTTGATCATTGGCGTCCCGTTGGCCAGCATGTATCGCTGTGTTTGACGCCATAACAACGATGAGCGACCTCGTTGAAGCACGCCTATCGAGGTCTGAGTCGTCAGAATAGCTGTGTGACAAGGTCCCAACGACCGCTGAGGGATCGCCGTATCGTTGCTGCGTCATTGAGTAGATCTGCCTGTTTAACAGCTTACTAGCGACCATGTAGCGACGTACCAGCAATCCTTACTAGGTCGTATCGTTGTCGGGATCGCTGGAGCGTTTCTATGTGTAACAGTACCCTTACCAACATGTCACAATCTAGTATAGGCAGTCTAATGCTTTCTTTTAAAGCTCTTGCAGACGAGCAATAGTATGAATGCCCCTAGTGCAACTCCCTACAATAAATGAACATGAAATAAAACTATTAAGGTTCTGATATTTTATGCTAAGTGTCTCTCTGTCAGAAGGGTTATTTACGCAAGGCTCCTGTAATCAGTGAATTGCAAGATTTCTGAGTTTGGTTTCTGAGAATGACTCGGGTATTGCTGGTTGAGACGATCATCATCTGAGCATTTCTCATTTAAAAAAATTACATGGGAAATTAAGCTTTCCATGAGCTAAAAGTACTGGAAAATGTTTGGACACCAGTGGTCCTCCACAAACTACTTTTTGGAAGTAGTTCTTGGGTCGGACAGGTGGCCTCCTCTATTAACTCTCTTGATATCCTCTTTTAATAGTTCTGGAGAATCTCATCTTAGTTGTCCTCATATGATCGTTCCTGCTGGAAAGGAAACTTTGACAACTGGATTCCTCCATTCCAACAGTTAGGCAATGTTCACACATTGCGGTTTTTTTTCCCGAAGGCAAAACCTGCTTCCTTGGCAGTAAGAAACTTGCTGACGAAAAGTAGGTTTTGCTTAGCTTTTGTTGCTTTTTTTTTCCTGCACTTTTGTCATGGTACATTTGTCTCATGTGCATGCTGATAAAGTTTAGTAAATAAAAACAAATCTGTTTCTACTTCATCAGGTTTTTGCATCAAAAACTGATACCTGCGGTTTTTTTTGCACCACCTGCTGCTTTCAATGGGTGACAAACGCTGAAAGAAGTAACATGCTGCATTCTGCAAAAAAACAAGGTTTTGCACAAAATACTGAAGACAAAAAAACAAGGTGTGTGCAGGAGATTTCTGAAATCTCATAGACTTTACTGGTACTGAAAAACGCAGCTGAAAATTTGCATAAAAAACGAAATGTGTGATCATAGACTTATAATGAATGTAAATTTTTTAATAAAACAGAAATGTCAGGAGAGCCTCTTTACCTCCATATGTTCTAATAAGGCATACACATGGGATCTATGCTAAAAGATTTATCTGTAAAAAAAAATGTCTGCAACAAGGGACCTTAAATGAAATAACCTATCACAAAAGTGTACTTTTGTTTTAAAAAACAATTATAATGTGACTTGTACACAGTGCTACACTGCTGCTTTCTAATCACATGCCCTTTTAAACAAAGATAACGCTTTTCAACACATGGGAGAACATCAGATTGCAGATATCAAGGTATCATTATATTCAGTTTCCTATGACCTATATGCCCATATACTGCAGGTGGCTTAGAAGGGTTTATCCTACTGACAGATTCCCTTTAAACAATGCATACTTTCCAACTCTCCTTCAACAATTCAGAGACTTCCAGAAACAAATGGAGATCTGCTAGAAGATAGGGGAGTTCTGGATGTCCTTCACACTTACCTCCCTCCTATCATGAAATGTAGCCACCCAACAGAGGGTTGGACAGCACAACATACACACACACCAGGATGGAAATGTGGAAAGGAAGGCCCTACCGATAGGGAATGAGAGATGGGACACTTCCTGAGCTCCAACCTGAGCCTGTCCCTGCACTCCGCTAATGCCCTAAGCGGGTTCTTCCCCCCGCCACCATCACGAACCTTGTCTGTTATGATGAGTCACCGAAGGAGGAAAAAACAAAATACCAGCTAAGTCCAGAAAAACCAGAGAGGTTGGCAGCTATCGGATTGCAGACCCCTGAACCTATCCACAACAACTAGCAGTAGCCGTGGGGGGTTCCTACGGTGCCCTAGACCCCTCGATCACAGCCGGAGAGCTACATAGCCTAAAGACAGAAAGGGGGAAAAACTAAACTGCCCCAGAGCAGACCCCAAAGCAATAGGCAGCCCCCAACATATAATGACGGTGAAGCAAGATGAAAACACTAACACAGATAGAAAGATAGGTTGAGCAAATGATGGGGCCCAAGCTAACTACATAGGACAGGATAGGAAAGCTGCTGTCTGCCATCCGCAAAAACCCTATCAAAATGAGCCAACCGACTGATAGGAAAAACAGGCTTCAAAAGACTATATCAGCACTCAGGTATTTTCTGAAGACAGAGCAAAAGATCAACAGATCAGAGACAAAAATGGAATTCAGCTCACCCCCGGCCGGGGATGGCAGAACTCCCAAAAAACAAGGCAAAACAAAAACAAAACTGAAGAGTACAAAGCAGAGCAGAAAAACTTAGCTTTGAGACGCAGGAATCAGACTGGTCTCCAAGAATCAGGCAGGAAAATCACCAGCCAGGAAGAAGGGCGTCGGCAGCCTTATATCCAGTCCTCAATTCCAGCCACCCAGTTATCATCTAGCTGCCCAGGTGTTTGGTAATCAGTCTCACCACCTTCCTTCACCAGAGGAGGGAGTTCATCAGACCTCAATGGTGAAGGGAAAAATGAACTCACAACACTTGTCCCTCACTGTCACCTCGCACTGCCCTGGCTAGTGCACTGGCTGGCAAGGACGCTAGGCTCATCACTGAAGATGGTACAGCACAGGGGTGGTGACAAGCACGAGACAAACAAGGTAAAAACACCATACTTAGCTTCCAGATTCCGCTGTCAAGCTCCACACTGCAGCGGACACAGAATCAGGACTCCGAACTCCAGAAGTAGCTGATACAGTGCTGACACCAGAGAGCTGCAACTGCAAGGTTGATCGCTATAGAATAATTCTATCACCAGTCAGATGATGCATCAGTTGACCATTTAAAGGATGGTGGGAGTGGTCACCACCCACATCAGCTGACCTAGCAACTCTGCAGTTGCAGCAAGCTGCCAACAAGGGAAACTGACATTAACCCCCGCTGGCCTGAAAGGAAAATTGCTACATTTAAATGATAGAGGAAACAGAGCTGTCACAAATTCAAAAATAGATTGTGCCAGTACCTCCCTTTCAATGAAGGGCCTCAACACCGGACCTCACCGGAAATGACGTACGGTGAGGACACTTCAATCCACTAGAATTCACATCTGCAGTCCAGATCCTCTCTCAGGTTTACGTCAAACGCAGCCCAATGGAGATGGCAATAATGTAGGCTCCGGAGGCGCAACAAATCTCCAGAGCGCCAACCTGTGGAATATGTTGTCTACGTGCATTACTGGGGGTAACTCCAGCTGGAAAGTCCCTGGGCTGAGAATGGTCGACACAGCACTAGAACTCCAGGTCCCAGATGCGTACTTCCACCTGATGTTTTTGGTGGACACACGCACTCATTCACACACAGGTCTGGACCTGAACAATTATTTCCAAGCATGCGTTTGCCAAAGGATGATGAACCCTTTGAGGCATCCCCCTGTGTGACCAAACTGATAGAGTGGGTACGGAGAGTATTCAGACCCCTTTACATTTTTCACTCTTTGTTTCATTGCAGCCATAGTGAAAATTAAAAAAGTTCATTTTTTTCTCTCAATGTACACTTTGCACCCCATCTTGACTGAAAAAGAAACAGAAATAGAATTTTTGCAAATTCATTAAAAGAGTAAAGCTGAAATATCACACGGTCATAAGTATTCAGACCCTTTGCTCAGTATTGCGTAGAAGCACCCTTTTGAGCTAGTACAGCCATGAGTCTTCTTGGGACTGATGCAACAAGTTTTTCACACCTGGATTTGGGGATCTTCTGCCTTTTATTCCTTGCAGATCCTCTCCAGTTCCGCCAGGTTGCATGGTGAACATTGGTGGACAGCCATTTTCAGGTCTCTCCAGAGATGCTCAATTGGATATAGGTCAGGGCTCTGGCTGGGCCAGTCAAAAATGGTCACAGAGTTGTTCTGAAGCCACTCCTTTGTTATTTTAGCTGTCTGCTTAGGATCATTATGTAGTTGGAAGGTGAACCTTTCGGCCAAGTCTGAGGTCCAGAGCACTCTGGAAGAGGTTTTCATCCTGGATATCTCTGTACTTGGCCGCATTCATGTATCCTTCAATTGCATACAGTCGTCCTGTCCCTGCAGCTGAAAAATACCCCCATAGCATGATGCTGCCACCACCATGTTTCACTGTTGGGATTGTATTGGGCAGGTGATGAGCAGTGCCTGATTTTATCCACACATACCGCTTAGAATTATCACTAAAAAGTTCTATCTTCCTCTCATCAGACCAGAGAATCTTATTTTTCATAGTCTTTGAGTTTTTTAGCAAACTCTGCGGGCTTTATATACGTCTGGCACAGAGGAGAGGCTTCCGTCGAGCCACTTTGCCATAAGGCCCGACTGGTGGAGGGCTGCAGTGATAGTTGACTTAGAGGAACTTTCTCCCATCTCCCTACTGCATCTGCAGAGCTCAGCCACAGTGATCTTTGGGTTCCTCTTTACCTCTCTCACCAAGGCTCTTCTCCCACTATTGCTCAGTTTGGCTGGACGGCCAGGTCTATGAAGACTTCTAGTGGTCCCAAACTTCTCCCATTTAAGGATTATGGAGGACACTGTGCTCTTAGGAACTTTAAGTACTGCAGAAATTCTTTTGTAACCTTGGCCAGATCTGTGCTTTGCCATATTTCTGTCTCTGAGCTCCTTGGCCAGTTCCTTTGACCTCATGATTCTCATTTGGTCTGACATGCACTGTGAGGTCTTATAGACAGGTGTGTATCTGTACAAATCAAGTCCTATCAGTTTAAGTAAACACAGTTGAACTCCAATGAAGGAGCAGAACCAGCTCAAGTAGAATCACAAGGAAATGGACAGCATGTGACTTAAATATGAGTGTCTGAGCAAAGGGTCTGAATACTTATGACCATGTGATATTTCAGTTTTTCTTTTTTAATAAATGTGCAAAAATTTCTATATTTTTTTCAGTCAAGATGGGGTGCAGAATGTACATTAATGAGAAAAAAAATGAACTTTTTTGAATTTACTAAATGGCTGCAATGAAACAAAGAGTGAAAAATTTAAAGGGGTCCGAATACGTTCCGTATCCACTGTACCCTCACTACACACAGAGGCCCCCCCCTGCTTTTCCCTCCTCCTGAGAGGACACAGAGACTCAGGGTTTACTTGTGAGGGTTGAATCCTACCCCTACTATCTCGTAGCAGCTTAGCTGCCTCCACCGGAGAAAGGTAGGTTTGAGAAGGATGGTTCAGATCGTAGTTCCCAGGCAGCAGTCCTTACAAGACTGGTCCCAACTGACTGCTTCCCTGGACCTCCATTTTATGACTGGGTTGTGTCTCTTCAGCCAGAGAAGGCCTAAGACGATGGGACTTGGCATACCCTCCACAATGTAGTACGACAGGGTCTCTTCATGAAGAGTCCCTATATGCAAGTTAATATTGTTTTCGACTTTGGTGACACTCCTCTGGCTGAGAGGAACAGTCAATTGCCCGAACGGTAATGGGTCTCGCCATCGACCTACCGATCAGACCACAGGTCTGAACAAAGTGAGAATCCACGAGATTGACCCCAGCTCTACTATCCACAAGCACCGATATAGTCTCAGTTACCCTACAACCACCACTTCAGCCGGAATGGCACGCTGAGACAAAAAGATGGCGGAAATGTACACACCCTGGTCTTCTCCCTCCATACGAACAGGGGAACGCAGCTTTTGTGATGGAGAATGTACTTTGGCGCGAGCTGGGCTGACATTGATGATGAAATGATCCGTAAGACCACAGTAGAATGCCCCCGTCCCACAGTGAACCGCAGGTAACCTAGTTTGAGAGGAGACTCCTCCCACCTGTATAGGTTCGTCTGTTTGCACCAGTGTGTCCACCTCCCTAGAAAGAACCACAGGGGGTGGATTTGGTGTATGTCTCTCCCTGAGGAGTCTACTCACCCGGATAGCAAGGGCCATGGCGGCCTCCAATGACCCAGTAATAGCATACTGCACCAGGGTATCCTGAAGCTTAGTTGACAGACCCTGACAAAAATGGCTTCTAAGAGCAGGGTCATTCCACTGCGTGTCAGTGGCCCATCTCCGACTCTGAGCAGTACTCCTCAGCCGGTTGGCCCCTTTGCTTGATCTTATGGAGTCGAGACTCCGCTAGGGAGACGCCATCAGGATCACCATATATCAGCGCCAATGCCGCAAGAAACTCATCCAACGACCGCAAAGATGGTGAATCGGTCATCAGGGAGAAGGCTCAGGATTGGGGATCACTCTTGAGAAGGGAGACTATAATCCCCACATGCTGTTCCTCACTCCCTGAAGAACAAGGGAGATATAGCCTGAAATATAACTTACAGGCTTCTTTAAATACAATAAATTTCTCTCTCCCTCCAGAATACCTGTCAGGAAAGATATCTCAGGTTCTGGTTGAGCCAAGACATGGGCTGAGACCATGAACCCAGACACCTGCTGGAGCTGCTGCACCACCTGACACCGCAGCTCCGTTAACTCATCCGTGAGAGTCTGGATCAGGTGAGCCAAAGCCTCTGCTTGCACCATAGGTTCGCCGGAAAATATATGGGTTGGTGATAATGTCACGAAATGTAACTGTTAGGCGTCGGATTCCTGACACTGCACAGCAGGAATCCAGAGCTAGACATCCAGCGGTCTCCCATTCTCCTCCAACCGCTCCGGGTGCTGCTCAGCAATCACAGCAAGCCAGGTGTGCTGTTCTGACTTGCTCTGACAGCCTGAATGTTGCTGCCACCTCTGGTGCAGCAATGATAGCGCAACCTGCTCTGCAGGGAACCGCTCCAGAGGCTAAGTCCTCGTGCCGTGCTACTGGGCATGCCCGCAAGGTGACCTCTCAGTGGAGAGCAGGGGTCACATGTTCAGGTCCTGTGTCGGATCTGATTGGTCCTTCCCAGGGTACTGGAAGGTCCCGGAAGCGCATGGCTATAAAAAGCCCGCATGGCGGCTCGGCCATGCGCTAGTGTAGCATATTATGCTGTGTGTGTATGGTGATGGATGCATGGACTGGTGACTGACTTATTAAGAAACCCCTTCCCTCTGAATATACGAATGGTGACAGAGTGTTGGTTAGTCAGCTCCAGATTGCGGCAAGCTACACGCCACTGTGCCTCCTGCACTGCACACTAGCGTCCGACGGTGTCCGGCCTCCCGGCGCAGTTGTCCAGCGGCTTTAGTTATTGCCGCGCTGCGTCCATTGGCAGCGTCCATTGGCGGTTGCGGCTGCAACGCCACCCGCTGGGCTTCCTGTGAAGTTAACAGGGCCAGCGTCCTTATATTTATTACTGCCAAGCAACTCTGTGTCTGAACAGAGCCGCTCTTAGCGTTCGGGTGACGTTAACCCGAGCGCAGTACTTTACCTTTTGGTACATCTGCCATTGTCCAGCAGCGGTCGTACCATCTACCGCACGGTGGACCCCGGGCGGCGAACGCACCTCCTATTATTTATATCTGGTGCGTTCCGCCGACCCTAACAGTAACGACCCAACAGGGGGTCGGACAGCGGATGGCACAACACACACAAAGCTCACACACAGGGAAAAAAGGACTTAAAAATCCTGTACAATTTTTAGCAAAACACATCATGAAAAATAGCCTCACCAAACTTTGTCCAATGATTAACGCACTAGCAGGATGCAGCAGGCTCCCAAAGATAAAGGCTGGAGAAGCACAGGTGCCGTCTACTGATGAGAGCAGCCACCCTATCACTATACCTATCACTATACCAGTGATGATGGTGTTAGCTGCCTAGTGGAAAAAAGCACACAGATGGAGCTTGCTTAGGACATAAGTCACACAGGAAAGTGCGATGCACAGTGTCTGGATGACACCTATGATGGACTCTCCTAACGCGCTAAGCGGGTCCTTCCCCCCATTGCCATCAGGAACCTCAAAGCAATCAAAAAAAAGGTACAACATGCCTAGACCTGTGGCAACCTCCAAATATCAAGTCATCATATAAGAAAAATCAGGAAGTCATATTGCCATAAAAAATACACAATTTTTATTAGGTAATATTTAAAATGGTACAATGAACCTTTTTATAAAAATTTTAAAAAATGGGGATAAACAAAGCAAAAAAGAGTGGCTATTGGAGGAAATGAAAAAAGCCGTATGGTATGCGCTAACAAGTAAAATTATATAAATCTCACAATGCAAGTAATACAGGTATACAAGTATATCAAGCAGCCAAGAAGCTTGCAAACAAAGTGCAAAAGCGCATGAGAGACCAATAACTAGCTTTACAATGATTGTGGTATTATAAAGACATGACAAAAGCATATACTATGCTACAGTTGTGGCCAAAAGTATTGACATCCCTGCAATTCTGTCAGATAATACTCAGTTTCTTCCTGAAAATGATTGCAAACACAAATTCTTTGGTATTATTATCTTCATTTAATTTGTCTTAAATGAAAAAACACAAAAGAGAATGAAGCAAAAAGCAATACATTGATCATTTCACACAAAAATCCAAAAATGGGCCAGATAAAAGTATTGGCACCCTCAGCCTACTACTTGGTTGCACAACCTTTAGCCAAAATAACTGCAACCAACCTCTTCCGGTAACCATCAATGAGTTTCTTACAATGCTCCGCTGGAATTTTAGACCATTCTTCTTTGGCAAACTGCTCCAGGTCCCTGATATTTTAAGGGTGCCTTCTCCAAACTGCCATTTTTAGATCTCTCCACAGGTGTTCTATGGGATTCAGGTCTGGACTCATTGCTGGCCACCTTAGAAGTCTCGGGTGCTTTCTCTCAAACCATTTTCTAGTGCTTTTTGAAGTGTGTTTTGGGTCATTGTCCTGCTGGAAGACCCATGACCTCTGAGGGAGACCCAGCTTTCTCACACTGGGCCCTACATTATGCTGCAAAATTTGTTGGTAGTCTTCAGACTTCATAAGGCCATGCACACGGTCAAGCAGTCCAGTGCCAGAGGCAGCAAAGCAACCCCAAAACATCAGGGAACCTCCGCCATGTTTGACTGTAGGGACCGTGTTCTTTTCTTTGAATGCCTCTTTTTTTCTCCTGTAAACTCTATGTTGATGCCTTTGCCCAGAAAGCTCTACTTTTGTCTCATCTGACCAGAGAACATTCCTCCAAAACGTTTTAGGCTTTTTCAGGGAAGTTTTGGCAAACTCCAGCCTGGCTTTTTTATGTCTCGGGGTAAGAAGTGGGGTCTTCCTGGGTCTCCTACCATACAGTCCCTTTTCATTCAGACGCCGACGGATAGTACGGGTTGAAACTGTTGTACCCTCGGACTGCAGGGCAGCTTCAACTTGTTTGGATGTTAGTCGAGGTTCTTTATCCAACATCCGCACAATCTTGCGTTGAAATCTCTTGTCAATTTTTCTTTTCTGTCCACATCTAGGGAGGTTAGCCACAGTGCCATGGGCTTTAAACTTCTTGATGACACTGTGCACGGTAGACACAGGAACATTCAGGTCTTTGGAGATGGATTTGTAGCCTTGAGATTGCTCATGCTTCCTCACAATTTGGTTTCTCAAGTCATCAGACAGTTCTTTGGTCTTCTTTCTTTTCTCCATGCTCAATGTGGTACACACAAGGACACAGGACAGAGGTTGAGTCAACTTTAATCCATGTCAACTGGCTGCAAGTGTGATTTAGTTATTGCCAACACCTGGTAGGTGCCACAGGTAAGTTACAGGTGCTGTTAATTACACAAATTAGAGAAGCATCACATGATTTTTTGAACAGTGCCAATAATTTTGTCCACCCTCTTTTTTATGATTGGTGTGGAATTATATCCAATTTGGCTTTAGGACAATTCTTTTTGTGTTTTTTCATTTAAGACAAATTAAATGAAGATAATAATACCAAAGAATTTGTGTTTGCAATCATTTTCAGGAAGAAACTGAGTATTATCTGACAGAATTGCAGGGGTGTCAATACTTTTGGCCACAACTGTAAATCCAATGATAGCAGCAGTAACGCATTACCCATATGTGAACCATATTAAAGATGATCAGCTATATCGCCTATAAATTGATTGTCCTGATGTCCAAATGTCCCAAGTTAGTTTCAAGTGATGCAGTAGGGGCAGGACATAAGGAGCAAATCATAAGATGGATAAAAATGGCAGCTGAGCATAATAAGTCAAACCTCCAACGGGCCGTGGCACCCCAGACTCGCGTTTTGTATGATGCATCTTCCAAAGGCGCGTGCCTTCCCCCCATTGCCATCAGGTACCTCGCTGTCACCTAGCACTGCTCTGGTTAGTGCACTAGCCGGCAAGGGCGCTAGCATCACCACTGCAGAGGGAACAACACAGGGTACAGTGACAAACACGAGGCAGATGAGGAAAAACCACCACACTTAGCTTCCAGACTCCACTGCCAAGCTCTACATTGCAGATGACACCGAAACAGGAATCCCCAAACTCCAGAAGTAGCTGACTTCAGAGAGCTGCAACTGCACGGCTGGTATCCATAGAATAACTGACACCAACAGAAAGCTGATGCATCAGGTGACCATTTCAAGGATGGTGGGAGTGGTCACCACCCACATGAGTTAGCGTAACAAATCTGCAGTTGCAACAGATTGCCAGTGAGGGAAACTGACATTAACCCCTGCTGGTCCTGAAAGGAAAAAGCTACATTTAAAACATAGTGGAACCAGAGCTGCCACGAATCCAAAAAAGGATCGTGACACAAGGTAAAAACACTACACTTAGCTTCCAGACTCTGCTGCCAAGCTCCACACTGCAGAGGACACAGAAACAGGACTCCAAACTCTAGAAGTAGCTGATACAGTGCTGACACCAGAGAGCTGCAACTGCATGGTTGATTTCTATAGAATAACTATCACCAGTCAGCTGATGTATCAGGTGACTAGTTAAAGGATGGTGGGAGTGGTCACCACCCACATCAGCTGACGTAGCAACTCTGCAGTTGCAGCAAGCTGCCAACAAGGGTAACTGACATTACACCCGCTGGTCTGAAAGGAAAAAAAGAAACATTTAAATTATAGAGGAAACAGAGCTGCCACGAATCCACAAATGGATCGTGGACACCTCCATTTGTGGGCCTTTCCCTGCTTTCATGATGCAGTGTGCGGTGTCGTTGTGGAGAAGAGGTAAGTAATCTGTTGTCTGGTCTGACAGTAGGGGTAAGCGTGGGGGTCTGTATACAGGGTGGGTCTGTAAGTGGGGAGGTAGTCTATATTTTTAGGTGGTCTAATGACCATATATAGTGAGCTATTTATTCTAAAGAATCCATTACATATTTACTGAGCCTGGTAGTGGCATACAACCAATGGCAGAAGGCCACGTGACGGCTATGTAGCCTTAACTGGGGGGGGCCAGTACTGAACAGACCTATGACCACTTCTCCCAACATCTGCCGTTTATGTATGGTAGAAGTCGAGGGTATTTCTATGGAGTGGGGTCATGCACTGAGCCGCCTACATATCCAACAAGTGCCTGCTGTTTCACACAGCAATAATATGCAATTAACTTCTGCAATTGTGGCTAGCTCAGATTGAAGCAGTTTAAGGGTGGTTTCACATTAGCGCTTTTTAAGCGCACGCACGGCCGGGGGTAGCTCCGCCCCCGAGCCGGCTCTCTGCTCGGCGTGGCCGCCCCTTGCTTGTAGCGCCGCCTCCTAGCGCACAGCGGCGCCTGCGATCGGCGCACCCTATCTTTAGCATAGGGTGCGCAGGCCGTGCGCTAGTTGCGCTTTGACCTGCGCTGCGCACTTTTGACGGTGCGCCGTGCGCGCCAAAATCAAACTTTTCACCGTCAAAAGTGCGCAGCGCAGGTCAAAGCGCAACTAGCGCACGGCCTGCGCACCCTATGCTAAAGATAGGGTGCGCCGATCGCAGGCGCCGCTGTGCGCTAGGAGGCGGCGCTACAAGCAAGGGGCGGGCACGCCGGGCAGAGAGCCGGCTCGGGGGCGGAGCTACCCCCGGCCGTGCGTGCGCTTAAAAAGCGCTAATGTGAAACCAGCCTAAACCCTTAGATGCGATAAACAGCAACCATAGCATCTGAATAGAGAGAGGGCCCTGTCACTTCCATTAGCCCTGTGTATTGTGATCATGGGAACCTAATGGGTTGTTTAGAGGCATTCAGGGGACCATGTGGGGCCCAATTCAGACCATCATTACAGGACCCCTGTCTGTATGCTTCTGTAATCTGGTCCATGGATTTTGGTGGCACCTTTGAGGAGGCCTGGCTTCTCAGTTTTTATAGTTGGAAGAATCTATTTATTGGTGTCCATTCATTTTGGAATGTGATGTGCGTGGTGTATTATTGGTCATTATTGGGGGTAAATCTCACACACAGACACACACACACTATATGTATATACAGACACACAGCTCTGGCAAAATTAAGAGACCACTGCACAGTTTTATAAAAAATCAGCTTCTCTACATGTCTGACAGCCATTCCATTCCAGTGTCAGTTGAATTCCATCCAGAGTACACCTCATTCTACTTAATGTGCTTCTAATTAGGTGATCACCTGAACCAAATCTTATTTAACGAAGGACAGTAATAATAATAATAATCTTTATTTTTATATAGCGCTAACATATTCCGCAGCGCTTTACATTTTGCACACATCATCATCACTGTCCCCGATGGGGCTCACAATCTAAATTCCCTATTATAGTATACAGTATAAAAAACCCTGCTGTGGTGTTCACAATCCTCTTGCAATACGACAAACTGGATGGTAAAACAAGTGCTAGTAATATCCCAAAAGTAATAGGAATGGAAAAATAAGTTTTAACCTTGCCAAAGGAGTTGGAAAGAAAAATCTTGAGTGAGGAAAGGAAGGGCTCAATTCTGGCTTTACTGGCTGAGGGATACAGTGAGCGTCATGTTGCCTCTATCCTTAAAATTTCTAAGACGGCGCTCCATTACAACAAGGTAAAGCAGCAGACATTGGGGACAACGAAGCTACAGACCGGCAGAGGGCGAAAACAACTCTCCACTGACTGGGATGACCGTCATCTTATTTGAATGTCAGTCAGCAACCGCAGGATGACATCAAGTGATCTACAGCCTATTAATGACGCCCATTTGAAAGGTTGACTCACCAAACCCTCTCGCAAAATTTGGGGACCCTTGACGTTGGGTTGCCAGCTAATCTGCTTGGGCCAAAATAGTAACTGATACCCCATATCTTTTTGCACTTTTTATCATTTTTGCAGGATGCAGCTAGACCTCTTTATGTTGGCTTGTTTTTTTGTGTGTGATGCATATATATATATATATATATATAGTGCTGAGCAGCCCGCCTGCTAATACTATGGGCGTCATTAACAGGCTGTTCAGACACTTTGCACCACACTTATCTGTATGACTGATGTCCTATGTAAGCCTTATTTGTGTGCATTTTTTCCACTAGACAGCCAGACCCTCTTGGGTTACTGGCTGTTTTCATCAGTGGTTTGCACCTGTGCTGCCCCAGCCTTTATCAGTGGAGGTCTGCTGCATCCTGCTAGTGCATTAGTCAAGGTTTGGTGAGTCAACCTTTCAAATGTGTTCTCTTCATTTTTGCCAGAGCCAAAATCCTGTGTTCTCCTGTATTTATTCCTTGGCAAAGGTTAAAACGTGCAAGGTGGGGCCAACCACACTCCCTTGCACAGGGCAGAGGCGGACACCGTGTGGCTGGTCACATTCCCTAACACAGGGTAGAGGCAGGCACCGTGAGGCCGGTCACACTCCCTCACACGGAGCAGAGGCGAGCACCGTGAGGCCGGTCACTCCCTCACACGGGGCAAAGGGGAGCACCGTGAGGCCGGTCACACTCCCTCACACGGGGCAGAGGCTAGCACCGTGAGGCCGGTCACACTCCCTCACACGGGGCAAAGGGGAGCACCGTGAGGCCGGTCACACTCCCTCACACGGGGCAAAGGGGAGCACCGTGAGGCCGGTCACATTCCCTCAGACGGGGCAGTGGCGAGCACCGTGAGGCCGGTCACACTCCCTCACACGGAGCAGAGGCGAGCACCGTGAGGCCGGTCACACTCCCTCACACGGAGCAGAGGCGAGCACCGTGAGGCCGGTCACTCCCTCACACGGGGCAAAGGGGAGCACCGTGAGGCCGGTCACATTCCCTCAGACGGGGCAGTGGCGAGCACCGTGAGGCCGGTCACACTCCCTCACACGGAGCAGAGGCGAGCACCGTGAGGCCGGTCACACTCCCTCACACGGAGCAGAGGCGAGCACCGTGAGGCCGGTCACTCCCTCACACGGGGCAAAGGGGAGCACCGTGAGGCCGGTCACACTCCCTCACACGGGGCAAAGGGGAGCACCGTGAGGCCGGTCACATTCCCTCAGACGGGGCAGTGGCGAGCACCGTGAGGCCGGTCACAGAAGCTGTGTGAGGAGGATACTGTGAGCTGCGCTTCCCGGAATGAACAGTGAAGGAGACACAGAGGAGACGTAAACACAGAAAGGTGACGCGGGAGGGCGCGAAAACCGGGCGGAGTCTGAGGGGAGGAGCCGCCACTGACAGCAGGAGGAGACAGAGCCGCCACTGACAGCAGGAGGAGACAGAGCCGCCACTGACTAGGGACACACCGCGGAGACGGAGGAGGTGGCCGCGCTTCAGGACAGGGGCGGCGAGCAGGGGACACGCTACATCCCCGTGCACACGTCCTGGAACACCGCGGGCTGCAGTGGGCGTGACGCCGCCATGTCTGCCTTCCTGTCACGCTGGGCTGCTGGAAAGTTTCTGAGTTGTTCCCTGCTGCCGTGCGCTGAGTGCACGGTGTGACCGAGGACGGAGCCCCGGGCTGTACGGCTGGAGTGACTGCACCATGGCGCCGGGCACACGTCCTGTCAGCTGCTGCTGGAGGTAACACCGGACCCAGGACACGCAGGAGCCGCTCACAGACACGGACATGGCTTTACAATGTAGCGGACACCACTGACCGGAGCACGGGACCCTGTCCGCAGTACACGTCATATACACGGTGACCCGGCCGGGGGTGTGCTGGGGATGGGCGGCCGGCAGAGCAGCAGCCCGGCCTCGGACGGTCGGACACGGGCATACTCAGGGTCGGACATCCCTTCTAGCACCGGCCGGGGACCGATCAGGGGCCCAGCAGGGGTGGCCGCTTCCACCTCCTCCCCTCTGGCCAGGTACCCGTACACACACGCAGGACACTCGGCGGCAGCGGGCGGTGGAGCCGCAGGCTCGGAGCATACGCCGCCAACATTGGGTTCTCGGAGCCGATCTGTGGGAGGAATTCGCAGCCAGGCCCAGCTCAGTATACCGGGGGCAGCGAGAGACTCTGGCAGCAGCACCCCCGAGGAGGGAGGCAGAGAGCGGGCACCCGGGGGAGGAGGAGGCGGCGGCTCCAGGCTGCTGATCGGATCGCTGCCGTCTCACCTGTCCCCGCACCTCTTTGGAGGTGAGTAGTGAGAGCGATGACGACATAAAGGGTCACGTGTCTGCTGAGCCAAACTTCAGCACAGTCCCCACACAGCTGTCACCTCTTAGACAGGGCAGACCCCAGCCGTGCGCGGAGGCCGCTGCTCCAGCTGATACATGTACAAGTGTCCTTGTTAGGTTTCATGTTCTTTTAATTGCTCCTATTCTCTAGATTAGTGTCAGTGGATGTCAGCCAGTACAGCTGCTACAGGACCTGTCACCATTGATGTCACTATGGTGGGTGCAGTAACTACAGTGATACCTGGAGGTTAGGAGGTCTTTTAGCTCCACCACTGCCTTTCAGCCACACTCCTGCATGAGGAAATGCTACCAATATGGCTTTAAAGAAGGCAGAAAGGTTTTCATAACTCTCTCTAATCATTACTGCTATAGCTATGCAGATAAGAGAGTATTATAGTCTTTCTGGTTAATCATTATAGTTTTTTTTTTTTTTTTTTTTTTTTTTTACAGTTCTGAGGTCTATCTGTTCTAAGCAGGTTTTCTGGTTTAGGAACACCCCTGTTCCCTGGTTGAAGTATGTCCTAAAAACAAACCATGCTTTTGTCACCCTCCCGACTCCAGCACTGAGTCTCCACCTCTGCTTCTGGTGTATCACATGGTAGCTATACACATTAGACTAGCGTTTGCTATACCTGTCTGCTTCTGTCCAGTCACCACTAAAAGGGTTGTCCACAACTAGGACAACCCCTTCTTTAACTAAATGTTTGGCCTTAATAAAATATAAAAAGTCTATACTCTCCTCCCGTGCTGGTGCTGCTCCAGCGGTGCCAGTACTCATGGTCCCGGAGCTCTCCTGTGGTTGTTGTGACACGTGACCCTGGCACCCAATCAGCGCTGGCGTTGCTGCCCCCTCCTTCGTTCGGATTGAACATGAAGAGGAAGTCCGAGATCAGCTGCAGCCCTGGTTTACTCTTCATGGTTAATCCGTACGAAGGTGGAGACAGTGACCTCAGTGATGATTGGGCACTACGAGTCATAACTGCACGAGAGCCTCGGGACCGCGAGTACTGACACTGCTGGAACGGCGCCTGCAGGTGAGCATAGGCTTTTTTATTTTATTGGGGGCCAAACGTTTAGCTCAAGAAGGGATAGTCCTAGTAGTGGACTACCCCTTTAAGGGCACATGCACACTGGTAAACTAAGCAGAGTGTAAGAGGATGTTTAGCCATCCTTAATCAGAGTATAACTGCTGGCTGCTTCTAAGCAACTTGCAAATCTTCGGCTGCTTCTTAGGCTGAGTGCAGACGGACTTTTTTGCCCTGCGGATTTTTCCGTGCAGAATGGAAGAAATCCGCAGGTTAAATGACCTGCATTTTTCCTGCGGATTTCTTCCATTTTTAATGCGGTTTTCCTGCGGTTTTTGAAGTAACATGCTGTGGATTTTGTACCGCGGAAAAAACCGCAGCGTCTGCACAGCGTTTTTTTTTTCCATTGAATTTAAGGCTACTGTACATCACAATGCGGATATGCAGCATTTCTGCGCGGAAAAATCCGCTGCTGATTCGCTATATATCCGCATCGTGTGCACACAGCCTTAGGCCAGGGTCACACTGGCGAGGAATACGGGAGAGTGAGAGGCGCAAAAAGCACGCATTAGACACGGACCAATGATTCTCTATGGGGTCCCTCGCACCAGCCGTATATTTCTCCTCAGTATCCTACGCTCCGTGCCACTCGCAGCATGCTGCGATTGTCAGCGTACTACGCCCGTAATACGCCAATGCAAGTCTATGGGTGCGCAAAAAATACAGATTACACACGGACCACACATGTGACTTGCGAGAAATACGCACCCGGTGTCTTTTAGCAAAGCCGGCAATTCAGTGCGCTATACAGTAAACTCTCACTGACAGTTTTAATAAAGAAATGAAAGAATAGATATACACACATAGAATACATATATATATATGCATTCTATGTGTGTATATCTATTCTTTCATTTCTTTATTAAAACTGTCATAGGGCTCCATTATATGTCCATTTTGCAAGCCTGCGAGAAAATCTCTCCATACGGATGCCATACGGATTACATACGGATGCTGACATGCGCAAAATACGCGACCACACCTTCATTACGGATGACATACGGAGCACTGTTTAGGGGTCTGTCATCCGTATTACGCATGTAAAATACTGACCGCATTTTGCGCAGGTTAGTGTGACTCCAGCCTTAGACTTATGAAATCCAGCATTCCTATGATCCCAGTATTGCCAAAAACACAGACCACGCCACTATAAGGGTGTGTGCACACGTTGCGGATTCTGCTGCGGTATTTTCAGCGCGGATTTATCTAAATCCGCAGGCCAAAAGACCTGCGGTTTATCTGCGGTTTTCCCCTGCGGTTTGACACCTGTCATGGAGCAGGTGCCAAACCGCTGCGGAATCTGCACAAATAAGTGACATGCTGCAGATTTGAAACCGCAGCAAATCCGCGCGGAAAATTCCTCACCGTGTGCACTGCGGATTTCACTTTCCATTGCTTTTAATGGTACTGTACACCAAATCCACTGCGGATCCGCAGCAGAATCTGCAATGTGTGCACATACCCTAAAAGGTTTCCAATAGAGTTGAGCAAAAGACTTTGCAGGACTGGTTTAGTTCCCATGTCGGTAATTTGTGGCTGCTGGAGAAAAGATCTACGAACCTCGTACCTGGAGGCACATCTTGTGATTCCTAGATCTGGCGCAAACTTGTGTGAGTCGCTGTAACAATGCCTGGCCCACTAATCAGAAGAGACACCAACACATAGGCGGAACAAAGGGCTCTGGTCTTGATGATCGTTAACTACTGACTTGGCTGCTGGACCAGAATTTTGTGAAACTTTTTGCTATTCTACTTTCCAAATATAAAAGGGGTTTATTTGTGCATGTTCATGCCACAGAGGGATTCACCCCACATCCCATTGTAAAATCTACTTGAAAAGGAAATTCTGATTGCAGGGTCCTCCAGTGGTCAGGAGAATAGGGGTCATTTTATGGGCATGCATGACTGCCATTTTACCGATTTAATCTGAATCGAAGTGAGGCATAACATGGGATTAGAGCCGCTTCTCACGAGTGCCGTGGATTCCTGCTATCGAACGTTTATCATCTATCCTCTGGATAGGTAATATCTGACTCTATGGGAGAAGCCCTTTAGGGCCCGTTCCCATGGGACGAGCAAGCAGCACACGTACTCGATGTGTTGTGTATAAAGTGTTACTCTTCATGGGTCCAGATAAATTGTGCCTGCGGTGGATTACACATTACAATGGCTTGTCATGAGATCAATGAAAAGTAGTAAGATTGCATTATAATGAAACTGTTGGTATGGCGCTGTTGTAAGCATTACATTTATTCAGAACGACACCATCAATCTATGTACAGCTCGAGCTCAGGTTATTGTTAGTATACTGGAGCACAGAGAGTCTGGTAAATAAGCTGTGCTAAGTCTCTCGATGGCCGGCAGCCTGTCTGACAGAAATGAGGCATCATTAATTGGCTTAGCACCTCCAGTAAACAAGGCCCAGCTCTTCGTTTCCCATTACTTGTTTTCCTGATGTACTTGTTGATCTGAATTTTAAACAGTGTGAAGAGGAGTTAGGGCGATCAATCATTGGGTGGTATTACTCAGCAGAGCTTGCTGTTAAATCATGTGAAGCCTCAATGGAAAGATGTTTTTAATTTTTATTCCTAAACAATTTAACAAAATGTTGATGCAATATATTTGATTATGGTTTCAAGAATTAGAACATTTTCCTTCCTCCTTTAGTGCACAAATCGTGCACAAAAGGAGGAAGGAAAATGTTTTAAATTTCGAAACCGTCTTCCAATCTATTACATTAAAATCGCTTGTTAAATCATCTGCCAGTGGTCTCAGCTGGTCTTTGGTTGGAGAAGTCACCATTCCTTCAAAAGGAAAAAAAAAAAAAAACAGTGGCCCATAGGTCCAGTGCCATACATGTTAGCATCATCTCAGAGGTTAGTGGCCGGCAGAAGTGGTCACATGTTGTTGTGTCACATCTTTGCGCCAGGTGGGTAAAGAGATTGGCAGGGATCATTGAAGCATCGGTACCAGAGCATCAGGGACATTAGGAGCTAAAATTAACCTGTCGCCTGATTTGTGTTGCCCAAACCATGAGTCGGTGTGGCTGCATGATTTCAGCTAGGTATATTTTTCATAGCAACATACCGGTGTTTCAGAGAAAATAGCTTTCAATTTTCGGCCAGGGTCCAGGCTAGTCTGCTGCTATCCCTTCCCGCCTTCTCCCTCTACTGCAGTGAGTGATTGACAGGTCTCCCATAGCATAAGGCTGGTCAGTCATCTAGAGCAGGGTTCCCCTACTCCAGTCCTCAAGGCCCACCAACAGATCATGTTTTCAGGATTTCCTTTGTATTGCACAGGTGATGCAATTATCACATGAGCAATACTAAGGAAATCCTAAAAACATTATCTGTTGGTGGGCCTTGAGGACTGGAGTTGGGGAACCCTGATCTACAGTGGCTCTGGGTAAAGCTATCTGGGAATGGATTTTTAAAGTATGGTATATGCCTTCTGAAATGCCGGAGTATTTCAGAGAAAAATATACCTGATTGCACTTGTAGAGCCAGTCTCTGATTCATGCTGCCCGTGATTTGGGCTGCATGAATCAGGTGACAGATTTCCTTATAAGTAATTTTTTACTAGGAAACGAAGGTTTTTGTGTATGAGAAGATTAATGTATAATCACTTTTTGTTAGTAATTGGTCTAATATGATCCATCTCTTCATTTTGTGCCTGACTTGGGTTTGTAATTTAATTCAGTATATAGTACATACCGTAGTTATCCTTGTTCTTTTATGGATCGCTTAGAGCCACATCTCTCAGCCAGACTGCAGGTCTCCTGACCAAAGTCTTGTAGGGCATATAAAAAGCTATCGGCTCAGATCAGGAGACCTGCGGACAGAACGGTATTTGCAGTTGTAACGAGGACAAAAAAGTGCTACTATAAACACACGATCGGGCTGGCGGAGGATTCATGGGCCGAAAAACACAAGCTTCTACCAGGATACCAAATGCATAGTGACATTATTGATCTCCAATTCATGTTTCCACTGCTTCTGCTGGTGGGGCGAGCAAGTTGGCCAAAAACTGTATCAAAATACAGAATGTAAAGGCCTAAATCTGTGACTTGTCTGAGTGCTCTTTTAGCTGCATTTCTCTTTTGAATTGGTGAGCTGAGGGGAAAAAGAAACAAAAAGTTAATTCTTATGTTTGGCAAGTTCTACATTTATGATAAATTAAATCTAATAAGTTGACTAAAGCTAAAAAAAAAAAAAAAAAAAAAATCCACCCAAATTGTCATTGCTCTGCCACTATAATGAAGCGTGAAAAAGGGAAATAAAGAACGGTGTGAACAGAGTCTAATATGTTGGATTCCTGCGCTGCAGTCTGAGTGTCCCTATGATGGTGTTCCTATGATGGTGTTCCTTGGCTTGACCAGTGGACATGAGGCCAGATTGGTCAATCACTCGATGTCCCTGTAATATGTTATCTACTAGTGACACAATTTCTGCAGCTAACATTGTCGACTGATGAAGCATCTTCGTACAGTGGAGATAATAAAATGTGGCGAAGAATTTTATAATTAGTTTTTGTCTCTTAGTGTTTAGTAGTCCTTTTACTGGAAAAATTAGTTTTACCATCGCTGGTTTTAATCCTAGAGACACCAGATGGAATATCCCTATCTCACTGTAAGCTAAAAGGGAAAAATATAATTTGAACGTTCTCCAAATTCTCTTGTAGATGTTTAGATGACTTTGCCTGAAGTGCAATTTATGTTGTCTGCTAGAAATAGCCCCTTTCTAATCTCCAGTTTTAGATCAGTCAGGACTAGAGTTGAGCGACTTTTGGTTTTTTAGGGTCGCGTTTCGTTTCGTGAAACCCGACTTTTCCAAAAGTCGGGTCGAGCAAGATCGTCCGATTATAGGGAAAAGTCGGGGTCGTCCCGAAACACGAAACCCAATGTAAGTCAATGGGGAATAAAAGTCGGCAGTGAGAGGAGGACAGGAAACACACCTACAGTGCCCATTTGAATGCCAAAAGCATCAATTCTTCTTTCTTAAGCTTGTCAACCTTAATTAACTTCATAATACAAGTTACGCACTGAAAAATGGGGGTTATTTGACTACAAACTGTGGGGGGGGAGGGCTGGCTCCAGGTTTTCATGTGCCCTGGGCGAAAGAGCGCCCCTTTAACACATACCACAACTCATCATGCTCCGATACGGCAGAGAAATAGCGGTATAGTCCAATGAAAAATACCTCACTTTTTACATCTCATGACGAGGCCCATCTATTTCTCCATACAGAATCATTGGTCCCATATAATGTTTGAAACAGTATATGATGAGCTCCACATAATGCTACAGTATATGTTGGTCCCCATGGATGAAGCTCCACTGTCTTATGGGCCCAAATAATGCTCCAAACATAATGGGCCCCATTTCTAATGCTCTAGTGTATAATGGGCCCTGTAAATGCTGCTCCAGTGTCTGATGTCCACCTTTGGAATGTTCCAGTGTATGGTGGGCCCCATCTATCATTCTCCAGAGTATAGTGCTCCCCAAAAATTGCTGTCCCAACATTGAAAACAATCAAATAAGTCTCCTCGCTAGGGAATCCCTGTACTTGTCAGGACAGGTGCTGTAGCTTGCTTAACAGCTCGCCAGCCGTTCTCACGCCCAGTATGGATTACACGTGATTGCACAAAGGTGAGAAAGGGTACCGTATCCCCAGATAACATGTATGGATAGCGTACACATTCAAAATATATGTCTCAGGAGGCAGGCTCAGACGGTGTTAGGCCCAGTATGGATTGCACGTGATTGCACAAAGGTTAGAAAGGGTACCGTATCCCCGGATAACATGTATGGATAGCGTACACATTCAAAATATATGTCTATACAGCATGAGGCAGGCTCAGACGGTGTTAGGCCCAGTATGGATTGCACGTGATTGCACAAAGGTTAGAAAGGGTACCGTATCCCTGGATAACATGTATGGATAGCGTACACATTCAAAATATATGTCTCAGGAGGCAGGCTCAGACGGTGTTAGGCCCAGTATGGATTGCACGTGATTGCACAAAGGTTAGAAAGGGTACCGTATCCCCGGATAACATGTATGGATAGCGTACACATTCAAAATATATGTCTATACAGCATGAGGCAGGCTCAGACGGTGTTAGGCCCAGTATGGATTGCACGTGATTGCACAAAGGTTAGAAAGGGTACCGTATCCCTGGATAACATGTATGGATAGCGTACACATTCAAAATATGTCTATACAGCATGAGGCAGGCTCAGACGGTGTTAGGCCGAGTATGGATTGCACGTGATTGCACAAAGGTTAGAAAGGGTACCGTATCACCGGATAACATGTATGGATAGCGTACACATTCAAAATATGTCTCAGGAGGCAGGCTCAGACGGTGTTAGGCCCAGTATGGATTGCACGTGATTGCACAAAGGTTAGAAAGGGTACCGTATCCCCGGATAACATGTATGGATAGCGTACACATTCAAAATATATGTCTATACAGCATGAGGCAGGCTCAGACGGTGTTAGGCCCAGTATGGATTGCACGTGATTGCACAAAGGTTAGAAAGGGTACCGTATCCCTGGATAACATGTATGGATAGCGTACACATTCAAAATATGTCTATACAGCATGAGGCAGGCTCAGACGGTGTTAGGCCCAGTATGGATTGCACGTGATTGCACAAAGGTTAGAAAGGGTACCGTATCACCGGATAACATGTATGGATAGCGTACACATTCAAAATATGTCTCAGGAGGCAGGCTCAGACGGTGTTAGGCCCAGTATGGATTGCACGTGATTGCACAAAGGTTAGAAAGGGTACCGTATCCCCGGATAACATGTATGGATAGCGTACACATTCAAAATATATGTCTATACAGCATGAGGCAGGCTCAGACGGTGTTAGGCCCAGTATGGATTGCACGTGATTGCACAAAGGTTAGAAAGGGTACCGTATCCCTGGAAAACATGTATGGATAGCGTACACATTCAAAATATATGTCTATACAGCATGAGGCAGGCTCAGACGGTGTTAGGCCCAGTATGGATTGCACGTGATTGCACAAAGGTTAGAAAGGGTACCGTATCACCGGATAACATGTATGGATAGCGTACACATTCAAAATATATGTCTATACAGCATGAGGCAGGCTCAGACGGTGTTAGGCCCAGTATGGATTGCACGTGATTGCACAAAGGTTAGAAAGGGTACCGTATCCCTGGATAACATGTATGGATAGCGTACACATTCAAAATATATGTCTCAGGAGGCAGGCTCAGACGATGTCAGGCACAGTATGGATTTGACGGCCCAGATTACACAGCGGAGGAGCAGGGAGAGGTAAAGATTGCAAATGCTGGGGCCCTGCCCAAGCAAGGGGGGCCCACTCGTGGGCGTCGGTACTGGCACTGGGCCCCTCATAGTACAGCGGTGTGTCTGACGGCGGGTGTGCACCACCACCGTCAGAGACACTTGATTGCACTATGAGGGACCCTGTGCCAGTGCCCGCGCCCAAGAGTCGGCCTACCCACCTGTCCAGGGCAACGGCACTCGCACGGTGTCGTGCGGTAGGTGGTGACCCCGGCCATGGGGGGGGAGGCAGCACAGTTAGGGAGTTTTAGAAAGTGGCATATGTTGATGTTGGACATTCAGCTGATGCAAAAGGCGAAATAGGTGAAGTACCAGGAAGAGGTGGACCAAAGCAAGCCATTTTTCTGTCACCCTATGTGTCATCAGGGGAAGGTGGGACAAAATCCTTGGAAACCCATGCGTGGTTCATTTTAATGAAGGTTAGATCATCCACATTTTGGGTTGACAGACGGGTCCTTTTTTCTGTCAGGATTGATCCAGCTGCACTGAAGACTCTTTCCGATAGCACACTTGCAGCTGGGCAAGCGAGCTCCTGTAAGGCATATTGGGCCAATTCAGGCCAGGTGTCCAGTTTAGCGGCTCAATAGTCAAAGGGGAATGACCTGTGTGGGAGAACATCGATATGGGAGGAAAAGTAGTTTGTAACCATAGTTGACAACTGCTGTCTCCTGTCACTTTCCATCGATGCAGTATTACCAGTTGTGTGAGCGGTATTTGAAAAATCAGTCCACAACATTGTCATGAAACCCCTGTCTCCAACAGGGCTGTGGAGTCGGAGTCGTGGAGTCGGAGTCGGTGCTCATTTTGGTGGAGTCGGAGTCGGAGTTGGAGTCGGTATAAAATGGACCGACTCCGACTCCTAAAGTATATAATAAATTGGGTACAGTAATTCAATGCAGGATGTTCTGAATATTTTTTTATAGGAGTTTGGGAAAGTTATGAAATGTCCTATAAATGACTGTTCTATTCCTGATCTAAGGCTACATTCACACACAGCGTTTTTCCTGTGTTTTTTGAGGATACGTTTTTCAGCTGCAAAAGCTGATCATCTTTTTAAAAAACTGCATCACCTGAAAGGTTTTTGAGCTCATAGATAATGTTTTCAATAGCAAAAGCAGACTAGAAATCTGCTCTATCTATCCATTTATCCATATCTGTCTATCCATATCGTATCTGTACCAAAAAGAATGAAAACCGCGTAGTACACCAATATATATTCTGTTCTATCTAAATATCTTGATTATTGGATCATAAAAATGATTAAATGTCTGAGGTTCACATTGTACTACAATAAATTTTTCACTTAAATATAAGCAATATGTGTCGGAGTCGGAGTCGCAGGTTTGGCTTACCGACTCCACAGCCCTGGTCTCCAACGCCACTTCTGCTGTGTGCACCACGAACACCTCTGCCAAGCTGCCCCTGGCCCGTACGGCTCGTGTGAGAACCATCACCGCTGCTGTGTGCTGGGAATGCCTCAAGCAACCGATTTACCAGAGTTGCTTGTTTATTAGCCAATATTAGGTCAAGGTTCTCCTGTGGCATGATGTTTTGTAATTTGCCTTTATAGCGTGGATCCAGGATGCTGGCCAACCAGTAGTCGTCATCGTTCATCATTTTGGCAATGCGGGGGTCCCTTTTTAGGATCCGCAAGGCATAATCTGACATGTGGGCCAATGTTCCCGGTGTCAATGATGCACTGCGAGTGCTGGGTGGAGGAGCACTTTCTGGCAAATCCACATCCCTCCAGTCACGCACAAACCCTGTACCAGACCTTGCCACGCCAACATTTTCACTTGCCCCACGAGATGCATCCTCCTCCCCTAAGTAATCATCCCCATCATCATCCTCCTCCTCCTCTTCTTCCTCCACCTCGTCCAGGAGAGGTCCCTGAGCAGACAATGGCTGAATGTCATCAAGGATTCCCTCCTCCTCTTCCTCCTCATCAACATTGGCTGCAGACGCCTGCTCCTTAAGGTGCGTCAAAGTTTGCATGAGCAGACGCATAAGTGGGATGCTCATGCTTAGGATGGCGTCGTCTGCGCTTACCAGCCGTGTGCATTCCTCAAAACACTGAAGGACTTTACAAAGGTCTTTCAGCTTCGACCACTGCACACCTGTCAACTCCATGTCTGCTCTCAAAGTGCCTGGCCGTGTATCCTCCCACAAATGCATTACGGCCTGCCTCTGCTCGCACAGCCGCTCCACCATGTGCAGGGTGGAGTTCCACCTTGTTGCAATGTCGATAATGAGGCGGTGGTTGGGAAGGTGGAGCAATCGCTGCAGCTTCTGCATACGAACGGAGTGTACAGGTGACCTGTGGATGTGCACGCACAGTCTTCGCACCTTCTGGAGCAGGGCTGTTAACTCCGGATAATTTTTGAGGAAGCACTGCACCACCAGGTTCAAGGTGTGAGCCAAGCAAGGTATGTGGCTGAGTTTTGAAAGGGCTATGGCTGCCACAAAATTACGGCCATTATCACTAACTACCTTGCCTGCCTCAAGATGTACACTGCCCAGCCATGACTCAGTTTGTCGCTTCAAGTACTCGGCCAGCACCTCGGCGGTGTGTCTGTTGCCCAAACACATCATCTGCAACACAGCCTGCTGACGCTTTCCACTAGCTGCTCGATAGGGGGACACATCGTGTGCAACAGTGGCAGCTGCAGATGGAGTGCTCGTACGACTGCGCTCTGTGGACGAGCTTTCGCTTCTGGAGGAGGAGGAGGAGGAGGGTCGAACGCCTACAGCCAACTGTTTCCTATACCGTGGGCTAGGCAGCACTGTCCCACCACCGCTGTCCCCTGTGGACCCTGCATCCACCACATTAACCCAGTGCGCAGTGATGGACACGTAACGGCCCTGGCCATGCCGACTGGACCATGCATCAGTTGTGAGGTGCACCTTTCCGCTCACTGACTGCTTGAGTGCATGGACAATGCGGTCTTTCACATGATGGTGGAGGGCTGGGATGGCTTTGCGAGAGAAGAAGTGGCGACTGGGTAGGTCATAGCGTGGTACTGCATAGGCCATGAGTTCGCGGAAAGCTGTGCTTTCCACCAACCGAAAGGGCATCATCTCAAACGAGATTAGTTTGGCAATGTGGGCGTTCAAACCCAGTGTACGCGGATGAGAGACTGAGTACTTTCTTGACCTACTCATAGTGTCTGGGAGGGTGAGCTGGACTTGAGAGCTGCATATGGTGGAAGTAGCGGTGGACAGGGTGGACTGAGAGAGGGTTGATGATGGTGATGGTTGGTGTTCTTTCTGATGGCCTAGAATCAGTCTTTCGTTGATATAACAGTGGGATTCCCTGACTGCTGTGGTCTTGCAACGACACCTCAACATTTGCTGCTGTGCTAACCGGTGGGCTTACAGTGGGGGAAACAATGTAGCGTTGCTGACTACCTTCGTTGTGATCAGTTGCACATGTGGCACTTGAGGTTTGGTGTTGTGTCCACGCTTGCAAGTGCATGCTGGTTAAATGTCTAAGCATGCAACTGGTATTCAGATTTTTCCCTCGGCTAAAGGTCTTTGCGCACTTCTTACAGATAACCTTGGCCTGATCATGAGGATTTTGTTCAAAAAAGTGCCACACTGCACTCTTCCTACTTTGGCAGACATTTTGCGGCCTAGCACGCTGTGATCTTTTGACCCTCTGGACAAGCTGTCCAGCAACTCTTTTGATGTTTGGAACCTGTCTTTGGAGTGCTCCGGGCCTGCCAGATAACAGCTGTTGCGATGTCGATGTCTGCTGTGGATGCTCCTCATCTGAGCTATTGGAAGCAGCACCCTCTTCCCCCAATGGATGCCAATCTGGGTCAACAACTGGGTCATCCATCACCTCCTCTTCTATGTCATGTGCACCTTCCTCTGTGTCACCGTGTATGGTGGTATAGTGTGCGGGAAGGGGCACCTGAGTCTCATCAGGGTCAGAATCTGGCTCTGTACACTGCGAGGACAATGTAGTGCTCTGAGTGAATGTACCAGCAGAATCATCCATCAGCGGCTGTGCATCAGTGCACTCCATGTCAGATTCATCTTGGCCTGGGTAATTCACCATTTGACTTGATAATCCAGGCATGGTATGTGAAAACAGCTCCATGGAGTAATCAGTAGTATGGCCTGCGTCATCCTTCAATCTTGGTTGGGGTGAAGGACACAAGGAAAGGTGTGGTTCATGAACATGAGCCTCCAATGACGACTCAGTGCTTTTACTTTTTACAACTGAAGAAGAGGAGGCGATAGAGCTGGAGGCTGAGTCAGCAATGTAAGACAAAACTTTTTCCTGATGCTCTGGCTTTAAAAGCGGTTTGCCAACTCCTAGAAAACTAAGCGTTCGAGGCCTTATGTAGCCAGACGATGACGCAGGGTCAGCACCTCCTGCATTCGGTCCTATTTTGCTCTTGCCACTACCATCAGATCCACCACCAACACCATCATTACCAGCTGCCAACCCCCGCCCAATTCCACGGCCTCTTCCACCAGCCTTCCTCATTTTTGGTAGAAATGTAGACAAAATCCAACAAACTATATAGTAATGTAAAACAAGGTGTCTATAGGACAGGGGAGATTTTGAATTTCTGCACACACTTTTGGACACTGGACACTTTTGGATTGTGTGAGGCCCACTGATATCTCAGCGCTATGTGACAGGCTCGATGGCACTGCTGTGACAAAAGTGACTAGAGGATAAGGGAGATTTTGAATATCTGCACACACTTGTGGACACTGGACACTTTTGGATTGTGTGAGGCCCACTGATATCTCAGCGCTATGTGACAGGCTCGATGGCACTGCTGTGACAAAAGTGACTAGAGGATAAGGGAGATTTTGAATTTCTGCACACACTTGTGGACAGTGGACACTTTTGGATTGTGTGAGGCCCACTGATATCTGAGCGCTATGTGACAGGCTCGATGGCACTGCTGTGACAAAAGTGACTAGAGGATAAGGGAGATTTTGAATATCTGCACACACTTTTGGACACTGGACACTTTTGGATTGTGTGAGGCCCACTGATATCTGAGCGCTATGTGACAGGCTCAATGGCACTGCTGTGACAAAAGTGACTAGAGGATAAGGGAGATTTTGAATATCTGCACACACTTTTGGACACTGGACACTTTTGAATTGTGTGAGGCCCACTGATATCTCAGCGCTATGTGACAGGCTCGATGGCACTGCTGTGACAAAGTGACTAGAGGATAAGGGAGATTTTGAATTTCTGCACACACTTGTGGACAGTGGACACTTTTGGATTGTGTGAGGCCCACTGATATCTGAGCGCTATGTGACAGGCTCGATGGCACTGCTGTGACAAAAGTGACTAGAGGATAAGGGAGATTTTGAATATCTGCACACACTTTTGGACACTGGACACTTTTGGATTGTGTGAGGCCCACTGATATCTCAGCGCTATGTGACAGGCTCGATGGCACTGCTGTGACAAAAGTGACTAGAGGATAAGGGAGATTTTGAATTTCTGCACACACTTGTGGACAGTGGACACTTTTGGATTGTGTGAGGCCCACTGATATCTGAGCGCTATGTGACAGGCTCGATGGCACAGCTGTGACAAAAGTGACTAGAGGATAAGGGAGATTGGATTGCTTTTAAAAAAGCAGTTTGCGGAGCAGTGGGTAAACAGCAATGCCAGCCTGTCAGGAAGCCTTAAAAGGCAGCCCAACAACCAACACCACTGATACACCACTATATAGCCTCCCCTTGCACTGCACACACAGTGACTGGTGTGTTGTGCAGGCCAAATCGCTAGCAGCAGAAGCAGTTTTTTTGTCTTCTTCCCTGCCTAACGATCTCCCTACAGAATCAGCAGCAACCTCTCCCTATACTAAGATCGGCAGAAGTAAGATGGCGGTCGGCGTGCACGCCCTTTTATACCCCCTGTGACGCCCACCAAAGCAAGCCAATCACTTGCATGCCCTTCTGAAAGATGGTGGTGACCCGTGCCTATGTCAGCACTTTGCCCACTGTGTCCGTGGATCCTGATTGGCTGAAAAAGAGCGCAAAACAAACTTTTGAAACGCGACTTTGGCGCGTAAGTCGCCGACCTCGTGGCCGACCTCATCCTAGGGTCGGGTTTCGTTTCATGAAACCCGACTTTGCCAAAAGTCGGCGACTTTTGAATTTTTTCGACCCGTTTCGCTCAACTCTAGTCAGGACATTTTCTACATACCGAAATACATATTTGTGCTTCTTTTAATAGAAATGTAGGTTTTATAAATAACCTTTCCTGACAACAGGCTGACAAAGAAGTCAGCTGATAATGAGAATCTGTTACCCCATCTGAGAGCTACAAGATGTAGCGGCAGAGACCCTGATTCCAGCAATGTATCACATACTCTGATGCTTTCTGCAGTAAAAATAAGTGTTTTATCTGCTGTAGATGAACTAGTTCACTGATTGCTGAGCTTTGTATAACTCCACCCTGGCAGCTCTTTGGCAACCTTCTGCCTATGCACAGTGTACACAATCAGTGGGTGGGGTTATACAGAACTCATGAATATGAAGGACTACATGGAAGCAGGTTTACTAATCCACTAGTGATATCGTACTAATAACAGAGATTTTACCAAAACTATAGCAAGCAGCCCAGTAAGTGACACTTGATTAGAATAAGGGTGTCTATCTGTACATTATGCTGCTCTTAGGCTAGTTTCACATTAGCGTTTACGGCCGCAGCGTCGGGCTGCGCACGGCCGCCGCTATGCCTCGCCCCCTGCCGCGACTCCACTGGTAACTCCGCCTACGGACGCATGACGCTGTATGCGTCCTGCGTCCCCCATCTTTAGCACTAGGGATGCAGGCCGTGCGCAGTATGCGTTTGGCGGCGTATGCATCCTTTTCACGCTGCGCCGAGCGCACCAAAATGCAACCTGTTGCGTTTGGCGCTGGTCGGCGCAGCGTCAAAAGGATGCATGCGCCGCCAAACGCATACTGCGCACGGCCTGCGTCCCCAGTGCTAAAGACAGGGGACGCATACAGCGTCATGCGTCCGTAGGCGGAGCTACCGGCGGAGGCGTGGCAGGGGGCGGGGCTTAGCAACGGCCGTGCGCAGCCCGACGCTGCGGCCGTAAACGCTAATGTGAAACTAGCCTTAAACTAGTTGCCAAAAATCTAGGGAGAGATTCCCTTTTAGGTATTTTAGGCCCTTGATATTTCATATGATTCCTTTTTAACAATAGAATACAGTACTTGTCAAAATATATTGAAAATTTGCAGATATTTACACTAATACACAGCGAGGGTGCCTGGCAGTTTTCCAGTCTACAGGTGCTTCTCACAAAATTAGAATATCATCAAAAAGTTGATTTATTTCAGTTCTTTAATACAAAAAGTGAAACGCATATATTACATAGAGTCATTACAAACAGAGTGATCTATATCTAGTGTTTATTTCTGTTAATGTTGATGATTATGGCTTACAGCCAATGAACACCGAAAAGTCATTGTCTCAGTAAATTAGAATACTTTCTAACACCAGCTTGAAAAATGGTTTTAAAATCTGAAATGTTGGCCTACTGAAATATATATTCCGTAAATGCACTCAATACTTGGTCGGGTCTCCTTTTGCATCAATGCGGCGTGGCATGGAGGTGATCAGCCTGTGGCACTGCTGAGGTGTTATGGAAGCCCAGGTTACTTTGATAGCAGCCTTCAGCTCGTCTGCATTGTTGGGTCTGGTGTTTCTCATCTTCCACTTGACAGTACCCAGTAGATTCTCTATGGGGTTGACGTCAGGCGAATTTGCTGGCCAATCAAGCACAGTGATACTGTTATTTGTAAACCAGGTATTGGTACTTTTGGCAGTGTGGACAGGTGCCAAGTCTTGCTGGAGATGGAAATGTCATTCTCCAAAAAGCTTGTCGGCAGAGGGAATCATGAAGTGCTCTAAAATTTCCTGGTAGATGACTACGCTGACTTTAGGCTTGAAAACATAGTGGACCTACACCAGCAGATGACATGGCTCCCCAAACCAGCACTGATTGTGTAAACTTCACACTAAAGCCCCCGTTACACACGGCAAGATCGCTAGCGATATCGCTGAAGCGACAATGATTTTGTGACGCAACAGCGACATCGCTAGCGATCTCGCTAAGTGTGACACACGGAAACGACCGGCTCCCTGCTGCGATGTCGCTGATCGTGCGTGAACGTTCAGGATCATTTTTTGATCGCTGGGGTCACGCTGACCAGCATGCATCGCTGTGTTTGACGCCCCTTATCAACGACAAGCAACCTCGTTGGCGACTCCGAACTCATATAGATAACGCTGAAGGACGCCTATTCAAAGTTTGAATCGCTATTATAGACAGTGTGTGACACGGTACCAACGATCGCCGTGGTCGTTAGTGACATCGCTGATTGCTGATGCGTCGTTATGAAGATCGGCCTGTATGACTGCTTACTAGCGATGCACAAACGATCTTAGCCAGATCGTATCGTTGTCGGAATCGTTGGTGCGTCGCTACGTGTAACGGTACCCTAAGAACTCAAGCAGCTCGGATTGTGGCCTCTCCACTCTTCCTCCAGACTCTGGGACCTTGATTTCCAAACGAAATGCAAAATTTACTTTCATCTGAAAGCAACACCTTGGACCACTGAGCAACGGTCCAGTTCTTTTTCCCTTTGGCCCAGGTAACACGCTTCTGGGGTTGTCTTTTGGTCATGAGTGGCATGACACAAGTAATGAGACACTAGTAGCCCATGTCCTGGATACGTCTGTGTGTGGTGGCTCTTGAAGCAATGGCTCCAGCAGCAGTCTGCTCCTTGTGAATCTCCCCCAAATTTTGAATGGCCTTTTCTTAACAATCCTTTAAAGGCTGCGGTTGTCCCGGTTGCTTGTGCACCTTTTTCTACCACACTTTTTCCTTCCACTCAACTTTTCCATTAATATGCTTGGATACAGCACTCTGTGAACAGCCAGCTTCTTTAGCAATGACCTTTTGTGGCTTGCCCTCCGGGTGGAGTGTGTCAATGACTGCCATCTGGACTTGTGTGTGTGTCAATGACTGCCTTCTGGACATCTGTCAAGTCAGCAGTCTTCCCCATGATTGTGGAACCTACTGAAACAGACTAAGGGACCTTTTCAAACGCTTAGGAAGCCTTTGCAGGTGTTTTTTTAATTATGCTAATTTACCGAGATAATGACTTTTGGGTTTTCATTGGCTGTAAACCATAATCATTAACAGAAATAAACACTTGAAATAGATCACTCTGTTTGTAATGGCTCTATATATGAGTTTCATTTTTTGTATTGAAGAACTGAAATAAATTAACTTTTTGATATTCTAATTTTGTGAGAAGCACCTGTAGAATCGGGCTGCAAAACTGTTAAGTTTACCACAAATTTGTCAGTCTATGGAGGTAAAGAACAAAACGTGTGCCAAAAAAGATCATTACGCAATTTCTGCAATTAGGCTGGTTTCACACTTGCGTTTTTTTGCGCTGCGTTTTCGCGCATGCGTTTTTCCCCTATATTTAACAAGGGTGTGCATTGTCACGCGTTTGTATGCGCATGCGTTTTTTTGTAGTGTGCGCCCAGGCGCACAAAATGCAACCTGTTGCATTTTTGGTGCGTCCGACCTGTCTCAAAAAAACGCATACGCACGCAATGCGCACGGAATTAACGCAAAAACACAGTCTATGGGAGCGCTGACGTGCGCATGGTCATGTGCATGTCAGTGTTTAAAAACGCATGCGTTTTTGTAAAAACCATGCGCAAAAAACAAGAAAACGCATTAAAAACGCATGATGTTTTTATGCGCGTTAGCACTGCGCACGCAGCGCAAAAAATGTAAGTGTGAAAGTAGCCTTAATGTTTTAACTCTCGCGTGGTGCTCATCTGCACACAGCCAAACTGTAATTCGTTGAGTAAACGGATGCAGAAAGTTCAGCACTATTTCTGTATCTCTTGGCAGGAAAAACGCAGCTTCAAAAAAATGCATGTTTTTGACCGATTTGAAAAACTGACTTGACATGCTGCAGATTATTTTCTGCACCAAATCTGCAAGTGACAAATAAGCAACGTGTGCATGACGCTTCAGGTTTCTCATTCATTTTGCTGGCATCAGGATTGCTTTAGGTATTGCTAACAAATCTGCATGGCAAAAACGCACAATCTGCAATGTATGCACAAGCCTCAAGTCCACATATGCTGGCGAATTTGCAGCACAATATGAACTTGTTACATGCAGATAGTGTTGTTGAAGCAGAATAGTTTTCAAGCAGGAGGCTATTTGGGTCAGGAGACTTGTGGTCAGGCCAGTAGTCGCGGTTTGTATGCTAACTGTGAAATATTGATGTGTGAAGCTAGATTTAAAGTAGGGTAGCAGAGATGAAATGGGCAAGAGGGTTAGATGATGGGCAGCTGTCAATATAGTAGAACGCATTCTCGGGTGACTTGGCCAGCATACTGTGGGGGTAAAACTTAGTACTTGGACACTGCAGATTGTTTTTGAAGGCTGCATAGAAGCTCAGTGTGTACAAGGCTATGGTTTTTACTTTGCTCATTGTACCTCAAATGTGTTAGGAAACGTGAAGTTAATTCTGTACATATGAATACTAATTTCACGTTTAATTTTTTCTGTGAAAAGTCATGACAGATACACAGGGCCGGACTGGGACTAGAATTCAGCCCTTGCATCTGAAGTTACACAGGCCAACTAGTCACATGGTGACTATATAATATCTTTGTACACTTGTAGGTTACAAGAAGTGAGAGGAGATTAACAGGACTATATAACATGTAGTCAGAGCTGTGCCCAGTATTTCAGCTCAGTCCTATTTATTGCTTTTAGGTACAGTACTCCTCCCGAAGCTCTGTTCCCTTTTGTATGCACGGTGACAGAATTCCTGGCAGAACTGCTATCCATTGGGCAACCAGACCCCCCCCCCCCCCGGTCATAGCCGCCCCCATCATACCTCCCAACTTTTGAAGAAGGGAAAGAGGGACAAAGACTGCGGCGCACGCAGCTGCAAATTTTAGACCCCGTCCACACCCATTTTGCAACTAGTCACACCCATGTCCACGCCCAAGCAAACCCATTTAGCACTGCTGATCACACTGACTGGTACTGAGGGCACAGTGGCTGGCATTATGGGCACATTTTCTGGTTCTGTGGGCACACACTGGTACTAAGGACGAGAGAAAACAGAGAAGAGAGAACGAGGGGAAGAAAAAACAGAGAAAGAGAGGGAAAGAAAAAGAAAGAGGGGAAAGAAAGAACAGAGAGAGAGACAGAAAGAGAGGAAAAAAAGGGGGAAAGAAACAGAGACAAATAAAGATTCTATAAAGATACTAAAGCAGCTCGGCTCCCATTGTGGTGCCCACCTGAGCCTCCCGGTGCAGGACATATCATGATCCGCTCACATGGCCGGCATCCCCGATTCCAAGGCGATCCTGTTGTCTGCGCTGTCGGAGGACATGGTGATGGATCTGAAGCATTCCCAGTTCCGTCACTATCTCCTCATGAAATTATCTCATTTCCGGTCAGCTTCCAGCACATCACTTCCGGTGGAACGTCATGTGCAAGTTTTAAAATGCTCCTTGGGGCTCCTGTGTCTGTGGGAAAAGCCCGCTTTGTATGCCTCGTACAGGCGCGGCTCGGCTCCGCACACCTCGTACAGGCGCGGCTCGGCTCCGCACACCTCGTACAGGCGCGGCTCGGCTCCGCACACCTCGTACACCCCTCCTGACCCCACACAGAAACTTACCCGCATCCAGCAGTGCATCATGACAGCCAGCATGGCAGAGTCCTGCATACACATGGAGGCTCCTAATCATGTGACCCCTGACTCCTCCCCTCCTGTGACCTCATCACAGGTCCTGTGCGCACAGAGCAGCCAATTGCAGCCTGAGAACGAAGCTGCCTGCGGGGGGATCAGAAGTGCCGTGCAGCGTCTCATCCCGTCATTGCAGGAGGGGGACCCCGCATTTTCTTGCAGTGCCCTGGAAGCAGGAACGGATCGAGCTGCCCACTACAGGCACCAGCCCTTCTGGCATTTGCCATTAGTGCCTGATGGTCAGTCCGGCCCTGCAGGTAAAACATATGGACCAACCTTTAGTTTGCACATCGCAGGATAGTTTAATAGTTAGGCTGGGGCTTTATGGTGACTTCGGCCATGTCACAGGTCTCACAGCCCGAGCAAGCTGTACACAGCTTCAACAAAGCATAATATGGTGAATGGGGTCGCATTATAACCGACTACGTACCACAACAGACAAAACACAAACAAAGAGGGTTGATTTTTTTTTTTTTTTTTTTTTGTAACTTGCTTGTCATGGTCATGGCACCTTCCAGATTGCCATACAATCATATTCACCAGCATTATGCTTCCAGGTAGCAACGGCATACAACGATTTTTGGCTTTATGACTTGTAATGGCCAAAGTCGCTGTGTAACCAAAGCCTTTATAGTGAAAAACTATATATTTACTGTTCTGGTACTTGTAGATCATGGCTGACATCACATATTGACTTTGATACATCAAAATTTGTGTTTTGGCACCTAAAAAAATGTTTGTTTGTTTTTTTTTTACTTGATATTTAAAAATAAAGAAATAAAATATGTAATAGCACGGTCGAGCAAACCTGAGCACTGCACTGCACTGTCTTCTCCGGCTGTCTCCGGCTGTACATTTAGAGTGTCACCGTAAGGTTTATACGTGTATTTTATAGGTGACTAAGCAGTCCAGTAAGAATATTTGCTTTCATGTGTCTGTCATAAATCGGAAAATGTTGTATTACTGTTTTCTATGTGGCTGTTCAAAGGTCGTGTTTGTTTTTTGTGCTTTTAGGAGAAAATAAAAGCCCCATCACGTGAATATTTCTGTGATAGTTGTAGAGAGGATACATTTCTCTGCAAGGTCTTTTTGGCACAGGTCTTATTTCCTTTATGATTTCATGTTTCTGTTGATCTACTTTGTAGCACTCGGACTTCCGTCAGGCTCGTTTCCTTTTAATCTTGCGAGTCTGGTTCACAAACTGTTCTGTAATTCAGCACAACTCCATCATCTGTGTCATTTTCATTGTAATTCAAATTGGGCATCAACACATCATTTTCAGGAATAGCTATTTGGAAAGACGCTTTCTTGTGACTGCTATTTCTAGATAAATTATGGCTGGCTGTTATAAAATGCATATTTGGACATTGGGGAACTACGTGAAGACGACTGGGAGGAAATGATAATTCTGTTTCTGCAGTTTGAGTTGAAAGGACTGACCAGTTCCCATGCAGTTCTTTTGCCTTGTGTGTTTCATTACTCCCAGGGTTCATATGTAATGATTGGTAGATGGCATTACAATGACCTTATGTTTTGGTTATGGTATTCATTGTTTATGTATTATTACAGAGCTGTTGTCCAGTCTTTTTCTATAGGTTTATTTCTGCTGGTTATTTACTACACTAAAGGGGGTTTTACACTAAGCAATATCGCTAAAACGTCACTGGTTTTGTGACGTTATAGCGATATTGCTAGCGATATCGCTATGTGTGATACTTACCAGCGACCGGCTCCCCCGCTGTCCATCGCTGATCGCGCGAGAATGTCCGGCTCCATTTCTCGTCGGGCGCTTCCTGCTGGGCTTCCTGCTGTGACGTCCAGCGACGCGTGGAGGCGGGCGGGAGGACGCAGGATCGCTGTGTGTGAATGGTAAGTATCGTGTGCTGCGTCGCTGCTGCATCGCTGTGAGATCTTTCTGTATGAAAGCTCACTAGCGATCATTTAGCGATGCACCAGCGATCCTGACCGGGTCGGATCGCTGGTTGGATCGCTGGTGCATCGCTAAATGTAAAAGGGCCTTAAGAGTATTTGTCCCATGTCCTGAAGTAGGACAGCTCCGCACCCCAGCCTCCTGGCTTCCTGGTCGCTGTGGGGGCGGTCGCTCCTACAGTACCTGAATGACAGATTACTGCTCTGCCTACTCAAACTTTGCACTTCCAATGCTGTTGTATGAGCAAGTTGTCTCTACAACATCAGAAGTAGAGTAGCACTGACATTGGATGGAATTAGGTGCTAACAGCAGTCTGCAGCAATCCTGCCTGTCCAGTGCTTATGTTTATTAAAAAAAAGAGCTTGTAAGCCCTGCGCATATTCAGCCTCCACTGCTAGACCACAGAAAGCTGCTGGTTTCCCTGGCAATGAGCTCTAAACAAAAGTCCTAATATCTCAAGACTGGCTGCAAATCTTATTGAATAGTCAGTTGCTTGTTTTAACAATCGCTATCTGATAATCTGGAAACCGCCTTTGAACAGACATGGCTAAGGCCATTTTCACACTGCAGGATTTTGTTGCAGGTTTTGCATCAGTGATTGTAGCTCAACATTGGGAAAACAAAACAGAGGCATAAATCTCCCTATTATACTTTTCTGTTTATGTTCCACTCCTCGCTTTTGCTTCCATATAAAATACTAGTACTAGGCCTAAGAGTTTATCCACATGGCCACGTTATGAAAGGTTTTCTTGCCAGTCTGTTCTAATAGTATGGGCACATATCCGTGTGACTGGCACCTTTATTCAAGCCTTATATGGGTGCACCTGTATTACTAAACATCCACCACCCTCATAGCTGTGTAAGTGGGTGCTTATTTACTCTCTTGTATTTGGACCCCATACAGTATATCTCTAGGACCTGACTGCATCCTGCATTATTGATATTGTAATCACATATTGGTATATATTGCTATTCTCCTTTGATGCAAGATCATTAAAGCTGTTGACTGTAACCACAGTTGTTTTATTATGCACGTACTATGCAATATTTTTTTCTTTTAATCCTAAATTTACTGGTATTTTGTAACTTAAAAATACTGCAAATTTGTATAATGAAACTCTCTAGGTTTAATGAGGCTGAAGTTGGTTTCTTATTCGGCAATTTTTTTCTTTTCTGTTTTTTATAGGTTTAACAACAAAAAATAAGCATCACGATAATAACATACAATGCAGCGAGGCGCCCTGATGTGAATACACTTAAAAACAGCTACAAAAATTATAAAACTGGCACAAAAATGAGTATTAAAGTGGGCACCAAAGGGCGTTAATGAAAGTGTTAAATGACTTTGGGCCACTGATATCACACTGCAGACATACAGAATAGGAAGCCCCACATCAAAACCAGCTCTCTCCAGCCTGGCCCAAATGGGTTCTGGGCATCAGAACTGGCATCAAAGTGGGCAGTCGATTTTGGCCATTTGAATAAGTAACTGTTGTTTTTAAATGACTTTGGACCTCTGATCTCACACTAAGAATTCACTGAAGTGTATTTTTAGGGTGAGATCAGTGGTCCAATGTCATTTAACCCCTTAAAAGTATCAGTTCAAATATGTTAAAATTGGCTGTTTGCCCACTTTGATGCCAGTTCTGATTCCCAGAACCCATTTGGGCCAGCCTGGAGAGACCTGGTGTTGATGTGGGGTTCCCTGTTCTATATGTCTGCAGTGTGATATTAGTGGCCAAAGTCATTTAACCCTTTCATTAATGTGGAGCATTGATTGCAGATTCTATATGTGGGGGAAAAAACCTAACCGAAATTAGTGTAGCAGTAATGGACAACATAAGATACATCTCACAGACGCCAATATAACCAATGGATGATGATTTGTGACTTATCTGGCTCTGCAGATATTTTAGTTTTTGAGTTGTTGTTCATTGCTTTCTCTGTTTTCATATACTGTGACCTGATTCCCATTGTCATTCTAATGGAAAGTCAATTAATCTGCAGAATTCCCCAATGAAATCTGCAGCAGTACTATTGTATTCTAGTTATTGCTATTATTTAGCTTTATCCTGCATCCATTGATCAGAAACTACTGCCATGTAATTATCATAAGGCTGAAGCTAGTTTTATTATTTGTTCCCATATCTTCCAGTAAATCACCCAGCATTGTGACATATAATGTAAGTTAGCTTCTTGCAATGTGTTGTTATTTTCCTCTAGTTTGTCATGGGCATAAATAACGCACTGTGTTGTATGTGATGTACGATATATATTCAGCGTGTCAGGCTATGTGCCCACGTATGCAGGAAAAAACCCACACTTTTCCCAGGAAAAACGTGCTTTTTTTTGCGTTTTTGCGTGATTTTTGCACGTTTCACGTGCGAAATTCAAGCGCTTTCCAAGCGATTTGAAGCATCGCTTCGAATGTGATTGACAGGTTGGTCACACTTGTCAAACATAGTGTTTGACTAGTGTGACCAACATTTTACTATTGAGGCTGCCTATGCGGCATCAATAGTAAAAGATCTAATGTTAAAAATAATAAAAAAAAAATAAATAAATCGGGTTATATTCACCTTCCAGCGTCCCACGCAGCCTTCTAGGGCCTCAGCGATGCTCCCATTTCCAGTAATGCCTTGCGAGACTTTTGATGACGTCGCGGTCTCGTGAGGAATAGGGACCGCTACATTATCGCGAGACCGCGATGTCATCAAAGGTCTCGCAAAGCATTACTGAAAACGGAAGCATCGTTGAGGCCCGGGAAAGCTGTGCGGGACGCCGGAAGGAGAATATAACCCGATTTTATTTATTCTTTTTTTTACAGGTATATGGTACCCAGGGCCTGGAGGACAGTCTCCTCCACACCGTGGGTACCATCCGCACATGAGCCGCTCACTTTGTGCATGGTGGGCACAGCCACATGCGGGAAGTAAGTGGATCTCATGCATTACTGCGGGTGCGGAATCGCGGCAATTCTTTTCGGAATTGCAGCGATTCCGCAAAAAGAATGAGCATGCTGCGTTTTTTTCCGCGATGCGATTCCGCCACGGAAAAAATCGCAGCATTAAGCACAGCATGTGCGGAATGCCATAGCAATGTATGGAGTGTGTTCTGTATGTGTTTTTTAAGCGTTTTCGCAGCGTTTCGCGGCGAAAATTGCAGCAAAAACGCTTAAAAATCGCAACGTGTGCAAACAGCCTTAAGCGTTTAAAGAAGTTGTTCCATAATTATAGGCCGGTTCTGCTGTCCGAGTAGGGACCGCGAGGCATGGACTGGCACAGGTCTCCTAACCAGAATTCATGAGTTTGAGGCTGAGTTTCCGTTTGTAGGTAAGAGGCAAGCCCACGCAATATGTGTAACCAGCCTTAGGCTATGTTCACATATTGCGTTTTGCTTGCTTTTTTTTTTTTTTACTGTAAACTAAAAGCTGCCTTTTACTGTACCAGCATATTTCAGAAAACTTGTACACACGCTCGCTTTTTTCTTGACTGAATTGGAAAACTGCTGCTTTTTTAATCTGCAGCATGTCAATTCCTTCAGCGTTTTTGTTGTGTTTTTTCACCATAGAAACACCTTTATTAAACCTGAACTGTAGACAAATGATACATGTAATCTGGACTAAATAATGCAGCAAAAATGCACCAAACGCTGCTTTTTGTAAGCAGCTTCTTTACTGCCAAGAGAGCAGGTATTGCCTGCAGAAAAAAGTAGCAAAAAGGAACATGTGAACATTGCCTAACTATTAGATCTTGCCATACAATGCTATCCAGTGTTTTTTTTTTTTTTTTTTTTTTTACTGTGGGTGGCGGATACCACTGTATAATACACTGCAGGCAGTGGCCATGGACTTGATGTGAACAGAGCCTCACTAGTACCTGAGCCCTTGTGTTATTGCTCCACAGCCAGTACTGTGAGGTTTCATCAAGCTGAAATCTAGTTGCTGTTCATATTGTGAGCCCTGGTGGTAAATATGTCTCACCTTGCATTTTATTCTTTACAGATAAACACTGGTTAAAATGTAATTGGATCCTTATCGTGCTGTTATGTTATCATCCGTGTTCTTTAGACCAATTGACAACCCTTGGATTCTAGTTTTAACAGCTGTGACCTCAAGTCTGGGGGGAATTTTCCTGAAAATGAACTTTGCACTTTACCTACTGTAAGCAAATCTGTGCCTGCCAATGTTAACCCTTCTGAGTCTGTACTAGTGTGAGTTGTAATGAAGCCAGTAAAACTGAAGGAAAATAACTCATGAGGAAATTTTTTTTTCTTTCTAGTTTGAAAAGTGATGCAGTCATGAACCCAGACAGATCCTGTAATGATTAATGGCTTTCCTCTGCTTCTGTTTGCATCATTATTGAACAAATCCGTTTTGGACATTAACTCTGTCTGCAACAGCCCTGGTATGGGGCTATTCCGTTCACTGTTATCCACCCCCACGCAGTTTCCACAGCCGATAGAATAACCACAGACAACAGGTCTTGGAGATTACAGCTGCTTTACTTCAGCAGAACGGGGAGAAATAACATGGAGTAATGATAACAGTTCACGTGGGGAATACACGGCCAATACAGTTAGGATTGGATTCTGACACAGAATTGAGGTTCTGGAGCTTTAAGAACCTGTTTTAGTTAGGAGCATTACTTGCAGGTAATTATAAGCGAGTTCAAAGTCTCTTGGTAGCATAAAGTCAGAAGAGGGAATATATGGCAATATGTACAGACCTGAAATCCTGTATTCATTTTCTCAGCTGGTCACGGTACGTGCAGAAATATACTTGAAGTAAATAACGGATAATTTGCGGTGAGGCGGGGGACCCTCAATTTCTTCAACACGCAGCGCAATAGGTTCTTCTGTACACCTTTAGTGTGACCTAATGCTGGAGAAACACGCCTTAAACCGGACAGAAAGGATCCAGGGTTCAAAAAAGGTTAAAAGTCTTCAGCCATCTTGGCTGTAGAAATCAGGGGAAGATCCAAGGCATTAGGCCTGGCTGTAAGTCTTGAGATGAAAAGAAGGATGAACCTCCAGGCTTGGAGCCAGGAGGGGGTCAGGAGAGCCCCTCACATGAGGTCTGTTCTGGGTTAAATCTTGAACCAGACTCCCCAGGGAACTTTCCAGAACCCTTTCTTGTCTCCACAGAGACTGGAGGTAGCTCCTCCATTGAGCCTTGGTGACAGGGTCACCGACCAATAGGATAACTCTCAATTCTTGTGTCAGACTTCACATTGTGAGATTAATATATAAATCATGAATATATGAGATTAGTGAGTAATGGATTCATTTAAACCATATAACAGTAAAAGGATAACTTAGGGGTGAGTTGAGGTGTACAAAAGCTACTCACGGTCCAGTGTTACTTAAAGGGACATACCCAGTCTGGACCGGGTCACTACATGTCTGCTAAATGGAGTCTGAATGGAAGTGTGAATGCAGGCCTTACAGAAGAGGTATGTGTGAGCTTACTGCTGTCCGGGAGCCAGTTACTATTACAGATTAGCAAACCTCTTAAGGTTTGGACTGGCGAACGTCCCAATGTTTGTCGAACATATCCGAACGCCACTGTATTCAACTGCAAAACCGAACGCATCTATAGACAACACCTTCAGGGTTGCCAAAAAGCTGCCAAAATAGGTCAAATTAGGACCAAACACCATGAAAGTGGCATGCTCACCTATTACTGGTCAATGTTGAAGCTAGAAATGCTGATCCTTGCCTCATCCCAGGCCAACCCCCATGCATCCATTTTGCGCAATTATACTATTTATACTCTGGGTCAGTTGGGCGGTTGTAGAGTTGTGACAAGGGGCGGAAGCGAGGGTGATTGGGGTGCCACCTCTGAGGATTGTACTGGGTGTGATGTTAAAGGAAATCTGTCACTGGAAGTTGGCGGCCTATGTAAATGGCCTGTGTCCGGTCCGATGGGCGGTGTTTCTTCTTTTTTTTTTTTTTTTTTCTCCACCCCATCCATGGCCCCCGTCCACGATCTTTTCCGGAATTCTTGTAGTTTTACTCCATAGTTTGCGCCGTACACTATGTCCCGGAAGTATTTCGCTGTGTTCCGGGACATAGTGTACCGGCGCATGTGCCGTAATTTTTTTGGGGTTTGCCCGCAGTTGGGCAAAGCATACTGTGCGTGTGCAAAGGAAGATTGCTTTGCGCACTCGCGAACTATGGAGTTAGAACTACTAGAATTCCGGAAGAGATCGCGGATGGGGGCCATGGATGGGATGGAGGAAAAAAAGGAAGAAACACCGCCCAACAGACAGATTACCTTTAAGGTTGAGGAAGAGGAGGAGAGGCCACTTGAAGTGGTGCTAGCCATCCACTGGAGCACATGCTCTATCTGGCCCTCGTCTACAAGGCGTACCGCTGTGCGGCTGCGCCACACTATTGGCACAAACGATTTAGATGCTGCAAGATCGATTTGACACCACAGGATCCTATCTGACTAGCAGCAGGAGCAGCCTCTCTGCACGGTTACACTGACAAAATGGCGCAAAAGCATGTCGTCTTTTTATTTGGATAGGGACATGTGACTTCGGCAGCCAGTGACAGAAGCCCTTGTGTCTGTACGTTAGGGATGGTTTCTGCACCCTGAATCTCCATACATTAAGATAATAAATGTATATTATACAGTCCGCTGCTCCTCTGACTTCTACCCACCTGCTCCCCTAAAACACGCCCACCCCACTCATCATACAGCACCGCTATCCTAGCCAAAGTCTTAACAAGAGCATTAGTGGATTATGTTCGGGAATCCGAATGTGCAATGTTCGTGCCGACTTTGAGAATTGCAAATATTTTCATCTCTCGTTATCACGTTGACAATTATTTTTTGTTCATCTATTCTGAAATGTGATTTCACTCTTTAGGGACATATATTTTTGAAAAGAAAATTTGTGATATTCTTTCCCATCATTTTATATCCTAAATTCAGTAATTTTTAGTTACCGTTTATACTCGAATATAAGCCGAGATTTTCAGCCCGTTTTTTTGGGCTGAAAGTCCCCCTCTCGGCTTATATTCGAGTCATATACACCGGGGGTCGGAGGGGGGGCGGGGGTGTCAGGTCATACTTACCCGTCCTGACGCTGTCTCTTGAGCCCCCAGCTTCTCCGTGCTCTCTCTTCCTGCCTTCAGCGGTCACGTGGTACCGCTCATTAAAACTCATGAATATGCGCATATTCATGCGTTTTAATGAGCGGTATCACAAGACCGCTGAATGCAGGAAGAGAGAGCGCGGAGAAGCTGGGGACTCAAGCGACAGCGTCAGGACGGGTAAGTATAGCGATACTCACCTGTCCTGCGTCCATGGCTGCTTGCTGCTGTCTGTCATCGGTCAGTGACTTCAGACAGCAGAGGGCGCGGTGACGTGATTAGTGCGCGCCGCGCCCCCTGCAGTCTGAACGTCACTGACCGATGACGTGGCAGATAGTGGTGAGCAGCCATGGACGCAGGACAGGTGAGTATCTGACACCCAGCGACGGAGAGGTGAGTATGTCATTTTTTTTTATTTTTACAGCACATGGGGGAATAATCTAAGGAGCTTCTTATGGGGGCAGTATATGGGGGAACAATATATGGAGCTTCTTATGGGGGCAGCATATGGGGGAACAATATGGAGCTTCTTATGGGGGCAGCATATTGGGGAATAATCTATGGAGCTTCTTATGGGGTCAGAATATGGGGGAACAATATGGAGCTTCTTATGGGGGCAGCATATGGGGGAATAATCTATGGAGCTTCTTATGGGGGCAGTATATGGGGGAACAATCTATGGAGCTTCTTATGGGGGCAGCATATGGGGGAACAATATGGAGCTTCTTATGGGGGCAGCATATTGGGGAATAATCTATGGAGCTTCTTATGGGGTCAGAATATGGGGGAACAATATGGAGCTTCTTATGGGGGCAGCATATGGGGGAATAATCTATGGAGCTTCTTATGGGGCAGTATATGGGGGAACAATATATGGAGCTTCTTATGGGGGCAGCATATGGGGGAACAATATGGAGCTTCTTATGGGGGCAGCATATTGGGGAATAATCTATGGAGCTTCTTATGGGGTCAGAATATGGGGGAACAATATGGAGCTTCTTCTGGGGGCAGCATATGGGGGAATAATCTATGGAGCTTCTTCTGGGGACACCATATGGGAGAATAATCTCTGGAGCATTTCCCACCCTAGGCTTATACTCGAGTCAATAAGTTTTCCCAGTTTTTTGTGGCAAAATTAGGGGGTCGGCTTAAACTCGGGTCGGCTTATACTCGAGTATATACGGTACTTTCCTTATCTGCAAGATGGTTTGTCTGCTGATATAAATGTGACCTGATGCCAGTCTCTATTTCAGGGACAGGGGTGTAACATTACTGCAGCAGGTTGTGGTTAGAATTTAGTATGACTTATAAAACTATGAATGCAAGTAACTGTTTATCTGCTGGTCTATGTCTAAGTAGCAGGGCTTTTCAAACTGTAAGATGACCCACTAGTTGTTGGTGTGGCGCAGCGCCCTAGGTGGTTTGGCATAGCCTAATCTACATAAGGCTGTGTTCACAAGTTGCGTATTTTTATATAGCGCTAACATATTCCGCAGAGCTTTACAGTTTGCACACATTATCATCACTGTCCCCGATGGAGCTCACAATATAAATTCACTATCACTGTGTCTTTGAAATGTGGGAGGAAACCCACGCGAACACGGGGAGAACATAAAAACTCCTTGCAGATGTCCTTGGTGGGATTCGAACCCAGAACTCCAGCGCTGCAGTGCTATCCACTGAGCCACCGTGCTGCCCAATGTAAAGTTGCTTTTAACATACCCAGGAAAAGCTATGACATTTGAGGCCATGTGCACACGATGCAGATTTCCAGGGGATCTGCAGCGGATTTTAGCTCGCAGAAACGCTGCATATCCGCATTGTGTACAGTAGCATGTTAATCAATAGAAAAAAACGCTGTGCAGACGCTGCAGATTTTTCCGTGCGGTTTTCTTGTGGTTCAAAATATGCAGCATGTCACTTCTTTTGTGTGGTTTTCCACCTGCTCCATTCTCCAAATCCACAGGGGAAAACCGCACAAAAACCGCAAGAAAACAGGAAGAAATCCGTAGGAAAAATGCAGTTCATTTGACCTGCGGATTTCTTCAATTCTGCGCGGAAAAATCCGCAGGGCAAAAAAGTACATGTGCACTTAGCCTGAGAAATCTCATGCACAGGTTTTTTTTTTTTTGTTTGTTTTTTTTACTGACTGAATTGGAAAACTGCAGCATGTTCATTGTTTCAGCGTTTTTGCAGTGTTTTTTTTCACCCGTAGAAAGCAATGAACTAAAAAGGCAGCAAAAAAAGGTTGCTATCAGTTTTTGCTCTGTTGTGTAGTTAAAAAGGCAGGTACAACAGGTTGTGAAACCCATTTATTTTTGTGATTTTTATCAAGTTTATACCAAAATGTCTTGGTCGCCTCATCTGAGCATGGCATTTAGGATTAGAACAGTTTGGTCAGACTTTTTACAAATTTAATTAATGTGTGAACAATGGCTAAGTCAGTGTGTAAAAGTAAACTGTACCAGACCTTCAAAATGCTCTCATAATATTTTGGGTAAACTCTTCCTGACCAAATGCTCTGTTAATGTATTGGGTAGCCTATTTTTAGGCATACACCTTTTTTTTCCCCACTAAATAATTTTACCAAATTGCCCTTTTTTCAAAAAATGTTTCATGGTTTCACATGGGTTCATTAATAGCCCAGTCTGAATGCCCACCTATGGGGCTTAAGAAAGGGCTCCATGACTCAGGAGGGATGCTAGGCCCCATAAGGTGTATAAGGGGTTAATTTTTTTTTGGAAGTGATTTGTGAGAGTAAATGTAGGGAAGTGGAATGAGGGGTAAGGGGGGGTTGAGGGTCTTTTTTGTGTTGGTTAGTGAGAGGGACTGATATGGTGGGTAGATAGGTTAGGGGGTCAAGAAAGGGGCAGGCATTCTACACCTGACATGCATCTTCACATGGGAAGCGAACTTGCATCATGAACTTAAGATATGTGAAGATGAAGGCCTTGCTTCAAGAGACGAGGTCTTTGGTGGAATAGAGAGGCCAGCAGTGGCTCCAGAGCCAGTTGGTGCAGTGGACTATAGCCAAAGGAGTCGAGGTGACTGAAGAACCAGTACCTCCGAAACACTGAGTTCTCAGCCTTAGGAGAGACTTGGGCCCTGATGTGACTCCGCATTCAAGACGCAGTATCCGGAGCCCCAGCGGTACCTCTGCTTTCGCTGCTAGCGTGGTGCTCTAGAAGCAATCCACGGCGTTGACCTAGTACCCAGGGAGGAGGTATCCTGATAGGGAGGCGGCCTGCTTGTTGCACGTTGGTTTCATTTTTGGTTTTAAGATGCCATCTTTTGTTGAACCATGTTCTATGCGGCCAAACAATTTACTTTTGGCCCATATGCATGAGGATGTTGTTGGGGAAAACTTGCATAAAGAAGTTGCACTTGGCAGGATGGCCAGACCTTTTGATTCCCTACTGTGGCCCAATTTGTGGATTTGCATCTTGGGAGTGGTTCCTAAAAAAGGAGCCTAATAAGTTTAGGCTAATACACCACTTGCCAGTTCGTCGGTTAATCACAGTATAAACCTAGATTTGGTGTCTGCTTCCTATATACATTCTGATAAGCAAGTCAAGTGGATGCATTGGCTTGGAGAGGGGTCATTAATGGCTATAACAGATATAGAGTCCATATTCGGTTTGCTTCTGGTACATCCAGAGAGTTTTCATTTTTTAGGCTGTTTTTGGGATGTTAGTTTTTATGTGGATTTTTTGCCTATGGGTTGTTAAATTTCATTTGCTTATTTTGAGAATTGTAACTGTTTCATTGAATGGGTAATGAGAGAGGACTCAGTTTTGCATTAGTTGAATGGTTTCTTTTGCACATCGTATAACAATCCTCGAATTGGTCGTCGGCTATCCTGACCTGAGTGTGACAGCTGCATAGCAATACATGCTGTCCGCTTAGGTCAGTAGAACTGATGGCCAGTTATGGGGATTGCGATGCGATCCTCTCGCGAGTGCTGTCTGACTCACCCTTAGTGTCATTAACGTGTGTGTTACAATTACTGTTAGTAGTTATGTTTCATTTTACCATACATATTTGCTATGCTTTATTGGTTATAGGTTTGATTTCATTGAGCCCATTAAAAGAGGTTCCCCAGGAATACAAAAACCTTGCATAAAACAAATTTATAAATAAATTATTAAATGACTCTCGTCTAATCTCACAACTCTTGTCTAAGAAGTTAATCACTATAGTACCGTAAAATGGCCTCAGTCTTGTTATACTGGCGTAAACCTGTCCAAGTTGTAACGTGTAATAACACATGTACATGCTAAGCTCTGCTGTTGTGACCTGAGATAACTTATGACACGTACTGTCAAGCTATTTTAGGTCGCAGCAGACGCTTAGCGTTCAGAAAAACAGGGTGGACATCAGCCTCTTAACTCATCACTGTTGGTATCTCTATTATTAGGTCATATTGATTGAGTGGATGGCAGTGTGAGCAGCCTCTCCTTACCTCAGCACCTCTGGTATCTCTAGCAGTAGATCAGATAGACAGAGTGCACATCAGTGTACGTGGCCTCTTCTTTATCTACACCCTTGGTATCTTTACCAGTATTTTTTTCCTTTATCGGTCTAGTTATTATTGGCTGCAATATGGCTGCTGCATCTCTGCCACCACCTGTCTCTTAAACATTTATTCTTCTATGCTGAGAATTCAGATGCATAGTTTCTCATATTTGCTGAGTTTGTCTCTGTGTATTGAGTCTTATTTGTAATATTTTTTTCTTTTAAGCAATTAATTACCAGTCATTTCATATTTTTAAACACACACTGGTCTTGAATGTTTGCGTGTGTTATGAACAGAATATTAAATGTTCAGTCCAATTTTAAATTGGAGCATTCTTATAAGTTTTATTTTTTTCTATATTCTCTTAGGCTATGGGTACTGACAGCAAAAGGCTGCCAAATCTCTGACAGATTGCATGCTAGCTTCAAGTTTTTCACAACTTAAAATTAAATGTACGGGGGAGAAGGAACCTGTGACAAAGAATCCAACGGTGTGATTTTTATGTTGCGCTACATGTCGCCTTGTAGCGCTGGCCTAAAAAAGTTAAACTAAACCTTGAGGATAAACCATTTGGTGAACAGATCATGCACATGTGGTCTGTGTCTGGGATTCTGTAGCTGGTAGCATGACTGTGTAAACAATCCGATCTACTACTTAAACAATGTTACAATTAGATTGTTAATGTGGCCAGACTTGTTTTAAGGTTGTGAACATAAGGATGAGTGACCTCATGGAGATCAACATCCAACACTGCGGAGACACCATCACATGTTTCTCAACGCAGTGATCTAGAGCAATGCCCCCATCCCTTATGGGAAATATGCAAAAGCATGTAAATCAACAGCCGCGGAGACACCATCACATGTTTCTCAACGCAAGCAATGACTAGCCAGGTCTTTCCCCGGGAAGGAACAACCACGGGAAGGGCAGTCTCCAATGAAGGAAACCACCTATGCCAAAACATGGTATCCATCCACAGACAGCTGTTTCGGGGTATTGCCCCTCATCAGTGTGGAGTAGGAAACTGGCTAGTAGGAGCAATGCCTAGTGAAAGGCTATGAACATAAGGATGAGTGACCTCATGGAGATCAACATCCAACACTGCGGAGACACCATCACATGTTTCTCAACGCAGTGATCTAGAGCAATGCCCCCATCCCTTATGGGAAATATGCAAAAGCATGTAAATCAACAGCCGCGGAGACACCATCACATGTTTCTCAACGCAAGCAATGACTAGCCAGGTCTTTCCCCGGGAAGGAACAACCACGGGAAGGGCAGTCTCCAATGAAGGAAACCACCTATGCCAAAACATGGTATCCATCCACAGACAGCTGTTTCGGGGTATTGCCCCTCATCAGTGTGGAGTAGGAAACTGGCTAGTAGGAGCAATGCCTAGTGAAAGGCTATGAACATAAGGATGAGTGACCTCATGGAGATCAACATCCAACACTGCGGAGACACCATCACATGTTTCTCAACGCAGTGATCTAGAGCAATGCCCCCATCCCTTATGGGAAATATGCAAAAGCATGTAAATCAACAGCCGCGGAGACACCATCACATGTTTCTCAACGCAAGCAATGACTAGCCAGGTCTTTCCCCGGGAAGGAACAACCACGGGAAGGGCAGTCTCCAATGAAGGAAACCACCTATGCCAAAACATGGTATCCATCCACAGACAGCTGTTTCGGGGTATTGCCCCTCATCAGTGTGGAGTAGGAAACTGGCTAGTAGGAGCAATGCCTAGTGAAAGGCTATGAACATAAGGATGAGTGACCTCATGGAGATCAACATCCAACACTGCGGAGACACCATCACATGTTTCTCAACGCAGTGATCTAGAGCAATGCCCCCATCCCTTATGGGAAATATGCAAAAGCATGTAAATCAACAGCCGCGGAGACACCATCACATGTTTCTCAACGCAAGCAATGACTAGCCAGGTCTTTCCCCGGGAAGGAACAACCACGGGAAGGGCAGTCTCCAATGAAGGAAACCACCTATGCCAAAACATGGTATCCATCCACAGACAGCTGTTTCGGGGTATTGCCCCTCATCAGTGTGGAGTAGGAAACTGGCTAGTAGGAGCAATGCCTAGTGAAAGGCTATGAACATAAGGATGAGTGACCTCATGGAGATCAACATCCAACACTGCGGAGACACCATCACATGTTTCTCAACGCAGTGATCTAGAGCAATGCCCCCATCCCTTATGGGAAATATGCAAAAGCATGTAAATCAACAGCCGCGGAGACACCATCACATGTTTCTCAACGCAAGCAATGACTAGCCAGGTCTTTCCCCGGGAAGGAACAACCACGGGAAGGGCAGTCTCCAATGAAGGAAACCACCTATGCCAAAACATGGTATCCATCCACAGACAGCTGTTTCGGGGTATTGCCCCTCATCAGTGTGGAGTAGGAAACTGGCTAGTAGGAGCAATGCCTAGTGAAAGGCTATGAACATAAGGATGAGTGACCTCATGGAGATCAACATCCAACACTGCGGAGACACCATCACATGTTTCTCAACGCAGTGATCTAGAGCAATGCCCCCATCCCTTATGGGAAATATGCAAAAGCATGTAAATCAACAGCCGCGGAGACACCATCACATGTTTCTCAACGCAAGCAATGACTAGCCAGGTCTTTCCCCGGGAAGGAACAACCACGGGAAGGGCAGTCTCCAATGAAGGAAACCACCTATGCCAAAACATGGTATCCATCCACAGACAGCTGTTTCGGGGTATTGCCCCTCATCAGTGTGGAGTAGGAAACTGGCTAGTAGGAGCAATGCCTAGTGAAAGGCTATGAACATAAGGATGAGTGACCTCATGGAGATCAACATCCAACACTGCGGAGACACCATCACATGTTTCTCAACGCAGTGATCTAGAGCAATGCCCCCATCCCTTATGGGAAATATGCAAAAGCATGTAAATCAACAGCCGCGGAGACACCATCACATGTTTCTCAACGCAAGCAATGACTAGCCAGGTCTTTCCCCGGGAAGGAACAACCACGGGAAGGGCAGTCTCCAATGAAGGAAACCACCTATGCCAAAACATGGTATCCATCCACAGACAGCTGTTTCGGGGTATTGCCCCTCATCAGTGTGGAGTAGGAAACTGGCTAGTAGGAGCAATGCCTAGTGAAAGGCTATGAACATAAGGATGAGTGACCTCATGGAGATCAACATCCAACACTGCGGAGACACCATCACATGTTTCTCAACGCAGTGATCTAGAGCAATGCCCCCATCCCTTATGGGAAATATGCAAAAGCATGTAAATCAACAGCCGCGGAGACACCATCACATGTTTCTCAACGCAAGCAATGACTAGCCAGGTCTTTCCCCGGGAAGGAACAACCACGGGAAGGGCAGTCTCCAATGAAGGAAACCACCTATGCCAAAACATGGTATCCATCCACAGACAGCTGTTTCGGGGTATTGCCCCTCATCAGTGTGGAGTAGGAAACTGGCTAGTAGGAGCAATGCCTAGTGAAAGGCTATGAACATAAGGATGAGTGACCTCATGGAGATCAACATCCAACACTGCGGAGACACCATCACATGTTTCTCAACGCAGTGATCTAGAGCAATGCCCCCATCCCTTATGGGAAATATGCAAAAGCATGTAAATCAACAGCCGCGGAGACACCATCACATGTTTCTCAACGCAAGCAATGACTAGCCAGGTCTTTCCCCGGGAAGGAACAACCACGGGAAGGGCAGTCTCCAATGAAGGAAACCACCTATGCCAAAACATGGTATCCATCCACAGACAGCTGTTTCGGGGTATTGCCCCTCATCAGTGTGGAGTAGGAAACTGGCTAGTAGGAGCAATGCCTAGTGAAAGGCTATGAACATAAGGATGAGTGACCTCATGGAGATCAACATCCAACACTGCGGAGACACCATCACATGTTTCTCAACGCAGTGATCTAGAGCAATGCCCCCATCCCTTATGGGAAATATGCAAAAGCATGTAAATCAACAGCCGCGGAGACACCATCACATGTTTCTCAACGCAAGCAATGACTAGCCAGGTCTTTCCCCGGGAAGGAACAACCACGGGAAGGGCAGTCTCCAATGAAGGAAACCACCTATGCCACCTATTGTTTTAAGGTTGTGACTGTGTTTGTCTGCTAGATAAATTGGAATTTCCAATTTCTCTAATTGCCCTCCAGGACAGCACCACAGGAGGATGACTTCCCACCCTAATAGGGACTGGAAATACAAAGAGGTCAAATAACTCCAACCACACCCTCTGCAGTGTTTTTCCTGTCCCTATAGGGCATGAGGAGGTCATCCTACGGTGCACTGTGGCTGGCAGCAGAGCCTGCAGTATACCTTGATTTCGGGCTGGGCAGCAGAGGGCGATGGCGGAACTTTTCTCCTCGTTGCTTCTGTCTCCTTCCAACACAGGGCTGTGCCGTTCCATCGGGTAAAGTGGAATGACTGCAGGCTATGGGCCTCCGTGTGCTGGCACATGCGATTTACTGGAAGTGACGTCAAAGGCTAGGCTCTCCACTTGCGGCTGCTTTCCAGCGTGGAGCAAATTTTCGTTTTTTCTTTGTTACAGCTGTATCACATGGAGAGGAATCAGTGGACAGGCTGTCCGCTAGTAATTGCAAGGGATTCTTCATTGCTTTCACCTTCAGACCAGACGAAGGCATCTCATCCAATGGGATGAGGTCACGTTGGGTCTGGTCTCTTGGCTATAAGTGCCTCGGACAGAAGCCACCTTAAACTATGACTTATCCTTTTTGGCTTAAAGAAAGGTTTATGTTCTTCCCACTCTGCATCTGCACAGCCCCGCGCTATCCCAGTCCCACTAAGTTTCCTTGCATTTGGTAGGTCTCTCTTTGGTGCAGGTTATTTCTTTAGCCTTACCTGCTTCCTTCTACCCTCTGTTTCAGGGAGACAAGGATCCTGCACCAAAAAGAAAAGTTAAAGCGGAAAGCTATACATGTGCAATTTGGTGGTAGGAACTTTTCATCCTCCCAGCACTATGCCAGGAATGCACATACAAGATCGTTAAAGAGGAACAGCCTCCCTTAATGGAAGTAATTAAGGCAATGATTCGCCAAGAGATTCATCTTTTCTGGCCTCCTTTTCACAATAAACATCTTGGTCATCTTCGGGGGCTAAGAAGAGAGAAATTCCAAAAGAGGAGTCAGACTCTCAGAGAGATTGTGTGTCCATTACCAAAGAATTGCTGGAAGAGGGAGAATTAACCTCGACCACAGACATCGCTCTGGAGAAGAAAAAATATTATTTCTCATACGAAGATACGGAGGAACTCCTTACATCAGTAACGAATACTATGGAAGTTGAAGAAGTGAAGACGGCTTGTGGACTGTCCAGGACAAAATGTTTAGGGAGCTCAGATCAAAAAAATGGTGTTTCCTTTCCTGTACCTAAAAATATTGAAAGTCTGATCTTGAATGAGTGAGAATTCCCTGAGAAACGCTTGAGTATTCCTGGCAAACTAAAAGACAGATTCCCAGTAGAAGAAATATCAAAGTGTTGATCTGAGATATCAAGTGTTGACATCCAGGTGGAGAGTGACTAAAAAGATGACCTTGCTGTTTTGATACTTTACAACTTAGGAACCCGTTGCATCGGAAAATGGACAGCCTGTAGAATAAAGCCTGGGAAACTTTGGCGGATTTACTGAAAACTAACGTCATTTCAACATGTGTGGCGAGATTTATTCCGGTGGCTGAGTTAATTAGGTCATGTCAGAATGGGCACCTACACAGAGGATCTACAAGCTTCCCTGCATCTTCTCCAGAAGGCCAAAAGATTCTTGGCAGATGCCTTGTTGGCGTCAATGAGAGTGGTGTCTCCATGAGACAAGCACTCTGGCTGAAATTGTGGAAAAGAGATGTGATTTCCAAAGTTTAGCTTTGTGCCATTCCCTTTTGAGTAGAATACATGTACATGTTCGACCCAGCGCTAGATGCTTTATTAGAAAAGGCCTCAGATAAAAAGAAATTTTTTCAACTGAACTGAAACTCCAGAAGGAAATCTTTTCGTCCTCTATGGAACCAGCCCCTTCAGTAGTTACCCCAAAGGGGGACGAGGCAGAAACCTCTTTCTCAGATCCAGCGCTAAAGGCAGTAGAGGAGAACCCTTAATTCAGCAATCTCACTAATACAGCGCACCCATGGTAAAGGTTTATTCTGACATGACAACACTGGGGCCAGGATAGAGCCTTGTGGTACCCCACTTGAAACACACTTCCAATTTGATATACAATCATTTATTACCACTCTTTGGGTATGATCACTGAGCCAGTGGATTCATAACTGGCTATGTGATCTTGCGCAAAAAGTGGCAATAAATGGGTTGTACATCCAATTCGAAGAGTGTTTAAAGTAGGTTACCACAAGGCTCTGTCCTGGCCCCAGTGGTGGTCAACATTTTTATAAATGATCTAGATAAGGGAACTGAAGGGAAACTAATCAAGTTTGCAGACGATGCAAAGCTAGGAGGCATAGCAAACATAGAAGACAAAGGATTCAGAAGGATCTAGATAAGCTTGAACAATGGGCAGCGACTAATAGAATGGTATTTAACAGGGAGAAAGGCAAGATTCTACATCTGGGCAAGAAAAACAAAAATTACATCTACAGAATGGGAGGAATAGAACTAAGCAAAAGCACATATGAAAGAGTTTGGCATACTTATAGCAGCAAAAAAGACAAATACCGTTCTAGGAGGAGGTATTAAGAGGAGAATAGAGTCTAGATCACGTGAAATAATTATCCACCTCTACTTCTCCTTGGTCAGGCCTCATCTGGAATACTGTGTCTGGTTCTGGGCCCCACATTTTAAAAAAGACATTCGAAAACTTGAGCAAGTTCAGAGAAGAACTACCAGGATGGTGAGTGGACTGCAAAGTATGTTCTACCAAGGGATGGTTGCAGGATCTGGGAATGTCTAGCTTGCAAAAAACAAGGCTAAGAGGAGACTTAATAGCTGTCTACAAATATTTAAAGGGATGTCACAGTGTAGATGGATCATCCTTATTCATTTGCACATGAAAACACAAGAAGCAATGGAATGAAACTGAAAGGGAGAAGATACAGATTAGATATTAGAAAAAATGTTTTGACAGTGAGGGTGATCAATCAGTGGAACAGGCTGCCACGAGACGTGATGAGTTCTCCTTCAATGGAAGTCTTCAAACAGGTTGGACAGACAGCTCTCTGAGATGGTTTAGTGAATCCTGCGCTGCATTGAGCATGAGGTTGGACACGATAACACTGGATGTACCTTCTAGCGCTAACATTCTATGACCACTTCCGACATCAGGGGAGCATAAAGTACGAAGATCTAAAGTCAGTCTTGGCAAGAATCTTCTCTTGGGCAGAGAAGCATCTCTCTATCAGCTCTCCACATAAAAGGCTCCAGCCAATGTCCAAGCTGACTTTGATTAGGAAGAATGTACATCCAGGTGAATGGAGTCTAGAGATGAGGACTTTCCAAATGATAACCCAAAGATGGGGCTGTCCAGAAGTAGACCTATTTGCAGACCGTCAGAATACAAAGGTAGATCAGTACTTCTAGCTGAACCCAGATGACGCCTGTGTAGCGGTCAATGCATTTCTCTCACCCCTGGTAATTCAACCTGGCTTATGCATTTCCACCCATTAAGGTTTTGACAAAGATACTACAGAAGATAAAGACTGAGAGGGCCCAGAGCAATCTTAGTATCAACTCTCTGGCTGAAGATAAGCTGGTTTGGGACTTTGAACAGCCTAAAGTTTTTAAAAGGTTTTCTGATTCTCTCACCAATCGGCAACCTTTTTCAGCAGGGTCCGATCTGTCACCCAGACCCCAAAAACCTGTCTGGCTGCTTGGCTTCTGAATTTGCGACGCTAAAAGTTATAGGACTCTTGGATAAAGTTATACATGCTCTTCAAAAAAGTAGGAAACATAACAAATGCCATTTTTGGCAAGACCTTTTGTATCATGGTGTGTCTCTAGTCCTCCAGACCCTCTTCAGCTGGACAGATTCTAGATTTCCAATAAGATGGTTTGTAAAAAGGCCTAAAACCTAGCACTTTCAACGTCCAAGTTTCAGCCTTAAGTTTGTTCTTTAATCAAAGCTTGGCGGATCACCATTGGGTAAGGAGATTCATGACTACAGCTTTCCATGCATGCCTGAAAGTGACCAGACTAATCTCATCCTGGGATCTGACTCATCCTCAAATGACTACTACTTCCGTTTGATCAAATATCTTCAATAGACATGGATAAACTATCCTGGAAAACAGCCTTCTTGGTAGCAAATTTTAGAGATGAGCGAATATGTTCGGAAAACGATCGCCGAATCCGAATGTGCCATATTTGTACTACATGCCGATATTTATGTTTGAATATTTCTGAATATATTTGTTCATCAGTCCCCCAATGGTGTTCGGCTATGTTTGGTGAATATTGCAAATACGGCCATCGTAAGCCGAACCGAATATTGAAATATTTATACTCATCTCTAATAGCAATTACAACATACAGGAGAGTTGGTGAACTTCAGGCCCTCTCAATCAGGGTACCCTATCTGAAGGTTCTAGAAGACAGTTATTTTCCATCTGGACTCCTCCCTTTTTTTGCTCAAAGTAGCTTTGGAGTTTCAGAGGTCTTCCTTTTGCCAAAAGCCAGCAAATGGTAGCGAAAAGGAGTTTCACTCTGTAGATGTATGAAGAAGGGTTCTTCACTACCTTAAACACTTGGAATCCTGGAGGAGCGATCAGAATCTTTGTTCAGCTCAAAACAAAGGGAAGAAAAATTCAAATAGTTCCATTTCCAACTCTATTAAGGGAGCAATTTGTGAAGACTATCGAAACCAGAATCTATCACCCCCGGAAAAAATAAGTGCTCACTCCAATAGGGCTGTATCTATCTCCTGGGCTGAAAGGCCAAGCGTTCCCATCGAGCAGATGTGAAGAGCCATTATTTGGTCCTTGTTCCATACCTTCTCTTAAAATTATAGACTAGATTTAATGTCCATTAAAGGGAATCTGTCACCACATTTGACCTTTCTAAACTATTAATTTGGGCATACAGATTATAGACTGCTGAAAACAGTCCTACCTCTATGTCTCATCAGCTGTGTTGTTGCTGAGAAATCCTCTTTTATCACTATATAACCTCTTCCAGGCTCTTGCTCTTAGGAGGACGGTGCTTGGAAGATAACTGCCTCCAGAGATTATTTTACATGAAGTGGAGTAACCAGTGTGATGTGTAATGGCCGCTCTCTGCTCTCACTTCAGAGCTGTGACTATAAGGCCGGGGTCACACATGCGAAAATCTCGCTCGAGTCTCTCATCTCAATACCTGGCACTGCCGCCGGCACTCGGGACCGGAGGGCTAAGCTGCATAATAATACATGCAGCCGCTGGCTCTGCTGCCGAGTGCCGGCGGCAGTGCTGAGGCTTAACTGAAACGTCTGCAGGTTCCTCTCCGCTTCAGTTTCCAGCTCATATGGAGACAGGGTTGTAATATTGTTGCAATACAGCAGAGTTGAGATGGAAGCAAAAAATGTGTTTGCAAGAAGACAAACTTAATTTCTTCTCTTTTGTTGGTTGCTTCTCCTTGATAACTCTGCCCCCAGAGATTGTTTTAAATAGAAGGGGGAGTTATCTTCCTGGTAGCATCCTCCCCAGAGCCTGAAAGAGGTCACTTTATATAAAGTAATTCAAAGATGATTTGTCAGGAACAACACAGCTGATGTGAGACTTACAGACAGGACTGTTTTCAGCAAAGTATAACCTGTATGCTCATATTAATAGTTTAGATGGGTCAAATATGATACTAGATTCCCGTTAACGATTTGGCCTTTGAGAGAGAAGTTCTCCAGGCTATTGGTGGATCTCCCTGACATTATCCATTTGTATTTTTCTTGTGGCGCTGTTGTGGAGGGTGATTTGAAGAAAATAGAATTAGACTTACCAGTTATTCGGTTTCTAAGAACTCTTCATGACAGCACAGGTAATTCTCACCCTTCTGGGTTTCTTTTTCTTGCCTTACTTTTTTTATTCAGTGTTAAATATTTCACTCATTCATACCTTGGTTCATCATTGTTTTCCAGAACTAATCAGCTAATGATGAAGGCAATCATCTTTATATTTACTTGTATTTTGGATGCTGTATGTATTGCTTGATCTTGGAGTGATAGTGCCCATTACAGAGAATTTTTCACCTAACGGTGATGTCATGTCCATCCCTACAAGGAAGTGAGTCAATGCATGGAACAATATTACTGATGTCATGCTTGGTTAGAAGTATGAACAATCCCAGATCCGTAAAATAAGTTGACTCCAATTATGTTCAACCTTTAGCAGTTATGGCACCTGCATGATTTCTCTTTTAATTTATCACTGAAATCGCTCCAGATCCAGACAAAGAAAGTTGGAAATGACTAGTAGAAAGATGTCCTGGTGAAGAGAGAGGATATTGTACAGAAGGGAGCAAGGCAGTATGGTGGAGAGGGTACATTTTTATCACACTAAGGAGGTTTTTTTTAGCAGATATTTAGTTGAGTTAGATGTCCGTGCACATGAGCGTGGAAATTGTAGGGTCAGATAAAATTTGAATGGCAAAAAAAACTTATGGATGCTTTATTCCTATATTTATCATGCAGATAGACCTTTTAGAGTTACAAAAGTGATGGAAAAACCCTTTAATTGCTTTTATTTGCTGAGCCACTGTGCACCTTATGATTGTGATTTGTCCTGCTTAAAGAAAAATAGAAAAACCTATTTTCCTTTTATTCTTGTGTGTTATAACTCAAGAGCATCAATCGGCTAATAGCCATTTAATCTGCAGGGTGACTCAGAAGTCTCCATAGAAGAGGAATAGTGGACCTCATTTATCAACAGAAAACAATTTGTCCTTCTTGGCCAACCAAGCAGAACTTTAATTTCTTCACCTAAAATGTTTGAATACTAAAGCTTAAAAGGATATTAAAGCAAAATGCTGAAAAAAAAGAAGAAATGATGATGGCTGCATCACTTTTCCTATTCATTTGTATGGGACCTAAACTGCTGCCAACGTTTCCTGGACACAGAAAACTAGAAACAAATTGTCAATGAGTGTGAACCGAGTATAAATATGCAATATAGTGAATATTCTTCATCCCTCCTCATCCATAATGCTAATGTTTGTACTTGATAGCTATTTTCGGGCTTGGAATTCTTTCCTCAGTAGAACAATGGCACGAACTACCTTGATACAAGATGTTGATGTCTCCATGAACTAATAGTCTCCTCTCTTCTGTGCTGATGTCTTCTGACCCTGACTAACTGCGTGATGAACCCTCCCAGTTCAGGTCAGGAGTTTAGCAGTTGTAGGCAATTGCGGTCCATAGTTGTATTGTGAATGTGGGACATTTAAAATGGGCCTTAAGATATGTGCACAGATTCTTTCAGGTGGATTCAGCCTGGAATCCTTCTGAAAAGCACCGCAAAAAAATACGTAGAGCAAAGCAATATAAAATAACCACATCGCTGTGCATATGTTCTGTCTTTTGCTACTCTTACTTAACTGCCTCAGTGTTCGGAAACCATCAAGTCATTAACACAAGTAGCATCTGTCGTTCGGATTCCACTAAGAAGCCTTTTGCCACCATAGCCGAAAGTACAAAGACCGTCCGTAAAAAGGCTTCAAGAAAATGGCCACTGGCGTCTTCTTGTAGCGGCTTGGCATAGAAAAATTCTGCAGCTCTACTGCTGGAAAAAAAAAAAGTTGCATGTACTGACTCATGGGGTACAATTGGGCAGATTTATCTATGTATTTGAGCTCTGATGATTAATATGTGAGAACTGCGCACAATAAATTACCGTAGCTAATATTAGTTAAAAGGAGTGCCAGTACCGAACATAGTTCGAAGATGATTTTACTGTCATGGGTAAACAATCCTTTTATCTTGCATTGTTGGCCAAAAATTTCTGGTATCTTTTCCTCAGATCACATTATTTTTACTGTAAACAAAAGCCCATTTTGCAGTGAATGCTGGTTTTTCGATTTCTACTTTTCGTAGTTAATGTTCTGCTATTAGTGAGAATGATCTCTAATATCTATAATTATGTTGATTATTTTTTTCTTTGCTAATATAATTCTTCCAAGTGCAGAAGTCTCATAGGCAGTTATCAGCCCACAGAGAGATCCCAGCTGGCAATTGTTTGTTTTCTAAAAGCCAAGTGTGGGTTTTATATGGTTGCCAGTGCATAGCTCCATAATGGTTCTGGTGTTAGATTTTCAACTAAAAATATTTTTCATCTGGTAATAGATCGTCTCATAATTCTACTTTACTGACATTGCATAGATGCTTTATCAATTTAAAAGTTAAATGGATTAAACTGTCTGTGCAGACGACTGTGGGGGCTTTTTATTGTTACGACTGCAAAGCTTTTTTTTTTTTTTTAAATATTTTCAAAACACAGCCTATCGTAGGTATCGTTTTTTTTTCTTTCAGGCAGTTTTTTGTCGACTTACCTAAAAAGGGGACCTGGGGGGGTGGGGACATAAAAAATCAGACCAAAAGAACACAAGAAAAGCTTGTAAAATTAATGAAAGTCTTGGTATGCAATCCAAAACACTGAAAAATGCATATGCAGCCCAAGGGAGATATGCTTATGCTAAATTTAAATTTAATTAGACCTTAAAGGGGTTGTCTTTTACTCACAAAACCCGTTCTTAGTCCCTATATTTCCCCAATGTAAAATAATAGCTATACTTGCAGGTGCCTTTCCAGCGATGTCTGTGCCTTCTCTCCCGTGACATTGTCATCTGAGACCTACAGTAAATCAGCAGCCGCTTTACTCTCTTCATTCAGACAAAACGGACGCCGGGAAGAAATTAGATCGGCTGCTGCTCTCTGACGTCCTCTAAATGTCAGTTATGTCTGAAGAAGGTGAGAGTGAAGCGGCCGCTGATTGACTCAGGGCTCACATGACATAATGTCATGGGAGAGAAGATTCAGACATAGCTGGAAGGGCGTCTGCATCGGAGGCAAGTATAACTGTTATTTTACATTGGAGAAAAATAATGTTTGAGAAAGGGTTATCCGAGTAGTAGACAACCCCTTAATTACATTGTTAAAGATGCCACAGTGTGGTTTTTTTTTTCTATCCATTTAATAACCTCTTGGCTTTCTGCAAGGTCTATTTTTTTAATATGCATGTCCGTTTCTGATGCAGTTTCCCAACAGTAGATCCAAAGATCCAAAATAAACATAAGTATAATGGAAATGAATATACAGAGGGTGAAATACGTATTAAACATGTCACCAATCAAAGGTGCTATTGACATGAAATTCTCACCAGATGTCGATAACTTGTCTAGTCCACACAGACCAAGAAATCGGACTATAGATAACTTAAGTTATGGACATCTGTGGTTTGATTTCTTTGCTTGTGATGATTGGGTGGGCTATCTGGTGAGAATTTCATTTCAATAGCGCCTTTAGAAACATATTTACAAAGTCCAGAAATAGAAGGTGAGCTCCATCACAATAGTCCACACATCCGAACCATCATACGTGTATCCACTCAATGCCGACTTTTAATCCCCATTGACTTGCATTGGGGTCGGGTTTCGGACGAAACTCCGATTTTGTTTGCCCTAGTCGGACCAGTTTCATCTGAAACAAATTTTGTTTCATGAAACCCAATCCGACCAGAGTTGCTCAACTCTACTCACCGGGTAATTTAGTCAAGGCTTTTTTATAAAAGCATATGAACGGGTGCAAAAAGGAAATGGCAACGACGATCGTTTCGCGCTACAAAGGCGCTTCCACAGGTTACATCTTGGGGCATGGGGGTGGCAACGTCGTACTTTAGGGCTGTTTCTCTGCAAAGGGCCAAGGACGACTGCTCCGTGTACATGAAAGAATGAATGGGGCCATGTATCGTGAGATTTTGAGTGCAAACCTCCTTCCATCAGCAAGAGCATTAAATGTGAAATGTGGATGGGTCTTTCAGCATGATAATGATCCCAAGCACACCGCCAGGGCGCAATGAAGGAGTGGTTTCATAAGAAGCATATGAAGGTCCTGGAGTGGCCTAGCCAGTCTCCAGATCTCAGCCCCATAGAAAACCTTTGGAGGGATTTGAAAGTTTGTGTTGCCCAGCGACAGGCCCAAAGCATCGCTGCTCTAGAGAAGATCTGCATGGAGGAATGGGCCAACATACTACCAACAGTGTGTGCCAACCTTGTGGAAAACTTTTGATCTCTGTGATTGTCAACAAAGGATATTTAACAAAATATTGAGATGAACTTTTGTTAATGAACAAATACTTATTTTCCACCATAATTTGCAAAATAAATCTTGCCAAATCAGACAAGGTGATTTTCTGGATTTGTTTATTCATCTTGATGCTCATAGTTGTGGTCTACCTATGATGTCAATTACAGGCCTCTCCTCTTTTTAAGTGGGAGAACTTGCACAATTGGTGGCTGACTAAATACTTTCTTTCCCCACTGTAAATGTTGCTAAATGGGTGCTGGAGCCTCATTACATCTTAGAGAATACAGTTTGCTTTAAATGTTCTTTGCTACTTTTTTATTTTTAAGACATCACTTTTAAACTTCTGCTTTCATTGTAATCTCTTGTGTTTTCAACCACAATGCATTTTGAGAATAGGTGTTTCCTATTTCTGGCCGAATGTCTCTGTTTACAGTTTTGTTTTAAAAATGTTTCAAAATATTTGGTTGTGAAGACATTAATGTATTATATTGTGTAACGGCAAGGAAGTTTCAAACTTCAATATTTTCTTATGAATGGAAATAAAAGTTAAACTAATATAAAAAACAATGATAACCATTCCATTGATGTTGCAGGACTGTGGCAGTAACCTGGGATTTTACACTATATAATTTATTTCTGTATCGCCAACATATTCAGCAGCACTTTACATTTTCGATGGGACTTGTACAGATAATAAAACACCTTACAGAATAACAATCACATAAATCAACAGATTCCAAGAGTGAGGACCGTGCTTGCAAGCTTACAATCTGAGTTAATTAGGGGTGACACGTAGGTGGATGGTAACAATTGCTTGTATTGTACGGTCCAGCCATCAATATAATAAATAAGGTGTTCAAGCAATGCTGCATGAACAGGTCACTAACCAGTATGTGTATGGACAAAGAGGGCTATTAAGTGCATGTAGGATGTGTGAAGAGATGCAACGGGTGGGGGGTCCTGATTTTGAAGAAAATTTTGCATGAGCAAAACAAAGCTAGTTAAAGAAGTATGTTGAGGCGGTAGGCCAGTCTAAATAAATGCGTTTTTAGGCCATGTTTAAAACTGTGGGTAATGGGGATTAATCGAAGTGTCCTGGGTAATGCATTCCAAAGAACTGGCGCAACACATGAGAAGTCTTGGAGGTAGGAATTGGAGGTTTGGATTATTGAGGATGTTAAACTTGGGTCATTAACAGAACGGAGGGCACAGGTAGGGTGGTAGACTGAAACAAGAGAGGAGTTTTAGGGTTGTGGTGGAGCGCATTGTGGATGAGAGTGATGAGTTTATATTGAATTCTATATCGGATGGGCAACAAATGCAATGACTGGCATAGGGTAGAGGCATCAATGTAATAGCGAGAAATATGATCCTGGCTGCTGCATTCAGTACGGATTGGAGAGGGGAGAGTTTAGTAAGAGGGAAACGGGTTAGTAGAGAGCTGCAATGGTCCAGCCTTGAGGAACCCCAACAGTAGGAGGAAGAGGTGCCAGCAAAAGATAATGAAGGGAGCGGTCAGAGAGGTAGGAGGAGAGGGCAGTGTCCTTGAGGCTGATAGAGCGGAACATAGTGAGGAGTAGCTGGTGATCCATAGTGTTGAATGCTGCAGAGAGATCCAGCAGAATCAGAATTTAATAGTGATCATTCATTTTAAAGGGAACCTGTCAACAGGTTTGCCCAATACGAGTTACGGCCACCGCATTTCAGGGCTTATATACAGCATTCTATAATGCTGTATATCGGCCCCCAACCTGACCTGTAAGAGGAGAAAAATAACATACTCACCTGCAGGGAGGTCTGGTCTGAGGGGTGTCCCTCATCTTGGTCCGGCGCCTCCCATCTTCTTGCGATGCAATTCTCCTGCTTGCTTCGTGTGGGTGACACGTCCCTGCATCATCCCACACAGTCTGATCGGCGTCTCTCTCCTGCGCAGGTGTACTTATCTGCCCTGTTGAGGGCAGAGTCCTGCAGTGCGCAGGCGCTGGGTGTCATCCACACGAAGCAAGGAGGACGGCATCGCAAGAAGATGGGAGGCGCCGAACCAAGAAGAGTAACACCCCTCGGACCGGACCGCCCATTAGAGACCTCAGTGATGGCAGTTTCAGTAGAGGGTAATGAGCGGAAACCAGATTTTAGAGGTTCAAGAAGTTATCTGAGAGAGAACTGATAAATGAGAATAAACCAAGTGATCAGGTGTTTAGAGATGAAGGGAAGATGAGACAGGTCTATAGTTAATAGCACAGATTTGGACGAGGATTGTGTTTTTAAGTAATGAATGTATGCTGGAGTGTTTAAGTGAAAAGGGAGAGATGCCAGATGAGAGAGAGGTTGAATATTTTAGTTAGGTGACTGGTGTCAGCTGGGGAAATGGATTGGAAGAGATGTGAGGGAATAGGGTCACTGGGGCAAGTACTAGGGTATGAAGATACAAGGAGCCTGATCATTTCTTCAGTGACTGGTTCAAAGACAGAGTGAGTTAGATGCAGTGGGGGAGGGAGGATAGTGCATGGTATTGAGGAATTGGGAGAAAATTGCTTGCTGGATATGGTCAATTTTTTCTTTGAAATAATTGGCCAGATCGTCAGTGCTGAGGTCGGTGGTTAGGGCCTGAACTCTTAGAATGTGGTGGGAATGAAATGTGTTAAAGAGATGATTAGAATTGTTGGACAGTAAGGTGATGAGGGTGTTGAAATAGGTTTATTTGGTGAGGTGAAGGGCAGAGTTGAAAGTTTTAAGCATAAACTTATAATGGATGAAATCATCTGTCAGATTGGACTTTCTTCACAGTTGTTCGGCGCACCTGGAGCACCGCTGTAGGAAATATGTTTGCAGCATGTGCAAGGGTTGTTGCTGTCTGTCGAGTTGTTCTATGTATAGGAGGTGCAGCTTCATGTAGGGCACTCTGCAATGTATCATTATAATATTTAATTGCAGGGTTAGGGTGTGAAAGGGAGGAGAATGGGGCCAATGATGACTGCAAATTCTTAAGTTTCTGTGTATTAGTAGCGCGTATGTCTCTATAACAGTGGAAAGTGGGGTTTTCCTGAGTTGGGTGACAGTTCTTGACAGAGAATAAAAGAAGGTTTTGGTCAGAGCGCAGGACAGGGCAGTTTGTAAATTCTTGCACTGAGCAGAGGTGGGAGAAGATCATATTTCTGTTTTCATTTGTAGGAGAGTTAGTAAGCTGTGAGGGGCCAAAGGAGGTTAGAGATGAGAGGGGATCACCAGTGGAGATGTTAAAGTCCCCCATGATGAGGGTGAGGATGTCACAGGGTAGAAAATGTGGAAGCCAGATGGCAAAATGATCCAAGAACTGACTGGAGGGGTCAGGAGGGTGATACACAATTGCTGTTCGCAGGGAGAAGGGCCTATAGAGTCTTGGTAGTGTGGACCTCTAAAGAATGGAAGATAAGTGAGGGCACTGGGGGGGATGACCTGAAAAGTACATTTGGCTGATAACAAAGCTGAGTGTGAATTGTGTTTGGTGAAAATTCAGTTTTTCTTTTTCTATGAGTGAAGGAAGCTGTGATGCATCAGTGTTCTGCAATTACTGTAGTAAAGCTTCTTTCATACACCATAAAGGTGTGTTTAAGTGAGCTGACAATAGTCCAAGGAGCTTTCATAAGAACACTTGTTTCCTATTAACAGCCCATGTAAACATGCTGATTACCCAGTGAACAGGCCAAAGCTTTTAGCCAGGAGATTGGATCATTTATGCCGACATAAAAATCCTTATCGGCAGCACATCGCCCTGCCTATACAGGAAATGTGATGCTAATTACATATTATCTGGACAAACCATCATATTAATTATTGGCCAATTCCTGTTAGTGTTCATCGGCCCTTGTGAACAACCCAGCTAGTGAGCGCCGGTCAACTTGTATATTTTCGATTTGGACTTGTTAAAGGGAATCTGTCACCCTTTTTTTGGCCTTGCAGCTGCCGACATAGACATCAGGGCTTATCTACAGCATTCTGTAATGCTGTAGATAAGCCTCCGATGTAACCTGAAAGAGAAGAAAAACACGTTATATTATACTCACGGAGGTGGGCAGTCTGGTCCGATGGGTGTCGCCGTCCGGCGCCTCCCTTCTTCATGCGATGACGTCCTCTTCTCCCATCCTGTGATGGCTCCGGCGCACTGCTCTGCCCTGTTAAGGGCAGAGCAGAGTCCTGCAGTGCGCAGGCGTCGGGAGATATCTGGCGCCTGCGCACTGCAGAATTCTGCTCTGCCCTCAACAGGGCAGAGCAATGCGCCGGAGCCATTTCAGGACGGGAGAAGAGGACGTCATCGCATGAAGAAGGGAGGCACCGGACCGCCCACCTCCGTGAGTATAACATAACGTGTTTTTCTTCTCTTTCAGGTTACATTGGAGGCTTATCTGCAGCATTACAGAATGCTGTAGATAAGCCCCCGATGTCTATGCCGGCAGCTAATAGGGGAAAAAAAGGGTGACAGATTCCCTTTAAATGTGCTGATTTTGGCCAGTTAACCCCTTAATGACCGCTGGTTCGCTTATAACGGCAGCAGTTAAGGGTACTTTTACTCAGTGCCACTTTTTAACGGCACTGAGAAATAAGGTTATAGCACCCCCAGCGTCAGAAAATCTCCAGGGTCTCGGCTACCTGGGGTAGCAGAGACCCCGGATAACACGATTTGGATCGGCGTTTACCATCCCCAGTCTCGTGATCACTGTTATTCATGGCATAACGGCGATAGCAAAAAAAGGTGTGGGTTCCCCTGTATTTTTTATAACCAGCCAGTCAAAAATCACAGCTGGGGACTGAAGCCCTCAGCTGTCAGCTTCAGCAAGGCTGGTTATCCAGAATAGTGGGGTCCCACACCATATTTTTTAATTATTTAAATAAATTTAAAAAAAATGACGTGGGGTCCCCCCATTTTTGAGACCCAGCATTGCTAAAGCAGACAGCTGGGGGCTGGTATTCTCAAACTGGTAAACGGCCATGGATATTGCACCCCCCCAGTCTAAAAATAGCAGCCCGCAGCCACCTAGAAAAGGCACATTTATTAGATGCGAAAAATCTTGCCCTTTGCACGACTCTTCCCATTTTGCCCTGTAGCGGTGGCACGTGGGGTTCATATTTGTGATGTTGATGTCACCTTTGTGTTGTCCGGTGACATCAAGCCCACGGCTTAGTAATGAAGAGGCGTCTTTGACTCTTTAAGACACCCATCCATTAGTAATTTTTTTAAAGCATCCGCCAACTCCTGGACAGTCTGTGGTGCAACGTAACGTTGGTGGATGGAGCGAGACGTGATGTCCCAGATGTGCTCAATCGAATTCAGATCTGGGGAATGGCCGGGCCAGTCCATAGCTTCAATGCCTTCATCTTGCAGGAACTGCTGACACCCTCCAGCCGCATGAGGTCTGGCATTGTCCTGCATTAGGAGGAACCCAGGGCCATCCACACCTGCATATGGTCTCACAAGGGGTCTGAGGATCTCATTTCTGTACGTAATGGCCGTCAGGCTACCTCTGGCGAGCACATGGAGGGGTGTGCAGCCCTCCAAAGAATGACACCCCACACCATTACTGACCCACTGCCAAACCGGTCAAGTGGAAGGATGTTGCAGGCAGCAGATCACTCTCCATGTCGTCTCCAGACTGTCACATGTGCTCAGTGTGTACCTGCTTTAATCTGTGAAGAGAACAGAGCGCCAGTGGCGAATTTGCCAATCCTGGTGTTCTGTGGCAAATGCCAAGAGTCCTGCACGGTGTTGGGCTGTGAGCACAACCCCCATCTGTGGACGTCGGGCACGCAGACCATCTTCATGGAGACTGTTTCTAACAGTTTGTGCAGACACATGCACATTTGTGGCCCACTGGAGGTCATTTTGCAGGGCTCTGGCAGTGCTCCACCTGTTCCTCCTTGCACAAAGGCAGAGGTGGCGGTCCTGCTGCTGGGATGTTTCCCTCCTACGGCCCCCTCCACGTCTCCTGGTGTACTGGCCTTTTTCCTGGTAGCGTGTCCAGCCTCTGGACATTACGCTGATAGACACAGCAAACCTTCTTGCCACAGCTCGCATTGATGTGCCATCCTGGATGACCTGCACTACCTGAGCCACTTGTATGTGTTGTAGAGTCCGTCTCATGCTACCACAAGTGTGAAAGCACAACCAACATTCAAAAGTCACCAAAACATCAGCCAGAAGGCATTGGTACTCAGATGTGGTCTGTGGTCCCCACCTGCAGAACCACTCCTTTATTGATTGTGTCTTGATAATTGCCAATAATTTCCATCTGTTGTCTATTCCATTTGCACAACAGCATGTGAAATTTATTGTCAATCAGTGTTGCTTTCCAAGTGGCCAGTTTGATTTCACAGAAGTTTGATTTACTTGTAGTTATATTCTGTTTAAGTGTTCCCTGTATTTTTTTTGAGCAGTGTAGTTATATTGTAAATAAAGACGCAGCTGTCATGGTCCAGTCCGGAGTTTATCTTCTGCTGTCTTCACTCCGGACTGGTCATGCGGGGGTTAATCTCCTCAGCCTCGTTCTGGAGCTAGCTGGGCTGTTTCAATCCCTCACAGCCTGCTGACCAGTTTTAGTGATAGCTCAAGCTTGCAGTTTAGAGCCGCTGACCCTGGTACCCTGGTGATCCTCCTGCCTTTGACTGATATTCACGTGTATGACCCGGACTGATTTCTGACCCCGTCTCTTGGTATTCATCTCTGCTGTTTCGTTCCCTCTCTGGCATCTGACTCCCTGGCTTGTACCCCGACCACGTATTTCGTCTCACGTTTCGGACCCCGTGCTCATGTTCTGGCTTTCTGACTCTCGGCTTTGGTATTTTGACTACGTGTATTGCTGCTCCTTCTGGTACGTCTGCTCCTGTTAGTTTCTGACTCGGTTCGTCTGACTATTCTCTCTCGTTACCTGTGGCACCTGTGCTGTTGCTCAGGGTTGCTGCTCTTAGTGTATAACCTCTCTTCCCTCACCAGCTCCCCCTGGTGGAGGTTTCACTACATTATCACTAACCCCACATTTAAACGGGATTTTGCATTTTTTTTCCTCTGGCCATGGATCTGCTGCATAACTTGGCAGATCAAGTGTCCAGTTTGACACAGATGGCGCAGGACTTTTCTGTGAATCATCAGACCCTTGTCATGTCTCAGACCCACTTACAGAAAGAACTGACTGAGACTAATAAGACCATGCAGGGAAACACCTCTCATATTGTTTGTCCACCAGGTGACTCTGTAGATGTTATTTTGCACTCTCCTGAACCCTCAGTTAAACTTCCTGACACATTTTCTGGCGAAAAAGATAAATTTCATATATTCAAGGAGAGTTGTAAATTATGGTTTTCTCTTAGACCCCGATTGTCTTGGGATGAGACTCGGTGGGTGGGGATTATTATCTCCTTACTTAGGGAGGGTCCACAATCCTGGGCTTTTTCATTGCCCCCTACTGCCCCTGAACGGATGTCGGTAGATAGGTTCTTTGAGGCCCTAGGACTTATCTATGACGAACCAGACCGTGTTAGGGTGGCAGAGGACACTATTTTGGGTCTGGGGCAAGGGAAGCACTCAGCCGAATGGTACAGCTCCGAATTCCGTCGATGGTCCACTGAGGTGTCCTGGGATGACTCTGCACTGAGATGTCTGTTCAGGAAGGGACTGTCGGATTGCTTGAAGGACGCTCTGGCTCTCCAGTTCATTGGAGGAGGCTATGACTCAGGCTATCCGTATGGATCGGAGACTGCGGGAGAGAGGTGTTACTCAGCGAGGGGTTCCGTTTTTCCCTGCTAACCCTGATGCTTTGCTTCCATCTGAACCTATGGAGGTGGGAGCCACCAACCCCCAGGAGAAAGAGAGGAGACAGCGACGTGATGGAAAATTGTGTTTTTACTGCGGAGATCCCGGACATTGGAAAAAAGACTGCCCCTCCTGTCCTCCGACTAACAAGCAGCTGAGTCTGGGTGATAATCGTGGAGGTCACCCAGACTCTCAGGTACCTTTTTCTTCCTTTTCAAGAGTACTGCTAAAGGTGGAACTTGGTGTTGAGAACGGCTTTTTCCATACTTCAGCTTTTGTAGACTGTGGGTCATCTCTGAACCTGATTGACTCTAAGCTGGTGGCTCGCTGTAGATTAGGGACAGTTAGGTTGGAGACTCCCTTAAAAATTGTGGCTATTGATTCTACACCTCTCACTAAGGATGGTCTCCATTTCAGTTCTAAAGAATTTACCCTCAGGGTGGGAGCCCTACACCAGGAGCGCATGTCATGCTTTGTTTTGGATAACCTCCCTGCTGGCCTGGTGTTAGGGTTTCCCTGGTTGCAACGGCATAACCCAGTTATTGACTGGGGGTCCCGGGATATTGTTAAATGGGGACCTGGGTGTTCTGAAAATTGTCTTGCTACTGTGTCTGTCATCCGTCAACCTGGAGGGTATTCCGGAGTACCTAAAGGGTTTTAAGGATGTGTTCTCCAAAAAGGAGGCTGAGGTTCTACCACCACACCGCCCATTCGATTGTGCCGTGGATCTTGTTCCCGGTGCCAAATTGCCCAAAGCCCGGCTGTACAATCTCTCCGGCCCTGAGCGGGCTGCTATGAAGGAGTATATCTCTGAGAGCCTCCGTAAAGGGCATATACGGCCATCTGTCTCTCCCGTGGCAGCGGGGTTCTTTTTTGTAAAAAAAAAAGGATGGTGGTTTACGCCCATGCCTCGATTTTCGAGAACTGAATAAAATAACCATAAGAAACGCCTACCCTCTCCCACTGATACCTGATTTGTACAATCAATTGTCGGGGGCCAGGTGGTTCTCTAAGTTGGACCTCAGGGGAGCGTACAATCTCATCCGTATGCGGGAGGAGGATGAATGGAAAACTGCGTTTCTCACCTCTGAGGGTCTGTTTGAAAATTTGGTTATGCCCTTCGGTTTGACTACCGCACCAGCGGTATTCCAGAATTTCATTAACCGTGTTTTTTCTGATTTTATTGGACGTTTTGTAGTTGTTTATCTTGACGATATACTTATATATTCTTCTGATAGACAAAGTCATATGGGTCATCTTCATGCGGTTCTCCAGAGGCTCAGGGAGAACTCACTCTTTGCCAAATTGGAGAAGTGTTCATTTTTTACTCAAGAAGTGTCCTTTCTAGGGGTCATCCTGTCTGCTGAAGGGTTTCGTATGGACCCTAGGAAGGTACAGGCCATTGTGGATTGGGTGCAACCCAGAGATCTCAAGGGTCTTCAGCGATTTCTGGGTTTCGCAAATTATTACAGAAAATTCATCAAGGGGTTCTCTCAAGTGGTCAAACCCCTCACTGATCTCACCCAAAAGGGAGGGGATCTTAAAAACTGGTCAGCTCCAGCTGTGGCGGCGTTTTCTTTGTTAAAAGAACGTTTCATGACTTGTCTAAACCATTCATCGTAGAAGTGGATGCCTCTGAGGTGGGAGTGGGGGCTGTGTTGTCCCAGGGGCCCACCACATTAACTAACTTAAGACCCTGTGCCTTCTTTTCTAAAAAATTTTCCTCTGCTGAAAGGAATTATGATGTGGGTAACCGAGAGTTGTTGGCCATTAAATTAGCTTTTGAAGAATGGAGGCATTTTTTGGAGGGGGCTGTCCATCGTATCACTGTCATTACAGATCACAAGAATCTGTCTTACATCGAATCCGCCAAACGTCTGACTCCGAGACAGGCAAGGTGGTCACTTTTTTTTTCCCGATTTCAGTTTTCCATCACTTTCAGACCAGGTTCCAAGAATGTGAAGGCGGATGCCTTGTCTCGCAGCCTAGATCCGGTATCGCCTCCGGAGCCTCCTTCCTCCATTCTTCAGCGCGTGGTGGTGGCCTTGGTGTCCCAGAGATTGGAGCAGGAGATTCGTGAGGCCCAATCTCTTGCTCCCCCATCCATACCTGAAAATAAGCTCTTTGTGCCTGTCCAGTATCGGTTAAGGGTGCTTCGGGAGTTCCACGACTCAGCTCTGAGTGGGCATCCAGGAATCTCGGCCACTCGTAAAGCCATCACTAGGCTGTTCTGGTGGCCCTCGTTGACTTCTGACGTCACTGGTTTTGTGTCCTCCTGTGAAACTTGTGCCCGCGCTAAAGCCTCCCACAACCGGCCGGCCGGGGAATTGGTGCCACTGCCAATTCCGGATAGACCGTGGACTCACCTGTCCATGGATTTTATCACTGATCTCCCACCCTCTAATGGCAAAACCGTGATCTGGGTAGTTGTGGATAGGTTCAGTAAACAAGCACATTTTGTACCCTTAACGGGCCTTCCTAATGCTGAGACTCTATCTAAGCTATTCATTGAGCATGTGATTCGATTGCATGGTGTGCCTGTCAGTGTGGTGTCTGATAGAGGGGTGCAATTCGTGTCAAAATTCTGGAGAGCTTTTTGTAAAAGGCTGGGCATCAGTCTGACCTTTTCATCGGCCTACCATCCCGAGACCAATGGTCAGACTGAAAGGACCAATCAGTCTTTAGAGCAGATCCTGCGGTGTCTTGTCACATCCAGACAGGATGATTGGTGCTCTATGATACCTATGGCGGAATTCGCCTTCAATAATCGTGTCAATCAGTCTACTGGTACTTCTCCTTTCTTCTGCAACTATGGGTTTCACCGTCATTTTGGTGAATTCTCCAGACTAGATTCGGAGTGTCTAGGGGCTGATTCAGCCTTTTTGCGGTTGGAAGAGGTTTGGAGGGAAGTTCAGAGAAACATTGGGGAGGCTCAGGGCAAATGTAAGTTTTTTGCAGATAAACGACGCTCGGTGGGGCCGACTTATCAGGTGGGGGATAAGGTATGGTTATCCACCAAAAACATAAGGCTGAGAATTCCCTCTGCTAAGTTGGGTCCCAAGTTTATTGGTCCGTATGAGATTTTAGAGGTGATTAATCCTGTGGTCTTTCGCCTGCGGTTGCCTCCGTCATTACGGATTCCTAATGTGTTCCATAAAGCGCTTCTGAAGCCATCGGTGCCTTCCTCTGACGAGTCTCCCTCGCACCCGCCGCCTGTTTTGGTAGATGGGCAGACCGAGTACGAGGTGGAACAGGTGGTGGATTCTCGTATGCTCCGTCGTTCACTTCAGTACTTGGTCCATTGGAAAGGATACGGTCCTGAGGATCGGTCATGGGTGCCGACGCGTTCGGTCCATGCGGATCGGTTGGTCCGGGCCTTTCACGCTCGTCATCCAGGGAAGCCTGGGGGTCCAGTGGCCCCCCATTGAGAGGGGGGTACTGTCATGGTTCAGTCCAGAGTTTATCTTCTGCTGTCTTCACTCCGGACTGGTCATGCGGGGGTTAATCTCCTCAGCCTCGTTCTGGAGCTAGCTGGGCTATTTCAATCCCTCACAACCTGCTGACCAGTGTTAGTGATAGCTCAAGCTTGCAGTTTAGAGCCGCTGACCCTGGTACCCTGGTGATCCTCCTGCCTTTGACTGATATTCACGTGTATGACCCGGACTGATTTCTGACCCCGTCTCTTGGTATTCGTCTCTGCTGTTTCGTTCCCTCTCTGGCATCTGACTCCCTGGCTTGTACCCCGACCACGTATTTCGTCTCACGTTTTGGACCCCGTGCTCATGTTCTGGCTTTCTGACTCGGCTTTGGTATTTTGACTACGTGTATTGCTGCTCCTTCTGGTACGTCTGCTCCTGTTAGTTTCTGACTCGGTTCGTCTGACTATTCTCTCTCATTACCTGTGGCACCTGTGCTGTTGCTCAGGGTTGCTGCTCTTAGTGTATAACCTCTCTTCCCTCACCAGCTCCCCCTGGTGGAGGTTTCACTACAGCAGCCAAAATAAAGTCCTTTATTAGAAATGCAAAATACACTTTTACTTTTTATTTAAAAATAAGTTATACTCACCAAACACATTCCACAGAAGCCCTTGTTCTCCTGTAATCAGGGCTGTGGAGTCGGTAAGCCACAGTTGCAACTCCGACTCCTGGATTTTATCAGGCTCCGACTCCGACTCCGACTCCGGCTCCGACTCCTTCATAAATGGCCAATTCATAACAACAAATTTACTGTTGTAAAATATTAAACATCGTGCTTATTCAGTTTCTCACCATCATATAAGTAATCAGACCACTTAGAGCAAAAACTACATTTATTAGAAAACAATTAGAATATAGCAAATAACTTTTATAAACTTTTCTAAACTGTAAGTAAATATGCAATAAACACTTTTATGCAGTTAATAAGAAGAAATCTATAAATTTGTCCTCAGAAAAAGTATTGCCTCTGTCAGATCCTCCTTCATGGATGCCCTCAAATCTGATCTAATTATTTTGAGAGCAGAGAACAACCTCTCTACACTAGTGTTGGTGGCAAAGCAGTAACCACTCGGGCAACATCTCTGACAATGTCAGGATACAGAGGAATTGCTTGTTGCACTGTTATTTTTGATGAACGGTCAAATTTCTCAATTTCTTTTAGTGCACATGAAAAATTCTGCTGAAATGTACTGGCTGTGTTCCTTGATGGGGATGACTCTTCTATGCGGGAACGCTTTGCATGGTCCTTGTGATCCAAATATTTTTCGAAATTAAATTCTTCATCAGTTGATGATGAGGGTGAAGATGTGGCAGGACGACCAAATTCTTCTTGTTCCTCCTAACTGTTCTGCAACCCTTTCATCCTTACTGCTATTTCAAACAGAGCTTCTTTTCCTTTACTTAGCTGTTGATCATCTAGAAGAATCCGATGCATTGGGTCTACATAAACAGCTGCCAAAAGAATGTTATTTTGTAATAGTAGCTCCTCTCTCCGTTTCATTGATGTAGCTTCTTCCACTCCTTTAAGAAAATACCTGGAGTTAAGTCCTCTGCTTGTAATTTTTTAGTCACTGTAAATGGGTGCTCTAGCAATTTTTCCAGCTCAGTCACCTGATTCCACTGACTTTCATTTAGCGTCAGTTGAGGGTTAGCCATTTCTACAAGAAAGGTTTTCAGTTCAACCAAGCGCTGAATCATTAAGTAAGTACTGCCCCATCGTGCGGATTGATCAATAATTGCCCCTTTTCCAGCACGTCTCTTCAAAATTGAGTCAACTTTAGGAGTTCTGGCAACAGTAGCCAATTTTCTCACCTTGAATCAGTGCAGCAGCATGTCCTTCTTGCAGACTGTCTCTTATAGCCATCTGTAGCGTATGCACAACACAGCGCATGTGATGAATGAAAGAACATATTGACACAGTTTCAACAAGATCATCTAAACTATCATGTTGCTGTTCATCTGAAGAAACTTCAGTTTGCTCCTCAGTTACAATACTGTGTTCCTCTATTTCAAACATTTCTGTGTCTGTGGACCCAGAATGTTCTTCTAGCTGCTGGTCACCATCATTACTCTCATTCATTAGCTTAATAGTACTTATCATATTTGAAGCATTGTCAGTTACGACAGAAAGAACTTGCTCTTTTTTAAGTTCATAGTCTTGCAGAACCTTTTCCACCAAGACCTGGAGAAACTCACTGGTGTGATGAGCTTTGGTGTCTTTTACTACCAGTGTCTTGGTAACTATTTCATTTTTGTCACAAACAAATCGGACATTGATGGCAAAATAGTTCACTCTGTGACGTGTGCAGGCATCCATTTTAAGAAACAGAAAGCGTCCCTTGAGAGTTTTTTTAAGTTCTTCCTTTTGTTTAAAAGCTTCTTCGATTTACTAATTTTCTAATACTCTCTCTCTCCAGAGAAACACCAAGCTTGCGGGCCATTTCCCCATTCAGACACATAAAAGCTGGTCGTGAAAATAATGAAATAGGCACACTATCCTTTACAACAAGCTCTATGATCTGTTTTTTAAATGTATCTACTGTCATTGTCACAGTAACTTTGTCACTGACAAAATATCTTGCAACTGATGGCTGCAAAGTTCTCTGCTCCTTTGTTTGGCTGGAAGAGCTGGGCACTGGTTCATTGGTTTGGATGCAGTCTTTCTCATCCACTGCTTTCAGTACTTCTGGATGAAGGCGCTGTAAATGTCTCTTTAGATTAGAAGCTCTGGTATGAGCATTTTTATCTTTGCCTGAATATGCACTCATCTTGGCTTCACAGCATTTGTTTTCGTCTGGATCATTTGTCATACAC